>NW_019392757.1:0-675101 GCF_000648675.2 Cimex lectularius | reverse complement strand
AATTACAATTAATTAAGGTTTTTAGTTGAGATGAAAAAAAGTTAATGGCACTAGAGGGATTCGAACCCACGACCTTCGGCTAGATACGCCGCTGCTCTACCACCTGAGCTATCGTGACCTCGATCCACTCGGACATCAACTCCCCATCTCAACTAAATGGCAGAAGGAGGGAAAACTCATAAGGTGGGGTTGAGAACTTATGTTAACTTTTTTTTCATCTCAACTACAAACCTTAATTAATTGTAATGTATTAATTGGTTAAGCGGACCACGAAATTAGTGAATTTAAAATTTTAAATGTTTACTTTTTTGGGACGTGAATAAAAAGAGGTTTTACATAATTCTACATTAAAATCTAAAATTTCAAAGTTACTCAAATTGTTTTCTAGCAAAGTAGAGTATTGCATAAATACGTTTATGATACCAAAGTTTAAACGACTCAACAAGGTTTTGGAAAAATAATGATAAATTAAATTAAAGTCTAAAAAAATCAGAAAAATTTTGGACACAATGTCCAAAAAGTAAAAATATCTACATACACCAATGTTTTTTATGTAATAACGCTGTTTTGAAGAACAATTTAAATTGTCTAAAGCAAGACACTGAATTTTGTTACTTCATTTCGTTAATAACCATTTTATACATTACGATTCTTTAACGAATTTGTTTGACCGTTTTTCAGCTATTATATACCAGTTCAGCAATTAGATTCTATTGCTTGATTAATATTTATTTTGGGGTTGTGCAAAGCCGCAAAAGGGTTAAAAAGAAGAGGGTTTCTGTTAGTTTCTCTCCTTGACAATTAAGTTCATTTTTCCACATTTCGCAATCCTCTACAAACCAAAAGTTTCATTCAGTTGATTGTCATTAATTCATTATTAATATGAACCCTAAAACCCTAAAGCTTGTTTGTAAAAAGTTGGAAGATATTGAACATCCCTTCTGAATTTTTTAAGTTTGTATATTTATCATTTTTAAAATTGTCTGTAATATGAGTTAAGTAATTTTTTTTAAACACCACATCTCACCCAAAAATTCATATGTGCACTACAAGAGAATCAACTCATTCAATATATATCGCAGTACTAAGCTGTTTCTACAATTGGCTAATTTTAAGATTTACAGTTTTACCTGTAGCCTTGTCGTTTACGATCATTTTGGTTGTCGTTTTGGTTTTTTGAAATATTCCGCGCAGGAACACAAACACCAGCACAGGGATAAATAGGTGGACGAAAAAGATAGAAAACGATTACTGGCGTTTTATTTACGTCACAGAACCCAAGAGGAAATTTCACAATTTTGAAGTGACAAATTTATCTCTCGGTTCGCATAAAAGCAAATAACTTAAACTTTGACTTTCCATAAACCCCTTTTAAGCATTTTAATTTTTTATGACAAAATCCTTTGTGTTTTAATAATTTCAAGTCTTCAAATGAACAAAATTTTGTAAGACATCATCCTTACGTTTCAATCAAGTGATGTAATGTAAGTCAGAGAGGGCTGACGTCCAACTACCCGTTGAGTCACGCGGCCGAGGGGAACAAATTTACAATAGGGATTTTAAAAACTCAGTAAGCTTTTCCAACTTTTTAATTTTTTTATTAAAACAAACTTAAATAAACAAGTTGGAAAGCGTACGAAGTTTTTATAATCCAGATCTGCCAAAAAGAGAAACAATAAATTTATTATACTTTATCAATGAAAAAACCACAGGCAATGCCGGGATTCAATCCAGATTTACAAATGTGGCACATACGAACCGGACGCCCTAACCATTTAGCCATACGTATTGATGAGTATAGAAACTTAACGTATCTTTGAAATTCGAATTGACCAAACTTTTACTTTTATATATCTTTTCAAATACCTGTTGTTCAACGAGGATTTTATAAACGTTCAAAAAATATTGGATACAACAGGTAGTTTGTTTCAAAAGTTTTAAATTTATATTTGTGGTGTGCCATATCCCAGCAACGATGGATATAGTATTTTATTACGACACGAGACCATTCTCTCCATTCTCAGAAGCCACGACCGACACATCACATCGATAAATGGGTTTTTGGAAAGGTTCATCATAGATGGATCGGAAACAATTGATCTGTGATAAAACTGTATAACACGAAACCAAAACGCTGATTGTGGGAATGAAAACGACAAAGGCAGAGGTTACGGATTGTCCGACCTCCCCCTCGGCCGGCGGGAGATATGGATATGACGAGTGTCAGAAGGGGCTGTGGGAAAGGTGATCCAGGGCTAATGGTGCCCAAAAATACACGTAATGGTGAAGGCAGGCGACCGGGCAAACAAAGGCAACATGGCTGCTCTGATTGTTTCCGGTGGAGGAAGTCACGTGGCCCCGTCATTAATATCACTTACCGATACCGCTACTTGGCTATCATATCATATTTTAACGCCCCTCATTCCAGTCAACCTGCCAGGATATCACTTAGTTACCCCAAAGTAAAGATGCCGAGAGCCACTTAAACGCCCAAAAAAATTATCAGCGGTTTTTTTTTATATTATAACATGGGTGAAATGTAAGAAAATGACCAATTATTACTGAAATCGATTAATCATTACAACTTAATATCTGATGGTAAGCACTAAAAGCGGCATCCATTGCGTGACCTCAGAAAAATACTATAAATTCGTTGCAACGATAAAAAAAATAGGTATCGGCCGAATGTGTTATATTCTTATTACAGCATTAACAGGTTCTGATAAATCTATATAAAAATCGATCCTGAAATATGATGTTTGGAGTTTATTAAAATTGTTTTCGAACAGTAAAATCTTATAAATTCAGATTATTCGTTGTAATCATCATACATAATATAATCATAACAATATATATATAATCAATTTTAATATTGATTGATACTTGATTTGTATATATTTTTATATATTATTCAAAGTTTTACGTTTTTTAACGTTTAATAATTGAGTCTTTGTCTAAAAAAGTTTAAAAAAAACTAAATTTCTAAAGAAAATAAGAAAATGAAAAGTTAAAAAATAAATGAAAAAGGCTGACAGATAAAATTCGTTTTAGATTTTTAATTAACATTTCAATATCGCGTATGTCCTGCTCTTGCCTTAATTACATCTCGAAGACACCTCGGCATACTTTCTACCAGTTTGGAAATGTATCTTTGCTGGAGGTTAGCCCATTCGTCAGGAAGAGTTCTTTCAAGATCGAGGAGTGTATCATGAAGTGATGGACATTCTCTTATTCGTCTTTTGAGGTTATCCCATAAATGTTCGATGGGGTCCAAATCTGGAGAATGGGTTCCCCGGACTAAGACTCTGAAGTTATGCTGTTGAAGCTATAGTACTATAGGAGCGACATGTGGCGGGCATTATCGTGCATTAGAATAGGATTGTTGCTGATTTCATCGAGAATAGGCAACGTTTCATGTTTCCAAATTTCATCCACATAGCGAGTGGCCGTCAAAGACCCCCCCCCCCTCGAACAACAACCAACTCTGTGAGACTCTCCACTGAAATTCCCGCCATCACTGAGCTACGTGGTCGGCTCTGAAAAAAATTACAAAAATCGTACCTTTCATTTCGCTTTGTCCATACCCTTTCACGCCCATCTGGAAATCCAAGAGCAAATTTATACTCATCTGTAAAAAGTAAAGCAGACCAATCGTCCAAAGACCAATGGCTGTGTTTTCGAGCAAATGCTAGCCGTGCAACTCTCTGTGTTCTTATTAAATTCACTAGTTTCGTGGTCCGTTTGACCAATTAATACTATACAATTAATTAAGGTTTTTAGTTGAGATAAAAAAGTCAATGGCACGAGAGGGATCTCTGTTCTGGTGAATTGTGTTCCTCTTAAGGGGCAAAAAGCCATCAGTCCATTCTGATTTAATCTTCTTCGAGCAGTGGGTTCAGAAATTTGGATACCTCGAACTTCCAGAGGCTGATGGATCGCTTGAACAACAAAAGGTGCAGGTTTCGCAAAATTCTCAAAGTCAAAAAATGGTTATCCTGTGGTTCTGTTACCGTAAGGCCTGGATGTAGGATCCAGTTTCTCGAAAACGTCTAACGGCGTCTCGCAGATTTTCGTACGAAACTCCATCATCACTCCATGGAACGTCCATCATCAATAAGTGGCACACCACGCGCAACAACCTCAGCACTAAGTGGCATTTTTAAGTTTAAAAATTGAAATTAATTTCACTAATTGAAAATGAAGTATACTTCACTAAAGCTCTCCGTGGCCATTTCATTTGTCGTCGAGAATCCAATCCGATTACACGACATTTGAAAAATGGCAAAAAGGAGGGAAAATTCAAAAGATGGGGGTTGAGATGGGAAGTTGGTGTCAGAGTGGATCGAGGTCACGATAGCTCAAGTGGTAGAGCAGCGGTGTATCTAGCCGAAGATCGTGGGTTCGAATCCCGCTCCTGCCATTGACTTTTTTATCTCCACTAAAAACCTTAATTAATTGTAATTGAAATTAAGGAAACAAAGATGAAAACTAGACAGTTTATTGCTTCAGAATTCAAATGAGACTGAATAAACATTTTAAATTCCTGTGGTGTTTAGTGACCTAACGTCTAGTGACTACACCGCACCCCACGATCTGCAAATAATCATTTTAAATTCGGGAAAAATTAAACATTGAAAAATCCTTTTTCCTTGTTTTGGATTACGCATTACGGGTGTTTATGTCTAATTGATATTTCCAATTTAAAACATAGCGTAAACAAATAAAGGGCAGAATTTTCTTTTATCGAGAAATTGGGTAGAATTTTGTAGAATTGTTTATCTTATATAAGACCTAAATTTGATGATGCTTGATAATTTGCGACTGGGTGTTGAACTGGTCGATACATGTGGAGCTAGCTTTAAAAAAGGCGAAAATACAGCTTATTGTATTGCTCAAAACAAAATTTTTACCACTCAGAAAACAAAAAATACATATAGGTGTGAAAAAAGGTTACAAATTACAACTAAAACAAGAAATAGAAATAAAGGATAATACATCTTATTGTACTAATAAAAAAATTGAACTAGTTTAGGATAAATGTGCTATAATGCCAGGAGACTACAACTGGTTTGCGCTTTGTTGAAAAACTTACTATGAACTACTAGTGGGAAGAAGTACATAATAAAGCTCCAAGTTTAAAGAGAATACGTTGGTTAGGAAAGAACACAAACCACCTTTCTCACTAGCAGTTATATTGCAAAGTATCTCGTATTCTGAACGGCTTCCTAGGTTATTGTAGTTTCGAACAAATTGCCACTTTTTAACATGTCACCACATAGTATGTATGTATTATTTATGGGCCGACAAACTTCAAGTAGCCATCGTCATCCCTCTGCGCTTTAGGCAAAAATTCTTCGTTTCTCTTATTTTTATTTTATTTTATTTTTTGTTTGTTTATTTGTTTTCTTTCGCGCATCTTTGTCACTGACTCTCTTATATTTTATCTTTTTTTTGTTATCTTCTAACCTCGCAAAGGTTCTCAGGTTGTAAAATTGTTATTTAGAGTTGGAGAACAAGTCGTTGTATCAGTTTGGTTTTTATACGCATATGCGTTCAAAAAAGGCTAGCTTGATTATGGAAGATCCTGATAGCGGGAAGAAAACATATTGCCGGAAAACAATCCTGACTAATCCCATTTGGCCAGAGGGGTCGAGTGCGGGATGAAAAAGAGGAAAAGCACAAGACACATGTTTTGCCAACCCGACTGGCCGTTTTTTGGCCAGGGGCGACTCCTTGTCAATTAGGGTAAAAAAGGGGGAGGTATGTAGGGCGGATATTGCCCAGTGGCCCGTGGGGCCTTATCTCTTTCAGCCGACTGCCCATCAATGTTCCCAGTGCTGACATTGCGGGCCGGACGAAATATCGGCCCAGATATGACCCTACAAGTGATAGCCCTTTTCCGTAAAAATGTTATTCACTCGACTGGAGGGAGATTTATCAACGTCTCTCGCCTCAAAGTGACCTTGTTATCTTCTCCTCAGCCTTTGGCTACACCAACTGTCTCGGTTATTAAAGGTCTACGTGGGAAAATTTATAGCTCAGATAAGTGAATCCTAAATGATATTAGCGCCCGAAGGAGCTCTGCTAAAATTGCAAATGAGAGTCTAAGGTCAAATCTCAGTTCTTCTATGTAAAGTAACGTTCTATCCCCTAATAATCCATATTTCATTAACTATTTTAAAACTACAACTTTCATTTATCTTTAAAAAAGTAAACCTACGCAGCTTATTCTGCAAACATATTAAATTGTTGTAGTGAGTAGAAAATAGGTGTGATTTAGTGCCAATTTTTATTTTTACAAAAATTACTCTATTTTTCTTTTTTTGGACATACAGAATAGTATACCCAATGTAACACTGCAGAAGCTTTCTTTTTTTTCTATGTAATAAATCTATTATTAAAAAAACTCAAAACCATTATTAATATTTATTCTATATACAGACAGAATTCAGTCAGTCATTATTCAGATTCACTAGATAGTTTTCGTGGTCCACTTGACCAATTAAT
Source organism: Cimex lectularius (assembly GCF_000648675.2). Taxonomy (NCBI): domain Eukaryota; kingdom Metazoa; phylum Arthropoda; class Insecta; order Hemiptera; family Cimicidae; genus Cimex; species Cimex lectularius. The sequence continues at coordinate 668,594 of NW_019392757.1, read as the reverse complement.
ATCTTTCAATTAATTTTGGTTTTTAGTTGAGATAAAAAACTCAGTGTCACGAGCGGGATTCGAACCCACGATCTTCGGCTAGATACGCCGCTGCTCTACCACTTGAGCTATCGTGACCTCGATCCACTCGGACACTAACTTCCCATCTCAACCCCACCTTTTGAATTTGAACCTTTTGAAAAATGGCAAAAAGGAAGGAAAATTCAAAAGGTGGGGTTGACATGGGAAGTTAGTGTCCGAGTGGATCGAGATCACGATAGCTCAAGTAGTAGAGCAGCGGCGTATCTAGCCGAAGATCGTGGGTTCGAAACCCGCTCGTGACACTGACTTTTTTTATCTCAACTAAAAACCGTAATTAATTGAAAGATTATTCAGATTGTAATTTCATACTAAAAAAGATCAGCCAAAAGGTAATTTAGAAGAAAACATTAAGTATCTTCGTCCAATTTTCGAGGAATACTTCCTTTTCATCCGGACTTTGTAACTAAAACTAATAATTTACAAGAGTAACAAATATAAACATGTATGTATAACATTTAAAAGTATAATAAAATTATTTGACCCCCTTATCAAATTAAGCTTATTCAATTTTAGTAAAACGATTTAGATAAAATTAAGAACTCAACCACGTACTTGTTCCATAAAGAACTTAATTTTGATTCAAAACCTAATGCTTGTGTTAGGTTGTTCAAGTTCCTGTACTGAAAGATAGTAACTTCTAATATTGAATATTGTTATTAACTGGTTCTCGTTATGTACTTACATAACTACATTCACACGTTCATCCTATTATAAACAATAACCTAATCTATGTTTGGGATCAGAGTATTCGAAATAGTATTCATTAAGTGTCCACCTTTAAACTAATGTCATCTCAAGAGAATCATAAAACCGACTAGACAAAATGCAAATGAAAATCTTAAATAATAAAAACGAATTTAAACTATTTCTTTTCACATTTGTGCCATAACATTTTAATTTTTTGATCAATTTAAAATTTGATTCACCATCGTTTTTAGTGAAAAAACTTTTTTAAAACCGAGGGAAAAAATATGCATCGTTATTTAAAATGCTTGAAGTACCCTGACAACAAATCGGTAAAAATTTACAACTACATTAAAAAATATTAAATACGTGTTTTGTGCTCTTCGATATTGTTATCTGTTCAAGAGAAATTCAGCCGGCTATTTAAAAAGACACCTTGTGGACAAACTGCAGTTGGGAGGTCGGTAAGTTGTTCCTGACAGTACTCCATCATTCAAGCCTCTAAGTACATTCCCACATGGGGGTAGTAAATACCATATTGCAAATTCATATTCACCTAGACTACTTCGGCGGATCTGTGAAGTACTCCATATTTCGTCACAGAGCCGCCTACACACTTAACCATTCTCGCCAATAAATACAATTACATCAAGATAGCCACGTATAATGAGGTTCCCTCTATGCAACCCTAATCTTGTGATAGCATCAGGTATTCAAATAATTTATTTCTGCAATCACTGTTGTTTGAATATCTTTTTTTATTCGATGACTATGTAATATACCGTTGTGGAAAATTCTATATTTCTCATACGTTTTATTGTTGATACAAATCATAATTGGAAAAAGAACATGATATATGAAAATAGTTTGGTTCTGATTTAAATTTGTAAAATGTAGATATTACAGTTTTTTCTAAGCTTATATTTTGTTTTCTAATGTAGGCTTGTAGTTTTATGTTCCTTGTCCCCAGAATCCAAGTATCCTTTGGTTTATACAAAAGATGCTTACTTGTGCAAACTATTTTGCTTCCTTTATTATTTGTCATAGTCTTATTGACGCATCTTTATTATTATCGTCTTCTCAGCCTTCCCTCGGTACAAATACCAATAAACGGGTACATTGTCAATTCTAGGGATAACCAAAGACGGGTTTCTATACATTTTGTCCTCATGTTACTAGCTTTCCATTCTAGTCATTTATCCAAGTCTCATAGTTTGCTTCCTAGTTTGTAACATTTCGACACCCATTTTGACTCGCTTACTATGTGATATTCTATTTCAAGTCTACAAAATTATTCTAATTTGATGGGCGGTTTGTGCCGGTCTATGTTTGTGCCAGAGTCGAAAAGTTTTAAAAGCACACTATGGGCAAAACATCAGCCGGGGTTTGGACAGAACTCTGGTGGTCATTAGCCGTATAAATTTTCGGGTTTACCTATATCCAGAGTTGCTTCCAATGCTAGCTATTAAACAATCCCTGTCCTGGTCGTTGATGAAACTAGGGTCACGATGAGGCAACCATTTTTCAGCGTAAATTTATTTTATTTTTTGCGACCAACTAAATTAACCAACTAACCAACTAACCAACTGAACATCTAAATTATACAATATACAAAATACGTTGGAACTCTACTATGCATACTGATTCCATTTTACTATTTTTAAGGCTATTTTATTACACGATTCGCTGTACCCGCCTATAATCTGATTTTGAAGCCGAGGCAGATGGGTTGGGCCGGATCGATTTTCGATTTATAGTTTATTGCCTGTGCTTTCGGCGTCCAGGTGAAGAAGGCCACCCACAACAGCAATTAGAGGCGATAAAACGAAGAAACCCATTGGGCCAGCTGCTAGCTCGCTGTTTGCAAACAGGACACAAAAGGGAGCCCACCCGCACAATGCCACCACGTCTTGAATGGAGGTCCGCTTTACTACAATGACCGCAGAGTCCTCATTCACAAGGACCTGCCCCTCTTCAAACACTTCAGCATTATGTTGACACCTGAACTGTTTGTCCCAGAAAATTCATTCATGGAAATTTTTGAATGACCGACTTATAAATGGGCGGTTTATATCGTTTTTTCCACCTCCGACATGCCTTTTCTCATGAGGCGGATAAATGTGTTATGCAAGAATAACCCAGGTCTCCTTGTATTGAATATATTCGATAAAAGCGAACGAATATTTTCGTCCTCGAGCTTCGAGTCCCTCTCCTATTTAAAAGTCAATTCATTGAAATTCCTTTAGAGGGCCCTCAAACTCCTTAGAAGGCAATTTCCGTTCCCGAGACTCGCCCCTTCGAGGAAATTTACTGTACAAATCCAATGAATCCTTAATTAATTAGTTAGCGTCAATAACGTCTCAAGACTCTTCTAAATACTATTATCAGTAAGGTGTGTTTACTGTAGACTGAATTACTTTTCCTAGTTTGCCTTGTACAATTGTTTTTCTTTACAAGTTTTTAATATTATTAACTATAATTGACATTAGTTTAGCTTTTATGTAGTATTGTACTTCCATTTGTATTTTATTTCTTTTGGAGTGCTTTAATTTGCTTAAGAGAATAAATTGATCTGCGGATTAATGAGGAAATATAGTAGTACAGATAGTTTCCATCCATGAGATTATACTGGTGGATTATAAAAAACTGAAGTAGTCTGTGAAATTTAATTTATAAAGGAAGACGATATCATTGATTTTTCTTCTTGATTCAAGAGTCTGTAATTATTATTATGTATCGAAATATACAAAGATGCGTGTTTTTACTGCAGACAATATGCAAAATGTTAAAAGACTTTTTCATGAATAACTCCCTAAAAATGTCATTTCTGATAAATGGTTAAAATAATGCAGAAAAAATGAATAGTACTTCAGTTAATTTCTCTAAATTATAAACTGAATAATGATTTGCTGTATTTGGACATACCTTAGCCAAAACCTATTAATAGTTATGCTAGTTAATATTCTTGCTAGAAATGTCAGTTTATAGTCATTTCGACTTTATGATCTCTAAATATACTATTATTAATACACGTGTCCTCATTATTCTTTTTTATAAATTTTATGTTGTATAATATGGGAATTTATATTGTTTTTATGTTTATGTTTATGTTACAATTTAAATACATCTTCTCCCTATAATATTCAAAAAGTTTTCGCTGTAGTGTGAGAGAGAGAGAGAGAGAGAGAGAGAGAGAGAGAGAGAGAGAGAGAGAGAGAGAGAGAGAGAAGGACCTATAAGATTTTAATTGTGTGGAAAGTGAAAAAATAGGGGGAGGGTAAACGCAATGTTTTAATTGAATTTTTCATTTCTCTCACTTTTTCTCAGTTTAAACTTTTAGAAGCCATGTCATATTATACATCGTTGGAAATAGGAATTTTGAAATTTGTAAATAATTGCACTGATTAAAACTGCAAAAGATTTTCCGCAAGGTCTTATTTTAAATCTTGTTTGACATAGTATTAAACAGCTATTTAAGACTAATCGAATTTAAAAAAATCACTAAAAACAGATTAAAATTAGCGAATTTACGGATGTTTTTTGTACTATAAGATCTTTTCCATCTCTCTCACTCTCTCTCTCTCTCTCTCTCTCTCTCTCTCTCTCTCTCTCTCACTCTCTCTCTCTCTCTTTTTCAGGGCCAAGCCGGACTAAAATTGATTTACCTGCTGACGGCAACTGTCTGTGGGCATTTATGTTCAGGAAAATTTGATGGAAAGCGTGGTGATTATTAGTGACCGTTAATCGATAATTATTCCGAAATCGTGAGATGCGGTCTGGTGTGATGTAGGTTTCAGAAAAACATTTTCTTTATCGTGCCAACGTTTCGATCTTTATTGAGATCATCTTCCAGGGCTCAAAGTGTTGGTCTTCTGTGTAGTTGTGCCACACGCAAGAATGGTGGCCACACTTTGAGCCCTGAAGATGATCTCAATAAAGATCGAAACGTTGGCACGATAAAGAAAATGTTTTTCTGAAACCTACATCACACCAGACGCATCTCACGATTTAGGAATAATTTATGGAAAGCACCAAATCGTCGGCCATGTTGTTTCCGAGTGGAAACAATATTGCGATTTTATTGTAGGTTCAGATCATTAAATGTGAGTACGTAAATATTTCATGTTAATGAAAATTAACGGTAACTATGGCCACGTCGAATTGGTAACTGCCACACAACCATTGCTTGAACAGGATTGCGTCTGTTCTTCTCCTATATGGACAGGGCATAAAATATTCGGGTTAGCGTTAAATTAGATGAAAATCGCGTATCACTGAACTGGTCACGTAAAATCAAATAGATACTCAAGAAACAGACATTTTCATTTGGGATGAATAGTCAATGACTCTCTCACCTTTATTGGCCACTACCGATAGGACATCTAGAGATGTTTTACAAGATCATGCATTTGCATTTTATACTGGGTGGTGACTTTTGAAAGGTTTTATCAGTCGTATGTAACCTCCTTCAACTTGATGATGAGCGTTTATAATGCTCGAAATCCGGATTGTTGAAAACAACAAATTTGGAGTAGAGCTATCATTTACAAAAAGTAATATATATATATTTAAAAAAAATATATCTATATATCCTTGTGGGACTCAGGTAATGTTTGACGGAAGTCATTATCAAATCTCTTGTCTGTATTTTGTCTGTTTATTTTTTCTACCTATACGACTTTTATACATTGTATTCAAATGAGAGAAGGTTCGTCGTTTTGATCTACCAGGTAATAAAATCATGCTGAAAGGAAATAATTATATTTTGAAAGAAATAATTTATTTGCTCAAGAATTAGTTTTTAAATGGTTTGGGATAGACGATGGAATGCTAATAGGTTTGCAGTTGGTGGTATCAGTCAGATTTAAAATATTCCACTTCTATTTTCACAAATTCATTTTTATAATTTTCCAAGTAAAGCCAAATCTATTTATCAACATTCTATATATTAGTGATCAAATAATTTTCGATTGAATAATAATAATTTCTTCTTTTTATTGTATTATTTCAAAGTATTAATGTAAACATTACTGAGTTATTGCAACCTTATAAACAATTTATACAAAAGTTGTCTTAATTTTCAGCATCACTACTATCAAACCATAAATCAGTAATTATTTAGAACATTTACTGCAGATCCAAATGACGCCTATGTAATAAAGTGAATCTAAATTTTGTCTAAAAATTGATATTTTGATAACGGTTCCACACCACTTTCTTACATTCAGAAGGAAAAAGAGCATCCAGGTGCTTCCAGCGTGAATGAATTTTTCACGAAGATCCAACACACCAATGTGTCAAAGGGAGGTTGGACTACAACAAAGAATTTCACAAAAGTTCTCGACTGAGCGGCGGCCAATTTGTCCCACGGGCCTTTCAGAAAACGCCATTCAAAACAGTTTTTCTTACAGTTCGAGTCTCATGTGTGTACAAATTGTTTGAACTAAACAGCTTGTATTGTAGAGAAAGTGACGGAAAAATGAGCCTCAGTCAATTTGAAGTCATGGCCGAACAAATCGTAATATCTCCAAACTTTTATTTCGTATCTTATTAATAATATTACATGACTTCAGTAAGTAAATATTGTGAAAGAAGCAAAATTTTATTGATATATGAAAAAAAATTTATGTAGTAATAGTTTCTGTTCTAGACAGCTAGATAAAATGCGTACTATTTATGCCCCGAAAATTAATCTTAACATGTTTTTATAAGAATATTTCATTATATATGAGAATTATATATATTGTTTATTCATATCAAAGGGTTAGACCTACCATCTTGTTTGATCAGTAGACGTTTCTTTCCAAATTTACGTTCAATCGAAGAGATCATTCAACGAGGTTCATCCAATATCAGGCAAACGATTTTTTAAAGATTGCTCGAGTGATTATTACTGACAAAGGGGCGGCGTTGTAAACAAGGCCCTGTTTTACGGTTATTAACTTCGTACCTGATAACGAATCCAGCTGTATCCATCTGCCTGCTCGTGCTCTATGATTCACTCTGCAGGTGTTCCGGTTGTTTTAAGCCCGGTGATTATCCAGGAAATGATTCCAGCCTTTTACTTCACGCCACCAATAAGCCCATCGTTTAAAGCGAACTGCCGTTTAGTGAATCTAAACGTTTAAAAAAACTGGTAAAACACAATAAATCGTGTTTTCAAAAATTGATCACCTAACAAAATGGTCATTGTATTTTGGTTATTATTGTAAATTTCGGGACCCGCAAACAACTGACAGTAAAATTTATTAGCGTGATATTTCTCCAACCCTATAGGTTAATGTTAAGGTTTCCAGTGAAATGACAGTTTTACATTTCCAATGGTAGATGCCAAATGGCATATCAAAACACGAAATTGACAGTTTTTTTTTGCCTAAGTCAAATCTGATAGTCAAAATCAGCGAGAACGTAGATTACATAATTTTTTATTAAGCATAAATCAGGATTGCATCAATAAAGTGTTCAATAGTCACATAAATGCAGCATATACCAGATTAGTAGTGTATTTACTATAATCAATTATTTATTTAAAAATCGTGAGATGCGGTCTGGTGTGATGTAGGTTTTAGAAAAACATTTTCTTTATCGTGCCATCGTTTTTATCTTTATTGAGATCATCTTCAGGGCTTGGGATTTACAAACATTGTTTACATATAACAATTACATATTGGATGTGGAAAAGTGAATTTATACAATGCAAAATATATTTTTTATATATTCAATCAATATATATTCACTTTGAGTGAGTAGAAATACTTTGATTGAATATATAAAAAATATATTTTGCATTGTATAAATTCACTTTTCCACATCCAAAATGTAATTAATATATGTAAACAATGTTTGTAAATCCCAGGCCTGAAGATGATGTCAATAAAGATAGAACGTTGGCACGATAAAGAAAATGTTTTTCTGAAACCTACATCACACCAGACCGCATCTCACGATTTTTAAATAAATATCGATTAACAGTCACTAANATATATATAGTTATTTGTTTTTGTTATTACTATTATACAATAACGAAATCATCGTGTTACTGACCTCATCGCAACGTCGAACCATCGAACGTAAACAGTTTTGCCCCCATTACCTTTGTTGATGATAGCAATCCTCTCAGCCAACTTCGATCCGGTCCTTCCTAGGATACTCCAAGATAACTTCTTTATCTTAAAATCATGGGTCCGTAAATTGAAAATAAACAAATCCTAATATCTGTTCTTTACCCTCAAACTCAAAATAATTCCTCCATTTGTCTGAAATAAATTCCACTTTCTGGCGTCAAATACTTTATTTCTGACTGTATATAGACATACGTATGACATGGAATTACGACACACGACGTAAAATGGCAGAATTGAACTAAAGGCACAAGAAAACGAAAAACACACATCCCGACCCTTAGGAGTTTGAGGAGTCACTGGCCTCGCAACCATCTTCGTATTTTTTTAGTTTAGCCTATCTGCTTCTTTCACAAATTGATGCAGTTGTAGATTAATATACAAAAATCAAACACATTCAAAGACATTTTCAAGGGAAATGCGGGAAATCGAACCTAGGGCATCTGTATGATATGCTTGATTGTGTAGTCGTTTTTATCATTTGAGTCTAACAAACGCTTTTAGATTTCTCACCATCATCAATGGTCCCTAACGTAATATAAACGCACAAATGGAAATTTGGTTGGTTAAGAAATGGGGAAACGCGCCTGACAAGAGCAGGGTAAGCAGACCCAAATAATTTGAAACGACCAAACTACAGTTCAACACCCCGCAGACACCATAAAGGATAAGCTAGAATCGTGGCCTCAGTGTTCATATTATTACTGTACCTACTATATTAAACTTGTGATATTTTAAATTTTATGTATGTTTACATTCACCATGTTTAAGTTTGCTTAATTAGGTACGAGACGGTAGTGTGAGGTTACGTAAATGGCAGAAGTATGTTCCCGGATCTTCGCTTAAGATTTCTGTAGATGGATGTATTCGGCTCGTATTTAAGAACCTTTTACTTTTTGGAGTAATTTTTTTCCTCGGTCTAAAACGTTTCCGGCGTTTTTTCATGGTCGCCGTCTATTTGTCTCTGCCTAATCGGCGTTTACATTTTTGTGATTGCTGCAATTAGTGTTCGGCGCCTTTTGACAGAGTACTCGGCCTTTCAGAATCGCGCGATAATTGCTTACGAATCGTCGGCCACTCAAGAAAACACTACCTTTCCACGAGTCTAAAACTGAACAGCCTTAATCGCCTTAAGTAGCCTATTCAGAGACCAGGTAGCCTCACGGGTCCACAGGTGCTCAAGATAAAACTGTTAAATCTGACTGAGACTTAACAAATACCGACATTTTTAACAGGATTTTGCACCTTTCCAAAGGCGGTTTGACTTGATCCTCTGTTGAAATCTGGAAATATTCCCAATCCTTTTAATCCAAAGCAAATGAGGCAATTTTGGAAAAGTTGAGATGGGCTATACTCTCGTTAAATTACAAGTTTAGTACTTGAGACCCAAATGGCATTTCTAATTTTAAACAGCCATTGCCAATGTTAAGCAGATTACTTGAGTTGAAGGTGGTAGTTGGTTCATACTTGTCCATTGAGTGAATCATCTTATAAAATTACGACCAACGTTCTTTAATGACAGGTTTGATTAATGTTAAATTTAACCTTTTACATTTTTCAATTTTGGCATAAAACCATAATATTTATTTCTTTTTATCCACCTGATTCAATAATTGGATATGATTTCATGATCACAGATTATAGATGTGTAGTTTTGTTGTTCGTAATGTTTTTATAGTTTCGAATTGTTTTTTATTATTGAGTTTGTTTATAAAACTTTTTTCGTAAAAACGTTAATCTTCCAATCAAGATTAATTAAAATTAATTCCAATTCTAGCAGTCCTAGACATATGTTCAAGACTTACTATTTCCAACAAAAAATTCAAATCTACCCTAGTCCTAATGACTATTAATCTTGGTGACAAATGAATTGGTGCCGTTATCTTACTTTAAAGAACAGTGATTTTTAATATATGTTGACTATTAACATTTTACCAGCTTAACAAATCGAAGGTATATGTCGATAAGTGCATAAGTCGTGGCACGATAATCGACAATTTATATTGATAATGGTTGGTAAATTGTGCGGTATCTACAAATGTCAACATATAAATAAATAAATTAAAATATTATTTACTAGGACTACATGGAATTGATGAAATGTGAGCGCAATAAAAAAAATCCTACAAAAATGGTATTTCTACCATGGACTAAATTTCGAACTCGCAATTCTGAAAGTGTGTGATGTCGGCTTATCCAGTTTTGTCCGAGGTTCAGAAATGAAAGGTTACCTAATACATAAAAAATCGGATTCATTGTAAGTACCCTTTAATACCCGTAAATACTTTAGTTTAAAAAAGTTAAGTTTAAAAAATAGTAAGACAAAAGTAAAGTAATATTATCTTATTCCGTCCCGGTGGGTGTCGCTGACGAGGGGGTCAAACCGCTTTACAATACGTCTTTAACTATTCTTAATTTAAAAAAACCATGGGCTATGTTTGCTTTTTGCTGGGGATTCGAACCCAGGACCGCTACGTGGCAAATATGAGTCGGACGCCCGGACTGGGCCACCGCGATCCAAATATTGTAAATATTAAATTCAACTCTTGCGTTATAAGAATATACCGTAGCATCGTATCGTGCTTTGATACAATGATATTGATACTAGGTCAATATACATAGTCACTTGTCCAACCCTTCTAGCCAATGTACCCTTGGAGCAGGGAAAAAATTATTTTTAAGTGCATATAAAAAATGTTTTTTTCCCCTTTGTTGTGCATATATTTCAATATCATTATATAACAGTTGTTACTAAGGACAAAAACTAATAACGATGATTGAATTATGTGATATTAAATATATAAAGTTACGAAAGCCAAAATAACTTTCCATTAAAATATATCATCGTATTTTATTGACTATCTATTTCTTCAAAATAAATTAAACAAAATTCCATTTATAATCCTTCTCTGATAAGATTTATATTAACGCACTAAATATTATGACGTTATGTCATTTTCTATTTGTTTACTTATAATTAAAGGCTTAACAATGAAAACAATTTACACCAAAGTTGTTTTCATTTGCAATAGAGTAGACTAAATGAATCATTAGAATGCTTTATACAGTCAAAAGTTTATTATTGATTTTATTTCCGTACGAAAGTAAATTATCTTTGCGTAGATAATTTAAATTCGGGAGTGATGATTAACCTGTATTTGTGACCAGAAAAATGGTCGAACAATCCAACCAAGTTTGTTTCGCATGGCCAATTTTCTTGATTTCCTCACGCATAAGCCTACAGGATTTATCTCCGAAAAATTCTCACGAGGAAATTTTATGTTCAAATTACTAAAAATAATTACATATGAAAGGATAAATAAAAAGTAAGACAATAGGAAAGAATTGAAAGACAGAACTGAAAAAATATGCAAGAATTTGACAGCGAGCTATGACAAATAAAGCAACATAATTTGTATTGGATAAAAATAAAATCTGCGAAAATATTTTATTTATTATTTTCTAAGATGACAATAAAGAACGGACAAGCTCACATGCGCATTGAAAAACCTCTAAAAAAAGTGGAGGAAAATGTTAAGGCAAACCTTTATAAGTTCTGGTGAGCCAGAGAAACTATGAATAGATAATTTTTGTCAAATATACAATATAAATTCACATTATCATTGTTGCGTCTTAGTTAAAAAGTGGAATTCAATTATCAACGTTTCCTCTTATTATAATAATTTTTTCGTAATGTTTAATTCCTATCATATGATTTAATTTAAAATTCCGAACCAGTACGGTATATCTACCCAGGGAAACGTGCTATTTATTGGGATTTCTTACTTTTTCTGGATTTTTGATTAGATAACCTTAACATACGTTAATTGTATTATATTATTCTAAAGTTGGAACAAATAATGGACTTTTTATTGTGAATAAAGTATTTTTATTTATTGCCTAGATACACCCATCAACAATTCAATACATATGTATGTTTTTGTCTCAGCAAATTAAAAGTTTATTTGCTGCCTATTTTCATATGCTAGATACTTGTTTAAACATAAGTTTAGTCGCTCTGAAAACCAATTTTTCGAAAAAACGGTTCTTTCCCATCTCTGAATTTTTCCAGGGTCTATAGAATGGAATAACAGTGTCGAATTATCTGCCAGGTCGAGGCGTCGAGCAGTCTGTACCCGACTTTGCAGGTGGGTGGCCTTTTACCTGGTGTCATTCCCTTCTGCCTGGGGGTTTCACGGGGGATTAGCCCTGCCAATTATTACCGGTCTAACACTGCTGCACAATCCGGTTACCTCTCAATTACACTAAGATCCTATTCGCAGTTTCTACCTGTCGACATTTTTTCTCAACCAACCATCAGATGATACTAATCAATGTAGGGGGGGGGGATAACGAAATTTTTAGTACGTATAATATTGTTAACGTTCTATTGGTTGAAGTTAGTTGGTATACTGGTGATTAGCCACTATAGAATATTTATATATCTATACTTTTCTATACTATCTACTTCTACTATCAATCACTTTTCCCTTATAGTCATCCCCTCGAATTTTCGAAATACAAATCTTCATTTGTAGGCAATTACCTAACATAACAATGAACGCTTACACGTTAACATTAATTATTGTGTTGTTTGAATCCTTTATTCAATCATTTATATTTTCAGGCTTTTCCTATGTCTTTCTCCTCTCTCACTCTGTCTCTCTTTCTCTCACTCTCTCACTCGCATATTTGAGCTGCTTCGTTTTCAGCACATGGAATATTACAAAATATTAATTTTTATATTAATTTTTTTAAGGCAATGATTTAAATTTCTTTTTTTTAGTAAATTTTTAATATGGTTTATTTATTTAATACTTAATTCTTTATTAAGCTTCGAGACATAAAACAGAGAATTTTAATTAATTCTTTATTTTTCTTATTTTTATTTCTCCCCATCTCTCTCTCATTCTCTCTCACTCTCTCTCTCTCTCTTTCGTTCTTTCACTTTCTCTATCTAACTCACTCACTTTCTATCTACATTTGTATTGGCTTTTTCTATTTCTTTATCCTTTCTCATTCTGTCTCTCTTTCTCTCACACTCTCTCTCTCTCTCTTTCACTCTCTCTCTCTCTCTCTTCACTCTCTCTCTCTATCTGTCTATCTATCTATCTATCTATTCATCTATCTATCTATCTCTATCTCTCTATCTATATATATCTCTCTCTTTCGTTCTTTCACTATTTTCTAACTCACTCTCTTTCTATCTACATTTGTGTTGGCTTTTTCTATTTCTTTATCCTTTCTCACTCTGTCTCTCTTTCTCTCACTCTCTCTCTCTCTCTCTCTCTTTCACTCTCTCTCTCCCTTTCTCTCTCTCTCTCTCTCTCTATCTCTATCTCACTTTCTCTTTTTTTCTCTCTCTCTCTCTTTCGTTTTTTCACTATTTTCTAACTCACTCACTTTCTATCTATATTTGTATTGACTTTTTCTATTTCTTTATCCTTTCTCACTCTGTCTCTCTTTCTCTCACTCTCTCTCTCTTTCACTCTCTCTCTCTCTCTCTCTTTCACTCTCTCTCTTCTCTCTCTATCTATCTATCTATCACTATCTCTATCTCTCTCTCTCTTTTTCTCTCTCTCTCTCTCTCTTTCGTTTTTTCACTATTTTCTAACTCACTCACTTTCTATCTACATTTGTATTGGCTTTTTCTATTTCTTTATCCTTTCTCACTCTGTCTCTCTTTCTCTCACTCTCTCTCTCTTTCACTCTCTCTCTCTCTTCACTCTCTCTCTCTCTATCTCTTCACTCTCTCTCTCTCTCTCTTCACTCTCTCTATCACTCATTCTCCCTTTCTACCTATATATTATATAACCAGTTTGTTAACCAGAACCAACCCCAAGATATCTTTTCTGGTATTTGCAAGTGACAAAAAATACAAAAAAAACCGTAATCTAACTTTTTTAACTTAAACGAGGAGACGGAGAATCGAACCTACAACTTACAAGCCAAGAGATTGAGCGCGAATTACTCGGCTTCCATGTATCCTAAAATAACCAGACTGACTGACTAGCCCTGGTCGTCTGCTTGTTTTTGTCGTAGGTTCCAGATCATGTTCTGATGTTTTGTATGAGCGTTTTTATTAGTTACTAGATTTATGAGATATACTGTATGTAGTAGAGATGAATATAGTAGGTAAGACATTTTTAATATTACCCTTGGACTAAGTCATCGTAAAGAAAAAACCAGTTAAAATAATCTTTTAATATCTGACTCTGGTTTGTAAGCCCGGGGGCGGAGTTTCGTGGGGTGGGAACATATGTTGAGAGCATTGTGCTGTCAGGAGGGGTGGCTCGCAATAATCCACTTAGCCCGAGACAAGCAATATACGGAGAAGGCAATACACTTACTAACTCATACCAGGCACACTATAAACATATTACATTGGGGAGGGCACCAGCAATAATATGAAATACAACCTTCGCCCCCTGGGATTTATTCCGCGTAATGAGACGTCACGCCTTTACAACTTTATTACTCTGCACTTCGCCACCGCAGAAAGTCCGCAACTTTCATTTCGCGCTTTTATTCTCTTTCATTCGGCACTGAGATATATGTATATACACCCATTTGTTTAGATGGGACCAAAGAAAACGTTCTCAATACGGAATTTGTACAATTAATGATTTCTATATGAGCATACTTCAGTAACAAAATTAAAGAAAAATGACACTCTTTATAATAAATGTATTCGCTCAGGTTTGTTTATTAAGGTAATCTCCATAACGTAATAGGGCCAAATACAAAGTGCTTAATACAGATTGGAACTTTATGTTAAACTGTATGGTGGGACACTGATTGTCTATACATAGTTATTTGTTAAAACAGTGATGTTATATTTAAAAAAATCATCTGTTAACTTTACTTCCTTTTGGATTACACAAGTTGTTAGAAAATGATGCATTTTCGTTTAATCTGGCTCTTAATAGGCGAAGCATTTTTATGTTATGCTTTTGAAACATTGAAGCTTCACTCAGGTATGATTATCAGTAATGATTTTAATCTTTCCATCGATGGTCCCTTGTCGTTGCCTGTGTTCTATTTACCAGCGGCTACAATTTTCACTCTCTTCGTCGCCTACATGACGGATTCATATGTCGGAAAATTCTACACTTCTTTATTCGGTCTCCTACTTGGGATGCTAGCCGGAGTCTGTTTTATATTAGAAGATGATTTAGTACCATTGGGTCCTACGCCGACGATTTTGTTGATCGCATCCATAACTACCTCTTCAGTACGCTATGCCCTTCTGACAGAACAGATTCGTTCAGCTGAGAACATTCATAAAATTAGATGTTTTTTATTTTCAGCGATTGTGATACAAATCGCTGCCAGATTAGTCAGTCATTCGGTATTCTTCTTCATATGGAGTGATATGTTTGAAGTAAATAAATTCATTTCGACGGCCATTATAGCTGTATTTTGCCTACTTATGATTTATTACTGTGAAAGGCTTTTTAATCTCGAATATATTTACTTTGGTATATTTGTGAGGGCGGCAGTAAGTTTGTACAAAGCCTTTAAATCGAAAAGTTTACGCGAGTTTCTTTCGTGGAATGATGCAAATGTTCGTAACCCGTCGACATCATCAGTTACATCAAGAAAAAAGAAAGTTTCCATAGGAAAGAAGAATCGTTTGATAACAAAAGAATGCTGGGGTTATCGAGCCATCACCAACGACAACACACACGAAATTAACGCAAGCCAAATTTGGGCAATGAGGCAAAAAAGTCGAATTATGTCCACATTAGTCTATGATAAAGTGCCAGTTTTTCCACCAACAGCAGCTAGCACACCAGAACAGCCATCTATCCTTACAAAATATTCAATTGACCAGTTCAAAATCTTATGTTTCTTTTTCCCAATAATTATAATCAGATGTTCATTTTCCTTGTTGGATCGCACTGTCCGATGGGAGGTAATAGCCCGTTTTAAATTACTTTCGGAGGACAAAAGTTTTTTCTTTTTAACTGTTCCCATTAGCATCTATTTATTGGCGACAGACCTAGTACTGCTGATTATTTTCGAATTCATTGTATTTCCGGTCTTGCGTAAGGTCTTTAAACGAGATACCTGGTTTATCTTAATTGGTTATGGGTTTCTAATCGCCGCCGCATGTTTAGAATTGCAAGCTCAAATGACAGACATAGAACGTTTTGAACCCAAAGGCAAGAACGTAGACTTAAACTTCTTCAACGGGTTGAAAAACAATGTTACAATAACTGCTGAGTGGTTGAAAAATTCTTACACCATTGCTCCTTACAAATACACTTCTATACAAAGTGGCGTTTTAAACGAATCAGTGGAGAAAAGATTTGTCAAGATAATGGTAGGAAAAAGTAACTTAACTAAAATTTTCAACATCACAGTCACAGAGCGCATATCGACAACTTTCGTCGTACAGCCAACAGAAAACGGATCGTTCCACCTTGATGAAAACGGCCATAAGATATCGTACGTAAGCAATTTTTTCAGAAACAACCTAGTGACGTCGTATTACGTTGTTTCTGCCTTAAAGTCCGAAAATTCGTTGTTGTACGCTAAATTCACCAAAGTCGATACGCTACCGCAGAAATTTAAAATGCAGCCTTTAAACAAACCCGGCAAATTCAATATCGAAACGGGTAGATATGTAATTCAACTAACCATACTGTCTAAGCAAAGAATTACTATCACTACTCTTAACAGCTCTCTCGACGTTTTGCCAAACCGATTTTACTGCTTTTTTTTGCACCACGTTGGGGAATCCATCGCCGGGAAATTGCTTTCCGTCCAGAAAATCTTATCACCCCGGTTGTACATTTTGGCCACGATCATATTTTTGTCGAGTGTCGGTAACGCTTTCGCCAACGTGTCGTTTTATGTATTATTTTACCTGGAGTCGCCAAACAAACTGCGCGGTCTGGTCTTCTCGCTGCCACTCGTCTTCAACTTCTTAATCTCCTCCATCGCTAACGAATGGACTCTCAGTAATTTCAAAGAAGAACTTATCGTTGCTTCTTTCATTTTGTCTGTTTTGATCTACTTCTTTCTGTACATACTGTTTATCTACTTTGTTTACAAATACCCGCACAAATCTGAACCGTACAATTAACGAATTATTTCAATTAAACATATATCACGTTATGTTCAGCTGAATAAAACCATCTGTTAACTACAATTTGTACTACTTTATTTAAAGCTATTTTACTCTCGATTATTTTATTTATAAGATGTTTTCAAAGCTCAGCTTCATTGCTCGGGCTTGAAATATTTCATTTTCAAACAGAAATACAAATGAATGTGTTAGGCGATCATCACTATATCTTGCAGTTTAAAAAAAGAAAAACTGGCTATTGTTGGTGATTACAATTAATAATGCTTAAGCGTGGTGACAGCGACTCATTACTGAAAGTCCCATGTTTGTACATCATCGGCCCTGAATTCAAACCCAAGGTACTTTCAATGGAAAGATGCCCAAAACCGTGATGGGTGATATGAACGAGTATTTGCAAATCGTCTTGACAAAATGTGCATGAGAATGCGACATAATAAAAAAATATATATTTAATTTCTAAACCAAAATCTAAAAATAAACCATATTTTTGATCACTTTCATTTTAATTATTTCGATCTATTTCTTTCTGTAATATTCATAATATTGTGGAAAATTTAGCTCAGGTCATCGCGGCCCTTTACGTGTTTTTATTTCTTTTTCTTGTCTTTCACGCATATTTTTCTGCCTGCGGCCATTTTCGAGCATCTCATGCCCTACTGACTCTATTTATATATGAAAACTAAGTCGATTTTTTAGAAGGATAGCACCTCATTTGTATCTCAGGTTGTCAATCTATGTCCTTCCTTGAGACCTCTCCCAACCTGCTGCTAGGGGGGTATCAGGCGCAACATAATGGTGTAGCCTTAAGAGCGTAGCACCCTCTCTAAAGCACAAGCTGGATTCATGTTGGTCTCCGGGTCGGCAGCGGACGGCGGGTGCTGCATCAGAGGATACGAGGGTTAGCGTGCCAGATTCTATGTGCATACACGGGCGAGGGTGCATAACCATCTGAACGACGGGTTAGCAGGAACTGTTCCAAGTACAAACTCTGCTACATGGGAATAGACTCGTAGTGGCTTAGTGGCGACGCTCCTGGCGAGAACTTAGTGTGAAGCTGTTTCTCGGGGTGCCGTTATCGGTTTCCTTCCGATGACAGTGTTCCTCTAGGAGGTGGTTAGACAAAACCGCGGTAGGAGCGGATCCGGTAGTTCTTACCCTGGAGGAGCCCCAATACTCTGGAAGATAGACTCGCCTTCTCTATTTAGGGATCTCGGCCGGACGACCCAGGCTGATGCATTTCAGTCACTTGGGGTTAGCCGTTCTGAGCGGCACACGGTCTGTTGCTTAATGCAGCTCCATCCATTCGGAATGGACAAGCGGAGAGTGAGGTCCGTCTCGGGGCGGCTTCTATACCAAAACTTGTGGCTGTAACACCCTTCCAGTCGCGAGCGGAGGTACGTCATCTCTCATCTTGAGAATCAAAACGTCCGATAAGGCCGAGAGGCTAGATACGGACGTTAAAGATTCTCATGTCCTTTTAAAGGCTAAGAAGTACATTTGGGAACCTCAGGCTGTCAACTATAGAATTGTCACAAAAATACACATAATCACATACATTGAATGTGGTCACATTCACTCCCCCAAAGAACTCGTATTCCTCGGGGCGGGGTTAAGCAACCCCTTTTCTTTCACGCTAATAAATTACATTCATTCCTGTTAATTAACATAAACACAACGCTTGATATAAACATAAAAGTCTGATCACATTCACTCTCCCAGAGAACTTCTTTCTGTATTTTATCTTGTTTTAATGATCATTCTATTTCTATCTTTAATACTTTAAGATTTCCAAAATTGAATGACTAAAATATAACTCAATACTCAAATAGCGATAGATGATGGACAAATTGTTCATGCAGTCCAAATATTTTTTTACAACCCAGTAGGTGAAAATAGTTATGTGTTCCTAAATGGATCAAGTTGATTAAAACTACTACCTACAAACTTATGTTGCCTTTGTAAATATATTAAAAAATGTAAACTCTATAGATTTATATTTAGAGAAATTTGAGGTTTAAAAATAGCTTGTACGAATTCATTATAATTTGTTTTACAAGTTTGTCATTAGATAAAAACTATTTACAAATTTATTTATTTTCTTAGAATACTTAACACTTCACCTAAGTATATTTAGTTTAATTTGTGTTAGATACTTTTTTCGGAAAATATTTATGATCTCTCGGTCCAGTATACTTCATTTTATATTATATCACGCTGTATGAAGCTCCTGAAGATGGCGGCCGGAAGTTGAACCCCGCTTTACCTGAAGCCTGTTATTAATCACCTGAAGAATACTGCTACCGGACTACGCCGCATAATGGTCGTATCAGTTCTCAGGCCTGGGACGCCTTTGTACTATGACTTTTTCTCTTGGATCCTCCTTATAAAAAGTTGAAATTCTTCTACCGGCTCAAAGCCACTCGAAAGAACCTTAATGGACCCTATTTTGAATTGTAACAATCCTTTCGTTTACCCTTGTGATCGCCGCCAGGTCTGGCGATCAATCACTATAATTATCGCTTGATATACCACTGATTGCATTAAACTAATTACAAGGATTAGTTGCTTCTTCGGAAGATATGCCAGTAATCATAGAAGCATTGTGTGGTCATACAAAAGTTTAGTTAGAGATACTCTTCTGTCCATTTAGTGTTTATGTCTATACACCTTTAGACAGACCAACCCAACTAGTCAAGGCAGAAATCATCGATGAGCAATATTAATATTCGTACCTGAATATGTAAAATGTAGAGAGTTTAGTTATTGCTAAGAACATGAAAGAAGCTAGTACATATCATAAATGCATTGAAATTAAGATATTTTTGTATGAATAAGCATAAGCAATGGAAAAAATATATAAACAATGTGAAAAGAAAAATCATCATAAATCAATTGAAATTTCATCTAGATTTGGGATTATTTAATTTAATTCATTTTTCGTTTTTCTTCTGTAGTTATTATTTTTACTAAATTTTATAATACAAATGATCAAATTTTGATGTTAGGGTTTTATAGTTATATTGGAATGATTTTAAATAACGCATAAACATAGGTAAAGGCAAAATAATTAAATTATTTAATTAATACGTCATTTATTTTAAAATATTGTCTAAACTGCTGTTATGATTCAAATAATACGTTTTTTAAGGGACGCGCCCGAGTGGTTAAGACGTCCGACATGAATTTGTCACGCTAGCAGTCCTGGGTTCGAAGCCTGGCATGGCCTTTGGAATTTTATTTGAGATTAATGTACAAAAAGTATTTTAAAGTGGTTGACCTGTTAAGCCCAGTATGGCAAATATTATTTTTCTTTAATGTGTTTTTTTATGTCATGGTATAGTATAAATATGGCTAATAAAGAGGTTTAAACGCCCCTTCGATCAGGTCGTTTAAAAAACAGAAGTGGGTGAAAATCTATTTCTTTTTGAAGGGGTGTGAACTGTGTTTTTAGTCAAAATATTAGCTCTGCGCTCCCCGCTGAAGCCATTACCGTCCAGGGCTATTACTCGCGCGTGCACACATGTGTACAGGAATCTCCGCCCATTCTCACGCTCCCTAACGCGCTCGCACATATTAAAACATTACCCTCTTTTCTCGGATATTTGCCCGACCTGACATTTCAGACGGACTTTTACTAGGTTTGCTCAGATGATGTCACCCGCTCTTTATTGTCCGGGGACCCCAGTTTTGCGCTTAAATGCTCCCTATTAAGGGTTGTATTTGCTTTCAGCCGAATAGGACTTTTCCACTCTTTCGGAAACTTTTTTTCTCTCGCTTTCATCCGAATTGGCATGCCGCTCAATAGAAGTAATGTAAATGTACAACATGGAATAATTGTAAATACTGAATGCATTTAACTTGTTTAACTTGTAATAACCATTGGAAAAAACAAAAGTGATTTTCAAATAATTAAGGCACTGGATGTAAATTAATTTGCATTTACAAGCAGAGACATTTTTAATATAATAGTATTATTGTTTGATTGCCCCTTAAGATCTGTGGGGTGGTAAATAGTAGTCTACCATCTAAAACGAAAACGACCAAACGAACATACATTATTATATTATTTGTAATTATTTCTCTATTTTTTTACTGTATCGAACCATATTTTGATCAACGATTGCATAAATTAAGCCTGTTTATATTTCAGTTTATTTGTTGTTTTCCAAGTCAAAAACTTCAGTCATCACTTGTAGACACTGTATGAAAAATATGTAAAAAACGTATGTATGAATGGTACATATGAGACATATTTCAGTGAAAGATGAAAAAAAGGTGAGAGAGAGAGAGGGCGAGAGAGAGAGAGAGAGAGAGAGAGAGAGAGAGAAAAGACAGACAGAAAATTAGTGAGTTGGTGATTTGATGATAATGATGATGAACGCTTTATATATCAATCACACAAGATTTGGTTTCAAGGATTCTTACATCTAATGTGAAATACAATGGTTACTAATTTTACTCTACTTCTAATTTATTAAACATTAATTCCTTCAAATAACCTTATTTTTGTGGTCAATATGTTACACTATTATTTTAACATTGATCTAAGTATGTATTTACTTCAAATATTGGGTTGTCCGGAAAATAATGCAGGATTTTAAGTTTTCATTAAAAAAAATCTATATAAAATATTCTGTTTACGTTTACAGGATTACTCATTTGTATGAATGTCAACACTTATTAATCCTCTTCCAAATGATATTGTTTGTTTACCTCTGTAGCATTCCGCTACTTGGAAATAATTCAGTCATCCTTATAATGTCAAAGCGAGAATTTCGTACGATTTTCTTTTACGAGTTTAAACTCGGCCGAAGCGGAGCCCAAACGGCTAGAAACATTAACCAAGTCTGGGGCGAGGGTTGTGTTAATGAGTGCACTGTGCAAAGGTGGTTTAAAAAATTTCGGGAGGGAGATTTCAGCCTTGAAGATGAAGAAGGTCGTGGAAGGCCTTCCTCTCTTAATGATGATGTTCTGCGATCAGTGGTGGAAGAAAACCCCAAAACAACTGTTCGAGAACTTGCAGAGCAACTCAAAGTCAGTAAAACGACCGTCGCTGACCACCTCAAGGCGATTGGAAAAGTGAAAAAACTCGAAAATTGGGTTCCACACTCATTAAACGATCGCCAAAAAAATCAGCGCTTTGATGTTTGTGCATCACTTCTTTGTCGAAACAAAAATGACCCATTTCTGGCCAGAATTGTTACATGTGACGAAAAGTGGATTCTCTACGATAACACTAGACGTTCTGGACAGTGGCTCGACAAAGGAGAAGCTCCAATACATTTTCCAAAGCCCCCAACTCACCAAAAAAAGGTAATGGTTACGGTATGGTGGGCTTCATTTGGTTTAATACACTACAGTTTCTTAAATCCTGGCGAAACCATCAATGCTGAATCATACTGTAACCAAATTAATACCATGCATCAGAAATTGGCAGTAATGAAGCCCTCTTTGGTCAATCGGAAAGGGCCCATTTTGTTGCATGACAACGCTCGACCACATGTGTCACGTGTAACGTCACAAAAATTATTGGAGCTTGGCTATGAAACTTTGCCTCACCCACCCTACTCTCCGGACCTCTCGCCTACTGACTACCATTTTTTTAGACACCTGGACCACTACTTACAACACATAATATTCAAAAATCAAACGGAACTGGAAAATGCATTTATTGACTTTATCAATTCTAAAAATTCTGAATTCTACTCAGACGGAATTAATAAGTTACCAACACGTTGGGAGAAATGTATTGAGAGTATGGGAAATTATTTTGATTAAAGAACATTGCTTTAAAGTAACTAGTTTCTTTTTTTTTGTTTAATACCAAAATCCTGCATTATTTTCCGGACAACCCAATAGACTACTGAAATACATATTCTAATTTTCAGAATAATTGAGCAACTAGAAAGTAAATTACTAATAAAATAAGTGAACAAAAATGCTTTTTCAATACAATTCAGTAGAAATCATGAATTATAAATTGCCTATATAAATCTTGAAATAAAATTTCTAGTCACTAAATAGTAATATGAAAAACTAAAATAACACTACAAAACAACAAAAGAAGGTTAATTTAAGACAGTGAATTTTTAGCACAAATCATAACTTGATTAGAGGTGATTTGTAAGACTATTCTGGAAATGTTTGATATATTTACATAGTTTTATGTTTGTAGGGTTTTTCGAAAATATTGTTGCACCTTTTACTGAGAATGACCTAGTTTTGGTTTTGTGCTTAACGACACGCAAACGGTAATTTACAAACCTAGTGTGTCTATCATGACTCTGAGACATGTACTTAAATTTCACACATAAATAATTTAGATAGATAGAGAGATGATAGATAGTACATAGATAGATAGATAGATAGATAGATAGAGAGAGAGAGAGAGAGAGAGAGAGAGAGAGAGAGAGAGAGAGAGAGAGAGTGAGAGAGTGATACAGGCATAGTAAGTCCTGAAGAACTAAAATGTGTGTTTCCAAAATGTAAACAAATTAAGTTTTAAACGTAATAAAATTTTAAATAATAAATGCATTTTAAGCACTTTAATTGATGAACATGTCATATATAATATACAACTACTGGTCAATAATACAGGGTACTGGTAGTTCTCAAAATTTTAATCATACTAGAATTTGTAGATTTAAGTTAATAAAATACATTTAATGCTAGTATTTTTTATGTTAGTACTTTATGGTATATGCAAGTGGGATTTCCCTTTTTCCTGTCCGATTTTTTAGAGAACTTTTTTCAACCGTGAATTTTGTCAGTGTCAATCATCCCTTTTTCTCATTGTGCTCCCAAAACGGTTTACGCCTTGCCCACGCAGCGCCCACTCTTTTCAGGGTTGCCTTTTCATCTGAACCGAGTTTGAAAAGAGAAAGAATGAATCGCAAGGGACTTAAATGGGATTTTCGCGCAACCGTGACCCGACTGTCTATTGGTAGTTTTAAGCCTTATTTTCACCCGAGGGGGGAAAAGGTAACATGACGTGAATGAACCAGGACGAAGGTACTACAGCGTAAAATTCATTTTGCCTATCGGCCCACATCAAAAGATCTTTTCTTTTTAACTATACGTTCGATATTCTGCCAAAATATAATATTGATAATGGGATTAATTATAATCTGCTATTTTTACTTTTACGTATTTTATTTAGTACATGATCAACAGAAAATTTGAAACAGTTCAACGGCACTTGCAAGAACATATTACGTACAAACAAATCTGACATGCTTTGATAATGTTCATTAATTTTTCAAATTTACATAAGTGCAAATTAGTTTTTTTTTTGTAATCTGACGTTTGTCTTTGCGACAATTGGCATTGCAGTTGGTTGATGACATTAAATCATTATGAATATCCTTGTGAAAATTGCGTGTTAAAAGTTGGTTATTTTCGGCAATTTCAACCCTTGTTTATTTTGTGGAAAATGGTCCATTTTATAACACGTTGTAATCGAATTTACATTAATTTATTGGAAAACCGACAGAGATAAAAATAAGCATATATTGACTTACGCGTATCAAAAGCGCTAATAAAACGCCAACGCCGTTGATAAAGTCCTTCGTTCCTTCGACTCGTGAATTATGTTTACTTTTATGGGCCGCCTTTATTATTACGGCGTTGTATATTTAATGCGAGTCGTTTGTACCGGAATATCTTTGAGGGGGGGGATAAAAAATAAACCGGACAAATAATGCATATTGCGCCGGCGGCAAACATGTTTTCCTAGCTATCTCGTATATTAAATGTGGGCTGTTCGGGTGAAACGTTTTTCTACATTTCTGGATTACATCCAATTGTCCTAGTGTATACTAGATTAAGTTTTAGGTTTTAAAGAAATCTTACACCTCCTTCCACTATGCATAGTGTTATAAAAACTTTGTAAGCGTTAAATTGCTGAAATACCATAATAATATGTATAATTAAAAACCAAGTATTTCATATATGATACGTCCAACCAACAATCCGTCGGGTCCAGGCTAGCTGGGTTATCAAGATTATCACAGCTGATCAAACAAATCGTCTCGTAATGTAAGAACTAACCGTTTTCCAATTGTTGAATTCATTCATTTGTTGTAACCACACTGCATAATAAAACACTTGTTTCCTCCAAAAATCGGAACAAGGGACCCCAAAGTTTCGCTGCCGTGCTCGGGCATTTTACATTGGGTTGCATACCCCCTTCCTCCCTGTATGGAGCCAAAGAATGACGCCTTTCATTATATGGGACACATTGAGTAGCCCTTCTCTGCATGCCGAACACATATGCGGGCAATCGCCCAAAAATTGTCCGTGGGTCAACAGCGTATGGCCAATTCTAATCCAATATGATCCTTCTTTTGCAGTTTAGATTGTCCCGGGCCACCTATCACTCATGGCACATAAGACCTTCTCGGGCGACCCAGCCCATTGTCGCAGCCACCTTTTCTTTACATTACTTTTTATTTCTCGTTTCACAGCTGCGGGTCAGATCGCTATAGTAAGTTCTAGCGTATTAGCTGTGTTTTGTCTTGTCACTTGACTATTTTGCTAACGTGTGAGGTGATTAGTGACCGTTAATCGATATTTATTTAGAAATCGTGAGATGCGGTCTGGTGTGATAAAGAAAAAGTAAAGATAAAGAAAATGTTTTTCTGAAACCTACATCACACCAGACCGCATCTCACGATTTCTAAATAAATATTTTGCTAACCTTATTCTTCTAGCATATTTAGTTTGTTTTGCGCATTTTTGCAAATATTGGCTAGGATTACTATGTCGTCAGAATAGTGCGGGCAGAGCAGAGATCTCGAACGAATGAAAGAGATGTTGGAAATGAAAAAGATGAATAGGCAGCGTTTGTACATTCACTTTTGGGCAAACGATAGAATTACTATAACCAAAATGGCAAATTTCAGAATGTCAAAAAACGTACATACGCGGGTATAATATTTACAAATACGCGAATGAACTAACTGTAACTTAAGTGTGCCGAGATCCACACATTAAGTATATATATTTGGGAGATTAATCCTGCGAGAAACTGGTATCTCAATTAGCCATTCATTCGTTATCAATTCAGTTCTTACAAAAAAAGATCTGTTATTATTAAAACGGCAGTAAGTTTAATGTGTCGAGTCAATTTTCATAGATGTATTTATCAGGTTAATAAAATAATATTCCTATATTTTTACAGATAGCTATAAATCATTCGTTTTTAACCGGTTGACATCGAATTACTTCCCGGTCTGTGGAATAGGCCGGATTGAACGGTTCCCCGTATTTATTGGAGCCAATAAGTCCGTCTAAGTGGTGTACTTCTCCCAGGGGTGTGATGGGGTGAACACGGCAGAAAATAAGGGCGACCCTAAGTGAATTCGGAGGGATGACCGAAGGACTTCCGCATCCTGCATGACGTCATTCCCCATCCCTTTCAACCAGTGATACAGCTTATTTTTAATTGAGATGTAAACAAGAGATCACGCTCCATAACTCCCGCACACTCGAAACTCTCCCTCTTCACGCTCCGATGCTGAATTGGTCTGGGCACTTAAAATCAAGCGGATCATGCTTTACATTTAATTCCTTGACAACAAACTGTTCATTTATTTATTTAAGATATAATCTGCATTAAACAACCGCAAAAAATATTTTCGTTAGTTTGTTGCAAAAACTAGCTATTGATAGGAAAAATCTAAATTCTACGATTAATTTTTATTCTAAAAAATAAAAATAATCCTTACTGTTATTTTTGAAGAACAAATAAAAATGTGTGTGTTTTTAGAACAAACAAATTTCAGTTATTTACAAAAAAAAAAATTGGAGAGTCTAAAACTGTTAAAACATAAACTTCAAACAACACTATTTTTATTGAACATCCAGATTGTTTACAACAGAAGGACCATTTTGAAGTACAATAAGTTGGCTATAGCTTTTTGATGTATTGTCTTTATTTATTTTTAACAACTTCTTCTACAACTAAAATATATTTAATAAGATTCCACTGGAAATGGAAAATTTCCCTACCTGACAGACAGAAAAAAAAAGAATAGGCAGTTCATGCTGAACGAAAATAATCAAGGTAGAGATAGCTTCATTAACTAAATTTGACCTCGGCAAAATATTTAACATTTTAACTGAAAATTCTATACTAAGATATTTTTAATAATTTACTCTTTGAATATAGGCGTGAAATTCGTCCGTTACTTAAAACAAATTGTTCATTTCCAGCCAACCCAGAACAGAAGTAATTGTACAGTAACCAGTCTAGTGCTTCACTTTGCAAAGAATATGCAGATGTCTCTGGTTTCTTCTAACAGAGTCGGCATGTTTCTGTCTCTTCTTTGCCCATCTTCTTTATGTGGTAGTTAAGATGGAGAGTTCTTTCGCCTTCCTTTTTGTGAGGTTTATAAATGTGTAGGTTTATTCATACCTAATGCTTTGGTCTGAAGATTGAATCTTTCTATATGAAGCCATTTTTCCAACTCTAGCACAATCTCCGGTACGATTAGTTAGGTTTCAGTTTCATGAATGAGAGGACTATCACTTTTTTGGCTAATTGGTCACCTGTTCAATTCTTACCCTCTAAACTTTCATGATCAATCTCAAGGCAAAATTGTTGTGTCTTCCTAAAGCCAGTGGATAATTTAAGCATTCCCAGAATAGTTTAGTGCTAAGAGTTTCAGTTAATATATGACTGCTAGAATGTATGTAAATCTGTGCTTCTTTATATTATGATTTATTCTTTATTAAAGTCTGTGCACAGTCATCGGCTTGAAGATTGTTCTGATCCAACAAGTTTTGCTAGGGTGTATTTTATCATTTTACCCTTAACCCCCTGTTCCATCTTTGATACATGTAAAACTTTTGGTTGCCTTTTTTCCAAATACTCTGCTATCTATGAACACTCCGAAGTATCTGTCGAAGTTGTGTTTTCTTCACATGTTGTCAAGCATCCTTATATCAATCTAATATATTTTAATTATTTCCAAAACTTTGTGGTGGCTTATTTCTAGTTTCTCTGGCATCACAGGAGAAAGCCACCTTCTGTACGTAATTGTGTAAGGGTGGGAGGTCTAGCTCGGTTTCCATCGCTGTTGTGGGGCAATCAGCACCAGTTCTGTTAAGACCCGCTAGCCAGTGTAGATTTTGCAGTTTGTTTTGTATCTTATTATCGAGTGTTTTGCTACTACCTTTGGTCTGACCGTCGGTATAACTCGCTACAATAGGCTATCCTGAAGTTTATACCCCAGTTTTTTTTTCGACATAACCTGTTGTCAATTGCTTATTAATGCTTTGGCCTTATGTAAGTTGTCTAAATGCCTTTTCATTAGGGTCTTTAGTAGTCAAGGTAAAAAGGCAAACCTAGGCACGGAAGTTTAAGTATTGTTTTAAATGTTAATCAAATAGATTTTATTATCCCTAATATGACGACATCGTTCGTCGTGATTATCAAATATAGAAGAGGAAACTTTTCTGATCTCTAATCTCGTTGATTCCTTTTTTTCTGACGATTGTGAAATATTTCCAAGGACGAAAATTGAAATTAGTCCGGGTATTGATTCACCTTGGTTACTACTACTACCTGAAATTCATGGTATACGAGGCTACTAAATGGGTATGAACTTTTGTAAAAAAAACATTTGTTTCTTCATAAGTGTTTTTAAGTAAAGAAATACAATGTTTTCGATAGCGAAGTCGATTTTGTTATGACCTAACTTTTAAAAGGAATGTAGCTTTTTTATTTGTATATACCTACTGCACAAATTTTCGGAGATGGGGGTTGTACAGAAACGCCCCGATTCGTCATAAATATTGGGATTCTTTTGGATCTGTCGCGTGCAGATGTTCTTGAATATAAGATGGTTGTTAAGGATCGTTTTGAGAGCGTGAAATCGCCGGTGTCTAGAAACCGACTTTGAGTCCGGATCATGCCGAATTCAGGTGTCCCCCTTCATTCAGGAGCTATGAGCTTCTCGTTAGGGTCATCCGGTACGACACGGCGGACATTATGAAAAACCCGCCCCGGTTCAAAGGCGGCCTCCGCCCATAGGTCCATCTTTAAAATGTCTTCAATCAGAGGCAGCAGATGTTCCCGGATAAAAGGTGACATCATGTAAACACACCTCCTTGTGCCAACTTACGTCTCTTGTAAAAAGGGATTCCCCGCCCCTTGACCGATACAATTTTCCTCGTCCTCCCCTTGCAGACCTGCCCTAAGCTCTCGCTTTGAGCAACCGGATGTCACCTTTGTAACTAAAACCAAAAAGGCTCACAGTCAAGAGATACACGACTTCCCAGCTCTCTTTCCTTTCGTCACCTCCCCATTTTTAACATAATGGGGCTTAAAGACATTAATACTACTGCTCCGAATGACAAATTATACTGCTGAATATACTATTGATCTCTGTCAGATAGGCAAAATTACAAAGGATTTAACTATAATGGAAACAAAATATTCAAAATTGTACATTAATGTTTAGAATTAAAGTAGCCATGAAGATAATAACATTGAACAATTAGCAATAGCCAAGAAAAATAAGAATTATTTTTAGTTAAACGTTTTTAAACATTAAACATAGTTGACCGAAAATTTCAACAAAAATAAGAAAATTTACATTTAAACAAAGTAAACATATATTTTACAAACGATTAAACTAGGACTATTAAAAAATTTGTTTGAATTTAAATATACTGTGTTAGTCTGTCAGACAATGTTCGGCATTCCTCTATTTTCACTCTGTCTGTACCAAAAAATCTCAGAATGATTATTCGAAAATCGTGAGATGCATTCAGGTGTGATGTGGATTTCAGAAAAACATTTTTTTTATCGTGCCAACGTTTCGATTTTATTGAGATCATCTTCAGGGCTCAAAGTGTTTGTTTTCTGCGTAATTGTGCCATTCTTCCGTGTCGTGTTGAGAGTGCCCACGTAATCACCACACAAATCTCAGAATATTTACCATAACTCCTTTCAAAAAACTGTAGCTATGAACATAAAAACTCGCTGAAAAATTCCCACATAGAGTGGCACGACTACTCGATCCCTATACGGAACAGAAGTACGGTTTCAATAATGAAAGATGCACCTTGTAACTTGGTCGTTACGATCATTCTTTTCCGTCTAACAAGCTGTGTATGTTTGTCAGACAGTTTCGGCAACCTCTTTTCAAACCGTTACACGTCTTTTGCCCAAAGTTAAACAGTTACATTTCTCCGTGTGGTCTGCGGGATAATGAATCTGTAATGTTGTTCTTACCGATCATTAGCTGGTTTAGACTGTGTGATGCAGCGAAGATATTAAGACCAAAAATTATAGGGATGACCAAATTGCCAAAATTAAGTGTTGATGTATCAACAACGTATGGCTTATTCTTTACCTGGTGAAAACGACCGAAGGGCTGGAAATGCTTTTTCCACTTTACTACAATTCGAATAAACATGCAAAATAAGTTTAAACTGTTAAAGTAAATACCATATTTCAACTTATTTCTGAGACAACCTGTATAATTTTATTAACAGTCATAATTTTTGTGCTTGTCACTAAAGGCAGTTCCAACGGTATTAAGCACTCTGGGATGTCTCATTTAATTTCATCGCAATTTCTTTATATTAAATTGTTTTTGCCTATGAGGGTGAAAACCAGATGTTATAGGAGGCTACCCTTTCGAGTATATGTACTTCACCCATTGAAAAAACCCTTACCTTATTATATATTTTTCCATTCTGGAACCGCTATGATCCACTGTAGGAGATCTTGATTCATCTCCTATTCTGTCATACCTCAGGTGATGGTCAAGAATCACATTCTTCAGAAGCACGACCGAATTTAAGTTGAACTCAAAACAAAAAAATGGTAAAAATTATCTTCATAATACATCTATGTTTTCAGGTATGAATGACGTAAATATCAGTAAGAAATAAATAATCTCTTTTAAATCATTGTCAGTTTGTTGTTACACATCTATTCCTAATTTCATAAAACGTTTTACATTATCATTTTAAATTAAACAATTAAATTGATTAATTTTTGAGTAGAAATTGCCAAAGAAACATAATTATTAATTAAATCATAATAAATGAGTGAAATGTGAAGTTAGCACATTCGATTGATGAATGTGCTTAATAATTATGTTATCAATATTGTATGGAATAATTAATCAATAATCAACGTTCTCATTGATTATTATCTCATTATATATAAATAAATTGTCACCGGCTTAAACCATGAAATAAATCTATTTATGTTAAATTTCCAAGAATGTTTTATAAGCATACAACCCTTCTCTGTTTGCTTTTCCTACCGCTCTTGTAATTCACAGATTATTCCTATCTTCACTTGTAATGTAGTGATTTTAATAACAAAGATCTTTTTAAAAAGACTTTCATAATATTGACACTCATAACTTTATACCGAGCTCGAGATATGGGACAAAACTTTAGTTACTGCAATGCTTGAAAGTAGAGCTTATGCTA
Organism: Cimex lectularius; assembly: GCF_000648675.2. Lineage (NCBI taxonomy): Eukaryota > Metazoa > Arthropoda > Insecta > Hemiptera > Cimicidae > Cimex > Cimex lectularius. The sequence goes on along the minus strand of NW_019392757.1, from coordinate 637,151 downwards.
AAACAATACTGCAAAATATTTTCAACACTTGATTAAATGTTTTGCAATCCTGATGATAAATTTTATAGATCGTCCCCCCCCCCAAAAAATATATATATAAAGAATGAATGTATATGATTTGAACGTTACGCTCTCGCTTTTTACCACAATTTTAAAATAGAGACGTTTCAAAGCGAACAGATTTTTATCCCAAGTTTTTAACATAATTCAAGCTTAAGACGACTTGGCTTTAAAAAACAGGGCTATCTTTTCAATGGTGACAACACAATGCGACCCCTGCCGATTGATTTTTTCCAAAGAGTGAATGCCGCCTTTCGAATCCTCTTAGGACGACCGGAGGAAGTCGCTTTGAAGGAGTGAAATGGCCTGTAGTTCCAGGCCTACCTGAAGCATTGACTGGGCCAATTATACGGTCGGTTACTCCTCTGCGCCTACCAAACACACTGTCCCATTGTCGACCGATAATCCAATATTCTGCCAACACTTTGTAATTGTACGGGAGTTTACACCCGCAGGTAATCTTCATCCTATTTAGCCACGCGTTTTTTTGTGCACCTTTACTTTTCAATAAAAAATGCAGGAAAACATCTGAGATATTTACTTTTTAGGCTTACGTGTATTTACGAAATTCTAAACATTTTATTCGGTTCAGTTGTCAAGGTGAAAAAAATCGCTAAAATAATAAGTAAATAAATGCCTACATTTAACAATTTGCAATGTTTAAATATTTCAAACGCGCCTCATAAAACATGTTCAAACATTAAAACAAACTTTATTTGGAGGGTATCTCAAAATCAAATAAAATTATTACGTGATTTTATTAATTTATTTTATTTATTTTTCTACTTATTTTAATAGTTTCACCAACATTCACTAGTTTTTAAAGGAATCTTTAAAATTACCTTACAAAACAAAAGAAAAGATATATTGATAAATCAATAGACAGAAAAAATGAAAGATATTTACTGATAGAGATATACAGATATAAATAGATAGAACGGTATCCCCCGAACAGAGAACGGGAGAAAAGAAAGAGCAACGCGAGAGAGAGAGTGAGAGAGATTCAGGGTCTCAGTGGCCCTCAATTCCAACCCAATGTACTTAACAATTACACACAAAACCAATTAAGAAAATTCATTAACTGTTGACAATAGTACCAAGTGTGGCACGCATAATTAATCAAATTCTTGAAGCCATTAAGCAACAAGTCGATAAACTAACTCTTATTACTTTAGCAAAACTTACGTAAAGAATCCGAATCTCTGATAATTTTTTTTCATAACATGAAGTACGTTTTCTTTTAGACCGTTTTGCAAAATAGAAGATATTACATATTCTGTTCCATAAAAAAGATGCACCACGGAGATGAAGGGATAAGGATAGTAGGACCTTAGTATAGTTTCTTAAAAAATATCAATCGTGATATAATTTTGCCTTGTTAATGAATTTCTTTATTGCACCTGACACTTAATTTTCCCATTATTTTACTAAACAGTGAAAGCCATTCATTCACATTATTTATAAAAATTAATTACAGGAAAGATGCACTAACAATTCCAACGCTTAAACAACAAAGCACAAGGATTAAGAGCTACTATTTTAGAAAGTCGGTAATCAGGAAGTTTAAAGACATAGTTAAAGTTCAATTTAAAGTATATAAAAATAATTGGTCTAAAAGTATAATTCGGAGTAGTTTTGGGATGGGAAAACAATTTTCCAGTTTTTTAAATATTTTTCTCAACATTGAATTCAGTTGAATCTGTTGTATATGTGCACCTTGCGTAAAAGAATCTTTTTTTGAAAACTGCGAGATAAAAAGAAAATGTTTGAGGGAAATGTACCGCTTTGGCTATTTATTTACCGATCAAATATAATTAAATGTTATTCGTCTTTATCTTTCAACATACCTTTCTTATCAAAAAAAGCATTCTTCTTAAATCAAAATAAGTTTACTTTAATTACTGCCTTATCTGAAGAACCTGCTGAAAGTTTTTTTGTGAAAAAAGTTTAGTTAGACGAAAAAAATTGGAATCACAGGGAAAAAGCAAATCCCAGGTATTTCCGCTGTGAAGAAATTAATCAACCATTAAAATAAGATAAGACACTAAAAAATTATTACCTTTATTTTTTAAATAAATAATTAGCATGTTCTATTTTAATTGAATTCTATAAGTTGAAAATGAGTGTAAGGTGTTAGAAAATCCATTCGTGTTTATTGTTGTCAAGTTTTTTTTTTGCAAGACTAACAGTAAAAGTGCCTCTGCAGATTTATTCATAGCCCGGGGGCGGTCGGCCCACATGATCTTTTGTGAGTGCTGATCTCGGGGGCGGTGTGATGGGTGGAACGAGGGTGGAGCCGCCTCCGGTCGTCATGGCGACAAAAGCCTTCACTCCTTATTAAGCCTTTCTCCTTCACCCTCCTCCTTCCACCTTCATCACTCCTTCCTTAACAAGGGGAAAGTGAAAATCAAGAGTACACAGCCGTCTTAAAGGAAAGTGACTCTTATTGAAGCTGTCCGGCTTAACAGGCGACATTTGTATACTTACATTTAACCTGATTTGAAATTCATAAAAAATAAAACAACATTTAAAAAATCAGCCATGGGATTTATTTTAATTATTTATATGGTTCTATGTTTAGAAAATCAACAATTAGAATTTCTAGTAATTCTATGATTACCTTAGATGCCAAATAATAATAATTTTCAACCAAGACTTCTTTTAAGATTTGAGAGGCTACACAATAAACCATACATGCAAATTTATTGAATGAGTTTATGAAACAAGAACAAAATTCATTGAGACACCAGCGTAGATTTATTGTTAACAAACAACAAGTGAAGAGAAAATTCTTGGTCTTTAAATATATTATATCGTGGTATGATCTTTATATTTAAATATATCTTTCCATTAAATCACCCAAATTTTGTATGTTACTCATAAAAAATCATTAACGATTCCTTATTTATTTAAGACTAATTACCAAACATTATATAATCTATTTTGGCATATGACTGCTACGTTGCTGTGTTTTAAACGAGGAAAAAACATTAATGTTATTGGCATTATATCACCTTAATTAGACAGAATTTACTTTTCGATAAGATAGCTTTTTCTTGTATGTAAGTGTAAGAAAATTTGAAAAAATGGAACTGGTTTTGAAAACTTTCAGTTCATTATATTTGGCAATATATGATATATTGATTATATTACTATAATATTCAATATAACATATTGACATAATAAAGCAAATATTTTCTCGAAAGAGCAAAAAGAATTTTCGAATGATCAACTCACGTAAGTAAGTTGTATTGATTTATGTTTACCACCTTCCAGTTTACATCATTCTATTTTTCTAGCACGCTTTCCTCTTTCACGCCATCGACTAAAGTGCCATCCACTCTATGAAAACTGTCAGAAACATTGTTTTAAAAAGTTATCACAACAAGACGAACTGTGACGTGGTTTTTCTTTGTGAGACTCGTTTGCCTAGAACTAACGGTATTTCCTCAGATTTCCGTTCACATTAAAAAGGAGGAAATCATGTTGGCGAATTACCCACACAAATGATGTCGATCGCTCTTGCCCCTGAAACATTAATCTCGTTTATTTTGAAAAATATGCCCTTTTAAAAGTAAAGTTTTGGCACGTACATTTTTCTGAGTGACGGAGCCTCGCACACTATTGTGTGAAGTTGAGAAACTATGAAATGCTATATACTGCTTTAAATATCCAGCAGTTTATAAGAAATATAATAAGCTTGTAAGAAAAATATGAAACGCATAAAAAATAACTTTTGTTCCAGTTTTATTTACAGGGAACGTTTTATCTTTTTGAGATGGCAAAAATGTTCAAAAAAGGAAAAAAAACATTCGTTTATGACAGTGCAATTCATAAGGGCCGCCCAAAGCCCTTCCACAAGCGACTAGAAGGAGGAGGAAGGAGTCTTCAACAAGAAGAGGCCTGTTGGTTTTGAGCTGAACGAGAGACGAGACGTGGCAATTGGTTCTTTTTGGGTAAAAAAGCAGCAAGGATCAACCATCTTCACACAAGCGAGAATCGGGACTGCAATTATAAAGGCCGCCCTAAGTCCTTACATCAAGCGAGAATCGGGACTGCAATTATTAAGGCCGCCTTAAGTCCTTACACAAGCGAGAATCGTGACGCAAGTTTTTTTTTTAATTTTAATTTGTTTTTCGTAAAAAAAAAAGGATTTCTTTAATCATTTAGTTTACAACGAAGAGTAANAAGTAGCGGAATGCTACAGAGGTAAACAAACAATATCATTTGGAAGAGGATTAATAAGTGTTGACATTCATACAAATGAGTAATCCTGTAAACGTAAACAGAATATTTTATATAGATTTTTTTTAATGAAAACTTAAAATCCTGCATTATTTTCCGGACAACCCGATAGTAACGCTATACGTTATAATAAGATTATTTCTGAATTAAAACCGAAAACGTATATTATGAACTATTGTAATGTAACATAGAGATATTTAATACGTACCTCATTTTACCTTTCTCTAAATGTTGATCATAATTCAGGAAAGTAATTTGAAGTAAATTCCACAACGAGAAGGAAACAAAAAATAAGAGTCAAGGGACCAAATGGCTGAATTTTAAAAAAGACAGTCTACAAATACACATTTTTACAAAATACTAAAAATTAAGCGTTTAGATTTTTACAACAGCGCTAAAGCTATAAGAATGGAGAAGTAACGTACAATATTATCCTAAAACTATTAATCTTCACTAGAGCGAACAAGCGAAGCCATTGGCGCTTTAGGAGTTTTATAAGAGTAAGAAAGGGTTCGGGATGAAAGATGTTGTACTAGGAGGGTGAGATAAAGGCTTTCGAGAGCCGTCTATATCGACTTTTTTGCGATTTCTAGGACAACTTTGACGGACTTCGTAGGAGCTTGGACAATGGCCCGAAGGAGTTAGGACACGAGTGACTGGATTCTTTGGAAGTTTGAACGTTTGGTTGAACCCCTCAGTTTAATTTCGTACTCTAGATGGGTTGTAATATAAATCTATGATTGAAGCGTTAGTTTTGTAGGGGGAGTTTGGATGTGTTGTCAAGATGTTGGTTGAGTAGTTTATATCATCTTTTCAGTACTCTTCTTTTTAGTCGAGTGTGAAGGTGCCAGATAATATTTTATCGATGTAAAGTCCTAAATAACGGATAACATTGGCTAGAGAAGGGGTGATACGGCTGAGAATGAAGGGTTTTGGGGATTTGGTTTCGTTGAGTCTGATCTGCAATTCCTTAAAACATTTTTCCAAACAGGATATATGGTCCTGCACGTTTATTGGACATATGTAATAAGTGCAAAGAAATAACTGGAAAAGTTTGCGGTGCCACAAATATTTTCTTCGAAGGACCTGGAGGTTTCTCAATTCCACTATTGGATCTAGGTTTGGTGAAAGGACTTACCACTCGACTAATAACTTATATTAGAAGTTATGTATTGGAACTGATAGAAATGTCTGCAGTTATACTGAATAGAGAATGGGCCCAAGGATGCTTCCTTGCGGAACTCTGAGATCGGCATAATGGTTGGGAAAGAAGAACATAACGATTGGTACTGCATCTATCAGACAAATAGGATTTTCGGATGAAGCAACAAGTGAACGGAAAAATGCAGTTGAGTTTTTAGAGCTACCGTTCAATGAGTATTTCGGAAATTTTTATGTTTCATGTATTAGCTTGATTTTTGTGATTACACTTAATGAAAAAAAAAGAAGTAAAAAGCCCTAAGAACTTTTTCCAACTGATAAAGAAAGAAGGAGTCTGCAACCATTTTAAAACAACGTAAACCACCATCTCTGAATAATCATCGATTAACGGTCACTAATCACCACACATTTCTAAACGTAAACTACATTTTTTACATTGCTTCTATTTTTTACAACATAAATTACAATAATTCACCTTGGGAATCTTTTTTTAATAATATATCGGTAATGTAATGTCATTTTTACTTAAATAATAAATTCCTCTCCCTATAACATATCGAGGCCTTTAAAATATAACAAATTTTAGCATTAGGCTCAAGGATTTTTCTAATAAACTGTTCATTTTAAGCTTATTTGTCAACTTAATCCTCGGGATAAAATCAGAGTGCTTCAACCTTTGGACCATTGAGACGAAAGAGGAATTAGGCGAACGTTCAAAACTAGTATCCGATGGGTTTTTAAATCGCCTTAATGCAACTTAAATGTCTACTTTTTGATTATAATTCTTCAATGTAAATCATCCTTAAGTCCGTGAATACAAATATTTCATTGAACAAATATAAATTATAAAAATTGTGACAAATTTTTTGATCCAGCCTCTTTTTCGCGTACTAAATACATATAAGCCTTGTTGATTGGTTTAAAACCGGATTTTCCGACAAACTCCAGAAAAAATTTCTTGACAAATTATAAGCAATATTTTCAACCAATTTTATCACCATTTAAAATTGATAAAAATCCTACCTTTGCAGGTGCGTGCAATGAACAGCCTTGCATCCTAATTAGATATTTTCGTACTTTGTTTATAAATTAACCCCACACTTTCTAAGCACTAATGCAAATTGTGTTATTCTCTAAAACTCTTAAACTTTTAACCTTTTATTTGTAGTTTTTTTTTAGGAAATAGTTATCTTGGGTATCGGAACCAATCGGAAAATGATTTTGCTCCAACTCAAAAAAATATTTAGCTTGAGTAACTGAATACTTCCATCTAAAAAAATTAAAGAACTTAAAAATCTAATTTGATGACCAATCATAAAATTAAGTTAAACTTTACATTTACATCTTGTAAATATTATATCATATTGCAAATTTCGTTTTAATCAATTGTTAAGTAAAATGAGAGAATTTTTTAATGAAAATTACAAATAATATTTTTTAATAAAAAAATTATGTATGAATTTATAAAGAGTTTAAACTTTGAACTGTATTTATCACTGTTAAATGTGTTAAATCTAATAAACAGCCGACAACAAAAAAAATTTTATTTAAAAAAATATTTAGATCTACTTATCAGAGGGTTTTATCAGGTTAACAATGAAAAATGTACCCGTTAATAAAAACTTCACGAGGTTTCCCGCTAATGTTAGATTAAGAGAGGAGATTTCTTTTATTAAGATCAATCAATCATTGAAGGGTTGCAAATTAATGACCATCAGAGTTTTATTGAGCTAATAATCTTTCGAGTCTGGAACGATAGAAGGGGCAGCAGGAAGTTTTAAGAGTATTATCTTTATTACGAAACAAATAGGGGTGGGAAAGAAGGGGCGGGGATTATGAGGGTACCGACTGTAAATGACCTTATAAACCAAGTCGGGGAATATTAAAAAAGGGGTGTCGGGATTTATAGACCCATCACAAGCCGTGGCACCGGGTGCCATTAGAGCTAGCCGTAGCTAGCTGTAATACACGGCTTGATGACTCTTGTGGCCGCCAAATGAAAACTTAAGGCATTGGTCCGTGCTGTTTCAACCCTTAACTAAATATTTTACAAACTTTAAAACTAGCTTTAACTTTATAGTGCTGGCCTTAAAGTGAAACGGGACAGGTGAACTTTTAAATACCTACCGCATTTATTCGTCGTCTCCTATAACACATTTTAATTATATTAAACAAACCGTAGAAGAGTTTTATTAAATGGGAAATGTTTGCCTTGATTTATAAAATAAAGTCTCCTGAGCTCAAGAGATATGTGCTTTATCGAATATCAAAATACTGGTGTGCCTATTCTTCCTGACCTATCCCAATATAATTGGTGAAGTTTCCTCTCGGGCCTTGGGTGTCTGAGGATTAATGAATCGTAAATTATTCGTTTCCATTTTGGTCTGCCAAGTATTGGTAGTATTTACAGATAGACAGACACCAGACCAATATGATCGGAAATTACTAATCTAAAAAAACTAAAGTAATTCATGTAGGATTGGATATAGTTAGTGGCTCTGGAAATTGAACTCGAAAGGAGCTTGTACATTTTATTGAACACAAGAAATACTTGAAGAAAAAACTTGAAGAAAATAAATATCATTTCGGCACATTAACATCTCTCTTTAACAACTTATTCTCAACTAAGTCCTTCTTCCCGCCTGCCGCTTGTATCTTTTCAGGTCACTTACGACTGTTCGGCCATCTTCTTCTTCATCCGCCACGGATGAATTCGTAAGTGGATCTTCCCTGTTACTGAAAAAGTCGTCCCTCGCTTCAGATGATCAGCGCTCGCTGATGTCTGTGTTGGTCCTTTACCTCTTCCAAACAGTGTTGTTTTCTACTAAATGTCGTAAATATTCGATAGATGTTTTAAAAAATTGGCACTTCTTCCGATTAACGTCTTAATAATATTCAGAACAACGGCTGATTACAATTTTTAAATTTTTCGCCGCTTCAGTTTCATTTTTTCCAGGAATGATATATCATCAAAATTCACCATCATAACTTTTTTGTAAATGAAGCATTGGAAAATGTTAGTCACATAACTCACAAAAACAGCAAAAGAATTATTCGGAATCTAAACAGCGCTCATAGAAATTGGTAAGGTCCAACTGGGCAACGAACGCTGGGTATTTATGGCTTTTTCGTCTAGTGGTTCATGAAAAAAACTGTTTATCAGATCGATCGAGCTAAAAATGGCAGGCTCTTCGTAACTGGCTTAACTGATCTCGATGAGAGGCATAGAGTGTCGGTCTTTAATTAATCTTGTTGAGAAATTGTTGAGATGTCGGAAATAGAAGTAAATTCTCTTGAACCGTCCTTTTTCGAAACCAGCACTAGGGGGCTGCATTATTCACTACTTTCTATAATGTTGTTGTTGTAAAGTTTTAAATTTTTTTAAATTTAAAATTTACTTTATATTATCTAAATGAACATCTCCACAACGCACGATTTTATATCACGCTTATTTATAACGCGAATGTTATTTTATTTCCATCAAAAAGTCAATGATTTGTCATAATTTGTCTTACTTAAGACAATATAATCAGTAGGCATGTTTACATTTAATTCTTTTGTTGTTTCGTACTAAAGTAGAAGAAGAACTCTACTAAGTTAAATACATGATATACAAAATTTTAATTTATACTGTTTATATAATATTACGACACTAAACGAAAATGTATCAAATGTAACCTGTAAATAATATCAAAAGTATAATTAATTATATTTATCACGTCTCTTACATTTAATTTTTCAGAACGTTGGGGTATATGCTATCTGTTGGGCTTGCGGAGAATCTTTCTGGGACTTACCTCACTAAAAATAGTTTCGGAAGGAAGCCGCCAGTTTATGTGTAACTTAATACTAATTAAAATCAGCAGTAAACCGTTAGGATTGAATTTTTACGAATAAAACGTAAAATTTTAAAAATATTTGAATAAATATTTGTTGAATATTTTGAAATAACGGAACATCGGATTTATTGAAGAACTTTGTCTGCTTTGAACATAATGATCAAACATTTGAACTATAAGTAAATTCGATCGAACTTGGTGACACAGAAATTTATTATTGGTTTTGTACCAATAATGGCTCATGATGTTTCATAAAATCAAATGTATTATTTAGAGGTTAACTGCATCCTTAAATTATAAATCAAAAATTTGCATGGCCAGTTGTTGCAGTTGATTGCGTCATCACTATTTATGTTCGTTTATGTGATCAATTTTGCCGAAAAATTAATATTTTCGTTTACCATAATAAATAATAAATTTTCCATATTAAATTTATCGGAAAATAAATTTTCCTTTGAAGTTTCCAATGACAAGTAGATGTTTAATTGATAATATATAATTTATAACAAATTTTGAAATATTTAAATAGTTTTCTGTTCGAAATCAAAATTTTCAGGTTAGTCGTAGCCACGGACGCCCTTGGTCCGGTGCTATTTCTGAACTCCAAGCAACGCCGTTTTTCCCTGCCAAGGATTAGACTTTTCCCCTTTTGAATCTAAAACAATTATAAAACGCCGGTCCTCCTTATCAACATCTGCTCCTTTTTTTCTATTTTAGAATCAAATTGAACGCAAAAAGCCGACATCTGGAATTACGAGGTCGTTCTATGTTTAAACGTTGATTGAAGAAAGACGTAAAGCTAGAACTTGGTTAAGACGATTGGAGATGACGAAATTTTCACAAAATACAACTGGCTTCATCGATTATAGCTATTGCAAAATACAAACCGTCTTATGTATGCAAATAGAATAATGGCCAAGGCTTTGAGGTATTTACAATCTATTGCCACTGCTATTAATAATTATGTATTTATAATGATGACGCATACACTCTGATGCAAAATGATTCTGTATATACAATCAGATTCTATGTATATTAATATATATTTTAAATATATTTTATTTAACATTGTTTCTAAAGTTTTGGCATTTTCCATGCTAAGTTCATCACGGTAGAGATTTATTTTGAACTACTGTAATAAAACGAAAATTGGTTAAATAGTTTTTTAATTACTTAAAAAGAACAAAAAACAATTAACTAAGTAAGACTTGACTTTATTATTTATATTGTTTATTAATAAACTTTTGAACTATTGTTTAAAATTTAAAAATGTTGAGTGTACTGTTATTGAATCGCTTTATAGTTTCACAATTTTATCTATTGAAATTGATTTATATTTGTATTGGTGACGCATGAATTCTCATAGTAGTGTTTTAGAAGAAAGTCATCCTTCCGTTTAGACATTTTTGGGCTTGGTCATCCGGGTAAATTTCCCTGCGAATTCGTTGTCTCGCTTACACATTTATATACCTCTTGATTTTATTCACATTCAGCGTAATAACAATCGTTAGATAGCCTATTCTTATTTCTTTATGAAAGCCTATAATGTACCAAAACATTTTATTTCACATCGCAGGTTCTATTTTAATTACAGTAGTCAGGTTGGCGCCATTACGTGTAGGGTTCTAAACGCCAATAAAGTTTTCTATGTTTATACCTAATTTAAAGTTTTCACCATTTTGTTATTTTTGAAAACAAAAAACATCGCAGGCATTTGACAGACGAACAGTTTGAGAAAAACCTTATTTTTACATTTTCACTAAGCAAATAAACCTTTACGAGCTTCCAAAGTTCTTGTCTAAAGTTTTTGTAAGATTTTCTTGCTTCTGCAAATGCTGACAGATATGGATGGCCGATACTGAAAACTGCAATTTCTTAAAGGATATTTATCACCGATCTCAAAATTAACGTTTAATAGCTATATATTTGATTTTTTGGTTATAGACAATAAAAAAATAGACATTAGATATAATTCTTTGGAACAAAATGGCACAAAGCATCGAAAAATTAAATTATATGCCCCAAAACTGTTAGGAAACGACGTCAGCCTTGCATTCTTCAAGAACGTGGACATTTTGAAAATTTAATTTAATATTTTGAAGCTTTGTGTTTTCTTTATTTTCAATTTGGTACCAAATAGTATTTTTTGTTTACTTTTTACTTACATTATGTTGTAACGTCTGCCCTTCTAAATGTCTATTCACGGGACACCCTGTACAGATATACATACACTCACGCTCATACACACGAAAAAATCATCAGAATGTTTAGGAAATATACACACTTAAAAGCTAAAATAATTTGATTGCAATTATTAACAATTTACTGTACAATATGAAATTATACAGAAGTAAACTAGCAGTACAGAAGAGTGAAACAATTTAGCATTACTAGTACCTTTAAGGAAACTTATTTTTCAAGATATTTTTCCCACGCAGTACAACTTCTTGTCATAATCACAAGGAAGTATGAAACTAAGCAGTTATTTACCAGCGTTAATTTCTGCTGTAATTTTTTATTATTGATGAAATCGTGTCATCTTTTGTCAAAATGTTTATTCGTTTCCATATTTAATTAGTCAAATAGGTAATTACAATTATTTCTATATTTCGTTTATTTGTGATGCTTAATATAGATTAGAAATTCGCAAATTTTTTACTTTCGTCCTACTTGTTAAGATAGTCCAAAAATTACCATGGCAAAAGTAGGTCAAGATCGTATCAGGATTTTTTCTAAATTATGTTGCTTAGAATCATGATTTAATTCAATTAATGGACCACTGTTAAAAACCGATTAGAAATATCAACAGGTCATGTTAAAATTAAATGGTAACATTAATAAATATATCTTTAAACGTTTACAGTGTAATTGGTAGAAAAAAACCTATCAACCCAAATCGTTAAGTCTTCAAGCGTCACTTTGTTGCAACAATTCTATTCTGGTTCGGCGAAAATGTTTGTTGGGGTAAATAAGTGGATTTTAGGTCAAGCCGAGGGGATCGGAAGATTCCATATAGCCTTGTCCTGTTGAATAAATTCAGGGAGTGACACGGCTAACATCTCTTAGGCGTTTCTTCTTAACGACAGGGGGGAAAGAGACAAAAAAAATTATACCATCATTCAGTAATTTATTGCAACGAATCATTCTTTACTTGCTACTACGAGAACATATATACAAATTAAATATGCAAGCGTTTCTATTTGTTGTTGTATCGCTGATTGAAATACCAGGTCGACTGGGCGAGCTGACTATATTTAAACACTTTGGCAGTAATATCCGACTACGGTACCAATGTCAGAACATACATGTATTCAACAGTGAGCTGACCTTTCTCAATAGACAAGTGATAGAAATGTTTGCTTCCAATAATAAAAATTACGGACCTGGGTCAAAACCCGAAAATCGAATAAAAATAAACAATTGAAATTTGATCTGACTGAAAGCAGCGTGGAATATAAATAAATATATAGATATATACCTGAGAGATAATGTCATATTTTTACTATAAAATGCGCAGTTTTTTTATATTATCATTCTCTAAAAATATAATATTTCTTTTTTGTGTAAATCAGTGTTTGTACACACAGAAACTTATGTACTTTTGAAGTAGTGAATATAACTTGTTACCTGTTGAAATCGTCTTCATATTCGTCATAAAAACAACATTCTGGCAAAATGAACATTTTGTGAACACTTTTTACAATGGTTGGTCTTGCATGTGCGAGGGAATTTGTGGGTGTATGAGATGGAGGGAGAGAGAGAGAGAGAGAGAGAGAGAGAGAGAGAGAGAGAGAGAGAGTGAGAGGGAGTGAGAGAGAGAGAGAGAGAGAAACATAATTTGGTCATTTCTACTTATTGATTAAAATCCTATTGCTTAATATCCTTACTTTATTTACCAATTTGATAATGTATTAGGAATTAGTGAGTGTAGAGTAAGTAATAAGTACTTATAAAAAACAATAAGACCTATTCTCTAATTTAAAGTGTTCTGTTCTATAGGACGACACGACAGTGTCCTTGTTCTTTCTTTAGAGTCTCCTAAGTAGAGGTGTTAAATACATAAAAGAGATGGGAGAGAAAGAAAAAGAGAGAGAGAGAGAGAAAATTTCTTTTACAAACATTTATCAGTGTTTAAATTTACAATAAAAATTAAAAGGGTTATAGAATTGTTAAAATAAAACATAATTTGATCATTTCTACTTATTTATTAAAATCCTCTTGATCAATATCCTTAATTTATTTACCAATTTGATAAGATATTAGGAATCAGTGAGTATAGAGTAAGTAATAAGTACTAATAAAAAACAATAAGACCTGTTCCTTTAAAGTTTTCGGTTCTGTTGGAGAGTGTAGGACGACACGACAGTGTCCTTGTTCTTTCTTTAAAGACTCCTAAGTAGAGATTTTATATGCACAAGAGAATTAGAAGGGAAGAGAGAGAGAGAGAGAGAGAGAGAGAGAGAGAGAGAGAGAGAGAGAGAGAGAGAGAGAAGAGAGATAGAGGTAGAGAGAGAAAATTTCTTTTACAAACATTTATGTGTTTAATTGTTTTTTTTAGAACATTCAGCAGGAATACGAACCTATATATTACAGGAAATATCAAATTCCATTTTTTAACATGACTAGAAATTCAGAATCATAAAGCAATGAATAAATAACAAGTAACAAGAGCAATAAATATTGATCAACCACAATAAGTACTAAAAATCAAAAGTTCGGTACGAAAACAACCACAACAACAAAGCATAAATAAAGACAAACAACAATGAACAAATAAAAGTGCAGACCTATCAAATAACTAATTACATTTTGACAAGACTAACAATTTGAAGACACAAACTAATAAATAGATAACAAATAACAGATGCAATGTTTAACTATCTACTAACTTCTAGAATTGTTAAAATAAAACATAATCTGGTCATTTCTACTTATTGATTAAAATCCTATTGATTATTATCCTTACTTTATTTACCAATTTGATAATGCATTAGGAATTAGTGAGTGTAGAGTAAGTAATAAGTACTAATTTAAAAAAAATTAGACCTGTTCCCTACTTTAAAGTTTTATGTTCTGTTGGAGACTGTGGGACGACACGACAATGTCTTTGTTCTTTATTTAGTGTCTCCTAAGTAGAGGTGTTAAATACATACAAAAATTAATCTTTCATGCCGGTGCATTTGGAGCTGTCCTGTAAATGTAGGTTCCCATAATCAGAGTAATATGTGATCGGAAGTTGAAGTGTGCAAATATGGGGTGATCGGATATGAAATACGTTTCCATTGTTTTGAGCAAAAATGGGACGCAAATTTAATCAAAAATCTTATTGTGAAGCTTTCTTGGGTGGTCTGCAAATTATTGTAGTTATCTCTTTGGTCTGTCTATTCATTTACGGTGTATCCGACAATTTTATTAATTAGCTTTAGCCCATGAGAGGCCTTTAACACGACTGGGTATTTTTTGGCCAGAACAGATTATTTCAAGGAGAGCTGAATAGTTTTGAATCACTGAATACCTCACCATCTGGAACCAACTCCTTAAGTGAAAAGTAGATTTTTTAATTGGCCAAAAATAAAGAGAACGTATTTTAAACTAAACATAAATATCAATTATGAAATATTTGGGTGAATAAAGTACAAATTAAATTTTGTATAAAATGTTGTATAAATTACAACGCATAATGTTATGGTGAAATTTATGATAGGAATTATGATGAGCGGGGGTTTGTGCTTCCGAGGCCTATAGTTCGTAGTTACCCAGTTCAGTGCGATCGACTCAATCCTTCTTCTCCAGAAGAATTACGTCATTAATTGTCGCTGCTACTATCATTCTCTGGGTTTTTATGATAGAGAACAATGTCACGTTCAACATCATAAGTACATTTGGACAAACTTTTCGTTTTGTAGTTCTAGCCATTTCCGGACGATATGTTAAGTAGATACTTTGTAAAACCATGCCCTACAACTTTGAAGATGAAGTCAGTCTACTTGTGTAGCTTTAACATGAATTCTATTTGATCCATTGAATAAGACGTGGGGGCTCTTCTGGACAGATTCCCACTTGGCCCTTGGCCCGTATATGGCCTGAGCGAGGATGGACGCCGTGACGTCAGTTAAATTCATTTATGTAATTAACCATCCTGTTTTTATAAATAATTTATATCAGTTGGTCAAGCTGGAAAGTAATGTAAATATGTAAATAAAATTGTGGGATGTTGTCATTTGCGGAGGATAATTTAACATTTTTCTTGGTAATATCTTTTTGTCGGTCGTCCAACTCGCGTATACTATTTTTAAACCCTTTTAATAAGTCTCGTTTAGGCCTTCGTACTAATTTAAACGCGGTCTTGAAAGTTCGCTAACATTTGCCGCCACGGGAGAAGCGTTATGACAAATTAAAAAAAGAGTTCTGATTAAAAATAACGAAACATGCTGGCATCTTTAAAAAAATTGAGTCGTACATAATTATTTTTTTAATGATCTTATATTGCGACATAAAAATAGTTTTGTTATTTAATAATAAGTTTAGCAGGCATTTATTTCTTATGGCAGGAAACTTTGGCTGGAAACTAATTGAATAGTAAAATGCTGACATCAGGTAAGGTTTTGTAAGAAAGACTTATATAAATTTTTTTAATGTTCTAAAAATATTAGGAATGAAAACTGGTTGATTATATTAAAACATACTGGAAGATGAGAAAACATAAATTTATAAGGTCTAGAGTCGTACCATAACAATGGTGATTGTACATAATAAAAGCTTTTTCTGAAGATATTAATTTTTGCCCGAGGTAAAATTTACTATTGTTCCGAACCTCTTGATGGATAATTTCCAGCAAATTAGTTACTATCTGTTATTACTGTTGTCATTTTTTCCAGAATGTTCATTTCACTATGATTCTCTAAGCTTCTGTATAAATATGCGTCTATCTGGGCTGTCAGGCCATTTAAAAAACAGCGACAGTTAAAACAGAACTTGAAAAAAAATTAAGCTTATGAACCTACGAACCAGACGTACCGGCACAAACGTCTGAATGCCAATTTGGCATGATAAGAAGAGCAACTGTTCCTTCTATACATAGAATCCGGCCTGTGCGCAGCTTTTGTTACCAACACCAATATGTATTTTTCTCCACTGACGCCTCAACTACTTTTATTAGAGTTTATATCTATGTTACAGAATCATTAATGTAATAAAATTGAAAATTACCAGAATCATTATCCAATTAATTTCTCATGCATGGCCATTTCTCGTTTTTATTTTTTAATAAAATCATCAACTGCCAATAAACATTGAAAGCAAATTACATTACAATCATTTAAAAATAATCAAGGTGTATGTAACAAAGTTTATTTTTAAATTGCTAGATGTATCAACCACTATTTTACTCTGGAATAATCTGATTCTTCCTACGGTCTGGATGATAAAAAAATTGAACATATTCCTTGTTAACTGCAGTTTACAATTGAATTTATTTTTTCATCAAGATATATCGAGCTCTATATTATTCGAAATTTATAAATTATATTTAGGACTATTTTACAGCGATTTGTTTATATGAATGCTTTTATTTGTAATATAAATTAAAAACTAGTGAAAGACTTGAGCCTGAGTGAAATATCAACGATGGTAAATGACTTTTTTTTTCAACTTACTTCGGCGAAACAGGTAAAGCGTATACATGACTACTTACATTACAACTCCTCCGCTGCTCAGATGCTATTTTCAAAACCGAAGCCTATTCTTAAAAATTACAACTAATTTTTTCTTAATTTGTACAATTCATCATGGTTAAGGAATTGTAAAAATAATGTATAGTTTATGAGAAACATTGGTAAGTTTGAAAAAATTAAAACCTTTTCGCAAAATTCAAATTCTTATCAAATTAGAACTTCTTACATTCAAATTTTTTGTTAATAACTATTCGTAATATGTTGATGGGTAGGAAATAAATTGTCTTTTCCACACTAAGCCGACCACATGCCTAATGTGGAAAAGACAATTTATGTCCCACCCATCAAGTTATTAAGGAGTTCCATAAAATTAGGATGGTCACTATCAAAAAATTATTCGGAATATAAATTCACATAAATATAAAATTTTAATTAAAATGATTATTTTGTTTTTGTTGACATGTGAAGTGATATTTCTTATATTGGTCTTGTCTCTCCTCTCTAAACGCTATATTTGGCAAATATAATCTGTGAGGTAGCACGTCCAAATGCAACAATTTTTGGCGCGAGACTCACGAAACATGAGACTTCGCGGTGTCATGAAATGACTCATTTCTATTTGCTAGTAGTTCATTCGTTCCAAAATTTTATTCGCCACTGTATTACATAATCGATTTTTCATCTACCTTCATTAAATCTTCTAAAACAACGAACTACAACAAAATAGCAAAAAAGAAACGAGATGTCGGACATTTTTGCCGGTTAACTTATTAGGTTGTTAATTATCGAAAACTTCTTTGAGATTTTTTCATGAGGTCTTCGCAGTGATAAACCTGCTTCTCTTATCTTAGTAGTTTTTTCAAAACCTGTCGCGTTTCAGCGTGTCTCCATAGTCTTTTTTTAATTATTAAAAAATAAATGGAAAATAACGATCAGATTTTCAGTTTAATGTTAGAAATGTTGAACAAATATTTTGATTGTGATTTATTTAGTGTGATGAATGGCTAAAACAACATTTATTTTCTTATCGAGCTTTCGGCAGAATATATCGCCTTCATCAGGACTCCGTATTAACAAATTAACATAAGTAAATTTTCAAATATACAATTTTTAAAATTTTCCTTAATTACTAACTCGAAAAAAATCGTTATACTATATGAACAGGTACACGTGTGGATAACGGATAGATGTGATGGCTGTTGTCCAGTTGTCAGTAGTGGGATCTATTGTGGTTAGTATATTTCAGTATTTACAGAGGATAAGGATTCTGTGTAGTAAAAGATACATTTGAGTACCCACAGAAATGTGTCATTATTCATATGACGACAGCGAACATGAAGAATTAAAAGGAAATCGGCGCAATACAAAAATATATGGCTGTATATTGCCTTATTTAGCCGTTTTCCGTTTATTTATTTTTTTGCCTAATTTTAGCAGCCCATGAACTTAGGCAATGAGTGTGAAAAACACTTCGGATTAGAAGACAGGGATGTTGTGGTCCACGGGATTTTCTCTTTTCTCAAGCAAATAAAACCGCCGGCTTCACTACTTCAAAATCCCTGTAAACAAACTCGACACCGTGGACTATTTACGTAATATCCTGCCGATGTGCTACGTCAGCCGTCTATTCCTAGAGGTAGTACGGGTAAAAACGGTCCATCCTGTTGCATCTTATTCACCAACAAGTTGAACATATAATAGTTTGGCAAAAATAGACACCTCATCGCGGTTCCTCTTCAGTAATCAGTTCGTCGTCAACCCGCACCCGGGTTGAATTTTGACCAAAAGATAATATTCTAAGCCGATATTATCCCATTACAAATTAGGTAAGAGTTTTTAAAACTTTTTCAATAGAAGGGGAAAAAGATATAAGTAGCTATTAACAACACAAATATTCTCCATTTTCCAAAAGTTTAATTTATCGTTTTCATTTGGCAAACATTCTATGAAGGAATCATATCAACAAGTATTTTAATAATGTATAAAGAAAACCTTTATTACTAGACTTTTCAACACTCTTTCAACCATGTAATTCTTTCGATATTCTGTTGTATCTGTTTACAGCTGATTTTAAAATACCCAACTATTTAATTTTGTAAGAAAAATCAGGGGCAATGACATTTTTGAAAAACAAGTCGAAGTTTCTTCATTTTGAGGAATATATCGCTTCATCCAAACGTTAATTATTAATAATTAATAAAGATTAACAAATTTGAAAGTTTACTTACAGTTTCAAACATGATCATTTTCTCAGTTAATAATGAACGAAATCTACAACCTTATCACTTTATATTTTCTGATCCCATCTTTCAATTTGGTCATATTACTAATTTTTTATTTAATAGAATATTATTATACATATATTTGAAGTATGATATATTTGAAACATAATATTAAACGATGATATCAGCTGGATTAACATAATAGTTATTTAAAGTCAAATTAATATAGCGCTGTTAGTTTCTTATTACCTTAATTACATACGCCTTAATTATACACAATTTTACTGAGAAACTAATCACTTGTGAAATTTGCATTCATGGAAAGTGAAGAATAATGGGTAAAAATTTTAACTGATTTTCAAAGGTTTAAACTAATGTAATAAAACATTAGTTATCATAGAGTTGTCATAACTTTACTTTGCTGTTAGGCTGTTTTGCAAAGCCTTCCTGTAGCAAATTTGAATGTGAGTTTTCCAAAATCAACTCTAAGGGCCAAACCTCGAAAAACAAAAATTTGTTAATTGACTTTTACTTTTCTTATAAATCTTATCTTGCGGCAGTTCATGAGATATTGACGTGTTCGTGCGGTTGACAACAAGTATTTTTAAAAGAAAAACGAAAGGAAGAAAACTTGCAGAATAAGAGATATTCTCCCGTAAGAGTAATTGCATCATTTGTATAATACATAAATAATATATAATGTAATAAAAGTAACATGTATAAGTTATTGAAAACGATCTATGAAATTACCAATAAAATATATTTATATAAAAAATATACTTGCTAATAATAACAAAATAGAAAGCAATACTTTGTAACTACATGCATGTAGTATAAATTCTGGAAACATGAATTCCTTAAAGGAAAATAATAGAAACTTTGTGTGGTGATTAGTGACCGTTAGTGTATGATTATTCGGAAATCGTGAGATGCGGTCTGGTGTGACGTAGGTTTCAGAAAAACATTTTCTTTATCATGCCAACGTTTCGATCTTTATTGAGATCATCTTCAGTGCCTGGAATTTACAAACATTGTTTAAATTTAACAAATACACATAGGATGTTCAACCAAAGTATTTCTACTCATTCAAAGTGTTTGTTTTCTGCGTAAGTGTGCCATTCTTGCGTGTCGTGTTGAGAGTGCCAGTGAGGTATTGCTGCTTTATGTGTATATACGTTGGATTTTGAATGGGTGGGGAAAGAAGTCGGTATAGAAAGGCATTTTTGCCTAAGGAGTCGGATTCTTTGAGGTGAAAAGAGCCGACGATGGGAAAAACGTTGGTAATAGTTCGGCCAGATTATCTTTTCAAGATTATATAGACGGGAATAATTAGGAAAAGGAAAGCTAAATTGTTGAAAAATTAGACTGTGTAAAAATGTTTGATGTGTGGAATGTGATGAATTTTTATATGTTATATTATATGTTTTGTGTGATGTGATGATATTTTTATGTTATCGATATTGAATTTGATTTATTGGGGTAGCTGCGACTGAGTTAACATGTGTCTGTTCTGTCATTGATGCTGTGTTTATCTCTGTTGATGTAAACCATTTCTGAAAAGTTACGTTTATGTTTGTTTTGTTCTGTGTGTAATATTTTTGGATTGTTGAAGTCGAAATTGTGTTTGTGTTCAAAATGGTGGATATAAAAAAATATTTTTTTGCATTGTATAAATTCACTTTTTTCCACATCCTAAATTTGTTAAATTTAAACAATGTATATAAATGCCAGTCCCCGATGTTGATCTCAATAAAGATCGAAACGCTAGCACGATAAAGAAAATGTTTTTCTTACATCTACGTCACACCAGACCGCATCTTACGATTTCCGAATAATAATAGAAACTTTAGAAACATTCTATATTAGAGAACAGAGTGCAAATGCAAACTGAAAGTTAAACAAAATAAATTATGTATTCAAAAAGTAAACAAAAAAAGGAAAACAATTTTTTTAAAGCTAATTGTACCGAATATTTTATAAAGAGAATATTACAAGTGACAGTTGATAATAAAATTTGTTGGTGGACACAGTTTGAGCCAATGCAATTTGTTATAGAAGGGAGTGAAACGAAAAGCGGCACGTTTAGGTACTTCGGTCATTTTAATAATAAATAAATAATTTAACAAGTAATTAACTTAATAAATAATCTAGTAATAACTATTATTTACAGTAAGGATTATGTTCTTCATTTTGTTGTAAAAAAAATACAGCTACTTCATTTCAGACCACATCCCCGATTCCCAAAATTAAAATTGTATTTGCATGTTCATTCCATATCAAATAATTGTGCAAGATTACACCCAATTTACTAACTACAATTGAAAATTTGAAAATTTGCACTTCTGCAGATTTTTCTTTTCTTTTAATGATTTGCAAAAGGCCAATTTTGTTGAGCTGGTACTTAAATATATTTTTAAGTATGACGCACTTTGTCTTAAATGCATTAAGGTTTACTTAATTACAACCTTCTCAATGAATTGTCATCTCAATATCCTTATTAGTCAATCTATTGCATTTTTTATAAACTTTGGGATTTGCATGTAAATGTGGAGGTAATTGCAAGAACTTTTTTAGTAGATAGATGATAAAGATGGAGGTATAAAGGAAGAGGGCCCAGAACCGAGCCCTAAGGAACACCCCGCTTTACTGGCAATGAAGAGATAGACCCACATCTTTGTCACCTCATTTTTTAGAATGTTCTCAGGTCACTATTTGTTAGGAACATGAATTAGTTGTAATATTAATACTGGATATAAATTGATTATATTATACATCGGGGATTAACACAAAAATTGATTTTAATGTTAACAAATTGACCAAGCATTCACGAAAACATTACTTAGAAATTCAAATATAACAACTTAATAAATATGATATAATTTTAGTTTGCCCAAATCCAAGGTAATGTTCCGTTAGAATTACGTAATAAAGTGCCTATTGCCAAGGGCGGCACACAGAAAAAAAGTGATGAACAAAGTTTGCAAATAACCTGTCCCGTTTTGTTTTCCAAACGGCCAGAATCTGTCCGCTTGCCAAAATGTCAGCTCGTTTGAAACTGTTGATCCACTATTAACGCATTCACGTCAACCCTTGAAAACGTCTTCTTCTTAATTGGCTGATTTAAATTGTATGAGTGTTTATATTTCACGGTACATATATTATATAAC
Organism: Cimex lectularius; assembly: GCF_000648675.2. NCBI lineage: Eukaryota > Metazoa > Arthropoda > Insecta > Hemiptera > Cimicidae > Cimex > Cimex lectularius. Next base: position 614,784 of record NW_019392757.1, on the reverse strand, counting down.
TAATTGCTTTTTTTTATATTTTTTCCTTTCTTTTAACAAAAATATTTAAGTCCAGTGTACTACTACAAGCGAAATTATTAATTTATACAAATGATAAAAAATAAATGTGGCAATTACAAAAAATTACATTATTTTTTTTTAACCTGTAAGGATCACCCAGTGACTGTCTTGTATTGGTTACGCCTTTTTAGTTATTTAGGCAGCTACAACCTAGTTTTGAGTAACTATCGAAAATATTATTATTGCACCCTTGAGACTTATTTATTTTATGTGCACATATTTGTCTGCCTAGCAATTCGGCTTGAAAGGTGGTTGTGCTGGGGCCAAAGGTCATGGTATTCATAGTTAAAGCCCCTTTATGCTCATTGCCGTACTATCTCTTCTCATTGAGCCTTCTGTATACCATAGACAAGCTCCAGGTTCTTCTTGTTTTATTTTATATTTCCATTAGGCTCTCTTTTCAATAATTATATTGGATTAGATTTAATCAATTAGGCTGAGGATAAGTTCGACGTAGTTGTTCCAACTATTCTTTGAAATTTGTGAAGAATTTCCCAGCCTTTTTTCGTTCTATTTTGGCCAACTTGCATAATGATCAACGATAACGTATAACGATCAGATCCCTTTAGAATATATCCTTTATGTTATGTACCACATAAGCTTGAACATATGTTATGTCCCACAGAATATTTGGCATATCCATTGTGCCATTGGTGCTTGGAAGGTTTCTTAAAGCGTGCATTCCACGTTAACCTTTTGTACTATTGAAACGTATTTGATTGTTTTTCTTGGCGAATGGCACTATTATTGCCCTTTCTTGATTTGAAAGAATTTGCATAATTAAAATTTAAAAAAAAATAATTCAATACAATTTTTTTTAGCATTAAAAGGTTTGTTGGTCAAAATTTCAAGAACATCTGTACCCACTATAATTTGACGGTTTTACGTTTTTTCTTCGTGTTTGATTAGAATAATGTCAGTAAAAAAATAAAACTAAACGTTTTAGAAATCTAATCGAGGAGTACAAACATTTATTATTTTTAATTGAATATATAATTTAATCAATTTACTTAGTGTATTAAGTACCCTCTTGGCTTAAATGTAAGCAATTTTCAGAATTGTCCATCGTTTCAAGGGGGGAAAATGAAAAGAATAACAACAGAGTAGATAATAATTTTATATTAAATTGAGGGATTGAACAGATTTTTTTTAACAGAACGAGTTTTATGCTTGTGTCCGCTTTTTTTAGAATTTCTGCAATTTCTGCGCGTATTTTGTGAAGTTTTTTCGCCGACTTTTTTCGTGCATAAATAAGCACTTCGTGGCAATATTCGCCCTCACCATTAGTAAAACAGTCATCGAAAAATTTGACCTGGTTTTAATCTAACTACGCGGCCAAAAGTTCTTGCCAATAGTGTTGAGCTTTTTTTTCTTATTATAAGTTGTGTTTTTTTAACTTTTACATTTTTTAATTTTTTTGTTTTATTTGTACAAACGAATTGTTGGATTTTTTAAAAGAATGTCCTTGAAAAGCTATCTTTACATAAGTTACGTATGCCATATGGAAATACACAAAAGTGGGACAGGATCGCGTAACACGGGAAAAGGGGCTAAACCTAAAATTTATGTTTTGTATTTTAGGATTGCTCCACTTAAATTATTATTTGACGTCTATACTTCTTGAATTGTTTTATTTACATATTTCATCTAGTATATCTCATTATTTTTAATTCTCTACTAAAATGTATTTGTATTTATATTTCTTTAATATTATCCGGTATTTCATAATTAAACTTAATGTGGACTTAATTAATTCAATTCTATATTTGCCAGGAAAGATGTTTATTTGTCTAATCCCTTGGTAGTTAAGGTAAATATAGGAGGCTTAATGTGGACTTAATTAATTCAATTCTATATTGGCCAGGAAAGATGTTTATTTGTCTAATCCCTTGGTAGTTAAGGTAAAAATAGGAGGTTACAAAGATTTTATTTGTTGCAGTTTTTACGATACAAAGTTTGAGTTTTATTTTTTTACAAAATTGATTTACTGGGTTGTTTTTGCTACCACCTAGTTAGTCCTGGAGCATACGAAAAAACCAACACCAACTTTGGATGAGTTACAACAATATTAATAATTGTTTATAAATTTTCACTTAGAATAGCTTCGATTTAACACTATAATTTATTTTTACTATTTCGTTACAGTGCAGCCAGAGTGTATAAGAAATGGTAATTTTTTTTTTGTGTCTGTAGACTACATTTTAAACTTCCAATCATTTTAATGGAATTATAATAAAATGTAAGTAGTCCGCAGAGCCTAAAACATGATAGAAGGATCAGCCTAACTCGACTCAGAATTGGCCATACGCGATTGATAAACAGATATTTTTTTGCCCAAAGCCAGCGTATGTTTCGCGTATCTTCTTTACCATGAAGATAAAGGCTGTCACAGTTACTTTAAGGGTGTCGTTTCTTGGCCCCTTATGGACAGCGAATAAGAATGACCACTACGAGTATTGTACTGATGTACGGCAACGAATCTTTGGCTCACCGGTACCGATTTTTGGAGAAGAGGCTGTTTTATTTTACATAGTATACTACATACATAGATATCTCGTTTTGTGTTCCCTTGTGGGTATATCGAGGGAGACTGAATTAGAGTGAATGTGAAGTGTGAGAGGGACGACGGTTGACAACTGATCCCCTGGTATAAAAGTTTAAGAGAGGAGAAAAAAATCGAAAATTTGAATTTTCGTAAAAAAGTAATTATTCTTTTTACTTAAGGTTTTTGACTTATTTTTTTTAAATCCCGCTCGTGACATTAATTTTTCATCTCAACCAAAAACCCTAGATAAAAAGAATAATTAATTGGAATGTTAAATTTAAACAATGTTTGCAAATCCCAGGCCCTGAAGATGATCTCAACAAAGATCGAAACGTTGGCACGATAAAGAAAATGTTGTTCTAAAACCTACGTCACACCAGATCGCATGTCACGATCCCCCAACAATCATCGACTAACGGTCACTAATCACCTCGCATTAATTGGAATAAGTAATGTGGTCAAGTATGACCACTAAACAAATATGGCTTAAGAAGTAAGTTTATAAGAAATGTGTGGTGTTTAGAGAGCGTTAATTAATGATTATTTGGAGAACGTGAGATGCGGTCCGGTGTGATGTAGATTTAGAAAAACATTTTCTTTATCGTGCCAACGTTTTGATCTTTATTGAGATCATCTTCAGGGCTCAAAGCGTTTGATGCATTTTGGCCACTCTCACCACGACACGCAATAATGACACATCAACACAGAGAACAAACACACCTCAAGAATAATCAAACCTCGTAGAATGAACACCTTATTAAATGAAAAGCAATTGCATATAAAATATTTCAACCATGCTAATGCAGAATGCAACTAAATTGTGATTTATGCTATTTTAGTTTTGTAAGTGTATGAATAATTTTTTGGCATACAAAAATGTCATTTTTTAAATTTTAAAGTACACCTAATCATTTTTAATCAATAATTATAAGAAACGTATTACTCAATCGTCTACATTATTTTGCAAAAGAGGTTTTAGTTAAAAAAAAATAGAATTAAAGAAGACAAAATCAAAAAGAGCAACGTCAGTTTACATTTTGCAGAAAACTGGATTTAAGTACTAATGATAAAATAAAATAAAAAAGTTAAATAAAAACAATTTATGTGTAGAGTGAAATTTTATTTTACTACTATTAATATACAATGTATACAAAGAATATAAAAATAAATAAAAATAATGTTAAAGAAAGAAGTAGAACAAATATTTATTTAGAGAATTTAAAAAGATTGGTTGGAAATTTTGCATTTTTGACAATTTTGGGCAATTTCTGTTAATTATTACGGGCTCTAATTAGGAAAGAAATTTGAAATAAAGCTGTTTTGTATTTATGAAGATGGAGATTTGAGCGAATTGAGTGCGAATCTTTGAGATGATATCTGGCTATTTAAATGGAAAAAAAATGTAAAAAGTCTGAGAAGATGTACTCTGGTGTTTGAAATGGCGGTTATTAAATTGAAAGTGTGTTTAAGATTTCTTTGAAAATACAAATTTTCGGCCAATGCATTTCTTTGAAGAAAAGGATAAATGTATCTTTTTTTTACACTAAAGCGGATAGAAAAATTTAAAACCAGCTCTATGTGCGAATAGTTGGAATAAAAGCGGCTATAAAAGTTTCTAAGATGGTAAAAGTACTTTATAGGGTTTCAGCCGGAGTATAATTCAGTCATCATTTTTAAAGACCAAAACTAAGTTAGTAACTTGAAAATAGAATTTCTGCACAATTTATTTTATGAATTGTCTAGAGGTCAATTTCGCTGAGCTGGTTTTTACTTCCAATTACTTCCAATCCATGCATTTGTGCCTATTAGTAATTGAGGTTAATCAGCCAATTGAATCTTCTCCATATCCTTATTAATCAATCTAATGCATTTTTCGATATCAGATTGGAGTATTGCATGTAGATTTGGAGGTTATCAGCAAAGAGTGTGTGGTTGTGAATGGCAAATCATAAAGGTAAGTACAGAAAAGAAGTGTCCCAGGAGGAAGCCTGAGGAACATCCCGCTTCACTGGTAACCACAAGATCTCATTTGTTTTCTCATGATCGTTTCCATCCAGACATATAAGACCCAAACCAATTTAGCTTTGAGCTGGATGACATAAGGAAGCCATCTTTTGAAGGATGACATGGTCCACAGTATCGAAGGGAGAGAAAAGGAGGACAAATTTTGGAGTAATGGATTTTGCACAATAGTAATTTATTTACCAAACACTTTTTGATTTGTATTATCTGTTTTGAAATCTATTGTGCAAAACCTTTTGTATTTTTTAACAATAACCTAACGAAAAACAGGTATTTTTATGTATACGAAGGTAATTCATTTTCAGGGGGGTTTCTTGGGGTTTGGTCTCTCTCAACCCGTACGGATTAATACCCTTCATTGGGGTCAATTTCGGTAAACAAACGCTCTTCGGCGAGGGGCGCGGTATCCTTCAGTTGTTTTGTTTACAGATAAATCTGGGCCAGAATTTGGACCAGGAGGGGCGGAATGAAAAAGAGAGGGGTAAGGGCGTTCCTTAGATAGGGGGGACCGACTTGTTTCCCAGTAGTCGAGGTAGTTCTGTGCAGTGAAGGGGAGCATCTCATCAACGAATATCCTAGGTGAGCTGGTCTTTCAAAGAAATAATTTAAATTAATAAATCAAATCAAGAAGCTATGAACTTCGGGGTGAAGGGAAATTGTACGAGCCACTATCAATGACAACAAAATAACCACAGTTGCTTCATAATTTTTTTTAATATAGCAATATAAAAGTTTAAGCATTTCCAAATGAAAGACATATAAAAAATTTTCTTTAAACAATTGATTAAACATGTAGTAAATCAAATATGTCACATGGTTACTTGGTACTCAACTTTTTCAAATTTTCAATTTTTATTAACGGAAAAATGGTACAAAATGATCCTTTTATAACTCATATTCAAATAAACTCAAAACCACATAAACTCTTTCTAATTTTCCAAGAAATTTTTTATTTGTTAAATAATATCATAAATGCAAAACTATATAAAATATTGTTTAAGTACTGTATGTATTATAAAAGTATGTAATGATAAATTAGGATATCTTATTAAACTAGAATTAGTTTAAATTTGCTTGAAAAATTTAAAAAAAATGCTTTAAAATTGGGTTTTTAAAGTGTGATTAAATTGTTTTCTTCAATGAAATTAAAAACTCAATGCTCTCAGTTATTGGGTTTGTGGATAACTGAGATCATTAATTAGCTGGTTGATAATCTACATAGTTAAAAACTCAAAAACTTAGTAAATTGATTTTTTTTTGTGTATTGAAAATTGTCTTTTTCTTGAAAGGAATCCATTTTGGGGGGTAACTTTAGCCGGATTATTACTCGCCCCCATTCCCTTACTCTAAATTTTCACGTTGGGTACATTTGCGAAAGAAAGCTCAAATTACAAAATTTCGACTCTAATGGAATATTACAATAATATAATGTTCTAATTTAAGTACAGGCATCGTGAAGGTAGTTAATTGCGAATCATAAATTTTGCCGCATTTAAAATGGGAAAGGCCAATTGGCCGGGGGATGAAAGCGTGCTGCCGAGGTCGCGGCCTAAATACGTTGGAGTATTAATAAACGTTTAAAAATTTATTCGCCCAAAAGTACTGCTGCTCTATTTTTGGACCAAGTGTGAGCATTAATTTATCACGGCGGAAGGTTTGCACTTCAAATACCCAAAATTCCACTTGCAAATTAAAACTACTCGAACTATAATTAAAAGCAAAAAGTAACAACAATAATTTACACAATTTTAAAAACTATCTTTGAAAATTAAAATTTATAAATACAATCCAAGGCTGTATAGTATAATATTTCAAATCCGTCCAGGATTTTTACTAAATTTAACATATATTTCAAATGAACTTAATATTTTAACCGATACATTTGCCTTGAATGCTCCTTTTGTCACGGGTTGGAAAATGGGTCTAGGGATTTGTCATAGTTCCAATTCGAGCCTATTCTATTCTTGGCTTTTGGCCCTCTTGTGCTGCCAAAAACACTTTGCACTAGTTTTTCGATCCAATTTTTTCAACCCGTCCTCTAAATTTAATTATCGCCGTATGAGTAACAAGTAAATTACAACCGGGGCTTTGCAATAAACTGTAATACATTAAAATTATAAACCTACCGATTTACAATTACGATTCTGTGATAAAAATAAAATTGATAATTAACGAGAAGAAAATAGTACTACAAATATATAGTAGGATTTTTTTAATTTACTCTAAGCTTTTGAGGTGAGAACATTTTGCAAAAGATCATTTTAATAAGTAAACTTAAATTAGCTAAAGAGAACATTTGGTTAGGTGCCGAAACGTCAAATAAAAGGATAAAACTGCAGAGAGTAGTTTAATATAAATAAAATACAATTATGTCTACAATATTGAAAGAGAAAATAATACGTGATAATGTAATAATAATAAAAATTGTAATGATGAAACAAGAAAGAAGAAAAAAACATTATTATAAGACAGCCTTATTTAGTTTTGTTTGAACTACAAAAAATTATATTAGCATCTAATTTAAAACTAGGCAACTTAATAAAAGCATACGATTCAAAGACATTTCGTTGTAAAATTAGCAAATAAAATAGAGTAATACAAATAATAATGCACAATGGAATAAAGAAAAAGGATAAAAAAATATGAAATTTTAGTTAAATCCCTCATCCTTCCAGATAAAACATTGTACAAACCATATAAAATATATTTTTCATATATTAAGAACGACAAAAACCTAGTAAATAAAATAAAATAAATTAATTAAATTAATTATTAGAATTATTTTGTACTCTCTATACTGCAGTGACAGTATAGAATTATTTATCTATCTTAATCGACCATTTTTTCTCATTTACTACTAATTACAGCTACTATTATTGTTGAAATTTTTCTATTTTATTTAAATATAAATATTTATTTATATGTATGATATGGGGGAGAGCACAAAATTTTATACGTGAATTGCATTTGTGGTTTGGGCGATATTTATTTTTACGCAATCGAATTATTTTTCATTAAAAAATATAAATATCTGAAATTTGTTCATTTTTGGTCATACATAAAATAAACCAAATACAGTTTTCACAACCACAATGATGCCAGCAGATGCTGAAATAATACCACACAATCAATCAAATTGGAATAGATGTTGCTATAAATCGGACACCGCAAGGCCTGACATATTTTAAACCACTAAAAAATTCTAAAATTGTCGTTATTAAGAGGAAAATTATTGGTGGGCAATTTTTTGTTGGTGAAAACCTGGGATAACACCAAGTGTATGTTTTTAAAGTTCATTGAGAATTTATTTTAATTTTTTGAGTAAATTCGTTTTGTAATTTGATTGTTTCCAACCTTTTTTCCCTGCCCATTTTTGCTGGTTTAGATTGTCAGGCGGATTTTGGCTTTTCGCCTTTTTCAGTGGTTCTGATAACTAAAATACAGTTTCGTCACTTCAAAGTGGAATTAGGGGATTTAAACTTTTAGTTACTATGTTTAATGATATTGGGTTTTTTCGTACATTTTTCCCATTAAGAAGAAATGTTCTGTGTTGTTAATTAATGATAATTTATTATAAGTACGTTCTTTTTCAGGGCATTAAGAGAGAGGTCGTAAACGAAAAACAACTACAAAAAGAAAAATGTTGCTCCACAACCACCTTGATATGATCGGGAGGAACGAGCCGATCCAGAGGAAAGCCAAATTCTGGCAGTCTTATGTCAGAGCTCTTAAAGGTAAGACAACGTGAAAAGCGCTAGGCAATCATCCTTATTGACTGATGAAAAATGTAATATCAAGCGACTTGTTGATATCAAGTCAATTATCCAATATGGCACTTGTATTCGAAAAACCTTTTTTGGCTAAATCCTGAATGTCGCATTCATGCAAATGTAAAGATTCTATACATATTATAATGAGCCAGTAAGCCTGCCCTTTTTCAACTTTTCTTAGAATGATATGAGAATCAATATGAATTTCTTCAATCAAAGTTTTGAGGGCGGAAAAATACATTGTCGTCCGAGGTTATATAAGTCGTCATATATCTTAACACTAAGAAAGAAGAGAGTCGTTTACCTTATCACCCAAAGCCTAATTGACGTGAATATAACCATTTGGATGTTCAGGTAAACGTCTCTCTTCTTTCTCTATCCAGTTGCCAGTCTTTCTCTACTTCACGGCGTCGTAACTGAAGAAAAAATATACAATGATAAACCCACAAACTTTACACATGTAATACAATATATAGCCCCACCATTCACGCTAATAAATTGCGCGCGCGCACACACACACACACACACACACACACACACACACACACACACCAAACTTTATTCACTCTCCCAGAGTACCCGATATTCTTAAAGGTAATTGGGGAAGAAGCCCCTCCATTTACGCAAATGAATCACATTCCCACGCACATGCAAAAGTTAATTCGCACTGTCGCTGAGAGTAGTCGATATTCTTCAAAGAAATTGGGGAAGTAGCCCTTGTTTTAATGAACTATTTATATTAAAAAACATTAAAAATTAGATAATTATACTTGTATGCCCTAATTTTGTCTATTTTCGTGCTAGATTTGGCATCATATTTGATTTATTTTCCAATTGAAGGAAATCACCTGTTTTGAGAACTATTTGAACTGCTAACGTAGAACAGTATAATTTTTTAGAAATTAATAAAATTTATCTCAGTATATTACGTTATAATGTTAACCAAACTATCAACAATTTTGAACAAATACACATTATGCAAAATACTTATGTTTATTTTTTAAACTCGATATGATTCTCAGTTTAAATTTTAGTTTAAAAGGGATTCAGCTTTAAAGACGACAAGTTGTGATCGTGACAGGCAGTTTATTTATGCTGGTTTCCCTTTTTGATGTCTGTCGTATTCACCATGAGATCAAATGTAATAGTAACTTATGAGTTAATACATTTTTTTTTCAGGCACTGATGACATAAGGGCACCAGAGGCGTCCCACTACTCTCGCTACCCATCATCCAGGGGTCTTTTCCGTCCCCTTCTCGACTCTTTCCCAACTTGGCCCCACGTCAAGTCTATGTACGACGACCCGATCGCCCCGTCCGACAGGATCTCCGTCCCTGGCTACCGTTACCTCCCTATATCCAGGGAAACATACGGCCTTTCCCCGAGGAACATCTACCCACATCACTACTCGAGCCTGGACCGTTATCCGCGCACCGGTAGGTACTGAACACATCAAAAAAATCTCCACGGGAACAGCTATGACCGGAGTGAAATAGCTCCAACCTCTCTCTTATTCGAACACACGACTCCCGCTTTACCATCGTTGTTCCCTGTGGGATTAAGATCGAAGTTTAACTATAGCCGAATCGTCTGAATGTGTTCACTTTTTCACCTATCAACCAGTCGAGAAAACCACATAATTTTTTTTTATCTTTAACAAACAGCGTTTGGTTTCGAGTTTCACTTGATCAATCGCTCATATTGTTTTCACTTATTTTAATTACATTACAAAATCTTCAGATCCAAAAAAATGCTTATATTAATACAAAACTTAGAAAACTATCGGGATTATCCATCGTTATTGTAACTAAAACTAAAATTTGATTGTAATAATCTCTTAAATGTTTATTTTAAATCATTAATTTGTTATAATTTAAAAAATCTATATTTATTTATTATTTTAAGGCAGAGTACAGTACTACTGTAGAGTCAAAGTAGTCTCCTGGCTAAATTGAATTTCCATCTACTTTGTAAATTTTATAAAACATCATATTTTTTTCGTTTTTCTATGGTCAATAAAAATTACCATTTAAAGACTGTGAACAGAAGTGTGTGTTTTTTTTACGAATCACCTGCTAACCTGTAACCTCTAACCTTGGCATGGTCAAATGTTTTTAGCAATTAATAAATACAAAGGGGGATAATGTCCATTTATAAATAAAATAGGCATGATTTTTGCTGCAAGAAATAATTTTTGTTCCCATACGCTTTATTTTATTCTTTATTTACCACAGTCTTTGGTCAATCGACCTTTTTCATTAGATGATCTGAACGCTCACCTTTGTTTTTATTCGCTCTTGATTAAAATTAAAATTGACCATGTCAAAGAACAAAATCGCAAAGCCTAAGGCATTAATTAATATTTTGCTTCAAATGAAACAAAAAATCATTCATCCGGTACTTCGATTCAAGTTACTGACACTTGTACATAACCATACTGAAATTCATTTTTTTTAATGAAGTTTTTTTCATATAAATAAAATCATCTCCAAGCATGTACTTGTACATAGTGTGATGCTTGGGCGGTGCTTTTTTTAAACATATATTTTCTCTTTTTTAAAATACTACGTCCGCAAACATTGATAGTAACGTTAGAAGCGAATTTATTCTAGTGCGTAAATCCTAATTCAGTAATGTATCTTGGTTAAAAAGAAATTAACAAAATAGAGAAAAGTGTAAATCGTTGATTTTGAATTAGCTTGAAGAGATATTTTAAAATAACCCAAAACCTAGCCATAGAGTAAGACACGAGTCACTGATTGTGGATGGTGCAACTCCCGACGGCAGTGAATTTTTGGAGCTGGACACCGATCTCCAAACCTCGATTGAACGATTTTCCAAAAAGGAATGCCAGCCAACATGTTTTTTCTAAAATATTTTTTAAACAATTTTTTTATTAAAAGAAAATTCTATCAGACGATCACGATTACGCTACCAGTTCAAGCACGACGAAAAGTATCACTTTCAATTTGGTAAGTACAAGTTTTTATTTTTTATATATTTTATTTAATCATTTTTAATACTAGCTTCATTATGCTTTGTACATAGCTTTTTACCGCTATATATTTCATGCTTTCTATCATGATGATTTTAAAACAAACATTCAGTTTTACAAAGTACTCATTTAGCCAGTTCCAGAAGTTTCATGAGAAATTGATTGTTTTTATATTAAAAGAAAAAATTATTCTCTAAAAATATTATTTAATTGAAATATCGCGAAAATATTTAGTGCCCCTGGGAGGTTCCCAAAGAAATGACATATTGGTAGAATTTTGTTCTAAATTAACTAGATGACCACCCATTCCTCTTTTCTCCATTAATTAGTAAAAAAATTATCATAGTAGATAATTAAATGGAGGAAGTAAAGCGTCAATGTAGTTTCAATTTAATTCAAGCCAATTAAAAAAAATTCAAAATTCTTAGGTTTCTTAGTTCAGTTTTAGGTATATAAAAAGTTATCGTAAACCATAGGACTAGTTTTGAAGAAAACTAAAAAAAAAAAATTGAAATTTCAAATATCCTGATATATTAAGAAAGACAACTGAACCAAAATAATTTTATACACAAATAATAATATTTGATAAAACCAGTTTCTTTCTTTCATTTAGAAAAAATAGAAAAATCAACTTAACTTTTTCATTAGGTTTAAAAGCGCATTTATATACAATTAAAACTACATTTGTAAATAAATTATTAAACTTTACTCACTTCACTATTCGATTTTGCAGTTTTAATACACACTGGTATCCTTAGCACACCCCATAACAATTGTAGCAAAATTAATGTTTAAAGAACTCGAAACCACTGGCATAAACGATAACATAAAGCTTCCCAACATCTAACACTTGCCAGCAAATCTAAAAACGAATAGCGTTTCCGTTGAATGATAATCTAAATAATCGAACTAAATTTACTACAAACACTTCACACAAATCTTTTTACAATTCCTAACGACTGATGTACTGAATGAGTGTTTCAATAGATTAATTAAGACTGAATGGACATCAAAATGGGATTATCGAATAATATATTTCGTTATTTTTTATCTTGTCTATGTTATTGTAGCCATAGTATACAATATGTTTTGATATTACAAGTGTTAATAAATCAATGTTTCATGTTTGCTATAAATATTAAGTTGATATTTTAAGTTTTGCTAATGAATGACCAAATGACACATCTAAAAACACTTTTGTTGGCCTTAGTCGTTGATATTTACCTAGCTACTTAATCGTAACATTTTATTATGGATATTTGTTACCATTGTACTATAACCTGTAGTCCTGTAATAATTTCGTTTAAATAAGCTAAATTTGACTCAACGTGCTTAATAATGACCGTTAAGCCTACTAGGGTGCTTAAGGACAGGGATAGGGATAAAAGAGGCGGTCACAAGGCCTTCTGCACCTCGACCTGAATAGATCCATTATGCTCTTGTGTTTTTGATAGTTCACTGCTAGCTTCAAGTTGTTAATCAGTCTTCATACATTTACCAGCGGCTTCTTAGTGTAAAATCTTGCTTGCTGTTTTTCCTATCCAAGTTGCAAGAACATGCACCTACCTAGGTACCTTCACAGAAACAAGCATGCTCTTCCTGGCAGTACAGGCAGTGTTTCTCCTGTCTGTACTCCTATCTGGTGCATGGGTTTTCTTAAGTGGCAATGTCCTGTCAGAAGTCCAACCAGAACCTTGATTCGGTTGATGTTGCCTTCCAGGAATTCCTTTGTACGTTTAGCGGATGGCCTTATATAAATCCCTTTGCTTACCTCATAATTGTGGTTAACCACCAGGTTTTGAACTCATTATGGATTCATTTTTCTGGCAGAATGTTAAGCCACAGTTGGGTTGAGGTCCCAGAGTCCATATTGACTCCCCTCTTTGGCCAGCATGACAACCTTTTCGATGCCTATATGCCCCGAGAGCCCAGAAACCCATGGTCAGTTCATTAGTGTCACTGATGTCCTGATTGATGATTAGTATCAGGGCCTCCATGCAGTTCCAAACACACTTTGCCTTCACCTCACATTAGTCGAGGGCGTTTAGTGCTGCCTGATGTCAGAGAATATGGCTATCTTCCGGGAATGTATTCCTATTTTAATTTTCCTGGCGCAGCAGTGTTCACTGGCTATGATTTCAGACTGAAAAACTATATAATATTTAGCTAGGTTTACCGTCAGTTCGGTCTTAGGATTCATCCCGAAGACTCCAGCCCCGTGCCCTTGTCGGTTTTGAAGTCATCGTGTTCCTTATGCCCATTTTCCCGTTCTGGTATCAGTATCTTGTACTTTCTAGTAAAATTGTATTTTGGAGTAGTGGCATAGATTGGCATGCCTAATATGGCATCTACCTGAATCTCCTCCCTCAGCTTCCATTGTTTATTTTCATGCCTATCGTTGCAGATGGTTGGCCATTGTGAGCGTGTGGGTTGCTGCTCTGGCTTCTCCTTGGATTAAAATAAAGTGGTGGACAGTTTTTGGGTGCCACTTAATAGCCTGATTGCTTTGGCTTGCAGTGTCTTGGTCCACCACACCACCGACCCATTGACCTTAATTCGCAGGTGGACATGAGCCATAGGGACATTTTGGGGTTTAAACCCCTGTTTTTGGCTCAGAGCTTTCAAGGGGCTTAACAGTTGAAAGGAAAACAAAAGTAAGAAGTAATGTTGATCGATTCTGAATACTGTAGGTGATGATTAATTATTTCTCTACTGGCCGTTCATTCATAGTTCATATTAGAAATATTTGAAGTATACAAATTTAATAAAAAATCTTGTCATTAGTTTTCTTTTATTCCAATTATATTTAATTATAATAATAATTCTTATTGGTGGGATAGAATTCGGTCGAACATTTGATATCCTTAAAGAGTTACAGCTGAAAAAAGTACGGAACAAATAAGCCTTTCGACTTTTCGATGGATTCATATCTATCATCATAATTATACATACTTAACTTAAAACTATTGATTCAACATTTAAGGGAACGTTTATTCTACCTTAAGAGTAATAGATAATTTTTTTACATTATTTGTTATCAAATGTTTTTCGTTGAAAATTATGTATTACATTACCTAGGAAATTATTTTTAAATGAAAATTATATACGTTGTAGTATGAGATTTCAATTTACTATTAGTAATAAATAAAGTACAAAACATAAAAACAACCATTATGAAGTTAAATTTTAAAAACTTAACTTTTTTAAAAAAGAAAAGATACTTTAATTTTGTATATTAGAAAAGAAAGTTCAAACGTAAACTGAAAATTAAACAAACCAACTTTCAAAGTATTATCAGAAAAAGAATAAGTAGTTACTAAGCCATCAAAATAGCCAACAGAACGTATTCAAAAACAGATGGAGATTTTGCATTTTTGACATCTATGAGCAGATTCTGAGATTTCTTTGTATTGATGAACAGTCTGTCGGCCACGTTTCGGTATCTACAGTGTGTCTGTTCAGAAGCGAACATCACAGTTCAACGAAATAGGTAGGCCAAAATGATCGATACCGATCGAATTTAAAGACATTTGTTATAATTTTTGCATGCTCTGATGAGGAAACCGTTTAGAAAAAGAATGTTTTGGATTTTGAGGACACAGATAAGTAGGATTCAAATTAATTGAGCGGGATCTACGTGGTTTGATCTGGCTATTTGATCAAAAGATTTTCAAAAGGTAGTCTGGGATATTCGAGTACACTGAAGATTGGTGTACTACAATTGCAAAAAAATGGGCAATTGTAGGTTTTGCCATCTATTATCACTGATTATATTGGGCTGCTGAATTTATGTGAATTTTTAAATTTGGATGTAATAAAGTCACATTTGAACAAAAATGGATTGAAAAACATTAGTACAATTTAATAATATTAAAATATAATAATATAATAGTATTAATAGGTCATGTTATCATTTGATTTGCGTTCTAAGAGTGATCAATAAAATCCGGCAGCTTTAGAAATCACGGCGCCCAGTTTATTCCATTCTTCAAGACACTTGTGTGTTGCTAAACTTACTTTTTCAACCGGTCTAAAAATATGCAAAGACAATCGTATGGACCTGGGCCAAATTCCCTCAGACAAAGTCACTGGTTTGGAAAATTCTAATTAACATCAAAATAAATTTCGGGCGGTACAGATTTGTATACAGAAGTATATTTTGTGAATGATGTGTTATAAAATTTCCAATAAACTTACAATGTAAAGCTCACCGAAAGGAATAGTGCTGGCCCTCTAGTGGATATAAAAGCTTAAATTTAGCCATTTTGTAGTGTTTGTCTTAAATAAAATGTTAAAATTTTAAATTACACGCTTTTACATTATCTATTTATAATATACACATATAGTATGCAAAAACTGTTTTCTCAATCAATACTTGTTTGTTATATTCTGATGTATTATTGTTGTTAATGTTTTAACCGTTGCCCTTCTGTTTAAATTCGTCTATTTCTCGCAATATATTTTTAAGATATAAGTTTTAAATTTGGTTTTGATTGAAAGCTATCTCACGATTCGTAGTTAAAAATCATCTTTGAACAATTTTCGTTCGTTTGTATTTCATAGATAGATTGTCGGTAGATACATTGGTTCTTGTGAATCTCTTGTAATACAACTGATTCCATTCTTGTGACGGGAGGGAATGATTGAATGATACGTAACTATTAATTTTTCGTTATCTATCATTTTTGTCTGCCTATCCTCTCCAGGTTGATCTTCATTCTAGCATTTTGCCATCTACAGTACTGGCTGATGACCAGAGGATAGGCCCAGTGAAGATAGGCTGCCCAAAATGATAGACACCGATAAAATTTAAAGGCAGTTTGTTATAATTTTGGAATGCTACGATGAGGAAAATCTTTTAGAAAAAGCATGTTTTGGATTTTGAGGATATCGATCAAAATTATTTAAATTGATTGAGCGGGATCTACGCGATTTGATCTGACTATTTGAAAAAAAAAAAAAGATTTACAAAGTTACTGTGGAATTTTAGAATGAATATTACAATTAAAAGTTAGTAATAGGATTTCTTAGTGAACATAAAGTTTCGACCAATGCAATTTGTTGTAGAAGAGGGTTATTATCTTTTTCCTCCATTAAAAAAGAAAGGGACAGGAATTTATAGTACGCTTACGGTTTTTGAATTGTTGTGATATTTAGTTCAAACAATAAAACAAAAAGAAAAAAAATTGAAAGAAAATTTCTAGGAGAGCGCCTATTGATTTAGAATTTACAGTTACATATAATACTAAAATTTACTCATTATTCTGGATTTGTACATCACTGATGATGTGCGTACTACAATTGGAAAAAGATAGGCAATTATAGAATTTGCCCCTATTATCTTGGGCGCCCCTGTGTTCCAAAATTTTGTTTAGTCAGTTCAGTAAAAAATTCATGTTAATTTTTAAATTTGGATGTAATAAAGTCACATTTAAACAAAAATTGAATAGAAAAAGATTAATCTAATTTAAATTATATAAAGTTTTTGTTGATAAAGTAAAGTTTATAATGTTTTTGTTTAAAAAATTAATTTTAAGTTTAATATGTTCCTGGCAATTGGATTTTTTCCCGTTGTGAATATGCTTTTTAGTTTTATTTACTATATCGCATAGTCAGCAATAAATTTCTTTAGATTTTATAATAATATTTAAAATTCACAAATAATTAATTTGGAATGGGTTAAGATTTTTTATTTCTAATACTACTTGACGTTTGAGTTTCTACATTTTATAAAAATACTATATTGTGATGTGACCCGTGGCCGACGACCCTACTGTACGTACAACGGAATAATTAATAGTGTACAAAAATTTCGTTCGAAAATAACCAAAATTTGGCATGCTGTCTTCGATCCTTCGTGAGCAGCTGCCGTACAAACTAAATTTAAATAGAATTTTTTTTTTAAAGAAAGTTTCAAGTTTGTATGCTGCCTGTTTTTTAAGAATTTTTTAAACTTAACAAAGAGTATTAATAGGTCTTGTAATCATTCGATTTACATTCTAAGAGTGCTCAATAAAATCCGGCAGCTCTAGAAATCACGGCGCCCGGTTTATTCCATTCTTCAAGACACTTGTGTGTTGCTAAACTTACTTTTTCAACCGGTCTAAAAATATGCAAAGACAATCGTATGAACCTGGGCCAAATTCCCTCAGACAACGTCACTGGTTTGGAAAATTCTAATTAAAATCAAAATAAATTTATTGTAGATTTTTATAGTATTTTAGAAATAGTCATTTTTTTCTCTGGGAGTGTATAAAAAGGTTTGTTTGTAAGGGTCGATACTTTATACAAATTTCCATTCAGCGGACGGTCTAGATTTGTATGCAGAAGTATATTTTATGAATGATATATACTAAAATTTCCAATAAACTTACTAAAGTAAAGCTCACCGAAATTAATAGTACTGTTTTTACTTGGCCCTCCATTTTGAAAAGAAAAGGGCTTCAATTTAGCCGTTAGATAGGGTTTTTCTTAAATAAAACATTAGAAATTTTTTTTTATATATGTTTGATATGTATTTAAATTTGAATGTTGCACAGAGTTAATAAAACAATTTAAAAGTCTAGCTTTATCAGATTTTTGACAAAATTTAGAAGCAAATTAGATCAGAAGGTCAGGAAGTTGGATATTCAAATTTTTATTCCTTCGAAAATGATCTTAAACTCTTAGATTAGACACACACCTTGTAGACCCTGGGTAATGGGTTCAATTTCCATCGCCACCCCTGGAATTTCTCACCCTGACTCTGTCCTCCAATTATTTACTTTGGAAAAGGGTTAAATATTAAATTTTTTTAAAATAAAACTGTCTCGTGTAAAAAATTATTATTTATTGTTGTATTACTGCAAAAGTTAATTATAAATCCATTTCTGTTTAATGGTCTAATTTGACCAAATTACTTATTTCAATTAATTATTCTTTTTATGTAAGGTCTTGGTTGAGATGAAAAAGTTAGTGTCACAAGCAAGATTCAAACGCATGACCTTTGGTTCAATACGCCGCTACTTGAGCTATCATGACTTCAGTCCACTCAAACAACAACTCCCCCATCTCAACCTACAACCTTTCAAATTTTCCCTCTTTTTGCCAAAATTATTTTTATTATTTCGTCAAATTAAACATATAGCTAGGTCTAAAAATGTGGCCAATTTGAAAACATTTTAAAGTTCATAAATAGTTTTAGCAGATTGAGCAAGCAGCCACACCTTAAATCAAAATAAAGACAAAATAAAAAATCTTATCCTATTCTATATCTCATTACAGAATACTACTATCCTTTTACTGACTGGGATCGTCTTGACCGCCAACCTGAACATAAGTACCTGAACCCGGCCTACAGGAAGCCATTTGTTAAGGAGTACACTATTGGACCCGATGGAGCCAAAGTTCCACTTTACACGTATACAGGTATGATGGTTCCCTGGAATTCTTAGCATGAATTAAAAATTTTTAATAAATATTGATTAAATTTGCAACATTAACGAAAATGTGAGGGTTTTGAAAATACTTTTATGTATCTTCAAGTTTACCTTGTTTAGTTTTTTCTATTAAACTTAATATTCATTATTATTCAACTTTATTTTATACATATATATTAAAAAGTTTTGAGTGTACATTTCTAACGTTTTTGAAATATGTAATTTTTTAAAAATCTTAATTACATGACTGTTTGACAACTAGTTTTATTGTCTCATTTGTACATGTGAGACTTAGTTTTGCTGGTTTGGATTTAATTAAGCGTTCAGGCTAATTAATTAACCAAATGACAAGAATTATATAATTTTATCAGATTTTTTGAAAATATACTTCCTTCTTTGTAATCAAATTTAATGATTCTTCATTTTATATTTAATTTAAAACAGATATTGTATTATGCTAATTTAATTTTGTGTTTATTTATTTGATCCTGGGATTCAAGAAATCTGATGCCATCTAAAGTTGGATTAAAACAAATTCTATCAAGAATGGCCAACTGACTTGTCTACTTGTCAGCAACAATAGCATTATTGATATTAAACAGGCCAATAGCTGCTTTTGGTTGTAATTTGTTTAATTTTATTCATCAAACTCAAGTATTTTTCCAGATTTACCCAAGGTGACTATCAAGAGCGTATTCCTCAAACCGTTCGTCCCACCGTACAGTTAGTAACTTTAATTGGCAAAATGAATATCAAAATTAATCAAATGTGCACTAACCAATTTATGCTTCTTAATCATAGTTATGAAAATAATTTGGAATCTTCACATAAAACTACAAATATAAAATTTCAGGTTTTAAAGGTAAATTAATTTTATAAATTCAAATAACAATAAATCTACTTTCCAATGTTTAAGCATAATTTTGATAGTTTTCATTTGTAAAGAAAAGTTCAAAAATTAGAATTAAAGAATTGTAACTGTTTGGTTAAGCAACTATTACAAATTTACTTCATTTTTGAAAATTTTATGTGGCAAAAGTCAATGGTTTGCAACTCACTGCCATGATTCTTTTTAATTTCTGTACAGTTTATCCTTTTTTAGTATTTTCTTTCTTTCGGTGACTTAATTTACTCATACAACAATAATTCTAATGTAAGTGAAGATCAGCCAGTGAAATTATTTGAGTAAATGGTCATCGGATCAAGAAAACAACAAAAATGTGTCGAGCTTTCATCAAATATTATAGCATCCTCAGGGTCTAAATAAAACAAAATATAATATTTTGAAAACATATTATGTTTTTAATACCGCATGGCTCAGATGGCAAATACTTTCTTCAGATACACATTATTAATATTAATATATTTATAGTAATGGTCCCATGGAATTCTATGTATCACATGTGATTGAGTGTCTGATTTTTCTTTAGATTTAAGTTGGGAGTATAAGCAATCATATTTATAACTGATTAGTACATGAGGGATATGTTCTTTAAACTAGTATTTTAATTTTGAGGAAATGTCCTTCACATAGGTAATTGATTTTGTCATTGTAGAGTTGTCAAAAAAAATTTGGTTTTCAATCCCATTTTCATTTGGAAATATTTGTTCTGTGTCTAAAGTGATCAGTCTATTTATCAAAGGTGATACTTAGTAGGGTAGTTACTTATTTTTAGAATATCTTTTATTTTTGCTGTTTTCGAGGAACATTATGTTCTATGTATAGTGTGGTATTGTAATAGATATATGATAGGTATGTACCATGTGTTTCATTTTTGTCACAACAGCAAAAAATGCCTTTTGCATTTATTATTGATACAGCCATGCAATGTATGTAGGGGTATTTCATTTTTAAGTGTAACATAAACATGTCAAATTATTTTTATACTATCATTTTTCATAATGAATAAGCTAATAGAGAATTAAATACAAATATAAAGTCATGTATAACAAAAATAATTATATTTGATATTTCAATTTACTAAGAGAGAGAAAAATAGTATTAATCTACTTTAAAGTTTCTTGAACTGTTACTTAGTGAAAATGAACTATCTGCTACCCACAAGTAGCTGATTCATTATTTTAATGGGGTGTTCAAACAAATTTCCTTCTGTACCAACAAAATAACCCAGCCACTCATAAAATGGTACCTGTTTTTTTCTCTTTTTTTCCTTTTTTTTTAATGAGGGTTTGTAACTTAACTAACTAACTCATATAAATCACTCGGTCAGCATTTTCAAAAACTTCAAGATTACTATAAATTAAACTGGAGAAGGAGAGAGAGAGAGAGAGAGAGAGAGAGAGAGAGAGAGAGAGAGAGAGAGAGAGAGAGAGAGAGAGAGAGAGAGAGAGAGTGAGAGAGAGAGAGAGAAAGAGAGAGAGAGAGAGAGAGTGTGAGAGAGAGAGAGAAAACCCAGCAGCCAGCAAAGAGACTTACAAATTTTGGGCAACACTGATGCAAACAAAAGGAAAACTAACATGTAACTAATTGATCTATTAATAAAGTTTAAAAAAAAGATAATTCTATGTATTTTATGGTAGTATTGTATAGTGTACAGTTATATGTATTGCTTGAGTCTGACAAATGTATTTGTCATCCTTATATTTTGTTCTAATTAGACCCCGAAGAAGTTATTATATGTATATTACAAAAGCTTGGCATGTTTTTGGTGTTATCTTCATCCAATGACCATTTATCGGATCCTCACTCAAACAATAATTCTGCTTGCATACTAATTATAAAATGAGTATAAAATTTCTCTATCTTGTCTATCAGCTGTTAAATGTGAAATTACTCATAGTATGTTACAAATCATTTTGATCAACCTCACTGGGTTTATTGTCAGACACACTTGGCATTTCATCTTCAGTTCTGGCTAGGTTGACACACTGAGAATAGTGGAATGCCGAACCACATCTGACAGATCAACTCAGTAAGGATAAAAAAACTACATTGTTCAGTAATGACCAAATTTCAGTCACAGCAGTGTTTAAAAAAAAGTCTGTTTAAAAGTATTTCATAATTTGTTATTTTTGTTTCACTGAATAAGCATGCACTTAGTCCTTTTTTTATTATTATTTAGTCTTAGGCATAATTAAATATTTTATATAAGGCATCAATGGAACTGGACATGTGGAAGCTTTCCAGAACATTAAAACTCCTGAATAATCCTGAATGAAAGTTTTTTTATAATTGTTTTGCTGTAGTTATTTTGATTCTAGAAGATATTTGGTCATAAAGTTAATTATTATGTAAAAAGTGTTCTGCTTTTCCATCTAATTTTTTATCATTGCTTTAAAATAGATTATATAATATTAGTAAATGACTCTCCTTTCATTAGAAAATTGTTGTAGTTTTTATTTATTTTTTTCTTATATATTGGGTTGTCCGGAAAATAATGCAGGATTTTGGTATTAAACAAAAAAAAAGAAACTAGTTACTTTAAAGCAATGTTCTTTAATCAAAATAATTTCCCATACTCTCAATACATTTCTCCCAACGTGTTGGTAACTTATTAATTCCGTCTGAGTAGAATTCAGAATTTTTAGAATTGATAAAGTCAATAAATGCATTTTCCAGTTCCGTTTGATTTTTGAATATTATGTGTTCTAAGTAGTGGTCCAGGTGTCTAAAAAAATGGTAGTCAGTAGGCGAGAGGTCCGGAGAGTAGGGTGGGTGAGGCAAAGTTTCATAGCCAAGCTCCAATAATTTTTGTGACGTTACACGTGACACATGTGGTCGAGCGTTGTCATGCAACAAAATGGGCCCTTTCCGATTGACCAAAGAGGGCTTCATTACTGCCAATTTCTGATGCATGGTATTAATTTGGTTACAGTATGATTCAGCATTGATGGTTTCGCCAGGATTTAAGAAGCTGTAGTGTATTAAACCAAATGAAGCCCACCATACCGTAACCATTACCTTTTTTTGATGAGTTGGGAGCTTTGGAAAATGTATTGGAGCTTCTCCTTTGTCGAGCCACTGTCCAGAACGTCTAGTGTTATCGTAGAGAATCCACTTTTCGTCACATGTAACAATTCTGGCCAGAAATGGGTCATTTTTGTTTCGACAAAGAAGTGATGCACAAACATCAAAGCGCTGATTTTTTTGGCGATCGTTTAATGAGTGTGGAACCCAATTTTCGAGTTTTTTCACTTTTCCAATCGCCTTGAGGTGGTCAGCGACGGTCGTTTTACTGACTTTGAGTTGCTCTGCACCCACCACTGATCGCAGAACATCATCATTAAGAGAGGAAGGCCTTCCACGACCTTCTTCATCTTCAAGGCTGAAATCTCCCTCCCGAAATTTTTTAAACCACCTTTGCACAGTGCACTCATTAACACAACCCTCGCCCCAGACTTGGTTAATGTTTCTAGCCGTTTGGGCTCCGCTTCGGCCGAGTTTAAACTCGTAAAAGAAAATCGTACGAAATTCTCGCTTTGACATTATAAGGATGACTGAATTATTTCCAAGTAGCGGAATGCTACAGAGGTAAACAAACAATATCATTTGGAAGAGGATTAATAAGTGTTGACATTCATACAAATGAGTAATCCTGTAAACGTAAACAGAATATTTTATATAGATTTTTTTTAATGAAAACTTAAAATCCTGCATTATTTTCCGGACAACCCAATAGCAAGAGTAATTTCAATGGGTAGAGGAAAATATGCAATATTCTCAATAGACATCTTGTCAAACCATTGTGTTGTGTGTAAAAATAGCTTCTTAATGTAATTTCATTTCAAAAGCCTTGTCCTTTATTTTTAAATACTAATTATATATTATAAAATTTAGTTGTTACTACTTAGGATTCAGTGTGAAATACAATTTTACATAACAATTTTCAGAATAGATCTAAATTTGAGCATTTGATTGATCAAAGTTTTCTTTCATTTTCACAATAAAAAATAAGCTATTTTACTATATGAAACTCAAATAATTTCCCATTAATTTAAACCATAAATACACAGCCTTCACATAAAATATTGGGAATTTAGCCTTATTTATTGTCAAAAAATTGTTTAAATTCCCTATAAAATAATCTTTTCATTAATCTGCAAAAATGTACATAAAAACAAGATAAACTGCACATAGACTTGACTTTCAATTGCTTCATGATTTAATTGTTGAAGATTTTAAAAATGATCCTATATCAATTTAGTTTAGTCACAATTTAAAAATGTTCTTTCATTCATTCTGAAAAGTGTTTACAAATAAACCTTTAGATTTACATATTTAAGCTGAAAAATTGAATAAAAATGTTACTCTGCCACAGGCACTCCGATCTACAGCCGTGGAGGAATCACCAGGAGGCCATTGACTGACCTCTTCTCTCCCAGGAGCTATGTCCCTTTGTCGAGGTACACCAGAGACCCTTGGTGGTGGTCATACCCATCACTTAAGCCGTTTGAATCACTTTATTCAAGACACTCTCCTTTCTATCTGAGGGACAGCTACTTGTCCCCTGTCAAGAATACTTACCTTTGGCGGGATCATCCTTTCCGTGCCTTCTGTAAGTCATTTGGCTAAATTCTGATTAAACCTGCATGTAATAAATAGGGATGGTTTGTGTATTGTCATAACATATACAAGATAAATGTACGTCTTGCATGTCTAAACAGAAAATTCAAAAAATATTAAATTATATCATAAATTACACAAGAATTGATATTCTCGATTGAGCCTCTGACTTGAAATGCATGGTTTGAAAGTAAAAAACAGTTAAGTATTGAATTGTAATTTACTGGCTTATTTGACCTAGCCAATTTAAATTAAAATAAATTTTTAGTGATTATGAAAACTTTTGAACCCCCAAAAAGCATCAAAGAGGGTAACTCGGCCAAAAAGTTTTGTGTGATATTGTTTTTACAAATTTCCTCTTCATCGATTTGTTATGTTGAATTCATTTTCTTGAATTCCAGTGTGTTTATATTATATTTTTAGTGTTTAATTTCAAAATATCTAGACGAAACATGATTTGAAAATCAACTTGTCAAAAACTGTTACTATCAAGTTTCTTCTAAACTATCTTTACTGAAATATGAAATGTTTTCTAATTTACCTTCAATTCCAGGGTGATTGGAATCACAAAGGTTTTCAAACAATGCAGAGAAATAATGCTATAATTATTGCTAATCCCAGCTACAAAAAAGTAAGAGAATGATGAATGATGAAAGAAAGATTTAATTAACTGAATGTTTAGGACATTAGAGATTGAAAAGGAGGTCTGGAATTGGCAAGATGACCTTTACTGTGCAATTATTTAAGACAAATAATATTAACTAGTAAATAATTAGTTCATAGTCTCAGTCACTTAACAAATTTTTAAAAAGAGTAGTGTTGAATAAAGTTAATTTAAATCATTGTGTGGTGTGCATTATTAATTTTGAAAACTCAAGATTTTATTTAATATCTTTATAATAATTTCACAGCTAAACCACTAAATTAATTATTTAATTTATATCATAATTTTTTAACTCTATCCTCCTCCTAAACCATTTATTCCATGAGATGTACGATGTACTGTTAAACAACTACCTCCTCGAAAAACACCAGTGTGGTTTAACTACAACAAAAATATACAAAATTTGCCTAACAGGTTTATTTTACATAAAATACATGATTCATAAGCCAAATAAACCTTCTGATTTTCCTGGTTTCTATTGGCTCATTAGTCTGCTATCCACCGAAGTTCTAGAAAATATTCCATCTCCAAGGATTATTGCACACAATTGAAAATGCCAATATTTTCCCAGATAATTTATTCTTCTATTATCTTCCATTGAACAAAAGCAACATTGCTTGAGTGTCTTTCTTGATTTGAAAGAGGT
This sequence comes from Cimex lectularius, assembly GCF_000648675.2. Taxonomy (NCBI): domain Eukaryota; kingdom Metazoa; phylum Arthropoda; class Insecta; order Hemiptera; family Cimicidae; genus Cimex; species Cimex lectularius. The sequence goes on along the minus strand of NW_019392757.1, from coordinate 589,139 downwards.
GATGGAGTCTGTCACTCAGGCTTGGAAACTAAAGAACATCCTCCCTCATGTTAATCTCAACAAACATCCCAGAAGGAAACTGATGTTTTTGGTGACCACATAAGGAATAAACTCAACTTTAATATAATATATAACTTTAATATAAGAGTTATATTTATTTATCAATTCAATTCACAATTTACAAACATGTACAGTAAGTTGAAGACTCAATTGTTGTTAGAGTTGATGATGGGTTTGGGCTGCTAGCTGGTGAATTTTCAATATAAAGTGCAGATATTCCTAAATATGTTAACATTTCAACATATACCTTTACTGATGATACAGCATTCTTACACATAATTCAAACATCTATATAAACACTTAACATATATAACACCTGAATGAGTTAGATGCATGTTTACATTGGTAAAACTATCTGCCTCCAGAGAACATAAATTGAATCCTGTTACCTACTGCTGATCTTGTGTAGGCAAATGACTGAATTCCCACACAAAACAGAAAACAAGAAACAAACCAACATGCAAACTTTTAATTTATTGTAGAAAACAATGATAAGACTTGTCTGGACTTATGATTGTGAAGTATGGGGCTAAACAAATTTCCAATTCTTAACTTCCCCAATATTTTTAGTCAAAATTTCTGCGTAAAACTCTAAATGCTCACTTTTATGTGTCTAATTATACTATTCATTATGACCTTCACATACATGTACAAGACCTATTCATAACCCATTAAAAAAAAATCCTCCAAGACCACAGTGAAATTTAATGGAGCCACTGGACTTATACAAGTGACTCACACAAGTCAATCAACGATACAAGAAAATATTTTATGTTAAAAATTTTTTGTAGATCTAAGTGATAAAAGTTTTCAAAACTAGCTGCAAGGCTTTATAAATAGATGATTAATAAGCGATACAATAAAAATATTAATGTATGTTTCTTAGTGACCTGTGGTTTCGTAGTTTGTTGAAGTTGTGAGAAACGGTAAAAAAAAAAAAAATAATAATAATAATAATTAAAAAACACGACTAATTTTTACCATAGTATATATAAAGTGGAAGGTTTATGGGCTGACAAACAGCTGAGGTCATCGCCGGCCCTCCGCATGTATTCCTTCTCTTTCCTGTCTTTCTCGCGTATTTTGTATTGAACTGCAGCCATTTGAGCATCTCGATCTGGTTACTGACTCTCTGCTTTTACTTGTATATTACGTCGTTCTTTTAAAAAGCTAGCCTCTTGTTAGTACCTCAGGTTGTCAATTTAAGAATAGATACACAACATACATAGTATTTAACCATTATAAGTAGTGTTTATTTAATGTTTTTGCAGGTATTATAATTAAGTGGCAGGACAGGAAAATGTAATAGTTTATTTGAAAATAAATTTGTATTAAATCTTTTATTAGTAAAAAAAATATGAAGCATTTAGAAGCAATGTGCTAACATTTATTTTAATTGAAAAATACAAAACCAACAATTGGAAGATCAAAATGATCAACTTTAGTCACACAGTTTACAATATTTAAAATTGTACATCAAGTAATGGACAAGGAGACAGTAATGAACTTGCAAATTAATGTTATATAATTTATCAGGAAGATTTAACTGTCTCAATTTAGAACCAGAATTTTTTATTGCTATTAGTACAAAACTATGAGCAGTATAAATAAATATCAATTTTTAAATTTAGGCATCTACAATTTTCAATTATGAATATAGGTTTAAAAATTCTAAGATTGTGATTTTTGTTACAGCTACACCCAGGTTGTACTACTAAACTGGATGATCAATAGGGGGAAGCAGTGAAAATTCATCAAAAATGAAATCTCTAAATCAAAATAACTATTTTTGTAAAAAATCCAAAAATTAAACAAGAGACTGCTACTTATTTATTTATTGAAGTTTTAGATTTAAGATTTAAAAAAAAAAATAGGAACAAAACAATTCATTTCAAATAACAAAAAACACTATTCATAACAATAATTAATTAAAATCACCTGTAATTTAAATGTAAAAAAAAGAAAACAGCTTCTTTCTAAATTTTGTTGTTTTATTGCCCTGGCTTATTTTTAACTTAAATAACATAAGAACAAAAATTATGTCTTCAAGATTTTATTATCCAAAAGTGATTATTTTCATAGGTGAACAAGATTTCTAATTGTCCTGGCCAGTATACATATGAAAATCATACAAAAGAAAAGGTTTGTGCCAAAGTCGAGTACTTCCATCGAGTAATCCACAATGATTTCCCTGAAGAGCGTATTCTTATAAATAAATACGTATGATATTTCTACTAGATCAGCTGAACCAATGTGGAAGAAGCACGGAGCCTCGTATGATGGGATCCTTAAGGAAAGGCTTAATTGTGGGCTTGGTTTGTCACCAACAAACATAAGATCTGGGTGAGGGTAATATTCAATCACTAGAACCGTTTTGTAAACTGATCCAAAGGGACTTTTGGACCAACAGTAGTCCCCCTTTGAATGTTTCAATGCATGGATTAACTGGTCATTGAAGCATCTCTTAGTCCCGGACCTTTTCCAATAATACAGTAGAGAGAATACATCCCCGTTGTTGCATCCGATGTATCCGAAATGCTTTTTCAAGATCTGTGACTTTGTCAGTTGGACCGGTGGATCAGAGCACACTTTAAATGCAAAAATTGGATCTGGGCAAAGGGAACTGTCTGTAAAGCAGCTCAGCAAGTCCTCCATGTGTTCCTCAGGAATTTTGATAAAGCGAGGATTCCTCAACCCTACTAACATCCAGAATAACAGGTCTATCAAGTTTGTTGGCACATTTGTCGGATTGGCTACCAATTCTAATTGTAAGGTCTCAAACTTCGGAAGCTCCTCCGGCAATGATATGAGCATCTTTTTAAAACTGTCATCAAACTCTGTATCTATCAGTTCTTCGGGGAGAGATTTAATTGATGACACAAAATAGCTCAACTTCATTTCACTCTCGATTGGATACTTTTTCATCATCAAAAGAACTGCCTGTAACTTATTATCATGAGAGAGGTGACCGACATCGGGCATTTGTGGATGATCAATGACTTCCCCTTCAGACACATTATTCACTACTACAGAGCCTTCTCTCAATGTACACTCTCCTGACTCATTTGGCAATATGAAGTACCTCTCACTCGGATAATCGATCAGTAAATCCATTAGACAAAGTTGGAAATAAAATCTTGCCAAACATAAAACTTTGATTTATCATGAATAATATTCACATACTATGCACTGAACTTTTAAATTTGGTTAATACAAATGATAAAACACTATCACCTGTTCTGTTATTTGACATTACAAGCTGGGCATTAAACATGCACAAACTTTTTTAATTTTTCAAATAATATCAGTTGGCAATATATTCGGTTCAGCATGATGTATTTACTATATATAAGGGTATAGAAGCTAATAATATTAATCTATTTCTTAGTACAGGCTCTAAAATATCCACATGTTGAATTTGTCTCATTATTTAACTATTAAGAAGCCGATTTGTCATCTTGTTTAGTTCCTTGTATAATCTTGTGATTGGACTTCTCAGTTTAAAATTACGGTCTAATGTGTGGTGATTAGTGACCATTTGTTGATGATTATTCAGAAATTGTGAGGTGTGACATCCATCGAAGCCTTTTCAAAATTTCTTATAAATTATTTTTTGGAGATCGTGAGATGCGGTCTGGTGTGACGTAGGTTTTAGAAAAACATTTTCTTTATCGTGCCAACGTTTCAATCTTTATTGTGATAAAGTTCAGGGCTCAAAGTGTTTGATGCATTTTGGCCACTCTAACCATGACACACAATAATGACACATCAACACAGAGAACAAACACTTTGAGCTCTGAAGATGATCTCGCGATTTCTGAATAATTAAGGTCTAAGTCAGTATAATAGTACAAGCTATTTGTTTAGTAGCTTTGTATTATTTAGTTATAACTAAAATTATTTTACTAGATTTTTATCTGATTTGATTTTGAAAAATTAAAAAAAATCCTATTTTTCTCTTAAGAAAAGAGATCATATTGATACTAAGAATAGGTCATGTAAGGTTGACACATGGACACTTACTTTTGAGCCAAAGCCCACATTGTGTTCAGCATGCAAAGAAAGGTTGCTCAATGTGTCCGAGTTAATAGAAGAATGTCATTTTTTAGTAGTAATGCTACCCAACATGAAAATTGCACTTGAACACCACTTCAAGCCTTTAGGTCCCCTGTTCCAATATTCAGATGTTGTTTTATTCTTTTTATTTTTATTACTACTTTATATTATTTTTATTACTTTTGAGATATCTCGGTTTGTAATAATAATAGTAACACTTTATTAGAATTGAAAAATGCAAACAAATGTTAATAAGCATGGCTAATAGCTGTCTGCTTGTTTTGGGTTTCCTTTATGGATAATTTGAGAGTGATTTAATTATTAGTGAGAAGTGCAGTCTGAAAGAGGCATTGATGAAAAAATTAAGTATGCCATAGACCATTAAATAAATTAGTTAGATATGGATAGTACCATTGGGTAAAATGGATGGAGGAAATTGAGTACTCCACCTACTGGTGAAATAATTCAGTTAATAGGAAAAAATGAATTTATGAATGTGTGAGAGTGTGGATTTAAAAATAGCATCAGGGTCTGAAATGACCTAGCTGTTGACAGCTAGAGCCTAACTTTGGTGTGATGAATAAGACCAAGGTCTGACCTCGAACTGCCAAAACACGAGGTATGGGATTTTCAGAGAAGCCATAAATTGGATTCCATACAATGTGTATTGTCAGAGGGCATCCTTGCATATTAGCCATAGAGGGAGCATTCAGAAAATCCCAGTGGCGACAGTGTGAATCGAACTCACAGCTGCAAAGTCTATAAGTCTGTCACACTAATCACTCGACTACCATGATCCCGAATGTGCAGAGTGGAGCTTAGATTATATACAAGCTGGCTTCTTTACAACCTACCACGACTGGTATTCATCTATTGTTTTTTTATATAGAGCTCCTCATTTAGCTGAGGCTTTTTACAGAACCCAAAGCTTTTTCAAGAGCTCCCCGGATTAGGAATCTCAGCCTACATAGGCCTTCACAACGGAGGATATGTTCCTCTGTTTCTTCTTCTTCTTCTTCTTCTTGGCAATATCTGCACAGGCTTGTTTCTGCCACTTTGAGTCCATACATGTGTCTCTGGAGTTTGCAGTCAGCAGTCCAACTACCATTCTAGACCTAGCACGTCCTAGATTTAGTAGTTCTGCTGTTAGTTTCTGCGATGGTCCTTTGATAAACTTTTTTACATGCCTCTGACCTGGGCTACAGTCCCATTGAATGGAGGACTTATTTTTAATCTGTTGCCTAATGGATCCACATTTTTGGCACATTTTGGTATGCCTAAAATAGTGGAGCTATATAAAACAGTAATCAGTAAAAAATTGATTAAGTGCACCTCAACTTTAATTTTTATATGTGAGTAGCTCTTTAAACCAGTTGCGAATGCAGAACATTACAGCAGTAGTTTGAGAAATATATTTCTAGACATAATACTAGATTTAACAGTTCTGCTGTTAGTTTCTGGGATGGTCCTTTGAGAAACTATTTTGCATGTCTCTGTCCTGAGCTAAATTCCCATTGAACAGAGGACTTATTTTTAATACATTGTCTAATGGACCCACAATTTTGGCAGTTTGGTATACAGTTAGGTATTTTGGCCTTAAAGAGTAGAGCTTATATAAATGAGTAATCAGTAAAAAAAAATCTATTAACTGCACTTCAACTTTAAGTTTTATATATAAGTAACTCCTTAAACCAGTTGCGAGTGCAGAACTTTACAGCAATAGTTTGAGAAATACATTTCTAGATAAAATCCACTATATCAGTATTACTTTTATATAGTTACTTCTCAGAAGAAAATAATTTAAAATTGAACAAGCATATTTGGTAATGTATAGCATTGTTGAAAAAAATTTTCCTTTCTATTTTTACAGCACAGAAGTCAGTCAAATATCACCATTTTTCTATAATCAGTAGTTGTCCATCTTGTCTGAGCAGGATGGTGCAAAACAATAGACTTGTATTAGTTAAAAATAATAACCTGGTGAAAGTTAGTGAGTTGTGCGCAGTCAACACAGAAGTTTTATTGCATAATGAAATATTTATGATATACAGGCTACATTTACATTGATATTACTATTTTTTGAAATTGTGAATTTAACCATCTATTTATTTTAAGAAATAGAACTTAAAAAACTGACTAAATATGTGTTGGGGTTTTTATTATAAAAGTAGGTGGCAAGGATACTATACTAAACAGAAATTTATAGACTTATGTATAAACTGCCCAAAAGTGCTCAGTAAGTTGTAAAATTTTATTTTATTTCTTAAACTGTTTTGTTTTAAATATTTCCAAATTTTCACATATGAGACAATAGTTGTTCAAATTTTTCACCATTACACTATTGTTTGTTGACACTGCACATATTCGTATATTTATTAGTTCTTTTATTAAAAGTTGTCAGCATAATGAGACAGATGGAGCCTAACTGTGAACTTCAACCTTCTGAAAACTTGGAATTGGGAAGAAATAAGCATTCAATTCTTCTGGACAGGGAGCATTCTTCTATTGAACAAGTAAGAGATGCCATTATTAAAGTTATGGACCGTGATGTAAAAGCAGTTGATTTAAAATTCACCCTCTACAAGGCAGCTTGTGATAAGCTACTGCCGAAAAATCAACTAGATCCTTGTCCACCCATATTTACTACAAGCGATCCAATGGAAGCTAGGAAGATAATGTTACATTACAATGAGCTGCTGCCAGGCATGCCATTTCTAAGACATTATTTACGACACCCAGATAAATTTGAAATGCCCATTGAAGTTTTTGAGATAATCATGTGGTTAGTGTTAGACTTACAGGAACCAGATATCAAATCAGTCCAGCCAAGGTATTACAGCAACATTATCAACATGGTTGCTCCGGGAAACAATCTCAAAGCACCGTCCATTATTTTCAATCTAACTTTTTCAAAAACATCAAATTACGAATTCCACTGGCATAGGAAGTCATTTCAAAAATGGACGAAGTACGGATTTTACCCTTGTAACATGGAAGACCTTCACAGCATGATATACAAAGATTTGATCGTAACTACCAACTTAAAGTCTCAGTTCAAGTGGAATACTCAAAAAGTAACTCTATACACAAACTTGAGTTATTGCTTGAATAAAGCTCCACAATCTTGGACTTGGGGTAAAAGCTTAATAGGGACAAACATCAAATCGATCTGCATTGTTGAATTTATTGATCATCCAGGTTATGCAAAAAAAGTCATTGTGTCTAAGAAAATTAAAAGTGACACTGGTTCCCAAGATATCGAGTTGAAAAACTATGAAATTATCCATCCGGAATATGCGAGAATTAAGTACATACTTCTTTATGTCTACAACTCCCAAACATTAAGCAACCAGCCAAAATATAGATGGTGGGAAGGCGAGAAACAGTTTCTAGTCGCTTGCACTCTTGCACTGGCTTTTCTGGCAGGATGCACCGTTGGGCGTCTGCTCCGTGGAAAATTTTCGTCTTCGACATGAATTATTGTTTGTCACTTGTGAAATGTGCTAATATTGGAACAAAAAGGCTTAAATAAAATTTACAAATAATCCATTGTTATAAGTATAATTAAACCAGCTGACTAATTTTCTTTCACTGGAATAAAAATACACTTAACTATGTATTTTGATTCTGCTAGATGTTAGTGTTTAATATATTATAATGAAATATATAAAATTAAACAAATTATGTCATGGCCACTTTTATAAAATTTAGAAAATTATATTACAACATCTTAAGCTAAATTGTTTTTTTAGGCAATATCTTATATTGATAACTTAATTGAAAACAAGTAATAGTTAAGTGATAAGTTTAAATAATTTGTAATGAAAATATTTCCATATGATTTGTTAGTTTTAGAAAAACTTGTAAATTTTCCACTGTTCAGAATAATAATTAATATTTATCGCCTAAATAATTGGGTCAAAATTGCACACATCTTATTATAACTGGGCAATTGTGGAATATTAAGTACCAGATACTTGAGCTGTTTTATGCAAAAGTGGTGCAAGTGAAAAAATCACCTTTTGAACAAATTTGATGTTTATGGGTAGTTTTGTAAATTTTGAGCTACTGAGTAAATTTCCATTTTTTACTACAGTGGCACTTCGGTATAGAACTTTTCTAACTATTTAGGCACTTTTCAGTAGTAATCAATTAGATATGAATGAATTACTACACCACAAATTGACTTACACCTCTTTTGCATAGAACTTCCTTTTAGTCTCTCAGTTCCCAGTTAATGCCGACCATATCTTGTTTACAGATGGCTCCAAAATTGAATATGGATCAGGAGCTAGGATTTATGATAATAAACCAAGGATTAGAATTCATATAAGTAGTGGACAATATGCCACCGTCTTTCAAGCGGAAACTGGGGCTATTGAACACTATGCTAGAGATAAAACGGTTCAAGGGTATTGTCAATAGAAGAATAGCCATCTACTCGGACAGCCAGTTGGCACTGAAGGCAATTGCCGTATCGGCGGTAAAGTCCAGTTGCTTGGGACTAAATTAGGGCTCTGTCAGACATTGGGGGAAAAAACAAAATTACCCAGGGCATACAGGGCAGAGGGGCAACGAAGTGGCTGATAAATTGGCCAAAGAAAGTTTGATGATACCTATTGGCCCAACCCTTTTTTGGCTTACCAAACTTCCAAAAACGTGCATCCATTAGACATTGGATTAAAAATAATTCCTCCGTTCAATGGGAATTTAGCTCAGGACAGACATGCAAACTAGTTTATCACAGGACCATCACAGCAGAAAATAACAGCAGAACTACTAAATCTAGGACGTGTTAGGGCTAGAATGATAGTTGGACTGCTGACGGCAGACTCCGGAGACACATGTATGGACTCAGAGTGGCAGAAACAGCCCTGTGCAGATATTGCCAAGAAGAAGAAGAAATAGAGGAACATGTCCTCTGTTGTGAAGGACTATGTAGGCTGAGATTCCCAATCCTGGGATAGGAAAAGCCGAGGATTGAAGGATTCACATGGGAAAACCTTGAAAAAAGCTTTGGGTTCCGGTAAAAAGCATTAATTTCATAATTTCATCAGCTAAATGAGGATTAAAAAAATGGATCACAATCGATGAATAATAGTTTCGGTGCGCAAGTCATAAATAGGTTGGCTCCTATATAATCTAAGCTCCAGTCTGCACGTGGGGGACATTGGAAGTTGAGTGATTAGTGTGTCAGACACTTGTAGACCCTGCAGCCATGAGTTCGATTCCCACTGTCACCACTGGGATTTCCTGAACGCTCCCACTCTTGCTAATATGCAAGGATGCACTCTGACCATAGATATGTGAACGGGACAAACATCACTTCTCTGAAAATCCTACACCTCATGTTTTGGCAGTCTGTCAGACCATGACCTTATCTGTCACACCAAAGTCAAACTCTAGCGGCCGTCAACAGATAGTTCATTTCAGACCCCAATGTTGTTTTTACATCCAAACTCACACACTCGTAAATATATTCTTTCCTATTAACTCAATTATCTCACCAGTAGATGGAGCACTCAATTTCTTCCATCTCATTTTACACATTGGTACTATCCATATCTAACTAATTTATTTAATGGTCTATGACATACTTAATTTTTCCATAAATGACTACCTATTGGCCTGAAGTATACACATGGGAGCTCTTGAAAAAGCTTTGTGGTCTTGTTAAAAGCCTTAAGCTTAAAGAGGAGCTCTAAATAAAAAATAAAAAAAATGAAAATGCACAATAGACCAATACTACCCATGGTGCACAGGTCGTAAAGAGGATTAGATTATCAAATCTCTAATCTAATCTAGTTACTCACATAAAAAATAAAATAAAAACTGTATAAAAATAACAAAAATTAAAAAACATTTTCCAGAATAGGTATGTAAAATGTTTTACAAAGCCAAACAGCAAAAATGGTTGCATATTTGACAGTTCTCTTTCCGTTTCCTAATATTTTCCTAATTTACAACACAATAAATCACAAAACTTACATAAATATTTAACAAATAATAGTGAATTAATGTTTTACCTTTTTTACTTACCTTTACCTTTTTTCTTATTTTAAATAATTGCTGAAAGCATACAAATGGGGTTCAATCTCAGTAGATTGATATCCGGAGGGTCTCTTCTACACGAGTGCAAAACCACAAATGTCTAAATTGAAGCTAAGGTTTTTATACCCTTCCAAACGTGCTCCACTACCCGCTGAATAGACTACGCCAGTAGATTCAGGGAGGGGACCCTATGCCATGGCATCCGTCAGTAGCAGACATGTTAAGAAGTTAATCTTAACTAAAAGAGAAAGGAAAAATAAGGGAATACAAAAAATATTTAATAATGTATTGGGTTGTCCGGAAAATAATGCAGGATTTTGGTATTAAACAAAAAAAAAGAAACTAGTTACTTTAAAGCAATGTTCTTTAATCAAAATAATTTCCCATACTCTCAATACATTTCTCCCAACGTGTTGGTAACTTATTAATTCCGTCTGAGTAGAATTCAGAATTTTTAGAATTGATAAAGTCAATAAATGCATTTTCCAGTTCCGTTTGATTTTTGAATATTATGTGTTGTAAGTAGTGGTCCAGGTGTCTAAAAAAATGGTAGTCAGTAGGCGAGAGGTCCGGAGAGTAGGGTGGGTGAGGCAAAGTTTCATAGCCAAGCTCCAATAATTTTTGTGACGTTACACGTGACACATGTGGTCGAGCGTTGTCATGCAACAAAATGGGCCCTTTCCGATTGACCAAAGAGGGCTTCATTACTGCCAATTTCTGATGCATGGTATTAATTTGGTTACAGTATGATTCAGCATTGATGGTTTCGCCAGGATTTAAGAAGCTGTAGTGTATTAAACCAAATGAAGCCCACCATACCGTAACCATTACCTTTTTTTGATGAGTTGGGGGCTTTGGAAAATGTATTGGAGCTTCTCCTTTGTCGAGCCACTGTCCAGAACGTCTAGTGTTATCGTAGAGAATCCACTTTTCGTCACATGTAACAATTCTGGCCAGAAATGGGTCATTTTTGTTTCGACAAAGAAGTGATGCACAAACATCAAAGCGCTGATTTTTTTGGCGATCGTTTAATGAGTGTGGAACCCAATTTTCGAGTTTTTTCACTTTTCCAATCGCCTTGAGGTGGTCAGCGACGGTCGTTTTACTGACTTTGAGTTGCTCTGCAAGTTCTCGAACAGTTGTTTTGGGGTTTTCTTCCACCACTGATCGCAGAACATCATCATTAAGAGAGGAAGGCCTTCCACGACCTTCTTCATCTTCAAGGCTGAAATCTCCCTCCCGAAATTTTTTAAACCACCTTTGCACAGTGCACTCATTAACACAACCCTCGCCCCAGACTTGGTTAATGTTTCTAGCCGTTTGGGCTCCGCTTCGGCCGAGTTTAAACTCGTAAAAGAAAATCGTACGAAATTCTCGCTTTGACATTATAAGGATGACTGAATTATTTCCAAGTAGCGGAATGCTACAGAGGTAAACAAACAATATCATTTGGAAGAGGATTAATAAGTGTTGACATTCATACAAATGAGTAATCCTGTAAACGTAAACAGAATATTTTATATAGATTTTTTTTAATGAAAACTTAAAATCCTGCATTATTTTCCGGACAACCCAATAGAATATATTTTTCATAAAAATATAAATCCATAACAACTGATGGCAAAAATGTCATTATTGTATAATAAAACAATTCATTGAACAAAATCAACTTAAATTTCAAATAAATGCAACAAATATACCATTGTGGAAAAAAATATTACAATAAAGGTGATGACAACAGCTAGTGATTAGTTAAAAATGAATAGTTATATTCATCTTTTATCACAGAGATTGTGTTTTCATCAAGACAATAATTTAATTATTGCAGTAAAAACAGGTTATTTATGGACCAGTAGTGTTTTATTAACATAAAACACCGTTGTTTTTTTTTTTTTAATGTTTATAAGTATCACTGCTCTATATAGTGAGTAGTATCAACTGCCCAATATTTTTTGGCCTTTTAAAATATTACAATAGAAACACATTCAGTCATAATTCATACTTCTACTTATAAATTATTAAGTAAACAGGTGTAAAAATAAAGAAATGACTAAAACGACAGCGGCACCCATGATACCATATAGTATAAGATTTGTATTATCACTTTTTTTATCCGTTCCCAAGTGGTTTGCTTTTTGTTCTCCTGTATCCATCTTTGGTTTTAATTTCCCTGCTGAAATTTTTTATTTAAAAATAAAGCTATCTAAAAAAGCCAAAAGTTACTTACTGTACGGTCTTTCAAAGCAGTCAATCAAATCACTTATAGGTACTAAAATTCCAAGATGCAGCTGAAGATTTGATGCAATATCGTTAATTGTCTCGTTTTTATAAATGTAGTCTGAAAACGTGAGACCGGATCTTTTATCTTTAAATAATATTCTGCGTGGAGGTTCATGTACCTCTGTGAATTAAACGAACAAATAAAATATATTAATTATCTTTAATCAGAATTGAATTGTCATACTGTTGTTTTCATCTGTCAAATCAAAAGAATCCCAATGCATTTCTAGTCTTGATGCAAGTGATCTAAGTATATCCTGTTTCACAGCCTAAAAAATGAAATTTTTAATACAAAATGTATTAATTAGAGAACATTTCTAAATCACATACTAAGACTGTTTCATCGACTGTAGCGTTTTCATGAAGAAACACCTGGCTTCCAATAATCCCGTCAAAAACCATTTCTCCGTAAGTCATCTGCACAACCACTTTAGAAGCCATATCTTCAGGCGGTTCCTAAGAAAGAAAAGAATTGTAATTGCCTAAGAAGACCTAATTTTTAAAACAAATTCATACAGTCAATGAATACATGAAGACTTTAAATGAATCATCTTTCTCTTTTGTTTTTCGTTGTTGATCTGTTAACATCTTTATATCCTGTAGAGTGTCAGTGTTTTTTCTAAAAACGCCATTAACAGTGCAAATCGTTGCATCAATTTCTTTCCTTATTTTCTGTAACTTATCCTAAACAAAAAGAAAAACAACTTAAGTCAATATAAATCGAGAGAATAATAGAAGGATGAAGTACCTTTAAATATACAATCACAGGCTTTGGAGTTTCATCTACGATTTCATAAGGCTCAAAACGGTTCAAGCTGTATGAAGACTCAACTTTATGCCATACAAACTGAGAATTTTGAAATTTCCAATCTGCATTAGCAAAAGCCATGCTTGAATCAATGCTTTTGCAGGCAAATCTATGAAATAACATTGTTTATAAATGCATCACCATCTTGTAAAATTGTTTAATAATTACTGTTTGCTTTTTGAATTGTAATGAAAGACCAGTTTATAGTTTCCAGGTGGGTCGCCGAACAGGCATTCATTCCGTGCAGTACTCTTATTTATAAATGACATTATCGACCGGACCTTGTTCAAAGTTTTTTCATTGTTAAAAATATTTTCTGGGCTTGAAAAATACAAACCCAAAATCCACATTCCACCAGGGAGCATTCGAGACACCTTTGGAAAAAAGAATATAAAATAATAACCTTTCGTTGAATCTTTTCAAACGAAAATTAAGCTGATGTTATATTTATTTTGTATCAATTTAATGATCCAATCATTCTCATATTTCTGCTACCAAAATGTTTGTAGTTGTTATAGGAAAAAAAAGAAATTATATTTTGGACAAAACACGTAAATAAATTGATATTTGGAGAGTTGGAATTATTTTGTGAACACGAAAAAACACCCAATAGAATGAATGAGAGTACATTCACACTCCTAATTTAAAAACTACTTATGTTTTGGGGTTGTTTTCACTAGTAAGTTTGTAACAAAGTAAGAGCATGTCATCTAATTGACAAATAATCACAGCATAAGTCTAGGACTAAGTAATCAATTTGTTAAGAAAGTTTTTTTTTTGGTCAACTTACATTTTCTGTGTGGAAGGTGAACCATGTGTCATCGAGCTCTAATATTTCACTGACACACCTTAACTCCAACGGCTTTCCATTAGTTACCTCCGTTTTAATCGGCCGGCCATTTTCTTCTGGTACCGGTGTCACTGTCAAATGAACAACTATATCCTTTTTTGGTGTTCGCTAAAAAAAAGAAATAAAGTTTTTTTTTTGCCTTCAACCACTACGGGTCATTTAGACCAGGAGTCCAACTATTGTTCTGGTATGAATATGGAAAGGAAAAGAGGAGCCCGCGCATGAGCACCATCCCCTGGACAGACAGACACGGACAAGCACCTCAGCTTTTAACGGAATCATTCCTCCTTGTATTTATGGGCATTTTGTGAGGGATATGTATAAAAACCATTTACAAATGTGCTATGGAAAAATGAATAAAATCCCCCCCCCCTTTAGTTTAGTAGTAGTTTCTACATAAAGCCTAAACAGTTATTACTGAAATTCTGTTATTAGTCGTAATGAAAGTATGAAATAATAGTTAGGACTTAATTTTGTTTTTCAATCTGACTATATAATGATGAAAGCTTAATTTTTTTAAATATAAAAAATTACTGAATATGACGAGTTATTTTTTTAAACTTATTTTTGACTTAAGATCTGTTTTACTATTACACTATTTGTGAAAAAGGGGGTTTGATTATACAGATCATGAGACCAATTACTAAATAATCATTTTTAAATGTTACTGCTAAAGATAAGACTAAATGGTTCATTTATTTGTTTACTTTTTCTTATTTCTGACAGTGAGGGAATTCAATCGTTATGTGATCCCATGACCCTCAATTAACACAAGACCACTAACAACCTTGTCTACTGTTCATATCTTACTTTAAAAGTGCTTTTAAAAAGAAAATCTCTGGCATGTTTTCACATTAGTTCAATGTGCTGCTCAAAAAAATCAGATTTCTCAATAATCTGTAGAGATATCTGCCGTTTTTCTTAAATTAACTATTGATGAAATAAGGTATTTAATATTTTATCTGCAAGGAAGTTAAAATTTATATGAAAAACAAAAATTGCAGATAATCGGCTTACTAATGATTTTGTCATTTCTGCTTGTAACAGTTAAGCAAATCGTTTGATAAATTAGACCCAACTTACAATGGCAACACATATTATTGGCTTTATCTCTTGTTACCTAATGTTAGCCATAAAAGGTACTCAATAATGTGTGACAAAGAGAGCTGTTATTTTGCAAGCAATTTGGTTAATTCTACCACGCTTAATTATAAAAGAAGAAAACGGTTAGACACTTAAATTTTTTAAATTGTACTAAAATGATTTGTAATAAAATATTTGCCAAAAATAAGTATTGCCTTAAACGAAAAAAGGAACATTGTACATAGTTTTTATGTAATATTAACTCTGTTCATATTTTTCCTTATTCAGCCACATTATACATAATTCAAAGACCATAGATAGAAAAATGTCTAATGATTGTATCATTTACACTAGCCCTACTGTATAAAATCATTTTAGAAATAATTTTTGTAGAATTGTAACAAGTCATTTATGCTAATAAAATGTTTGCCAATAGGATATTTTATATCAACGTAACACATGTTTTCCAGAGAGCTTGGTGTATCATTTATGATGACTGATTTAATTTTTATTCCTTCATTACTTGTTTTGTAAATAAGATCTTTCGACAGCTGTTAATTTGGCCTATTTTTTGTTGTTTACCTTAGCTTTTGGTCTTACAACTAAGACTACAAGTGTTTTCACTTGTTCCCTTTTAACAGTTGAAAAACTGCTCACGAAATATTTCAACATTTATGTGTGAAAAATTTATACACAAATGTATATATATTATTAAAAATCTTTACTTTGATTTTTATTTTCCTTAAGCTTTTTAAAAATATATTTATAAACTTATCGACAACAAGCGTGCAATACTTACAACTTAAAAAAAAAAAAATAATAATAATAATAATTTCTAATTAGTAATTGTGGCTATCTTTATCATTTTAATGTCTGGATTGTGAAGACTTTTTAAAAAATATCTATCTGTTTGTTGTCGTCATTGCCAAAATATCAGTTTGATGTTTTGAATACCATTCACCTTAATTTACAAGAGGGAAGAGAATGTGTGAAAGGTTGAGTGCAATGGAGTATTTGCATGTGAAGTCAGATGGAAATGGCACAGTGTAAGAATACAAACTAAGATATCAAATTAAAAAATATTTGAATCCTGAAATATCATGAATAGGAGGTCCTCAGAAAACAAAATTAGACTCACCAAACAAATGAAAAAACAAGGGATACTCTTGGAATAGTATATTTTCACCATATTAATTTATAATAAAAATTAGAAATGTTTTTATTCTGTACTAATAAATCATTTATCTCATTGGTGTTTGAATACAAAATTTGGGTTGCTGCTTCTGCATTTAAATGGTGTGTCTGCAGCATAATTGGACACAAATTCATAAAAATATTGAAATTTAACTGCAAATAGTGAAGATTTCTTTCAATTGAGTAATAATTGCTAAATCAATTATTTTCTGATAGAATAGGACTAAATACCTCCTAATTATATTTTGTCACCTTGCAGATTGGTATATACCAAAGTTTGCAACTGATGTAAATTTTTTTTTCAGGATTGTGATTTTAATGTTTAGTCCTTTGGGACAAATGCAATTTTTGTAGTAACAGTTTTTTTATTAGGCTCACATTTCAGCAAATCCAATGTAGTTGTCCTAGTAAATTGGTTTTTAAATTTATTCAATTACATCTGGACTTTCTGGTGTTCATTATGCACCAACATTTATCTAGTTTTTAACATGGCTTTAAGGCACTTTCAGATTATTTATACCACATACATTTATTCAGATATTTCATGTATAACTGTGATTTGCTAGATGTACAAAATGGGATATTAAGTCGTATTAAAAACCATTATGTTTTACAGGTGATGTAACACAATTTCACTTGTAACTAACGAAACAAATACTAACGCAAATAAGTTAAAAAAAATATCTTTTTGTCGCACCTAGACAAATATTCGTTGGAGTTTACAAATAGAGCAAAATGTTAAAGTAACTTTCCAAAATGTCCAAAAAGACACATTGCATTTAAATTGAAATTGTTTCCTTCTTGTCTTAAAGAAAGAAACAGTTTGTCTGGCCTAAAGACATATTGGAATTATCTCATTTTGGCAAAAATTTGACTTTTCCTGTTTGCAAGATTTTGGGAATTCCATTCAGGACAATTTGTGGTGAAAGTTGTTTATTACAATATATAAAGTTATATCCTATCTAGTCCCACTTTCTCCAAAGCATATCAAACATTTCTTACATTTAAAATTACCAATAGTAAATGTGATATTATTAGTATGAGCTAATTTACTGTTTTTATTTGAATATTTTTAGTTTTAATTCTTGTGATTTTGTCTGCTTGATTATTCATTATTAAAAAAGACATGACATATTGCACAATTAATGATATAAAACTTTTATATTTGCTCTAGTGTCCATCTAATAGTGACGATATAATAAAAATAAAGAAATAACTACATGCATCATCAATTATGTATGACCCAATGACCCCGATTAATGCAAAACTGACACACATAAATTTATTGCTTATTTAATGCAAAAATTTTTTCATATTGTTACTTGGCTATTAAAAAGATATGCATGACTTGTTCTTTTTATTTCAAATGTTTCCTGGTTACTTAAATTTTTAAGTTTAATAAATAATATATTCCATTAAGTAATATATAATAAAATTATGAGTAATATAACATAATAAAATTTCAAATGAAATGCTTAGAGTAGAAAATTAAATTGGCAAGTTTTTGTAGAATTTTTTGTAATCAAGGCATATGGAACAGATCTGACATAAGGCATAAGGATAGCATATTTGTCATTAATTTATTTTTAATAATGAACATGGAAATAACATTTGGGTAGTTTTTAATTATTATTATCATATTATTTATAAGTTAAACAAAAAAAAGCTCAAGAGACATGCAAAAATATACCTGTCCCACAATCAAACCAGAAGTGACACCACCTTCAACACATGAGATGTTTGTAAGGTGGGCCAGAAGTTTCTCATCGGCGTAGACGGGCAATGACTTTACCATGATGACGCTGGGCTGATAAAAAACCGCCTCAAAACAGACAACAACAGACAACAAGAAACGCGTTCATGACAGCAAGAGAGCATGTGCTGCAAGTTGTCACTTGTAAAGTTTCTCCTACCCACTTCCAGGCAGCAGTTCGCACCATGCCACCATGTGGCGACCTCGTCACCCTTCTCCTTCTACACGACCGGAACGTTTTCGTCACTGCTAGGGGAACAAAATATACTGTCTAAAAATATCCCATAAAATGTCGATTTTGCTTTAGCCCTTGGGTTTAGTGCAAGCAACCATTTCAGCATGTCCATTTGCAGACTAAGATCATAACCGTAGGGCAGGATTAATAGAAGTGTTACCGGAAACCAAGATTATACAACTCCATTTAAAACATCCTCATAAACTTTAAAAGATTTAAAGACTTAGATTTATCAAGGTAGCTAAAAAGTCTTGTGTATTGCGACTATCAAGTAGGAATACTATGCTCCTCCTCGGGCTATTTCTCACTCAAAAACACCTTCATGCTTTTTATCGTCCTCCATCCTTGATAGCCCATAAGTTATACATGCAGAATTGAGCTTTTCTTTGACCACGAATAGAAATTTTATCCCACAGTTGACTAAATAATAACTGTAATGTGTACTGATTTTTTTTTCTTATCACAATGATCAGCAATGATCAATTAAAAGACCTACCAGACTCGGATTTTAGTGTAAACCTTGTAGGTCTAATGTAAGTTTAGCAGAGACTTTTATAACTAAATCTTCGGGGTTTTGTTCAATCAGTTTTGTTAACTTGATCCATTAGGAAATCGCTAGTTAGATAGATAGAAATAAAAATATCCCGTAAAATGTCGATTTTGCTTTAGCCCTTGGGTTTAGTGCAATCAACCATTTGTATTAGTCTGAGTGGATATAATAGTGCGCCCTTTAAGAACTATATCCTTAATAGAGATCATAGAGGCGAAATTAATATAGATATCCTGTATCCTCCGTTTTGTGCTTAAAGCTCACGGGTAAGTCCTAGTTCACCAAGGAACTTGATTAATAGGCCCGGTTTCAGTGGTTGAATCTCTTCTTCGGTTACGATGTATATCCCAAAACACTTACACCTGCGGCATGTGTAGCACCACAGTTTGCTTGTAGGTGTATTGGTGCTCTGCTTTTCTGCAGAATCTGCACGTGCCGTGTTGGGCTATGCCAATCTTCTTCAGAGGTCCATTTAGTTTGCAGTTTACTGTTTAGAATTCTGTTAGGATTCGCAGTTTTTTCCTGCTTCCTTTAATACATTCTGTTACCTCTTTCCTTCCAAAGGTTGTTAGGAGGTTCTTGGATTGTTTGTGTTAAATGAGAGAGTTCCATTGTTCCCTCATTTTCTCTTTACCCGATTATCTGAGGTGCTCATTGATGGAGTGTATTCCTATGCCACAGAAGGGAATCGCTAGTTTTTTAATTTTAAAGAGATCAGTCCCGAAAAGTGAGAGGGATGTTCCAGTTTTTGCTAGTTTGTCAACCTGATCGATGCACCCCCTCATGTACTAGCACCCATATTAGTGTGTTTTCCCAGGAGTCGGAGATAATGTTAGGCATTACCAAACCAGCTTTGAGTTTAATGTGGAGACCTAAAGCCTCCAGTAAAGTTTCCAGTGCAGTTTAGCGCGCCTTTTAATTCTCCCTCAGTTCTGTTGTATGGATCTTATCAATCCGCACGTTCTAATACCCCAAAAAGTATATTTCTGCACCACTCAGGTCTGCTGTAAATTTAGGTAAGATTTTTTAAAATGAAATCTTTGTGGTGTTGTTCCATCAGATATGAGATTCTTTATTTGATTTATACGGCAACCATTCCTTTTTTTTTAATGGAATTTTGGAATTGTATACACTTCTGGTCCTACTGGTGTAGATGAGGAACCCCTTTCAGGCCGTCGCTACCTTCTGTACTGTGCGTATCGCAAGTCTTACTTTTCTACATAACGCGAGTTATAAGGTTAATCATTTGTTTCTATCACCACCTGGTAGTGATCAGTGATCAGACTTCAGGCCTTTCAATACTTGCATATTAAAGTAAGAGTTAAGTTTAGATTTTTAAAAGAATAAACGTCAATGATTTTCTCTGACATAAATCACTCCATTATGAGTGAGTAGGCAAGAGTAAAGTCTAAACAAATATTTGGTATAATGTCTTAAAACGTGACAGTGTTGGTGTTTGGAAGTATTCAGATTTTTATCTTCTTTAATAAAATATGCTTTTCCACCCTCCCACAGTTCCGTCGTGTCAACCAACTTTCCCTATTTAGTACGCGTAAATTCTTAGTTTCCTCCCTCGTTCACCCCCACTTTGATTGCGGATGTTATGTACTTGGGGACTTACTTGGGAGCTTGAAGATAAGTTTATGCGTCTAATTAATTATTTTGTACGTTTTATCTTCGGCTCCCCAAGGAGGTCCCAGGAGACTGCTCTACACACCGATGGCAATACTTCCTGGTTACTTCTTAGCTACTTCTTCTATAAAATGTTATGTTTTCATTTCCCTCTCTACATATATAGACCTTAACTGCAGATCCTCTGCATACTCCCGTTAGTTTATAAGTAAACTCCATAAATAATAAAAAAGTAAATAAAGATTTACTACTGTTAAAAATATAACAATAGTAGTCAAGTTTGAATAATTTTGAAATTTAAATAGGGGGAAATTAATAAAAAGTTTCCCGTTTGATCAAATTTCCAGCCTAAAAGCAAATTTTGTCGATGCACGACTAAATATTTGTGAAGGTTGTGTTTAAAATCGTGACCGTGATACATTGCTGTGTATGGGACGTTTATATTTGCGGGTGACCTCAAAAAATTAATGAATGAGAGCTAGCATGAGTCAGCTAGTATGGCCCATTTAATTTTTCCAATGTCGACCCTGCCAAATTTATAAACCGCCATTATAATCTGCATTGACACCCACAAATAAATCTTATTTATCGACATTTTTATTGACATTAATTTTACCATCCCTAACCATCCCTTTTTATTGTATTTTAGCATGTTTCCTTTTTGTTAAGTATTCGATGTCGCTTCGACTTGAACACTACTGAAACGGTCTACAATCGGACGTTAACCGTAAGAATGAGCTGGCAAACAATAGATTCGTACAAAGGGAGTTAACAATCAAATTGTCCATTGGATCGAACATTTCTGTATTGTTCAAAACTTAATAGAGGCGGGTTGAAGAACCTGCAGCTTCCATTGTACGAATTATTATACTGCGAATATTGTCTGCTGTATTTTTTCTACGTTTTGTTGAGTCGAACCTTTTGAACATGATCAATTCCTTTAATCATACGAAATCAATAAATCCTCCCAGGGGAGAACTTAAAACATTAAAATTAACGTGATACTCAGTACCATTGTACTACTGTCAATCCATCAGGCTAAGAGAAAAGGTGTCCTCCATAGAAATCGCGGACGGTATGGTAATGTCTCATGGTAACCCTTACTTCTTATTTCTGTTACTTCTTTTTTAATTACTTTTTTTTAAATATATTCAGTATCTATCTATTATCTACACTGAAATTTAAAAAAAAAAAAAGCCACCCTTAATATTTTTAATAACATTTTAGTCAATCCTACATTGATTATCTTACAATATTTGATCTGTTTTAAAGGATTAGAGATAAATTACTCAGATGAAATCTCCCCCTTTTGTTTTTAATTGAATTTTGTAAATAAATCTTTGAATAGACGTCAATCTCTTCTTCGTCTGTAAAGATTCTTTCTAACATTATGGTGGTTTGATTTTTGTATATTGTACCATTTTTAAGTTTCAAATTTGAGTGATGGTTTTAAGTGATATAGATTCGACTAGAATCAGCTGAAAGATGGAAGAAGGCAAGCTTATGGACCCAGGGTGCTTAACATTTCCAGAACAACTGTCGGAAGGATTTTCCATCGCTAACAAGGTACTGGAAGTTACTCAAGAAGGCATGGATCATGTCGCCAACGTGTCACATCTCAGAGAGATGATCGTTTCTTTGTTACAATGTACAATGTACTCCGTAATCGACGTTCTACCACTGTTGAGATCAAGCGACGAATCCAACAAGTTAGAAACGTTGATGTCAGTTTATGCACTGTAAGGCGAAGTCCTGTTATTGGCCAAGAACTGACAAGACACAGAAAAACTTGGTTAAATTTCGCAAGAGTTCAATTGGTCTGTACAAAACTGGACTAAAATATTGTTTTGGGATGAGTGAAGGTATAGTTTGAGGTTTTTGACAACCGAGAGAGGGTTTGGAGAAGAACAGGAGAGCGATATATCCCCGCAACATTGTCACTCCGGAGAAGCTATGGAGGTGGTGATGTTATGGATTGAGCAGGCATTTGTACGGAAGGTCACACTTGATCTTCATCGAGGGTTCCGTAACATCTGCGCGATACATTGAAGATGTATTATCAAACGAAGTTGATCCTTATATACAGTTAATTGGTGACTGTTTTATTTTTAAGCATGACAATGCAAGGCCCCATACATCCATGATTGTTGGTGTCTACTTGAAACTTCAGTTCAATGTTTGGAGTGACAGCATGTAGTCCCCTGTCGAACATCTTTGCGACGAGTTGTCAAAGATGATAAAAAGTCGCCCAGTGATGCCAGAGAATTTGCAGAAATTAAGAATAGACACCCTCATAAAACCGATGCCACGTCGAATGCAAGCTGTGATCAGCACAAGGGGAGGAAATACTCCGCACTGAATTTAATATTTTCTTCATTGCATCCATAGCAACATTTTGGTAAAATTGTTTTTCTCAGTTTAATTTTTTATTTAGCTATATCTTATGTTTTTCTTTAAAAATATTCAATAAAGAACAAAATTATAACAATTGCAAGTATTTACTAAAAAACCGAGTGGCCACTTTTTTTTCTATCAGTGTAAAATATCTCAATTTCTAGATTTTTTGATTTTCGTTCTACATTTTCTACTTTAAAAAAGTCAAACTTTTTGGGTATTAAACTTTTGCGATAATTACGTGTTGTTTTTCGTAAGTGGGATCGTAAGTCGTTATCTACGTATTCCTTGCTGCGCTCCTTCTCGGTCTTTGCTCCTTGTTCATAATAACACAGTTATTAAATAATAATTATAAGCAGTTACAATTGTCAAGATATTAGCTTAAACGTAGTGTTATGTTCAACACTTTAGCTAGGACTCTTTGTACTTTTCAGAACGTTAAAATTTTCTTTGGCTTATTGAAAAAAAGAAAATATATATATTAAAAAGAGCTATAATTTACTGTTTTCATGTAATATTTGTCGAATATTTAAATATATTGTCTCAGGTAAGACTTATATGTTTTTACTGCCATTAGACGATAGTGAGTTTATTTTATTTATTCCCCTGGTTGGATTTCCGGTTGAACCGAATTCCTAGACTTAATTTCTTGTATAAAATGCAATATTTACGTATTTATGGGAAGACTTAGATTGCAGTGACATTTCGATTCAAAACAGGTTTGTCCGCATAACGAAGGACCGTTGAACTTCGAAAAGAATCTTCCTAAACTGGTACGGTTTCAGAAAACGCAAAACCTCTAATATTTGCCATGAACCATTGGAAATATAAAAAATGATCATTGTGCAAGTGTTAACCTTTACATTTAATTACAGTTAATTACAGAACTAAAAAATAAAATAAAAAGTTTTTTAATTTGTGTGGTGATTAGTGACCGTTAATCGATATTTATTTAGAAATCGTGAGATGCGGTCTGGTGTGATGTAGGTTTCAACAATACCATGTTTAGATACACTTGTAATAAAACAACCATATGGCACATTAATCACAGATTGATACCAAAAACCAAGAAACACACTTTAAATCTCACCATCCTCTTCATACAATAATAAACACGGCCAAAGGGTTAATTCACAGAATGATTACCCTGAGCCATGAATCATTTCACCACAAGANGTTTGTAAATCCCAGGCCCTGATGATGATCTCAATAAAGATCGAAACGTTGGCACGATAAAGAAAATGTTTTTCTGAAACCTACATCATACCAGACCGCCTCTCACGATTTCTAAATAAATATGTTTTTTAATTTATTCAACCTCCCTTGAAACATGACGTTTGATGTCTTGTAGTATAAAACACACATTCAATTTACTAAAGCAGTTTTTTGCTAAGTTTTTGATGCATTTGGCCACTAAGGTGGATAGTCACACTTCTAGGCAAAAAAATAGTGTATGATTCCAGCCATAGGCCTCCATAGGTCATCATCAGTTTTTTGGGTGTAAATTTGGTTTTGGCAAGTGTCCTGGCTTTTCATCGACATTTATCGCTGCCTTGGTCAGCCTTTAAACGCTGATTATCCTACACAATTTATTTTTTATTATTACTTTTTCTAGAAAAGGCAATGTACTGCAGCTTCTTGAGGTACCCATAAAGCAAGTTTTTTGACTTTTCCTCCTGAGAGTATTTTAATAATAAAATTTTTTCCACAGTAAGCTTGATGATTTTGTTTTCAATGATGGAGATGATGGATAGTGCAATGTCTTTGCGTTTTGACGGAATACAATATTTACATCGTGGTAAAAACCTCCCTTTCAAAAAATATGCTACATATAATAAACCTAAGAAATTCTGTCAGGACTCTTCGTCGGATGAGGCAATACGTTGCCGCTCACATTGCCATTTTTGTAATTAATTTCCAGCAACTTTTCTTCCAGAGGTTTTTTTTTCAAACGATTCAGAATAATCCTCTTTCGTGTATGCAGACACAAATCGTTGGTTACTTATGACGTAGCATCATTGTTTTATTAAAGTTCTCAAAGAAAAGTATTTTTAAAAGTATGTTTTTAAGTATGTTTTAAAACTCCATAAATTCCTTATACGTTTTCAGTATGTCAAAAACACAAAATACATTCATATTTCCATTACACACTTTATTAAAAATTATTCTTGGCTTTGGGGTAATTATTTATTAGTGTCGTTAAGATTTTACATTCCCCTTTATTCACTAACAATCGGTCTTATTTTGGTTTTTTGAGCAAATTTGTGGAGAAATCAACCCTGTTTGGTTAGGACCATTGCAAAATGATGATAATCAAATCTTGACCGATAGGGAATTTAAACCAAAAAAATTTTCGTCGTCGATAAATTAGGAATTATAGCATAAAAACCTGATGTCAAATAATCATACCTTACATTGGACAATTTTTTTAAAGATATCGACTTCGCAAATATAACTCTTTTCCCCAGATAATACAATAATTATGGTATTAGAACACAATAAAATATTAGCCCATTAAAACAATCACAAAAAATTTTTAAATCGAAATAATAATATACCGATTATGGTATGATCAAGAACGTACTAATATTTTTAAGATCTTTCTGAATCACTTAGTACAGTTGAAATGATCTTTATAATAACATAATTGGTTCAGGTTATTAATTAAATTATTAATTATATTTTGATTCGTTATTCACAGTTAAATTGGTAGCAAGCAGATATTTGTATATGGTTTCTTAATTCTCTTACATCATAACATTATAACACGACTTGACATTGCGCATCTTTGCAGAAATATTGCGTCACAATACATAATTAATTATCGATAGTAGATAACAGATAATGGCAAGCAAATAACATGTTAATTGATGGCATGAACGTTGGCTAATGCAGAAATAAATTTAATAAAAATAAGATAAAAGTTTGGTCTTTTAAAGAAATCGTTCTCATACCCAGGCCACCTAGGTCAACTCGCCCCAGTGGTTAAAATTATTCTTATTCTTACGTGTTCTCCAGTAATTATAATGGTCCTATCAAAAGAAACCGTGTGACGTTATTATTTCCTTTTGGACTTAGAAACCTGACTCAAGAAAAAAGAAGACGCAAAGATGATCTCTCTTCAGTATTCAATAGTGATCCGAATCTTAATTTTATTCTAATATTCTGATGAAATGTCCCAAACCGAAAATTTAGTGACTTGGTTCTATCAATGGCGTATCAGTGAATATTTGTACATTGGTCCTCAATTGATGGAAGAAGATGATTATATTTTTTTATACGTTTCTTATATCATATCATCTGCAAAATATCTATATCAACAGTGAATTTTGAATTTTTTTAAAATACATATTTTTTAAATATGGATTTCTGTCATCTTTATGACTGCCATCTTTTCAAAAACTGTATATAAATCGATCGATTTCTTTTTAATGTTGGATAAAAAAATAACAAGCAGGATAAGATTAACTGAGATTTCATAAACAAAATGTTACAATCTCCAAAAGACGCTTCAAGTAAAACCGGCCAAAAAATAATATTTTGAAAAAATCAATTCGTATTCGTTTTAACCATTCATTAAAACTCTTAAATACGAAATTTGATATGAATATTTATAAGGGGGTAGTACATTCTTCCAATTTCCTGTGTTTTACATTAAATTCAAAACACCTCTGAAATTTATCCGAATTCAATATTATTACAAAAAAGTCGGATTTTTTTTAAACTGTGGCAATGTTGTAGGGTTTCAATTTCAACAAAAAATTACTTTAACATAATCACTAATCATAAATTTACCATGTAATAGAGTCTATAGGTCTGAAGGGGAAGCCCAGCACCTACAAGGCTTCGAAAATCTATTAAATTGAATAAATGAGCCGGTTGTTTTTGTGGAAATCAAAACCGTACACACAGTATGTCTGCACAAAAACATTATAAATATAGTAGAAAAAGGATATGTCAGTAATATTTAGATTTAATTATTATAAGTGAGAAAAATAAGTAGGAAAGCTAGAAAACTAATTTAACTCTTTTTTTAATTGCTGATCCTAATTTATTTATGGCGGCCAATTTGTGCCATTATGTGTAGTTTATAAACATGCAGATGTCTATCAAGGTTCCTGGGGATTGCTGGTGTCGTATCAAAATTATCTTTATTTTTGATTTGGAAAAATCGGGGAATTAATTTTGTAATTTTTTTTAAATTTTTCGAAACATTTGTGATCAAGGGTTTTTGAGGTGCAAAAAACTAATGTCAACTTTGTTTCTTGCTAATAAAAATATTCAACCTTTTCTTCGTTTTTTGAACTCGTTGTTGACAGTCTACAAGAAGAGAAATCCAGCTTTCTAACTCTTGTAATTACATTGAATTTAGACAAAATCCAGAGGAGTTATGAATTTTTAAGTGGAATACCGTGTGTCAGAAAACAAAAGTAGCCCCAGGCTAATCTAGCCTAGAAATGTATATTTTTTATTGGTATGGAAATCCGTATTTAATGGTTGAAAAGGAAGATTAAAACGAAGCCGAAATCGTCTTTAATATGATTTTTTTTGCCTAGTTTACTGTAAACTTTTTTGGCTTTTGTAACTTTTTATATATCTAGTCTCATTTAATACGATCCTGCTTATTATTTTACCATTCTATCTTAACAGAAACATCCACTGGTATATGATAATTTTGAAATAAATGTTCAACAAAAACAGGTAACCGTTAAAAAAAGTGTTTAAATTACGTAAATTTTTGTTTCAACTCCTAGATCATATTGACAAGAACGCAATAAGTGTCTAGTATTTTTTGACCTAGTACGACAAAAAGAGTTTCATTAAAATTAATCACGTCCGTAGCCTCCCCATCAATATTTTGTGGTAAAAATTGAAAAATTAAAATATAGGTAATCATGTTTTTTAAAATATTGACCCATATATTTTCAATAGTAGAATAGTAAAAATAAGATATTATGGAAGAAATTTACAGAAGAAATAAATTACTTACCAGGTCTGAAAGGCCGATAAATGCAATGTTGACATTGCCCAGTAAAAGAGCGTCATTTATCCACAGACGCCCACATCAATGGAGTCGTCACATAATGAAGGCTACAAAGCTCCTATTTACCTTGACCAAGAAGTTGATTTGGATTACACGATTTGTTTACCGTTACGTTGATGCTGACGGGTCGTCGTCACAGCGGATCACATTTGATAAAGGCGTCATTGTGTTTTGATTAGTCGGACGGATCGTGGCAATCAAATCCCCCCCGCTTCTATATTGTCAACTCTTATTCATAAGGTGGAGCGGAATTTCATTTAACGGATTAATTGATTAATTCCTGTGCGTGTAGCCCTTGTTGCTTTATTGGCGAATGATGTCGAGATGGTGATTAGTTAATACAATTGGTTTTAATTCACAATAACAAAAGAATATTTTATGCCCCTGTTTATGCTTAAGAGAAACACATAAAACTATAGCGACCTTAAAACATAACTTAGTTGTATAAAGGTTGAAGGGCAAAAAGTTAAAAAAAACAAAAAAAACTTAGCGTTCAGCGTGATAACTTTATGTTAATAGATGCCATAACGACAGATGTCAAGAGCACTGTCGATACTTGGTCCTAGGAGGACTCCTGGTGTCTTGTAGAAGAAGGTTCATCCTCACCCGATTAAGAATAGGTCATACGAAGCTGATCCACGGACACTTACCTTTGCGTCAAAGCATGCAGAGAAAGGTTGCTCAATCTGTCCCTCACTTGGCCAGTTTTCAAATGAGAAATGAGGAGTTTGGAACTTTTTGCGTTTTTTCAGAGTTCTCCACCTTCCCTTCACTCACCTCTCCTGTATGAGCACACATGGCCCTGATGTTTCATTCCTCATTCAGAAACTAGCCAAATGTTAAGCAATTTAAAAAAAAACACTAAAAATATAAAAAAATATCGCTACTTTGAGAGGATGATTTTTTTTGTTAGAGAGACTGGATATTTATCTTGTCATTTAGTTCTCTCAGGTTATGGACTAAAAAAAGAACGGACTTGGCCACCAGATATCACTACTTTGATAGGCTGACTTTTTTGGAGAGGGTCTGGAACAATGGCCCTTTTTTCACGGTTAGGTTTTGGTTGTGATTATATTTATTTGTTGCGGTTAATTGTAGCGTTGTACATTACCAACAAAAGTGAACAAAGAAACCAAAGGTCAATTGTGCATTATAGCTTTGGAAGATGTTCATAATTTTGAATATGTAGCTTTCTGATATTTTCGTGAAAATTGAGGAATTATTTAAATACTCATTATTAATATGCATTATGATTGTCCTTTCTTCTTTATATTTTTGTTAATAGAGTTGTATATATTGTATCTGTAAATGAAATATGTATTTTCTTTGTTCCGCCTACCTCAACACTATATCTATTAAGCAGAAGAAGGAGATAAAGATACAGAAAATTCGTAATATTTGTATAACTATTAATAGGAACAATTGTTTGAAAAATAAAACAAACTATCATAAAATATTATATTAACAATATCAAGTGTATAAATAAATTGAGTGAACCTTTTAATTACCACACGATGAAAAATATTTGTCAAAGTCTTTTATTTATTTATTTTTTATTTCTAAAGTACAACGTTGGTTGTAATCTCTAGTGTTTAGGTGTCATCTTATTTCAACGTAGAGTCAATTTATGACGTTGTAGCTCGAATCATTCAAATAATAAAAAAAATACTTGACCCATTTTTCTCTATCTAAAGTTAACAGTTCCGACGTAGCTCAAGGGGCTCCTAATTAGAATTCATGTTTTAAAATTCGTAATAAAAATCCCATCTTGGTGTAAAATTTCTTTGGCTTGGCATTTTTTATCTTTAAAGAATTTATTACTTCTTAATCAGCTTTTGCTTTCATAAAGATCTAGGTTAATCTCTAGCCTTAATGTTGTCTGGGTTTACGACCGACCCAGTTTAACTTCATACCCGGTGAAACTATTTTTTCCCATTTTCAATGTGGAAATTAAAAGAAAACCCACGAAAAGTAAAATTAAAAACAAAACTTTTTAAATAGTGTTGTAAATATTATTTTAATTTTTGAAGAACATAACAGTGAAACACCATTAGACCTTGATTCTCATCTTTATTTCATGTGTTGATCAAATAATGACTAACCAAATATAAACTCAGTGTTAAAAAAAGTCTGTAGGTCATACCAGGGTGGCGAAAATTTGTAAAACAGATAAGAAGAAAGCTCCTAATCGAAGCTGGACAAGCTTGAAAAATAAGGAAATTCAGCGCCTTGCGAAGGATGGTCAGGTCACAACAACCTTTAAACTAAAAGAAAATTTAAATGTTTCAACGCGCATCAGTTCAAAGGAAACTCCCTTAAATCAACTTAAAATGGGTTAAGATAATAAAACGAATCCCATTGACAAAAAGACACAGCCAAAGACGTACCTGACGAGTGCTCTTATTTTAAAGTGGGTTAAAATATTATTGCCATCCGTATGAAACGGCAAAATTGAAGTTGAGGAATGATGTGGGGCACCTGGATATTACCAACTCTGGAGGATTGTCGGACATGCAAATAGCCAATCATATTTAACCGTGTTGCTTGAAACGGTCCTCTTGGTTGAATTGCTTTCCAAATAAAGATAACCTTTTTATACAGGACAACGCTTCTTGCCGTAATTCTCAAACCACAAAAGAGAAAATTACTGCCCTGAACGAAATGTTTTATCTTGATGTGACTGATATCAACCTTCATATTACAGCTGATATAAAATATCAGGGATCAGAGATTTTTTAAAATTTATTTGTGGCTTACGCATATTTATACATATTAGAAATATGATCACAGTACTTTTTTTCACACAGCACAAAGTATAATGCCAGCGCTGCACCCGGAGGACCATGTCACGCGTAGCCAGCCTATGCTGGCCCTGAGAGAGTGGGATTCAGAGGCAAGGATTTCTCGAGGCCGTCGTCGGTTGAAGCGACGTGCCAGTTCTGGGGATAGGAATGAGTAGAAAGGGCTCGAACAGAAGGATAGATGGAGAAGTTGGTGTAAAACTTTTGGAATCGGGAACGGATCACTTCGTTGATAAAAGAAATATTGAGGTCATTGTGGATAGTGAGGTTTGTGACGTAAGAAGCTATGACGATTTGTAAAAGGACTTTTGATTGGAAGGATTGACTGCGCTGGATGTTGTATGATTTGGCAGGACCCCACAGTTCCACTCCTTACGTCCAAATTGGTCGCAGTAAAGTCTTCTATAAGGTAAGGTAGGTGTTGTCGGTCATGACGGATTTCGGTTGTTTGTAGATGTTCAATTCTTCTTAAGTTGTTGTTTTTAAGACTTGGGTGGGGATTCCACGTCAGACAGCTGTCTAGTATTCCTAGATATTTGACTTGAGCGGAAGTCGATAACTCTTTGTTGTTGATGTACAGTGGAGGGCAAGATTATTTTTTAAATGTGAACGTACACTGAGTACATTTTTCTTCGTTCAGTCTTGTCCTCCACTTTTTGCACCAGTCTTCGAGTGTTTTTTGGATATTGGAGGTAGTTTGGATAGAATTCGAATTAGAGGACATAATTTCGGTATAGTCCGAGAAGGCTGTGATGATGAAATTGGCTATGCAGGTAGGTCAGCAGTATATATGATATAAAGGATGGGACAAAAAAATGCTCCCTAGTAGGACGCCATTTGTATCGGTTTGATTTTCGAGAACATGTTGCCGCACCACAATATGAAGCAGATTTCAGCATAAGACAACAAGGCGAGGGTAGGAAGTGTCTAGAAACGCCCCAAAGCAATGCTCTTTGTTCTCAAGAGCAGAGGAGTTGGTGTGACAACTCTGACATCTTGCTGGGTAGTCGAATTTAACAGAAAGAAAAGCACTTTGAAACTATTTTTAATGATTTACACGGATAATAAATAAATTTGAATTTAGCCATGCATCTACCACCACACCGTCCATTCAACTGAGCATCCCTTGAACAGATGTAATTATGTCTATGATCTTATTCTCTTAGATATTTTTTTTTCGTATTACTTCAACTTTTTTCCATGAAGTCTCCTATCTCATAAAATATTAATCCTACTCTAAATTTGATTACATCACTGGAAAAAGCATTAAAAATCCAATAAGGTTCATTAGTTTCTTATTGTACTCTTAAGCAGGCAAAGTACAAAACCTGTTAAAATATAAATTCTGAGAGTTTCCAAAGTCTAGTCTAAAGTTTAAATAAGATTTTCTTGGCTCTGTAAATACTGGGAGATATAGAGTTTACAGAAACGTTGCCCCTACTAACGAGCCTTTAACACATGTACTTGATATTTCAGAGGTCAGTTATAACCAGTGTAAAATTAACGTTTAATTGCTAGAAAATTCATTTTTCGCTTACAAATGGTTTAAAAAATTAGTCATTAAAATGTTGCAACTTTTATTAACAGTTAATTTTGCACTGATAATCTGACCTTTGCGAATTTAAGAACGTGTGTTCAAAGCTCATTTGATAACATTTCTTTCTTGACGTCATGAGACATCCTGTATATTACAAATGTGATTGATTTTTTTATACGTAAATAAAAACCAATGTTGTAAGGTACGAACTAAACAAATAAAAATTATTAAATAAAACAATGGTGTAAACCTTTTCTTGGCATAAGGTGTATTTTTATTAAGTTGATGTTGTACACATCATTCATACTTATTATTTAAAATGTCGACTTTTGTGTGCCTGACAAAAATTTTTTCAAATGAAAAATATTATGGAATATTTTGATTATTAGACATTCGTTGTGCAAACTGAATTTTAAACTGAACTGAAGTTTTAAAACACAATTAAACACTACTGCTTTACTATGCGTTGTTAGGTAATACATTTAAAAGGCTTCAAAATTATTTATCAACAACAATTTAATCCAAATGACAGTAGGATCAGGTGCATTACAGTATTAATTTCTCAGAAAAGATTCTTTTAATAGTACAGACACAGTAGGAGAGATACACTTAATTACTAGGGCACAACCAAGCCTTTAATGATGGGCTGTTCATCAGGCGCCATTTCATTTCGGCACTGGCCAAAAATAACCTGGAACGTTCTTTGTTTCTTTTTAAAAGATCTGCAAAGTATTGCACTCAACCGTGAACTTGTGAACAAGGGAAGGGATGCTATTTGGAATTTTCTTTACAGATTTTGCCTTTTATACGTACTGACGTGACTATCTGACAATAATTCTTACTATTATAAAAAATGCAAAAAATTGGTAATTAATAAGTGTATTGTTATTTATAAATTTATAGGTATTAAATAATTAGAAAAATTTAATGAAGGAAGAGTTAACAAAATAGAAAGTTTAAAGATCAGGTGAATAATTTATTGTTATTGCTACAACGTAGTCAGGGTACGTATTGAATAGAAACAAAATTATTTACCGTTGGCACCTAAAACAAAGATAATGCTGAGGCACGCACTCATCCTTTACGACTTTATAAAATAGACTGGACTTCTCAAAAATCATACAGACTTAACACTTGATAGGGTGAAATGCCGAAACGCGCTTTATAGACCAACAGGGTCAAGATAAATAGACCAAAATGATAGGTAACAACCAAATTGCAGGTTATTACCACGCAGGCCAGCGGAGAAATCTACACTAAAATATTTTAGTTTGATAATTACCTACCATCTAGGTCTGTCTATCCTCCCCTCGCTGATTCTGTCTGTCAGATGGGTTTATGCATTTCGCCATTTTTAGGGTGTCTATGTAATTTTCTTTCATGTGGTCGTAAGGGTGGGGTGTTGTGGATAGTGTTATGTTTGTCTGTACCTACTGCCTTTAGTAGGTTAATTTTTTTTTTATTGTTTCGGTTGGTCTTTGTGATCATTGAGCCTTTTTATTTTTAATTAGTATAGTGTTTTCAACGGTGAAATGGTGGTATGTTAACTGTTGTACTAATGAGTTTTTTAGTTTTAAATGTGTTGCGTTTGCATATTTTCCAGTTTTCATCCATTTTGTTCAATTTTCGCCCTTTTTGAACTCGTGAAGTAGTATCACGTAAGAAGTAGTCTGTATTGTTGATGGTTTACTGTGAGATGAGACGAGTACTCTGATTTTCAATAATTGTCCCTCAACTGCCTTACATGATCTATGTGTCTGTCTATTATTTTTCGTCCAGTCTGCCGGTGTATTGTTTTAAGTAGTGAGTTGATTTGTTGAATCTTACAGTTAATAGTTTTCGATTGTATTCGTGGTCTTAAGTGCAGTTTTAACACCTAATTTACAAATTAGATTTGCCAGTTTGGACGTTTTTTTTCTTTGTGTATAAATTTAGTGTCGTTTTGTTTTTCTGTATGTTTTTTATTTCGTTGATTGTGTCTGTGTTGTATTCCTTGTGGCATGTATGCTTCTTAATATTTTTAGTTAATTTTCGTACTTTTCTTTTTCAGTAGTACTGTTTTTCGTCTCCCACATATATATTGTTATGTCTTAATATATGTCTTATTCTGTTTTCATTGATTGAATTCGTTGTCTAAGTTTGTTTAACGTTAACATAAATTAAAATTTATTTTATTTACAAAACTGTTTTGGTACAAGTAAAAACAAAATCGACGTTTTTTTCAAGAACGATAGGAAAAAAGGGTTTATAAAATGGAAACCAATCAAACGACCGATAAGTTTTTTTGACACGTAAATAACACGGTTAAGTGACATTCCATCAGCAGCGAAACCGGTTTTGTGAAGATGCAATCACTCAAGCCTGTAATATTTGTCCAGTGAACTACTAAAACAGTTTGCGAAACAAACCACATTGAAACTTTATAAAACTAATAGTTAATTCAGTATAAATGTTACATTTATTTTTATTTACAAGGAAATAAATATTGATGCCATATTATTGTTCAATCATCATGCATTACACCTGTCGTTTTTACAAGTAATACTATTTATTTCAATGATAATAAATTTTATTTTATTGTTGCTTGTCTTATTACGTTGTCTAATATTTCAGGAGATAATACGACCATGATTGGTAAACTCAGATGGATAGCCAGATTCTGGAAGTGGTTTAATGTAACTAAATTCTGTGTCTGAAAAAATACCGGAGTTCAATGATTTGTTAAAAATAAGTTGTCAAAATAAGAAAGACCATACCTCTGCATTCTTATGAAAAACGGAAGGAATTTTGTTAGACTAATACAACTAGTTGGCTACAAAGATCTATTCTTCTAACGATATAAGACAAGGATAATTGTATTAAGTTAAGATTTAGATCGTTAACGATAAACTAGTCGGCCTATTAATATTACAAATTGAATAAACACTTGAAAAATCAGAAAATAGATTAACTGCAGAACTTTCAGAGGTACTAGTTTTATTTAGATAGCAAACATTACTAGGAATGACTGAGGAAGATTTCAAATTCTTTGAATATGTCCAAAATTTGCTAAGATTATTTGAAATAGATTCTTCAACGGATTTAATATATTAACTACGGCAGATTCTGTTTATATTTTTGCACTCAAATCGCAACATGGAGAACTCAGTATAGTCACCAACAGAATTTATTTCTTTATATGAGCACCTTTTTATGTTTTAAAAATATTTTTTCAATGATTTTATCTCAGCATGGAACAATCGTGGATATGAATCAATAGAAATAACAATCTTTGGCATACTTTATCAATAACTTCAAATAAGACATAAAATATTTGCACACAATCATCAACCTTTTTACATGCAAACAACGCATTCCAATCGACTAGAAAAATTCTTTCATTAAATGTTGAGAAATGTGCGGCTTTAATATTTAGCGCATGAACAGATCTAATATAATTTCTGATATGCTGGAACAGTGAAATTCAGTGAAACGGCAGGATAACTAGTACTAACGTTCGTGTAATTCTAACTTCCGCAGAGGTTGTGAATCAATATTGCGTAACAATAAATATAAAATATGTTCACTATTATTAGGTGTCAAATTTAATTGCTTAAGATTAATAAAAAATTAAGTTCAATAAACTGATTATATGTATAAAGACAACTCCTAATTGATCCATATTCATTTCATTCAATTGAAGAAATAGTACAATCTCCAAATATTATGAGAAATATAAAAATCATACAAGAAAAAAGAATTAAAACTAAGACAAACAAATAAATGTTCATTAGATTTATCAGTAACAAGAACATGACTACTTGATTTATTTTACTCACAGCCAATATAACACCACCACAGTTTGTTTTATCACTATTATCATGAGATCGATCATAAAGATGTATCACTTAATTATTAAAACCTAATTCTCTTGAATTAATACCTTCTGACAGCCACGTTTCAGTTCGAGCATAAAACATCATAAATATCAGTACTATTTGCAAACTTGATTCGATCCAGTTAATTTTTAATAGTCTCACGTTCTGGTGGTAAGATGAAATCAGGCGCTCTGTCCGTTTTTTGAAATGAAAAATGTTTTTCGGATATCCATTAAAATATTTAATTGAGTTTGCAGAGCAGTGAAATATCTCTTCCTATTACAGTCAGGACTTTTCGCAAAAGAAAATTTTTAACTTCTGCAAGATCCACTAAACCGATTTAGCCGAAGTCGCATTGTATGACTTTCAACTACTGTTTGTAAAACTTTTAACAAGTCTGAAGGCTGTAACAATATTAACTTTTTCTTGGTCTTCTTACGCCAAAGTGGTTGTAATAATATTTGTATCATAGTTCATGCGTTCATTTATATCCACAGAAAAGGACTCTGGAATATTAAAAATAAACAAATTATTTTTATTCACTTCATTCGAGATGTATTGGAACTAATCAAACCCATGTACTTTTTACTGTTGAATATCTATATAAACATGAAAAATAAAAACAACATAAATATACAACAAGGTAAAACAAAGTATGTACATAATACTAAAATATTTTAACAATATATACTAATAATGTAAAATTTAATATATAAAAAGGAAAAAACATAAAACTTATTGCTGTAAAAATAATTAATTTATACAATGAAAAATAGTAAATACAAAAATAAGTACAATAGAAAAATAAGTCTAAAATACAAAAAAATATATGGCTGTAATTAACACACAGATATATGTAACCTCAGAAATGAGATGGGTGACAAAGCAATTCTTAACATAATTTAATTATATTATATATACATTTAACGGTAAAAAGACATAGTTTGTAAAATAATATAATTGTATAAATATTCCGCCATTGACCCTAAGAACACACACTGCCTGAGGGGCAATGGTGACTATATTTCACAATCACCCATCATCACTCACACTAATAATTCGGTAAAACACCCAAAACATAACTACATACAGTAAAATACCAAACGTCCTCTTAAAAAACGGATCAGGGGACCGAGAAACCGATTGCTGGCTCGAGAATCCTTCTTAAATCCGGCGGCATGCCTACACGCTCTCTGTATGGAGCCAAGACCTGACTCGCCTCAATTATGTGGGACAAATCGAGCAACAGATCTCTGCATAAGGGGCACCTGCGCGTACTTTCGCCCAAAAGCAGGTGAATTACTGAATCATTTCTCAACATGTCTTTATTACACTCAGAACAAGTTCGTAATACTGGCTCGTTTTATACGAAAAACTACACGAAATACTCTATTTAAAATCAAAATGTACTATATTATTAGAGAGAGCACAACAAACAACAAACAAAATTATAGTGTAGGTTGTCTCAGTTCTAACAAACAAAATAAACCTTCAAGATAAAATATATGGTATATAATTCATACTATAAAGGGATTTACTACAGTAATAAAAAGCACATTTAAATACGAAAAAAAAAATTTTTGGCGTGCGTGTGGGTAGAACAAGGGTAAGCAATAACTTTAAAGAAGGCATCAAGCCGAAAAAAATCACAGGATCTAAAACACCAAAAATTGGCATAATCATAAATCAGAGTGTAACTTGACTTGAAATGAGCAGGAAATGCGCATATATTTGTAAAATGTAAAAATTCCACTCTAAGGCGACAAAATGCATTCTAACCATGAAAATAAGTAAGATTCGGCAGGTGGCTTCTTTTCTAGTTTCTTGTAAAACTGTATATTGAATTCTCGTCAAAACCTTCTCACGAGGAATAAAACAAATATTGAACTGAGCACTTCCCACCGACTTCTTACGGCACCATCTCATTACGGTGAGAAGAAACCCGTCTGACCGTGAAAAGAATCGAGATTAGCCGGATGTTCGATCTTCCAATCGAGCGTAATAACTGTTTGGTTAATTTTTCATTTATTCTACGCACGATTACATATTTTTCGTGTAAAAAAAACATTCAGGTACAGTTATTAAAACATTTTACGTGAAATCAAGTTACATTTACGAACATGATACTAAAAGTACTATCTTTGTAGCTCGTTTATTACAGTTGAAAATGAGCTTCCAATCTGCTAAATCTCCTAGCCAGGTATACATTGTGCAGTTGCGTTAAATGGCTGCGAAAAAAATAATTAGAGGAATCACACGGAAAATTAACGACCAGCGAAAAAGATACAGTTACTTCAATTAGAACCACAGTCCTGATCCCAAAAATCAAATTGTTAAATAGAAAAAGTTATAAAAACTCTACATAGTAATGACAAATTAATGAAATTAAATTGATCAGATTTGGAATCTCTTATATTATTTTATTTATCAATTACCTGTGAAATAATTCTCTTGGTGCTTATTTTTTCAATTTTAAATAAATTTAAATTTAAAAATAATGTACATTATCTATATTACCTTCTTACATGCATTTAATTGGGTATGATTAGGTGATACCCCACTGCATTTGATTGTTTAAAACCTGTAAGAATCAAAATATTGTCTACAAATTATCTTTTGCACGTTTCATCGTTTAGTTGTACAAAAACATTTAACTTACGTTATTTTTTTCAATGTATCTTTGAGTTTTAATTTAAAAACTTAGCAATAATTCGAACACACAATTTTTACTTTTAGGGAATGAAAATTAGTGTCAATTTTACAACATTTTGTTTATTTTTTCTTTGGAATCTTTAAGGCCCAATTTCAATTTATCACTACATTTATGCAAAGCATTATACGATTTATTGTCATTATTTAATTAATTTATTTCAGAAAAACAAAACTTACAAATGCAACAAAATTATTGAAAATAGTTTTATTATGGAAATGTAATATTGAAATTATGTAATTAATTTTTTATTAATTTCAATAAATTTCTTTGACTTTATTTTGTGTCTTTTTATTCCTGAGGATGTTGTTTTAATTGTTTTTCTACTATCGATATAAGATATGTATATTAACTTTTTGGTATAGAATTATCAATATTTTCAGTTTGGTAATCAAATTTTAATAAAAAATGTTAAGTTCAGTTAACATTTTTAGGTCCGCTAAATCTTGCTATGTTATTGATTAAAGTTTTTTTTTTAACATTGATAAAAATTGCTAAAAATAAATTAAGAAATACCACCCAAAGTTTTTTCAAATGCAAAATAAAGTCATTTAACTTACTTGCAATAATATAATCAAGTTTTTAAGTTGGTTAAGTCGTGATTTGAAATTATAAATATCAATCCATTTTTCGTTATCTCCAGTGTTTCCCATGGTTCAAATCTATTGTTTTTATTTAAAGAAAAAAATTCTTTATATTATAGTATTTTATTTTTTGTAAAGTTTAAACATTTAGTAACAAACACGCAGCCAAAAAGCTCTTCATTGTGGTAAGAAGAAACCCGTTTGATCGTGAAACGTATCCAGATTAGACGGATTCTCCAACAACCAGAAAAACCCAACAAATGCTGTCAATTTATTAATTTGATCAATTTCATTAAAATGACCGATTTTCATGTTTTATATTGTCGGCAATTTGAAAAATATAAGTAGGAATGACGTTGTTCTAAAATTATTTTAAGAAGAATATGCAGTTGGCAAAGACCTTGACATTTCCAGAAAATGTGATCCGACTTTGGACAAAGAAGAACTTTTGATGTTTTATATTTTGTACCTTATAATTAACCAATCATTCTAATAATTTCTTAGTTTCTTGTAATAAGCAAAAAGGATTGAAAAGTAAAGGGACGTCTTCTTTGCACTTCGATTCCGTATAATTAAACTGCTTGTCCAGAACTTAAAATTCCAACCCTCTCTTTGCCGAGGGTGAACATCTTTGGCGACAAGATTTTCCTGCCATTCACCAGGACAAAGCCGACGTGAAGACGTTCCATCGAGGGTAGGAGGATTCTATAAGAAAAGGAGAGCCCCCACCGCTCCAGGAACTGGTTTGCGTTTTAAAAGCAAACTTTACTTGTTATCCTACGTTAGTCTCTTCTTGTAGCTGGAACGGCCGACTTCTTGTCCGATCATGAAGGTACTTACCAACACTTCGCTGTACTTTTTCATTTTTTTTTAAATTTGACGATATTCTTTCCCAATGTACGCTACTATTATGTAAATATTAATAAAAAATGTGGTGAAGTTGATTGTAAATGTATATGTTTATTTATTTATTATATATTATATTAAAATTTATTCCAGGCTAACCGAATTTATTATTAGTTGGGTAGACTTGGGAATCAAGACTGCCTAGATTTAAAAAAAAAAAAAAAAAAAAAAATGAGACCGTTTTGCATAATTTTTTGTTTAACAGAGACGTTCCCAATTATTTTAAAATTTTCAATGCTCGGGATGTAAACAGGTTTTGAAACTTTTTATTTTTTGAATTTATGAGGCCTTTTTCACCTATTAGCCCGGCTTCTTCTGCCTGACGCCCGCATAAAAAAAAACGAGAAGTGCAAAAAAAAACTCAAAGAGCTTTAAGCTTACGTGTCGCAGGGAGGTCAACGGCCACAACTTCTGGATTTTACCCCCACGCGATGCTGCCGCAAATCTGAGATCAGATAGGACATACGCGGGGGCTACCCTTCGTAAATCCGTAGCGGATTTGCTCCGGCACTCCCCGAAACGGCCAAGGTAGCAATTTTAGCCTGGGACCACACCCGGCGTCTGCAAAGGACGACTGGTTCCTTCGGTGGAACGAGCTCTGGGTC
The DNA here is from genome assembly GCF_000648675.2 of Cimex lectularius. Lineage (NCBI taxonomy): Eukaryota > Metazoa > Arthropoda > Insecta > Hemiptera > Cimicidae > Cimex > Cimex lectularius. Next base: position 548,149 of record NW_019392757.1, on the reverse strand, counting down.
ACTGCCGTCGTTTGACATGTCCTTGGCAGTGAAAACCCTGCGGGGTATCTGCCCTTTTAATTAATCCAGTCAATGATACACTCGTTAGACATTTTAGGAAAAAATGCAGTTTTTTAAATGGTGGAGTGGTTTTACACAACAGGTTTCACATAAACATCCCCGAAGTTACACGAAAGTAGATCACAATTCACGATAAGAAAATCATAGTCAACATCAAAACACAAATACAAACTAAAGTATACTATATTTGAACAATAAACAGTATTTATTTTCTATATTTGTTCAGGTAGATTTGAAACAGCACAATTTTCAGTCAAAATAGTCAATTCGGACTAGGACAACCTGGGTCGATAACTACAGCAAAGGTTTTTAAAAACTCCCAGAGGATCCAAAAAAAATCATCAATATAAGTCTTCCAGGATTTATTTTGATTATCTTTGGTATTTCAAAATAATTTTAGTTTACCAAACTTAACCGTTGTACACACATAAGGCACAATTATCAACTATAACTCTCAATTAACTATGTCTGAAACCACAAGTTTTAGAACTATAAGTAGATATTTTCAATGTCCTGATGAAGAAGAAAATTGGGGAAATCCTCGAAGGCGTGATGGAGGAACTGAGGGTTTTTATTTTCTTTCAAATTTGTCTTATCCTGATTTTTTAAGAACATAATTATAATATTAAAGACTAATATTAAATATACCAAACCAAAACACATCAGGTCATACTAGAACAAAAACAGACCAATCATATTTCAAAAAAAGACTGGGAATAATTGTAGACACGACAGTAGAACAACGAAATCTTCACAACCGTCGAAATTTTACGTACGCCAAATTACGCCAGAGACAATAGGAATGATGAAATCATACTATGCACGAAACAAACGTGAACATGGTTTAAATGAATATTAACAAATTAAACATTTGTGTTAAACAATAGAGCGGAGTAGAAAAAAGAAAACGAACAGAACTAAATTTTGAAAAGCGAGACACGAACTATTTCAGCAAGAACCCGAAAATACAGATTGTCCGACTGAACTGGCAAAAAATTTGCATTTAAAATTAATTAGATTAAAAAATAAACTGAAATTGAATCGAACACATTTAAAATTTAAAAGCTTAAATAGACTAAAGTTAAATTTTACACTTTTTTTTTTATTAAGAATAATATATATTTCGCATAAATAACAAATATGATGGAGAAAATTGATCGCATCATATTTTATCAGTTGAGATAACGAATCAGTTGAGATAAATTAATAATTGAATTAAATTAAAAAATACTTTAGGGAGGATGAACCTGAACGAGAGTTTAACTACTATGTTACGGGACTTGATGATTATTTAATAGGCTGGGCCGGTCTTTTCAGTACAATAAATAATCGAAATGACAGGTCCATTTATTTATTTAAAAATTCGTAGAAAAAGGTAGGGTTTTAATTAATATGGAGTCTTTAAAAATTTTAATTTCTTTTAAGATCTGAATACCAAACAAATCTTTTTGGCGAAAGGTTCCTTTGGTAGTAATTTCAGTTCGCTTAGTAAAATACAATAACAATCAAATATTGTCAAGGTTTACACATTGATTATTATTAATTTATGTTAAAAAAACATTTAAACATTTAAAAAAATTTTTTTTGATTTTTCATAGTGCGCGTTCTCGCAAAACCCACCGTGAGTCACGATTGCCTCGAATATTTTGACTGATTTTAATGATTAATCATTTAAATTTATATAATTTATTGTTATATACTTTATATATAATTTATTGATTACATAGTTTTGATTATTTCTGTTAAATTTAAAAAGTGTAAACGGTTTGGAGCTTGTTCCGCACGTTACCAAGAAGTTTCTGCATTTTGCAATACAATTTTTAGTATAGGGCTGGGTTCATTTGATAGAAATGAAAACAGTCAGTTCCTTCGTCAAATTTTCAAGGGATGTGTAATATTTAGCGACCGTAATGTTATGATTATTTAAAGATCGAGAGACGCGGTCTGGTGGGATTCAGGTTAGAAAAGTATTTTATTTATCGTTCCAACGTTTATTTAGATCATCTTCAGGGCCTGGATTTATAAACATTGTTTAAATTATACAAGTACATATAATTTATGACTATGATTTGTACAATGATGTACACAATGTAGAATTTGTAGGTTTAATGAAAGTATTTGTACTCACTCAAAGTGTGTTTTCTGTGTATATGTGTCACTTTAACGAATTCAATCCCTTTATAAGGACTTCTAAACAATTATTAATTCACGAGGTTAAAATGTATATCTACTTATTACATGATCATATTTGTTAATTTTTTAAACAATTAATAACAAGTTTAAAGTCCTGATGTATGTTGTGAATAGTTTTGGGGCCGGCTTACTACACTGGCAATCGCCAGCCATCCTTCTTTGATGCTTTTTTTTACCTTTCGCGTTTTAAGCCTTCTAATTAATTTTGGCAGTCGTTTTATTCATGTCAATTAGGTTTTGGGTGAAAAAGTATCCTTCGCTTCATTATCCTCTTGCGTACCTTAGTGTCTTGTCAGTACAAATCAAGTTCACATACTTCCTCAGAGTACTCCATTTACTCGTGGAAATTAAGAAACAAGCCCTTTTATTTACGCTAATAAATTACATTTACACACTTCAAATTTTATCCACGCTACCTCAGAATATTCGACATATGTCGGGGTGACTTAGAATAAGCCTCTCTATTCGCGCTAATAAATTACATTCACGCGCACGCGCTCGCACACACACACACACACACACACACACACACACACATCAAACTTTATTGATGCCAGCCCAAAGTACTCAATATTCCTCGACAGATTAACAATAAACCTTAAATAAATTTCAATCACACACACCACACTTAATTCACACTGCCCCAGAGTACCCGATTTCTCTCGGGGTGACTTTAGAAGAAACCTCGCGCTAATAAATTACATTCACACACCAACATTATTCATGCTAACTCAGTGTATTCGATATACACGGGGTGACTATGCAAGAAGCTTCTCTATTCGCCCTAACAAATTACTCACACATACCACACTTTATTAACACTGCTTAAGTACACACTATTCCTCGGAGTAATTGGAAAATAAGCCTCTCCATTAACGTTAATAAATTACATTCACACACAAGACTTCATTCGCACTGCCCTTGCGTACTGAATATTCCTAGGACTGATTGTGAAATAAGCCTCTTCATTCACGCTAATAAATTACATCCGCACACCAAACTTTATTCGTGCTGCTCCAGAGTACACAATATTCCTCGGAATCTCAACTGACACATGTCCAAATTATATTCAATACAAATATGAACAGACGAAGAAGTGAGGTACAGACATACAACACAGTTTCATGTAATAATTTTAAAATCCCGATGAAAAGAGATATCGCAAGCTTGAACAAGAAACTGAGTGGTTTTTTTTCTTTCAAATTGGTCTTATCTCTAACTTTTTACTACAAAATTATAATATTAATGGCTGATATGAATTATGACGAGTGGATATAATTGCTTATAAAAAAATTGCTTTATAGTTGTTAAAATTTTAATAACATCCATGATCTGCAAGTATATTGTATACTTCTGTAATGTGGAATTCCATCTTTTATTTTGTTTGTTGTGGAATTCATCATATGATGGGGGCATTATTGGTATTATTGAACTTCACAAAATTTTATTGTCTATAATTATTTCGGGACCAATGCCCTTTCTTTTATAAATTTTATCATTTGAGCAGGGATTTGGTGAAAATACTAAAGGTAACTTCATTATTTTTTCTGGACAAAAATTTAAAGTCTTGTAATGGCAATCTGTTCTACAATTGTATCCGGCAATTTTTTATGACGTATGCTAGTTACTGGGAGTGCCGAACGAGGTTTTTGAACCGCCCCGTCACATTCTAAACTCCCAATCAGTTCTTTCCACTGTCGTTTCGCCAAAAATCCATTGAGGAAGAACTTTAGTTGTAATGAAATTGTCGACATTAGTTTTCCTCGTTTATCGAATTAATGATTTTATAAATAGTTCATTTTTTAAATGTTTCATAGTTGAAAACTTTCAACGTGTTACTTTTGTCGAAAGCAAAGAATTTATTTTTATTTTGGATCAAAGTGACAGGCAAAAAATAAAACTCCTTCGACATTGAATGCGAATTATGAGCCAATAGAAAATAAACTTTTTTCTTTCGTGGTTCATCGGACCTTTTCAATAGCAAGGTTAATTATGTAAGATCCTCAGCGTTGACTAGTTTCGCATACCAATACAGGCAGGACACCTTAGAACAGTATCCCACATTTCATTCCGCTTAGTAATGACTGCTCCAATTTTACAGGTTGCCGTTTTCCTCTTGTTGGTGTCGTTTGTGTACGGAAGGCCTGAAAACGGAGTCGAAAAAAAGAGAGATGAAAGAGATCTGAAGTACCTGACGTACGAGCCCAGTGTCGCAAACCTACCGTAAGTAATTTTCAAAAGAAATTCAAATTATATCCGCCAAGTAGACATTTGTTTTATGAATATTCTGTTAATCGGTAACTGTATAATTGCACATAATAATATATAACAGGTTTTAGTTTTTCCACTCACTAACGGTTTTTTACTTCATTAACCCTTCTACAAGTAACTGTCCTACTAATAACTTTTAATTAATAATACTCACTTTGGTAACACAATTGTCAAAGTTCGCCATATTCTCTTCCCACGATTATTTTCAAGTTTTGTGTATATTTTATAACGGACGAAAGTACTATTGGTGTGTATATACTAGTGAAATGGAATATTGGAAAAAAGGAGATTAGTGAAATAATATTAGATCTGCGTTGGAGGCGGCGATATTTAACAAGGTAAGAAAAATTCTAGGCAATATTAGCTTTTTAACTTTAAATAACAAAATGTTTGATTTAACACAACTTTATTTTAAAATAATATTTGTAACTTTTGCTCTTCTATTATCATACGTTAACTAGTATTTTTCCACTCGAAAGATTTGGTGAAAAAATAAAGATTTATCGAGAAAAAATTATGACGTTTAATTAATTTCAATAGTTGAATATTACTTCTTTTAAGCATTCACCCAAGTTTTTCAAGTGTTTATATGCAATAAATAACAATTCACAAAAATAATTAATTCATTTTAAAATATTTAACCTAACTGTTGCCATATTGTATAAGATAAGTAACATAGTTTATCCTTTGTAGGGTTGAGGAACCAAGTCGCAAAGGAAAACAAACTGAATTCAAGAATGGAGCTGAGATTCCCGTTCATCTTGTCTATGATGCTAACAATGAACATGAAACGCAGGCAGTAGTTAAGGAAGTTTCAATGGACAGTCTGCTCAAAGAGCAAAACAACCAGTTCACTAATAGAGTTGAAAGAAGTGCAGATAACAATCCACTGGAAAAAGATTACAAACATGAAAACACATTTCCAAACAATATGGATTATAATGACTATGAATTTAATGCTGATGAATTCAACAGAGCACTTGGAATAGAAGCGAGAGGTGGGAATTCAAAATTTGATTACGTTGATCCCTCCTTGGATGTTCCGACTAAAAATTTTTATCCAGAAGCATTTCAAACGACTGAGACAGGTCCAGGAAAAAATGTAATAAGGCGAATTCAACATTACCAAACATTCATACAGCCAGCGATGGGTTATAAAATGTTTCCATTTGCACAGAGTGTACAAGCTCAGTATCAAGATCCAACAAATATGTATCCCCAGCCTTTTTTTGGTCCACAAAATTTAGGTATGAAACAACTTTCGAATAGAATTTTTGATGACTACTTCCCAATAGTTTTTAACAACCCTTTCAATGCGATGTGGACAGCTTTTACTAATGTTGTCGAGTATGGTCCTGAGGCTGATGTGTGCAAAAAGAATGCAGCCAAGACCAGAAGCAAACGAGATGTGCCAGCAAATAATGATTATCATAAATTTTTTGTTGATGACTTTTCACGTAGTAGTGATGCAGCCCCAAGTATAATGAGATTGAAAGTGAGAAGAGGTGGAGTTGCTATTGCAGGACCAGGAGGAATAGCAACTGCAGGATCTGGTGGCACTGCCATAGTAGGACCTGGAGGTACAGCTTATACGACTCCTGATGGTACAGCAGTGGTCGGACCAGGAGGAAGAGTAATTGAAATTCCTTCATTTACAAAAACTCAAGTGATATCTAGGGGAAACGGACCAGAATTTGATTTTCCAAAAGGTGGTAAGGTTATTGCTAATGGGCCTGTAGTGTACTACAATTTTAAATCTCATTCTCCAATGCCCACAACTGTTGAAAGACTGTAAATTATGACGAAGAAAATGTTTAAACATCAAAACTGTGACTAAATGTATGAATTTTTTTACTAGTTCCTTTCAATCGAATATATTTATTAATTCATTTGTTTTCTTAATTATAAGTAGTTGGCTGTAAATAGTTTGTTTTTAATACATAAATGAATGAAATATTCATTGCTCAAGTTAATATACTGTAATAAATTTTTTTATAATTAATTGTACCTGTTGTTTCTTTAATGAAAAACCCTGAAATTTTCTTTACTGTGAACAAATTAAGCATTTTACAATTTTAAAAAATTAATTGACAATAAAAGAAATATGCAAAGCTTAATTATATATTTCAGGTACCTTCAAATTCAAAATTCAGCTGTACCGGTGTTGATGTACTTCCCAGACTATAATGCCTTACTTGTGCCTGCTGAATCGTTATCAGCAGAATTGCCTTCAACCAAGAGGAGAAGGCCTGTAGCAAGCCTGATTAAACTTATACAGTCCAAAGTGAACAGGGAAGAGGCTCAGGAAAACACAACATTCCCATCTCCAAGCGAAATTGTGCAGCAACCGATTGTGCAACAAGAAGGAGAAACCATTGTGCAAGGGACTCAAGCTCCCCAAACAACTGAAACACTAGTCACTGTCCCTGAAAAAATTGAACTGAATAATACAAACACCACAAACACAAATAAATCTGCCACCAGTCATACATTTGGCTTAGGAAATCAAAAACCAAACCGTCCACTAATATCATCATTGATATATAGACCTCCATCACAGCAATTGTTCCCCCACTATTTCCCAAATATTTACCACTATTTTCAGAATAAAGAGCCAACCAAATTTCCTTTCTCTGGATTTTTAAGCCCAAAAACAACATTAGAAAGTAGTTCACATGGGCAACCAGTGATAGAATACTACACAAGAACACCATCATCACAGTCTTATTATTACAATTCATTCCATAGGAATGTTCCTTTAAAAAATATTAATTCATTTGGTGATGATGTTCAAAGTGACATTACTGATTATGTTACAAAAATTCAAGACACAATCCTTCGTGAACATGAGGACTCATTGAAAAATCCCAACAAACAATCTAATGATTCTCCTGTTATGGTTGCTTCGGTGCCTGTGGGGAAAGATCAAACGACAAGTCTTGTACTTCGACCTGTTGCCAAAGCAGTGGCTGGAGCGAAAGGTGTTGCAGTAGCATCACCCATCGCAAAAGCTATTCTCAGAAAGGGAGAACCAGTCGATATTGATTTTGACCCTGATGCAGTCGCTATCGCTGGCCCTGGTGGGCAGGCCCATGCTCATCCAAAACTGATCATTTCATATTCAAATGATACCAAAAATGAGTAACCAAATAATAACAACAATTACTAATAAATTTAACAACTTGAAAATATTCCTCTGGAAATGGATCTTTTCTTGAGAAACATTTTAAATTTGCATGCAGTGGTATTTTCATTTCTAGTTTAATGGGCATTCTATTTTTCCAACTAGATAGTTTTAAGATGTATTTAGGTATATTTTTTTCTTACATTTTTTATTTTCAAATTGTGATAATTCAGTAACAGTCACAACTAATTTTATTTACATGAATTAGAATCTTAACAGTATTATTTGTACCCAAAAGTATTGAATGTGTAATAAGCAGTATTAATAATTTAAGTACTTCTATTTTTTTTAATTATAAGAAAATAAAAAATCAATAAATAGTTTATCCCCTAAACCAAAAATGTATTGCTGTTTTCACTTATGTACTGCAAATGATAACTATTGAATATTTTTTTAGAGTTGTTTGAAATGAATTAGAGTGGTTTATTGAAGGTTAAGGTAACTTTATTGAAACTAACATTGCATAAGGTACAAGGATGACAATGTAACATATTGAAATAAAGTTGGAATATGAGTAAAAGCAATTGGGTAATTTAGAATGTGTAGTAGCAATACTAATGCTTTTAAACTTTTAGGTTAACGATATATAATAATTTGTACCTATGTATACGCAAAAAAAGGCTGATATTGATTAGTTGAAAGCAATGTATTATCAACAAATTTGAAAATAATTGTGCAAACTGATTTAGAAAATATATATAATTTTTACAATATATTGTAAACAAATTAGGACAAATAGAGGTTCATCTTGAAGGGGAAAAATTGTTACATTGCATAAAACTGTTGTTTAAAATAAAAATGGTTATCACTTGGCTTGCATTTTCTTTTAACCCTTCATTACTCATTAGTAAGGTGGTTTATTTTCATCAAGCATGTGCAGGTTATTAACCCAATATTTTTTTCAAGGGGGTAATTTGGTAAATATTAAATATATAGAAACGTTAGTGCCTAATAGCAATAATATTAAATACATAATTTCCTCTATCTGAATATTTCACTTCTTTCTAACATCTATTTATGTTAAATCATTCAAATGTATAGATATTTTTGATTTTTAAAATAATAGTACACTATTAAGTACTAAATGTATTGACTAATCATTGTCGTTATTTGTCAATGATTATCTGAAGATTGTTGTTACATAATCTTTGGGTCGAAAGACAAAAAGTCTCATTTTCATTGTCTTTTAAGCATGCTCATCTCGATACTATTTTAAAGTTGTTAAAACACAATATATTAAAATTTAATAGCATAGAAAATATAATGAAGAGATTTAAAAGCTATCAGGCATTGTTTCCATCTGTTTTTCTAATGCAACATACAATTTTGCCGGTATCGTCTATTTTATATGTCGTTTTCATATTTTGAAATTCCAGTCGTTAGTAGTACGTTTGGTGAAGATTTCTTCAAAATAACAAAGGTTTTTGGGCTGGAAAATGACTTGAGAACGGTACCGTGTTGATTGAGTTCTGAGGAGATCGATAAAGATAGCAATCCATTAAATTTAAACTGTTATTTTTTCGGTTAATGATGATTATTTATTTAAATATTTTCATTAAAATATTTGGCCAAATTGTGATCATGCATACATCGTGATGTCCAAGATTGCAATGGAAGTCTGCCGAAATCTTTGGAACATCTGAAATAGCGACATATTAGAACGAACTTATAAAATTTCGTTAGTGTATTTGATCAGATCTTTCTATATTCTATAAATAAAAAATACATGAGATGTAGATAGTGTCATAAAAATAACAAAACTAAGACGAAACATTTTGGTAAGCAACACCACACAAATAATCGTCCGCTTAAATCTAAATAGCTTATGATCCCAATTTTCACTGAAAAAATGTCTACATTTGCGTAGATGGTAGAAAATAATAAACTTTATACAAGTCATTAAACTAACACTAAGTATTCCGCCAGGTTTCCATTTTTTTGTTCAAAAATAGTTCAAGAAAGGCTCTTCATTTCTTTTGATCTTATCCGCCAATGATGTGTCGGTATGGAAACCTAAAGCGAAAAGTTCTTTTCGGCAAATTTGGAAATAAAATCCAACGGATACTCTCCTTAAAATCATTTGTCATGAATGTATTATTATCCAAAATAATTTATATAAAATTAAATCGCCAACAATAAAGCTGATTACAGTCAATGTTTGGAACAGAGCTAGTTTAACGAACTTTCTCATTTAACGCAAACTGGCAAGTGTAAATCAAGCACAATGGCAAACCCATAATCACTTCATTTCCTTTAAAATTATAAACTATATATTTCATTTCTTACCTGAGGTAGGTAAGAAATAAATAATGTTGATTAGACAATGTGTACTTTACCATTAATCCGTGGCTACTCGGTCTGCAAAACATGAAATGGGACAAAACATCAAAGAATAGATTTCAAACGATGGGACAATAAATCATAAATATGCTATAAAAATGAACCACGAATTACCTGACTAGCAGATGTATATCTGTTTATGCAGGATTGATAAAACAGTTGATGAATTAACAAACTTGACAAATGATTATTTGTAGATCGTGAGATGCTGTCTTGTGTGATGTAGGTCTAGAAAACATTTTCTTTATTGGGCCAACGTATCGATCTTTATTTAGATCATCTTCAGGGCTCAAAGTCGCACACGACACACATCTGCACAGAAAACACACTTTGAGCCCTGAAGATGATCTAAATAAAGATGAAAAGTTGGCACAATAAGATAATGTTTTTCTAAACCTACATCACACAAGACCGCATCTCACGATCTCCAAATAATCATTAATTAACGGTCGCTAAATACTACAAACATCATACTTGTAACATATTTTCGAGAATTAGTAATGAAAATGAAAGAAACGATTTTTTATTAAAAAATTTTAAAACCATTCTTTATATACGATTTCAGGTTAGAGTCGAGGGGGGTTTCGGAAGTGCAAAGACTGGCTTATTACGGAGGAGCACTAGGCCGCTTCCTCGTCATTCACCCCTCCGGGCAAATGTACATAACCGGCGAGCGGAGGGTGCCGCAGGGACATAAGGACGAAGAGGATGTCGGCGTGGCGGAAGAGAATCCTTCTTACCCAGACGATTCAGTAGCTATAAATCAACCTCCAGAAAATGCATCGATCGCCGAAGCGAAACCAGTCGCAGTTTCCATCGCCGGTGTCGGAGGAGTTGCTTCTGCTCAGCCCATCGGACAGGCCGTCGTAGGACCCGGAGGACTTGCAGTGAGCAGACCGATTGCCACAGCAGTCGCCGGAATTCCAGGAGCGGAAAATCTGGTTCTGTCGCCTGGAAAATTCCCAGGTAGCAAGCCGCAACACATCGTCTACAGCGTTTACCAACCTCAGACTGTCTACTACTACCCAATCGTGTACTACTAAATGTCTAATTTTTTCTTTTGTACCGTATTAAAATAAATTTTTAAACTTTTACTTGTCTATTTTTTACATTACATCTAAATTACATACTTATAAACGAGGACACGTTTCCAATGGCATCTACAAAGTTTCTTTCGGGAATATGCAACATTCACGACTGGAAGACAACTGGGTGATGCCATTTAAAAAAATAAGGTAAAAGACAGTCGTCATTAATCAATAAACCGATTAAATGATTGAATGTGTAGGAGGGGAGTCAGACACCACGAAGACAATTGTATATAAAAATATGACAATAAAGTTGTATATAATTGCTAAAGTTGCCCATGTAAAATTAAAAGAGATTTGACACAACAACTAAGAAGAAAGAAAAAAACGTGTAACATACAACAATAATAGCTTTAATTACATACAGATATAATTACATAGATGCGGTTAAAATTAAAACAATAAAACCATCTAGACGACAAATAGCTGCTGTTGGAAGTAAAGTTTTAAAACACCGAAAATATTTATAAATTTACACATGATAACGATGCTGATGTTTACAAGGAACTGGGGTTTTTTGTTCCCCAAGCACTGCCTTCTGGCTTATTGAACTTTCCGAGTTCTTAAGTCCAGTGCAATCGACTCGATCCTTCTTTTAAGAAGTCTAGGTTTGTCGTTGCTACTAAACTGGGTTTTCTTTTTATCACAGGTGTCTCCATTGAGCGGTTGCTTCACATTCGATGATATGGCAGTTTCATCCTCCTCATTTCATAATCTACAAATGGGGTCAAAATTTTGTCTGCTTTTCCGTTACCCAAAATTCCCTTGTGGTTCTGGTACCCAAGATATGACGTTGTTGTGTTCCGAGGTATTGGAGATTTTGGATGCACTCATCAACTAATTTTTATGAGATTTTTACATGCTAATACAATAGGAAGAATGAAAAAATCTTGTAAAATATATTACATAGATGCAGTTAAGATTAAAATAACAAAACCATCTAGACGACAAATGGCTGCTGTTTGAAGTAAAGTTTAAAAACTTTAATTTAATTAATTTATTAGCTGTTTGGCTATCCAATCTTTTGAGGATTTTTTTGCCTGTGTAACCTCTTTTAAGACCTTGTAAAGCAAAAGCATTGATGATGATGTATTTCAGCCTGAAAGACCGAGTTGTTCTTCCCTAATGAGTTTGATTGCTCATGTTTTGGGCTTGTATAAAAAATTTACACAAAGAAAAAGATATACATATATTCTTATTTTTGTATGTACACAAAAAAACGCTCACCACATAAGGTAAAAATCACTGCTTCAAAAACCTGTACCTACAATATAAACATCGGTATGCAAAGCAACAATTAGGTGGCCATTATTTACGAAAAAATTTCGCTGCGTGGAAATAGCTAACTGAAGGATCACATATAACTTACGCTCAACAAGAAAAAGGTACAAGAACATCCTACAAAACGTAGCAATGTGTTAATTTTTTGCATTATTAAATAAGGGTTAGTAACTATTTCTAGCACTATTAAAAACTAAAAAAGATAAGAAAAAGAAAACAAATGAACTCTCAATTGTTATTGTAAAGGCGATAATTTATAAAAATCAGCTTGTCTAATGTTCCACGCCTACGAAATATATTCTTCAGACACTGACTACTAACGAAGAAAATTAGAGGATCGTCTATGATCAATATATGAAGGTAACGTCGGAATCGTAAACAGAAATGTATTTTACACTTAGTAAATATCTTTGAAATTCTATGTCCATCTATTCTAGCATCTAAACAGGATATAGTGAAGAATAGACCCTAATGAACCCAACCATGAAAAGAAAAAACTAGTCGATAATTTAAATATAGTTATGGTAAAACAATGTGGTCAACGCTAACAGTAAAATATTTTATTCAGACTTGGACAGTGATGAACGATGGATTTTTTTATATTAGAAAATTTGTGATAAGCTTCTTTATAATTTCGGACAAATTTTTATTATCGATTGGCTTTTCTGTTGAAATTCAGTATCATAGTAAGAAACAAGACAAAAATATCGTATAGATTTACCAAATAGAAGCACATTTCGTCATGGGATGGTACTTTGCACGCTATTTTTCATTGTATGTGTCAGTTTGATACAGAATATAAAAACAAAAACCAAAACGCGGTGTAATACATGACGTATGTAAATTATATTCGGCAAATCCAATACTTCTCCTGTAACATTATACTTATTTTATCTCTTGCCCATGTAAGGCATCTCGACAATTTATAGGCTGATGGATATAAATATAATTTGTCTGAATCTACAATACGCGAAGTTGTAGAAGAAAAAGTTTTTTTCGTTTTCATTTGAATGCAATTCTCATTAATCCATTACGAACATAGGCAATAAACACGAATGTTACAATGGTATTGACTCTTGTATATTGTTCAAGATGGCAATTATTTTTTAGATTTGTGAGTTATGGAAGGCAGTTACAATAAAAATATTCATCGCACAATTTAGAGAAACAATTGTAGTTTGCAATGTTCACATTATAGCAATGAATAATAATTAGAAAGATTTAATCATGTTAAATAATTAACAAAACGATGAATTCGTGTTCTTGTGAACTTGTTTTTTTCCCAGCTGTATTTATTATGTGTAGAAGACAATCTTAGAAAAGTTTTCGGTAATGCTACCAAATTTTTCACAATCTGTCAAAAATTCAGGCCAAAAATAGTATCTATGCCAAAAGTTTTGCACACGATTAAGGTTAAGTGCGTTTTTTCAATCATAGTGCTTCAATTTAGTAGATTTATACATTATAAAGAGTTTCTCTTTTAAGTTTTAACAGCTGAAATTCCCAAGTTGATCCTCTGGAATAAATCAATGCGTGGTCCAAGCAAAAGTTCACAGAAATATAAAGAGTTGGTGTCTTGAAACACTCTGCTTATATCCTGACATAGCGTCATGTTTGTTTCCAGTACCGCACATATTTTGGAGTAGTTACCTACCCCAAAATATACGCGGTACTGGAAAAACGTTGCTTGAAATATTAGTAAGAGCAGTAAAATATAACAATTATATACTAAGTAATAAAGTGTATATAGGAATACGATTTTTTTTTAATTTGGATAAAATTTCTTTATGCACAAGTACTTACTTACCTTGAACCTTTATAAATGTAGGTTGAAATTATTCGACATCGTGAAGCGTAAAAAATGAATAGATATTATTACCGTCCAATAAATGTTTGTTTTGTTTTTTACTACCATCATTCTCTACCGGCAGTTCTTGGAAAACTTGAAAGATCAATCAATCTAACTCTTCCCGAATATCCCCTTTTCAATCCTTGTACACGTATGGGTTCATGGCTTATCCCGGGTCAATGAAACCCCAGACAAAAGGTAGAAGAGAAAAGCCAGTGAGTCAATGTGGATAATCCTCGCCCGTAAAAGAACCGAGACGAATTCATTTTGCAGATTCGTTGGCTACGAGGTCACTTCACGACTCATAATCTGAAATCTAATTGCTTTCTAGTGTAAATGAAAATATAAAGATTTTTTAGGTTGTTGAGGGAACTCATGACGAGGAGGCATACCTTATGTAGTAGGTAAACTACTACCTAGAGGAATCGCTAAAAAAAAAAACTTGTTCACTTGCAAACTGTTTTTGTAACGAACGCTGATTATTTGCAGCTTAAACTTCTTATGAGTACTAATTTTTTTAATCAGAACTTTGCCACCATAGCGGAAATTCAATGGGGCGGTCGAATGATTACGGCGCCCGATTAGTGGTTCTGGGTTCGATTCTTGGCTTACCCCGGTTTTTTAATTGAGAAACTTTTATCTATGTACATTCCAAAGGATTTTACCCAATTTGCCAGAGGAAGTGGAATTTGATGCAGGGTGGTCTTGGAGGGTTCGAACTACTAGAACAGGAT
This sequence comes from Cimex lectularius, assembly GCF_000648675.2. Lineage (NCBI taxonomy): Eukaryota > Metazoa > Arthropoda > Insecta > Hemiptera > Cimicidae > Cimex > Cimex lectularius. The sequence continues at coordinate 533,149 of NW_019392757.1, read as the reverse complement.
TTAGGTTTGTAGAGAGGATTGCTGTACCGCCAGCAAAGGTAATGGTGAGTGGTTTAGAGTGTTAAGAGGTCACCAGAGAGTATAGCATGGATTGTAGTGGTTGAGATCGGGGATAACAGAGGATATGAACAGATAGGTAAGGGTTTTACGATGAGATGTATGTATTTTGAAATGAAGGATGAGAGTTTCACCTGTAGACCCTGGTGTAAGGGATTGTTGTATGGTGTACGATGGCAGTCTGCCGTGTATGTACTGAAAAGTAACGGCATGAAAAACACCAGAGATAAGAGATTGAGGTTTCATAGATAACGTGAACAAAACAATTGGAAAAGCCGGATTTTAGGATGAGATGGTATGTCCTAAAAGGAAGGATTTGAGTTTCAGTTAAAGATTCTGGTGCCAGACACACTCGAACGACTGGAAGGATCTGGAAAGACTCCAGAGCGGAGCTGCTTAGCTCTAGGGGTTTTGCAATGACGTATGCAACATGATGAGTTTGGTAGAGCTTGTGGCGGTGATTGGCGACCTCGCCCCTCTTCGATAGGAATGACAAGCGCCTCACGCCAACGGTCAGGATAAGGACCGGTATATCGTATGAAGAATATCAACAGGCTATGTTAATAATGACAGGCTTGTTAATAATGTTAGTAGTCGACAGTATAGTTAATAAAACAGCAAAAGAATGGATAACTGCTAATTTCGTTATCAGGATCTTCATTTTCATGTAGTAAATCTAGTAGTGTACGTTTGTCAATGTGCAGCACATTTATTTTATAAAAAAATATTCTTATCATCAACTGAGGTATTGATGTTTATGGACGTCGATTTATGTTTTCCTAGTCACGCTCTTGATTACTCAGATGAAATGGGCCGCATCCACCTTATCGACGTAGTAACTCTTCCCTAGAACATTTCAACACCAACAACAAACAATTGTTTCCAAAATTTCCAATTTTCATTTATGCAATCTTTAACGACTAATTTACATTTTTACCGAAGCACTGTCACAACATATTGACCTGGTTTCTTTTTAATGCCGCAATTGTTTTCCAGCAGCTGGGTGAATCCTCAAAATCTCCCGAATAATAGAAAACGTTCGCCGATTACCTTGAATTAGTTTACAAGATCGTACATAAATCAACGTCCCGTGGGTACGTGAGATTTTGAAAGCGTGTACGATTAGAATGAGAATGGAAAGCTCATTAGAACCCCAGATAATGGGATTTTACGCGATTTGAATAAAGTCGCATATTAGTGGATTTTTGTCCGTTGACTCGATCCGTACCGTATCCGTTTCACGACATTTCAATAAAACCCAATGTAAGAGTTTATTCGTATCCTACACACGATATTTTAAATTTTCAGAAGGTCCCTCTGCTCTGATATAAATCAGTTTCATCATCATCATTGCAGATTCATGTTTTTTGTTTTAAAATAATATTTTACATTTTATCTCATTCCATTAAAATTAATATTGGCATCATAGTTTACTGCATAAATTTATAGTCTGGGTCATCTATGATATAGAATCATAGTCAAATATGACGCAATCCAACCTAACATACCCTCCCCCCTTGCGGACTACTTGGTAACGGGAAAACAATGCCGGGAAAACGTACACCCACAACAATTGGATATCCAGCCAAAAAGCATACCTTAAAACTTACTAAATGTTTATTTGAGTCATCAACAATAAGTTTTGATATGCCAAAGTTGTCATTATCTATAATCCTAAAAAAAGCTATATTTCTCCAACTATAATTACATATTATCTCGATATAAATGATATCAGCCTTTCATATTATGATTTTGTATTACGAAATTAGGGATAAAGTCAGTTTGAAAGCAATGAAAAACACACAGTTCCTTCGTCAAGCTTTCAAAACATATATCTTCTTCATTAGGACTTAAAACTATTATTATATTTATCAAGGTTAACAAATATGAACACATTGTGAGCAGATGTTTATGTTAACCTGGTGAATTATTAATACATAATAGTTTAAAAATCCTGATAAGAGGGATGTGATTCGAAAACTTGGCAAAGGAATTTTGATTTTTTTTCCACTTCAACTGTCTCAGATTTTTAAATAAAAAAAGATATTTATATAATACACACGCATACATCTCTTAACGTATAATATTAACAAATATATTTTCTAAATAAAGTTATCCTGACAAACAGGTAGGATTTACTTCACAGTTGGAAACATTACTACTAATAACTACTAAATAAGGTAGATCAACTGCATAGTTGAATATGCAATAATATATTTACATAAAGAAATATAATTTATATATATATATATTTATTTATTATATTTAATTGTATATCTTTGTATTTACAATTTTATATAATTAAAAAAATAACGTCAAATAATTTTATGGATTAAACTTTAGGTGCTATTTGTTTCATATTTGCCGAATAAAATTATGAGAATAACATATATGTACTTTTTTAATTCTGTATTTTAAAATCGTACAATGAACTTTAATCTAAAATAAGATATTTCAATAATTATATTTTATAATATGCTATTGTCATCGGAAATTTGTTCATTCAAGTTCAAAATGTATCTTATAATCCGTTTAGATTGAATGTGAAGTAGTTGGGAGTATAATTAGACAATAAATTACAAGTAAAGAAGGGGTGCAGGTGTGTCGTTATCACCAGCAATTTATGAATATTGGAGTATTTTTTGGCCCGGCCAAATTGGAAATGTTAAAAATAAAAATTAGAAGATTCGCCCTTGGACGAAAGTCGTTTGACAGGATTTAGTTGTTGATTCTCCCCAGAAGGAAACACTACGACACTTCTTTTGATATATTTACCAAGAATATATATTCAATATAATCAAGTACTTGAGATGTTTTTATTAACATACTTAGATTTAAGAAATATATAATATAAAAATAATACTCACTTTTGTTTTCAAACAAAAATTATCTAGTTGCCTTAACCGGGGGCGTTAACCCGCCGAACCAGTTTTATAACAATTTAATCTAATTTGGCAGACTTGATAAAATAAAATATAGTCATAGTGTTATTCAAAATAAAAATTATTAAAAAAAAAATTTAAAAAATTTAAACGCACTTCATCTATAGTCTATTATTCACACAGATTTCATCATCGGGGTGAATGATCCCATGTTAGTGGAAAAGGTTTTGCATTTTATCTTCTGTGGTTCTGCTAAGCATTTAAGTGCCTAATGCTTATTCTTAACTTGATATATAGTTAGATATATTATAAAAATATATAGTGGTAGTACCGTTCAAAACTGCGAGCACTAAAAAGCAACAAATCTCCAAATACATGTCCTGAACCTCTTAATCTTGTTCCGACAAACCTGTTTCCCTTTATTTCCTCTTTTAATGCCATTTTTAGTGGAAGTTTGAACACAAGCGTTCTGTTTGTCACGTTTTTTGTGATAACTTATAATTCTTCTTTATTTTTCTCTGGTTGTATGGAATTTTTTTGTCAACATCGTCCACATAGATTCTACAACATTGTATCTATTTTGGATTATTTGGGCGTTTTCGAAAAGTTTTGTCTTCATATACTTTTGTTAATTTGTTCTTCACAGGGGATTCATAGGGCAGACCAAAAATGATAAGAAACGACCAAATGACTTCATCTCAACCTCAAAACGAAATATCACTTTATATATTTATGAAACATTTTATGGTTCACTTTATATATTTATGAAACATTTTATGGTTGTTTACGGTAGTTGGATCAAAGTTAATTTAGTTTTTATTTTGTTTTTAGACTAGTTTGAAGTAATTTTAAACATTGTACTGATTCTACATTCTTCTGAAACTGTTAATAGTTCACACATACATTTCGTATTCGATACGTAATTGAATGGTCCTTTTTTGACGTTTAACAATAGATCTAATAAAAACCCAACGGCCAAATTGTTGATACACTTAACCTAGTACGCCTTTAAACACAATTAGCAAGGTTGTTGGCCAAGAGTTGTTAAAGACGAGTCGCTGCGTGATGCCAATCGCTCCTAAAAAGCATTGTTATAAAGAAGAAATCCGCCCTGACTGGATGCCTTAGAAAGCCTTGCCGAATAATAGACCTTACAAAACGTTTCGCCGTTTGTATTCCAACCCTCTTTGTGGTTGTTAATAGCTATGCTGTATTAATTTCTTTTAAATCTACGGGAATGTTCCAATCTTCTCTTGAGATATGGGAATTTCGACCCTAGAAAACTAGCTCATTCTACCTTTTGCTAATTTTCATCTCGAACCGGTGAGTTAGCATTGTTTACATAGTTTATAAACAGTATTGTTAAATAATATCATTGGCTTATATCTAAACTATTCATAAATGGAAAAAAATAAAACCATCATAAAAACACAAAATTTTAACAACTCAAAGCATGAGTGCAAATAATACAAATTAGTTTTGATTGTATTCACGAGTTGACTCAGAAATTGATGTGCTCATTTTTAAGTTATTTGTTTAATAAGACAACTGAAATGAAAATGAACTTCTATTAAAATCATTTGTTTATTTAGCTCACAGAGGACAACGCAATTCAATAATAATTATTAAATATTATTTATTTATTATATAGTCATTATTCCAATACTACTATAACCTTACAAATTTGACAAAAGGATGTTTTATTGGTGGTGATAATGCACAAGACAAATAAGGAAAAAAGATGAACCAAAGGTAACCTATACGTTTGTAAAAAAATTCATTTCCATATTTTACTTATATTTTACATTACATTAAAAATTGAAAATATACATACATTAAATATATGTTTTTTGTGTGAATGTAACGGTTCTGGCAAATATGACCTAATAAAAGCTTCTCATCAAACCTCCCGATAAATTATTTGCCCACTTATTACATTTTTCTTTATCTATCTCTTTTTTTTACTATGGACACTATAGATAATCTACTCATACTTGTACGTGCAAAGAACATTGAAAAGCTAGCAATATTTCAGACCTTTCAGGAAGATAAGGAGACCCACCCGGTTTTTCGCCTTAAGATATTCGCTCGAGAAGTAAACCTTTTGAGAGATAAGCCATGGGATATTTCACGTTGAAAATCCTGGGTCGTTCGATCCTAAAAAGAATCTTCTGGTTGAGAACGATTTGGATAATCTAGCCCACTCAGACCCCTCGTTCTAAAACAACATAAACGCTTTTTCTATGTTGTAAAGTCTGATAATCAGCTAGTCGAAAATGATCTTTGTACATTGAGTTTAAATTATTTATAGACTCTAATCAACTACTGTATTTATCATTATTTATAACTGCCTTCAACCGAACGATCGCGGACGTGTTGGAATTTTTACTGCTTCTCCGAATTTTTTTGCTGTCGATTGTGCTATTGTATGTTATATTCAACCAAAATGCCCTATTTCAATATTAATTATATATATGGATTATTGGATAATTTTTTTTCGGTATGTAATTCTAACTTCTACTCTAGTTCTAATTCTAATTCAGTTGGTTAAGCCTTGATTGGATTATAATGCTGTTGGGGCAATAGCCCCTTTCTTTAGTCATAATGGTAAGATAGTCGAGTGTATAATATTCTACTCGTATTAAACAAGTACTTGTGGATACACAATATAGTAGTATATCCAGGCTCAGCGTCTTCATCTTGATTATCTGTTGCTTTACTTTCTACAACAGAATCTGTTGAAGCCTTTGGCCTATTTACATAGGGACTTCCAGATTGGTGTGGCACGGATTTGAACCAAACAATTTTTGGTGATTCTACACTTTAAAATAGCGGACATGTATCTGCCGCTTATTGTGAATAGGCTTTGGTTTCGCAAAACAAATTTTCAAGTTGAAATTTTCCGTTTTTTCGCCGTTCGACTTGCTCAAATTAACTATGTATATGTACCTTTTTTCAGCATTTTGTATGTATTGCAATAAAAATGAAGTAAAAGCTATCAGAGTTATCAATAACCAAAAAATTTCTGAAAACCAAATATTTTTCAAGTAAATTAGGTCGTAATTTTTTTTCGTGAAACTAATATGAAATTTCGTATTAGCACCTCCAGCGATCCCTAAATATCAATTTTTGTATGAATTTAAATTTATCGATTTTTTGACCCCTAAAAATTTTCCGATTTTTGAGAAGTCGTTATCGGAATATCTGATTGAAACGGCTAGAATTCAAAAATAACTAAAAGGATTTTAACGTCAAAGGGACCATTTGATAGAAGACACAAAATTGTCAAATTATTTGTCAGTAATTATCCTCGTTAAAAAAAAGAAAGAATAATAGTCCGCTTTGATACAGTTATAAAATGCACTTGACAATTTTTTTAAAAGGAATTATCAATCATGAAAATCCACTAAACTTTGAGAAAAATGATGTTAGAGCTAGCACTAGGAAGTCAATGACGGTCGTCGAAATGATCAGTCAAAAGATTAATTTCTAAGCATCTAAGGGTTTTATAACGCTATAATCACAAATCCAAGTTTTGCACATTTTCTGACCTACTTTCCTTACAGAATATTTGTTAAAATATGCAAAAAAGCAGTAGAGCATTTCATTTTAACTTTAACCTACAAAGAAACCAACCAATACACCAACAATAATATTTTTTAATCTCTAAATAACGATTTATGCACATTTAATTGCCACTAAAATTAGATTTTGAAAAAAGCTTCATTAGGAATTCTACTAAGTCTATTTGTAATAACCGCGTTTTACCTAGATTAAAATTTAACTCACAATTTATTCTATCACTGATTGCTTTTCCGGTGTTTTGTGGACATTCCTTCCAAACTATCATAATTAAATATATTTTTATTAAAACTTATGAACGTCTGATCTCGTTTAATTTGGTTTGTATTAAAATAAGTATGTTGTAATAACTATAACGTTATAAATATATACATATAGTTTGAAATAAACAACAAAATACAAGTGTCCGGTTTTTTGTCTTTGAGGGTATTATTCTTTTTGATTATTTTAAATAACTTAATAGGATTTTTCTCAAGACGATCATATTCTTGATATTCTATCAAATATCGATGAAATAAACCTAAAAGAAAATAATTTGTACTAGTTTATTGAGTTTCTCTGAACTCTCAGATAAATTATTTAATAATATAAATATTTTATATTTATCTTTCCAGTTTCACTTTCGATGTTTTATCATGCGGAGAACAGACGATCGACGATTCACAAGAGTGATTTCAACGTCGTAGAAACGAAGGTGGTACTCGAATACCAACAGCAAGTCACTCTAGTGTAAATATAATTAAATCTTGTACGCGTAGATTTTTTTTTCTCGAACGTCTATCATTCCTTGAAAATTGAACAAAAAAATCCGTTAGACCACTAGACCTGGTTGGAGATTTTCGGTAGAACACACGAAATGTAGAGAGGTGTTCGCCGAGGGGTCAAGAAACTATAAGACTGGGCCTAAAACTGACATCAGCCTTGCTTACTGAATCGCCTGGGGACTTTAATGCATTAAGGGAGCGTTTTAAAATGTTTGATGTTTTCATTTTTTGTTGACGAACTCGGTGAATTAGCCCGTTGCAAAATATTTCACAAAAATCATGGAATTTGAGCTAAATTATTTATTAAAAGTTAGGTATCCAAGTTCGGGCACACAAATAACTTGTGAATCTATTCCAAACACATACCCACGTTAAAACTTACGAATTTTACATTTGACTCATCAGCAATAAGTTTCGAATATACCAAAGTAGCCATTATCTATATTCCTAAAAAAAACACTTAACTTTTTCCAATGTGCAAATACTAGTTAAAATAGATTTTATCTAGATAGTTATAAATTATCCCGATATAATTAATATAATACAATATAATTAATATTAAAATTGTTTATTACAAGATGAGGGATAAGGTTTATTTCCAAGAAAAGAAATACACTCAGTTCCTTCTTCAAGCTTTCGAGGAATATATCCATTTCATCAGGACTTTAAACAATTATTAATACTTCACAAAGTTAGCAATATGATCATATGATAAGCAGATCTGTATGTAAACCTTATGAAGAATTAATAAAAGTGTCTAAGTTCTAGATTTATGCAAGATATATTTCTCGAAAGCATGAAGCATCTTCTTTTTTCTTTTCCTTAATTTTCTTTTGTATTTCGTTTTAGTGTAAGTATTCTAACAAATTTTTATTTTATGTTGAAGTTTCGTTTGGTAATAATTTTTAAAAATATGGCAATAAATGAAACTGTCTCTATCGAGTTTAAAAAATATTCTTGTATAGACTCAGGGTATAAGTAGGGAGGAGTGTGACTCATATAATGTCTTTGGTATGAACGTGAAATTTGTACAATATATTTTTCAACATTATACATATAATTATCTATTAACATTAATTACATGTATTATCAAACTGAAACTTATGGTGTTTTTTTTTCAAATGCAATATCATATCGAGATAATTTCCATTATTATCTTAACTCCGACAGTATTTTCTATCACGAAACGTTTTTAGTGTTTTAATTTCGTTTCTAACATTCGAAATTGAATTCAACAAACAAAAGTGTGCGTGTCTTGTTTTAAAGATAGTACATTTTAGAAAAATAGAGAGTATTCATGATTAAAACATTCCAGGGATTTATTGGAGGGAAAGCAAACTGTACCCCACAACATTTCTACAAGTCAACGTTTTAGAGACAATTTTATCTCAATGCATTTTACACCTGTTTGACAGATTTATTTAATATTTGTTTCATAAAGGTAATTCATAGGTGATATAAAAAGGGTATATGGTCTGATATGAGACTATTATTAAGGGAAACAAAAAATTTCATCGAAGACTAGCAACCTTATTTTGTTCTCTGTAGGAAACATAAATAAACATTTGTTAATTTGTATAGTTCCTCTTATGTGTAAAGCTTTCAATATGTTATTGGACGTTAAATATCAATTTTTTTACAAGAAATATTTAATTGCTATTAAAAAATTGTTATATTTCCTCCTGTGTTATGCGGGATAATTAAACTGTAATTGATCGTTACCGCTTTCTAGATAAATCACACACGCGTACAAATAAATTTTTATATGTAACAAATGTATCCTTTTCAACGAAATCGTTTTAAATTTAATCAATAATTTCAAAAAATGTTCTTTTAAGACGTAATATATTAGCATTTACGACTTCAACATTGACGAAGAATACAAAAAAAATGTTATTTTAATTGTATATTAAGAACATCTTTAAGCGGTCTAGTTTCATAAAATTTATCGTTCCAAACAAATATTTTATTATTATATATTTAGGCAAGCACACACACACATACTCACAAAATAATTGCCTTAGCTCACAGTTAACTGCCAGATTCGACTTGTTAAACGTTAGTATACTATATAAGCCTATTAAATAAAAGCATCATGTACCTATATATTAAACCGTTTGTGCTTTTACAAATGACATGCTTTTTATTTTATTTTTTCATATTTTATTCAACCAACTTTTCGATTTTCTTTTTCTTTTTAGCCAGCTACACCATAAATTGAAATTATTGAGTTCTGAAAAGAAGATTGCAATCTTTCTAGAAAGAATCGATGAATTTTTGACTTTCTGGTATAATGTATTTTTTAGGATGGAAATTACTTTTAAAATGTGTGAAGACAAATTGATCCTCAAATTCATTGATTTGTTTTGCACATATTGAAGTTTTCCTTCAGAACTCGATAGTTTCTTAATTAGAATTTATCTTGTAAATGATCATTGTTGTTTAAAGTTAAGTTACAAAAAATCAAAACAATTAAATTTTCTTATTTTATTCAATTAACTTTGCAATTCTATCCTTTCTTTGACCACCTACACGATAAAATGAAATGATCGAGTTCTGAAGAAAAACTTCAATATCTGAAAGACAAATCTATGAATTTTGGAGGATGAATTTTTGAAAGTACTTTCCTTTCTAAAATAATATCACAGAAACCAGAAAGTAATTGTTGTTGTTTAAATTTGGGTTTAAAAACGCAAAACAAATTAAATTATCGTATTTTATTGAATTAATTTTTTAATTTTCTCCTTTTTCTAACCAGCTACGTAATAAGTTGATATTATCGAGTTCTGACGAAAAACATATCTGTCTCCAGAACAAATCAATTAATTGTTGAGTTTCGGGTTTTAATTTTTTTCGTATGGAAAGGATTTTCAAAGTGTGTGAAAAAATGAGGAATTGCATTTCAAACAAAAGTTGATCAGGTAGTTTTTAACGCACCAACTAAGCCATGGGTGTCTCATGGGTGAGTATTTGCTGTTAGCAGTTATCGTTAATGACGTGCTTAAAATGTGATAATTTATGTTAAATCTTTCTTGTTAAGTGTATTGTTTTGTCAGATAAGAATGTATAAAACAGTCCTAGTATTTTGCAAATTGAAATAGCTTGAAGTTCACCTCGGTAGATGCTGCGCACTCATGACATGTGGATGAATCCATCATGTGTCCGAGTAATGATCCCAATGTGAGTCATCAGAAACTTTTCCTCTTCTTTTCTCCTTCCATCACCCTCCCTTTGCGCGGCACCGACCAATCTCACAATTGAACTGAAAACAAAGCTACCCAACTATTAATTGCAATAATTGATCCAGGGCGTAAAACAATGCCATAATCCAGGGGGTTGGTGGGCATTGTCACGGGGAGGGAGTGGGAGGCAACCCCGGCCACATATATACTCTCTGCCGGTAGACCGACAGCGCATTCTGCTGCAGGACACGACCATGATCACTAAGGTAAGTGAAATACAATAGGCATGACAGGTCTCGTCATTGTTTACTAATTCGGCAATTATTCAAATACGTCGAATTTGAATTTTTCGGTGTTCCAATCTGACGTGGGATATGATTTTGCCAAAACGCCATGATGAAAATTCTTAAGACGAAAAGTTATTGTTTTTAATTGCCTGGTACGAAATTTATCTTTTTCTCCTTATGGCTATAGCGTGTCGTCTTCATTGCGACGAGTGGTAAATTACGTAGAATCGGATCGGGCTCGAACTGTGTCTCTTGTAATCAAGTCGTCTTCCGAAGAGGTCGATGCTCCCAGAAATATTCACGTCGGCGTCCTTGGATGTTGCAGATAGCTTCATGTCGTAAAATTTTCAGCAGTCACGGAAACTAGATCACCACTGTCTTCTTGCCGAGGTTAATGCAGAAAGTCTAACTTTAATATTCCAGATCGTGATAGATAAAGTTTAAACACTATCTTTTACGACAGACCCCCTGCTTCTGTTTGGACTAATAGTCCGATAAACTGGGAAAAATAAAATAAACTGGAAGCCCGCCAGGACCGTTGTCTACGTGACTGGAATTCGTATTAGGGAATCTTAAAGCCTCACCGAGTTAAACGGGTCAGCAAAGTCTTTAATGCAATTACGATTTTCAAATTAATTGTACAGTAATAAATGTGCAACTTGGTCGTTTCCGATCATTACGTTTTGTCTATGTTAACTTTTTTTGGTCAGCCAAACTATGAGGAATGTATGAAAATACTTATTGATCACTCTACAAAACTCAAGAAGAAATTTCAAAAATTAATAAACTCGTTCTTAACAAAATTTAAAATTTGCCTACGTGTTCCTGTAATTATAGTATAACTGAAGTTTATTATTTTTGATTCCTACTTAATGTTAATGAATTGTTAGCTCACCTCATAGGTAGACACCTAGACATCATAGGTACGTCGGTACATAAGAAAAGACATTTTTAGGTTACTCCAAGTCTTAAGTTAAAGATTACTTAGTTTTGATAAATAAAGTTTCATTTGTCCACATTTCATAATTTGAAATAGTTGATTTATTCCTGCCCTGCCGATTTATTTATTAAGTACCGTCACTCTTTCAGCCACGTTATTATTTGTTCATTTTAGGTTGAGTACTAATAAAATTATTGGATAGCAAAGAAACCTACCTAAAATTACTTTAAAGTATTACTGTAAGCAAAACAGTACTACCGTTCTTTTTATTAAATACCATATGACTTAATATGTTTTATATTGTTAATACAACTACGAATAATGTATATAAATGAACGTATTTATTAACACTACAATTTTACTTAATGATCGTAAAAACAAAACATAAAAATAATTTCAAAACATTTCCTTAAAAAGTATTCAATGAATTGTACTAGAAGTATTAATAGTGTTACGGTAAATAGTAATAAATAGACAAAAAAGTAATGAGAACGTATGCGTAACGGTATTGGTAATAGAGAATGATGTTTATGATACAGAAGATTTTGTAATTAACATTCCTAACATAAAGAAGCTTACAAGGAAAGATTTGGCCTCAGGCGGCATGATCTGTTATCTGTTCTTCCATCCGAATAATTGAACAGCCTCACACCCTTCCCTGTTGTTTTTTTATCTGCTCTAAGACTAATCAATGGGCTAAATGGAAACCAAAAACGTGTTCTTGTAGGTAGTACTTGCGCTTTTGGGGCTGGCCTGCACGACCGCCTTCCCCAGTACGTACCAGGAGCAACGGCAGTTCTACTACCCGCAGCCTCTGCCGGTTCAGCAGCAGGTGCTGACGGCCTACCAAGTGCCACAACAACTACCTTATCAAGTCCCTGCTGCCACCCAGCTTCTTCCGTAAGAAAAAACTTAATGCTATTAATATTATATATTTTTTAAAGAATTATTTATTGTAGTGTATTTGGACGCGACAGTATTATCGTCATTTTGAAGGGATTTTATAGGAGAAGTTTGTTTGAAATATGACAAATGAAATATAAAGGGTATACATGTGTGTGTGTGTTTAATTTACGGATCTGCCAAGTTACCGGCCACTGATGTCTTATCCTGACGAGTAGTAGGTACTGGTCTCTAGCATTTGTGTAGTACGATACATCTCTTTCAAGCCTACCTAATAGAAACAATCGCCCATTCAGTTTACTTTTATTTACACCGTGTGTTGTGTAAAATTATGTGTTGGTTTACCTGCAGTTAAAATTCAAATATAGACAGCCAAAGCTGTCTGAAATGTAAATTTCAAAAGGCCGTAATAGAATAGTACCCAGAACTAGGTCCATAGCAAGATTCCAGTGTACAAAACATCAAAACGTGGGCTTCTTTATCTCAAGAATTTAAATTTTAAATAGCTTACCTTTGCACAAAATAGCTTTTTTGCACTCATAGAGGTTTCGCAAACATTTATAATCTCACAATTTTTAAAGATGATGATGGTTTTTAATGATAACAAACGTAAGTAATCCAAGTAGAATTTTCATCTTCCAAATTCTATTCTATGAACCACGTAGCCCATTCCAGCCCGCGGGCGCAAGTTTATTTTATTTTTTACTCCTTATTTTTCATGGTTACAAAATATATAATATACTTGGATCCGTACTTTTAATTAATTTCTTTTGTATGGATCGAAAATATAGAAAACCCACAACCACATGTTTAAGTTAACAGAAATAAATAAAGGAAGAGGGGAGAATTAATGAGTGAGAAAGAGAGAGCGAGAGAGAGAGAGAGAGAGAGAGAGAGAGAGAGAGAGAGAGAGAGTGAGAGTGAGCGAAAGAGATTAGTAAGCAAAAAATAAATATATTACGATAGAGTGAGAGTGTGTCTGAGTTGGATCTTCGAATTTAATATCGGACGACATGAAGTCCACAGCTTTTTGTATTTCTGTGTATCTGTGTCAGCTCGTTTGCTATTTTGTCTGGCTTTTTGTAGATCTAAGTTTTAGTAATCCCATTCAACTCGTTGTTTGTCAATTTATTGAGTACAGTGGTAGGATTGTAATGCAGAACACCACGTATTCTTTTGTCTAAGGTGTATGAATGGATTTCTGACCGTTTTCACAGTCAATTGACCGTTCGTAAATAGTGCAAGGGCAAATTTTTGAGAATTTTTAAAGCTTTCAGATATATTTGTGAAAACAAAGCATTGTTAATGTAAAATAAAATCTGGTATCAGTCAATAGTCCATATATGGTTGTTCTTTTGACTTTTTGTTTTGCAAATTCGTTTAATAAATAGTTTAATGAGTACTTTTTATATTGGATATTACGCAATCATGATTTTTTTTAAATAGTCACGTTTTGCTGATAATATTTCTTCTATAACACAGTAAAACGAATGTTTAGGAACAATGTAAACACAGGAATTCGTTACGGCCCACACCAATTGGTGTACGTCGTGCCTGCTGGAAGCCAGGTTATCTTTGACGAAGAAGGAGGCCAGGGAGGACAAGGAGGAAGCGTCATCGATGGCGTCGTGAACTTGTGGAATGGATTCAGCAGCTATTTTCCCAATTGGGCAGGTGGTGCAGAAAAGCCTACTGAAGGTGCTACTGGCGCTACTAATCCTCAAGAACCATCAAGTATGCTAAAAACAACTAAAAATATTCGATTAATATTTCTGTTGAAATCTCATTTGAATTTGTTTCTACCTTACATAATTCTACATATACGAAATAGTTCCGTGACTGAGTCACAAACCAAATCCCTGGATCTAAAGGGCTGAAATTTCGACGGTGCATTCCTATAATGGCATGGATAGCTACTAAGAAAGGATTTTTTTGAAATTCCATCCCTATCTTCTGTATATATAAAACAGTTCTGTGACTGACTGATAGACAGCACACAAACTAAACCGCTGGATCCAAAGGGCTGAAATTTCGACAATGCATTCCTACAATGATATGGATAGCCGCTAAGAAAAGGTTATTGAAATTCCATCCCTATGGAGATCTTATGGGCAATTGTTTACCATGTATAGACCGAAGTGAACTGAAGAAGTGACGAATTTGAGAAACGGGACTATATTAGAAAGCCATACTAGCACTTTGTATCGCATTTGAAAGGTACTTTAAATAGAGTTCCGTATGGACGAAGACAGGTAAAAGCTAGTAAACAAATAAACATGAAATTTCATATATGCTAGGGATAAGGATTATAATTAAATATGCTAGGGATTGTTAAATATGGCTACAATTAAATACACAGGGTGTCCCGTGAAAGACGTTAATACTTCAGGAGGTTATCCTACATAACAAATTGGAGTTAAAAACCTTAATTGCCAAAAGCCTGATTTTCAATTGTGTTCGAGATATTTCACTTTTCTGGTTAATTCGACTTATCACAATTTTGTTAATCCTACTTTAAATTTTATTACACTAATGGAAAGAGCATTGA
The DNA here is from genome assembly GCF_000648675.2 of Cimex lectularius. Taxonomy (NCBI): domain Eukaryota; kingdom Metazoa; phylum Arthropoda; class Insecta; order Hemiptera; family Cimicidae; genus Cimex; species Cimex lectularius. Next base: position 518,004 of record NW_019392757.1, on the reverse strand, counting down.
AAATCCTATGAGATTTATTAATTGTAACCTTAAGCAAACAAAATACAGAATCATTTAGAAGATAAACTGCTATGTTTTTACGAGTTTCCAATGTTCTTGACTGAAGTATAAGTAATATTTTCTTAGTTCTGTACATACCGATAGATGTAGAGCTTGCAACAAAGCTCCTAATAATGAACAGCAAACAAATGTACTTAATTTCCCAACGGTCAGTTATCACCCATTTAAAATTAACGTTTAATTCTAAAACCTTTCGGTTACAAAATTATTAAGATTTTGAAACTTCTATTAAAAAAATAATTAAAGACTCTTTGGTACAAAATTTAACAAAAGAAAAAATAAAACTTCAAAAAATTAAATTAAATATTCAAAAAGTCTACCTTCTTCAAGAGAACAAGCCAGTCATAGTTTGCTGACAGATTTAACTACACTCAACCTTTTTGCTTTTATTTACGTGCAATTTTGTACCATGTGTGTTTTTGTTTGTTTTATATTACTTTCATTATTTTGTAACCTTTTACATACTTCAATTTGACATGCAGGATAACCCCCTGAAATATTGACGTCTGTTCAAGGGGGTGTATAAGCTTGTTGTGACCAATAATGCATAATATCTATTAATTTTCAAACATTTTTATAACATAGCAATAAAATATATTTTGTCGTTTAACATGCAGAGTCTGTTCTAAAATTCATTGAGATGTTACAATAATAATCCTTTTTAGCGCACGTAACAAATATTGTTCCAAATTTTCTTTTAAAAATTTATTTTTAATTATATTGCAGTTTAAAAAGTTTTTTTTTAAATCGTATTACAGGGTGGATGTTTTGATTATCACGTGGGTTGATGCCGTTAGAGCAATCCGGTTGCCCGTACCGCCTACCGGGAATTGCCATCGAGGTTAAAGTCCTCAAAGGGATGCATTAAAAAATGTTAAATTAGTAAATTAGGCAATTTTTTGATTGGATCCTACTTAAAAATTAGTTTTCTGTCCCAATCTCTTATTGTGCGTAAATGCCATAAAAATTGAAATGATTTAAACATATAGTATCAATTCGTGGTTGTAAACCTGGAAAAATATCAAACTTTCGATTTTAAGTAATCAATTTTCATTTTATTTTAAAACCGGACGGAAAACAATGAAATACTATTTCTCGATCCGTTGTCATTTGAATTGTCTTTTTAATAAGTGGTTTGCTCTTTTTTTTTTTAAAGAAGAAAAGCCAGAAAAGCTGGAGCAGAAGCCACCTATGCCAGTAGAAGCAGAGAAAGAGCCGGAAGGCGCTAAGAACAAACCGAATCAGCAGACCCAACAGCAGCTCCAGCAGCAACAACAGCAGCTCCAGCAGCAGCAACAACACCTCCAACAGCAGCAACAGCAGCACCTGCAGCAGAGGTATTATCTTTTCGGACAGCCTCAACCGTACTTCGCACCAAGGCCGGGATTTTCAAGCCCAAACCAAAACCAGTTGCACTACAGAAATCTCGCTCAGTTGGGAATGGTAATTGTACAAAAGGATTTCTATTGAAAATAAAAGTTAAATTTTTTCTATACCTTCATGAAGTAATGTTTTTTTTTAATTGCCACTTAACTTCAAAACCGTGGGTTAGAAGCTAACAAAAAAGAAATTTGATTAATTCGATGGGCTTTTAGCGTGACCAGAAACCCGGCAGTGCTGCTCTTGGATTTCAAAAATTGTTGCAAAAAGGCGGAGAAGAGGCAAAACAGCCCAACGCCAACGCAGAAACTACGACCACCGAGGCTTCCAGCAAAGAACCCAGTTCATCGGTTTCTCCTTCCGTTGAATCCCCTGTTGAAGAACTCGGTAAGAAATGGCAAAATATCTAATTTAGATATAGGAAATCAAAGTTTTAAGTTAAGTTAGTTTATAACCAAATCGAAAATCAAGCAAAAATCACGAATTTTTTCGTTTCAAATTTTAATGTTGAATTTTACACATTTAAAAGTTATGGAGATTGGATAAATCGTGAGCAACATGAACATCATTTCCAGAAAAAACAATCGAATTTATTGCAAGCTTTAGAAACTTGATATAATATTGCTTGATTATTTAAATTTTAAAAAAAGTTTATGGGATACCAAGTGTTTAATGAACTGTTAGGGAACATTTGTCCAAATTGTTTTTTTGAATAGTTTAATCATTTTATATGAGTAATTTGATTAATATTTAAATCTTTAAATCGCTTCAACATTTAAGAAAAAAATACTACTTACAATTCTTTAGTATATTTATTGAAATTTTACTCGATAAAGAAGCATATGTTGTAGAAAAGTACCGTAACTGCCGCAATGGACTTATTGCACTTCCACAATCACCAATCAATACGGATTTATAGGAAATAATCCTTAATTGTCCAAATTTTATGGATTTACAACAGCGCAAGGCGTTTACCTTTTTTTCTACCACAAGAAAATAATTAATGGTTCAATTCAAGTAAGAAATGCATTGTAGTAGGCAAAAAAAGTTGAGGTAAAGAAAATATTGATTTAAAACAATAAACAATAAACTGAACTATCTATTTACAAGGACAGATTTTTCAATTCATATCGGATTTGTTGCCACGTGAGGGTGAGGTTCTATCATACGGTCAATTATATTTTATAGACTCCCAAAGCTAACTCGATAACCGTTCATGATACCCAGAAATCCCTAGACCGCGCAGTTTTAACAGCCCTCTGTGGCATTTTGGCTACAACCCTCATGCTCAAACATACATGGCTGCAACTGAAACAATGCAAGACGAAAATTTTAACTTGAATACATTTTGTTTATTGTGCAACGATGGATGTGCGTAGGTTTAGCAAATATAGAGCAGAAGAAGTAGCTGGAATTTTTCATTCTTCAGAAAGCGAACAGCCAGTTCATCGACATATCTTTCTGCACTATCGTCAAAGCTGTCAAAGTTAATTTGTGTTTTAAGTTCTCACCGTGATCCCATGTTGTACCTTTTATCGGTCACTGTGGTGAGCCAGGATGGGGTCCAAAATGACCCATAGTATGAGAAAACAAAAACGTCGTGAACATCCAATGTTACAGTTCGCCTGTTATCTATCTGCTATTCGTAATCCGTTCTCCCACGTTCATAAATCAGATCGTTCCATGATTCCGATTATAGAAGGGAGCTATTGCCCCAGCAGGGCAATGGTAGGAAATAGTCTTTCTGTGAAAGCATTTTTTGAACAGTAAAAAAAAACTGCTTAAAATTTGGGTTTCCAGAGAAGACTGTAAGGAGAAACTACTACTTTATTCGTTCTTTCAAAGATCGCGCTTTAAGCTCTAGGGCATGACAAATCTAGCACATTCAATTTATGGTTATGTACTTCTGTACAAATACCCATGTTTATGCGTTTGTTTTAACTAACAAAAGATGCCAGTTTAAAATGATTATAAGGTTTGAAAATTATGTATTGTGTGATAAAAAATTAATGAATTTTTTTCTGTATTTAAAAATAGATCGTATTACATACTCATAAACAGAAAGATTTGTTGATTATCTTAATAATTAATCGTGCAGCTACATGCCACACAACGTTCATATAACTAACAGTTCGGAATATATCAGGGGGACAAATTAATAATAATTAACTGGATTTAAAAGAACATAAGGTAGGAAAAATAATAAATATTTAAGTAATATATGAAACCAATACTCAGTCAACTATCAAGTATGCACTAATAAAAAAAGAAATTTTCAAAGTCCAAGGCTGACCATTAACGAAACAGAAAAGTAAAAATATTTCTGTAGGTGTTTCAATTTTCATACTTTGATGGCGTAGGAAATCCTGTTTACCGTGTTTTCTTCTTTTTTTAATTAAAAGTTACTTATCATTGACATTGATTGCCTCTTATTAAGTGCTTAAGTTGAGATGAATAGTTTAATTTCTTGAGTATAAATTTTACACTTTTTTTTAATATCAAAACGATATTTTTTTGTTTTACTCACTCACGGCCCGTCAAGCATTAAAGGTAGAATTATTATTTTAAAATAAATATTTTTATTGGGCAAAATATACCAATTTTATAGATCACATATAAACAAAGTTAACATTTTTAATACAGTCCTTTAGTTTTTGTTTTGATTTGTGAAATTTATATTTGAATTGGTTACCTCGTATTTGAACAAGACTTTTTTTGGCTACTTTATCGAAAATAAATGATAAATTAACAAGTTGTATTTGGACTGTGTCCAGTGGAAAGTTGCCCTTCGGAAACTTGAGTGTATCCACCCTAGGTGGGTGGATAGCCATCCTTGAAAGACCCGGCCCAAGAAAACAATTTCCATTAAATTCGTAGAAAAAAAGGAAATTTTGTAGGCGGTGATCTTTTTATACCAAGCATTTTATTTGTAATTTACTCGGGGATTTTTAGACATTAAGAAAACCGGTTGACATTTAAAAATAGCAACTTCAACGAAACGACTGTTTATTTTTTTTATAATCAATTTTTCAGAAAACTTACGGTTCGATTGTAAAGTTTAACCTGTTATGAACCATATGAATGTTTAACTATATGAAATAATGGAAACAAAATGATAATTATTTTATTTTGCTTTTTATTTATTTTTTAATAATCTTAGTAATCTTATGGTCTTTGCATACTAGCCAAGGAATATGTCCTTTCAAAATGTAGGATTGGAATATAAATTATAGTGTTAAAAATTTCAAGCAATATAAATAGAAGTATTATCGTCAATATTTTTCTACAATTAACCAAAAATCTCCCTTCAATGAATTCAGTTTTTCCACAATATAAGCAAACGTTTACCTTTATATATTACAATTATTAATGCTAGGTGTTGGTCTGCGAGTCGGCGAACTCATGCTAAACCGGCATTGTATCCGTCTTCCCTCGCTTGTTTGTAGAACTACTCAAACGCGTTTCGGCATTGCCCCATCTTCAGTGAGGAGAATTACAATTATGCTATATAAATAAACATATTTTTTTTCACTTCAGTTATGCTTTTACTATTTGACAAGTGAGAAAAATGTGTAAATTTTTATTGTTCTTCGTGTAAATATAATTAAGATGAAAATTGTACAACTTTAACCCTTATAATGATAAAAATTATTATATATTCATTAATCTGACATATCAGGAACAACTTATAATGGTATACATTTTTGTTTTTGATGTCGAGCAATATTTTTAAGAAGTGACATCTGCTCAATAAAATTGATTTTAATTATCCAAAGAATATTACATGTTAAAAGGTCTAAATAACTGCAGAAAAATATATGTAGATGTAAAGCAAGATAATTTAATTTAATTTATATAATTCATGACATGATTTCAAGCGCGTTTTTTTAAATAATGTACAATTCAAATTTCTATTTAATGGTAAGTATTTTATTTTTATTATCGTTTATATGTAATGATTGTTATGTTTCTCCAAGAAAGGCCATTCAATTCAAACTATATATACTAAGTACTATATTCTCTCTTTCATACTCTTTGTAAAAAATTTACATATCAAGTTTCATGTTTATTTTTGTTTCAAATACTTTTTGGCATATTTTACTTGTATTTTTGTGTACATTTATGTATTGTATTTTTTGTTGTTGTTGAAGGACCGTCAATTGCCCAGGCGAAACCCCAAGCCGTCTCCGTAGCAGGTCCGGGTGGAGTAGCTGCAGCAGCTCCCGTCGGAACAGCAATCGTCGGCCCAGGAGGAATGGCCCTTTCTGCCCCGATGGCCACTGCCGTCGCTGGTACGAAACCGGGAAAACCCCAGGACAAAGTCAGGTCGTACTTCCCCAGGACGTCTTTCTATCCTTACTAAGCCGTAAGAATTCTTGGAGATTCCTTGCGCCTCATCCAACGACGATTGGCGAGTGACGCGATGAATTCTCGACAACCAACGAGTGCCAACATGTCAACCCTTTTCAAGCTAATTTATTACGTTTGGATTTTCTTTTTTCAATAATAAATAAATTAAATTATATCAATTTTTTTATTACAAGTACCCATACTATAACCATAAAATAGTAGTTATGAATTAAAAAAGGACTGACAACGTCATGTTTTTCGGCAAGTAACTAAATAATAACTAGCTATTAAAGAGTAAAGAATAATATATAGTACATGTACGTATTACGTGTGCAATGTTGAGCTTATATCGATCAATAAAAATAAAATAAAAAAGACTTATGGAACAAAACTTTATTATCATAACAATACTCGATGATACAAAATATAAACTGGGCAGATAATCCATTAAAAAATCAAGACAAATTTGTACAATTTTTGGGCTATTTGTTGTTCGCCCTTGATAATCTTTTCCTGCCGTTTGCTGTGGGCAGACTGGTTTTGTTATTTTTCCATCATTAGTTGTCTATTTGTTATCTCTGGAGCTTGTCATTCTTGTTCAACATAAATATATCAAATTTTTTGTTTGAGAAATTATTTAAACGAATCCTTAAGATTAATATGTTCTCATTTTAATTATAAAATACTGACATTATTTCACCATTGCAAACCATCGAAAATTTTCAAAATGTACGTTAATTTCTAGAGTTTAAAAATTTTAAGATCGATTTATAAGTATATGAACAATTTTAGCTTTGTTTTAACGTGAAATATTTGAGCGTCATTAGTTGCAATGATTCAGAATTGGATTTACAGGAATGTTGAAAGGTGAGGGAGAAAAAGTTTAAAGAACGTTGGGATGGGAGAAAGATAGATAATAGATGTCTAGATATGATAGATAGATATATGAGAGAGCTAGAGAGAGAGAGAGAGAGAGAGAGAGAGAGAGAGAGAGAGAAATAAAAAGTGTATTGTTCGAATAATAACTAAGTAAGAGAGAAAGCATAAGAACCTTAGAAAAGAAGAAAGAAAAAGAGACAGAATTTGTTATTAAATGAGACAGAATTGATAATTAATTAATAATAATTAAAAATGTTCAATTTATGAATAAGCGTGTGTAGTAGAGAAACAGAGAGAGGGGATAGACAGATGAATAAATAGATACATAAATAAAGTTAGAGAGTAAGAGAGGGAGAGATTGTTAGATAGATCTAGAGAGTGAGAGAAAGAGGAGAAAGAGAAAGAGGAGAAAGAGACTTAGATAGAGAGGTAGATGGAGATAGGTAAGTGAGAGAGAGAGAGAGAGAGAGAGAGAGAGAGAGAGAGATTGTTAGATAGATATAGAAAGTGAGAGAAAGAGGAGAAAGAGAGGGAGATAGAGAGGTAGATGGAGATAGGTAAGTGAGAGAGAGAGAGAGAGAGAGAGAGAGAGAGAGAGTGTGAGAGGGAGAGAGAGTGAGAGGGAGGGAGGGAGGGAGAGAATAATAAAAAGTGTTTTGTTCGAATAATAACCAATGAGAGAGTTCTTGCATCTATTCAATCGTAATTAAGACTTCTTGATGCGAAATTCAATTTTCGGTCACTGATGTGGTTTATGCTTTTACTTTGTTATGCAATACATAAATGCATTTTAAACGTTTTATCTATTCAAATATATACAATACTTGGGCGCTAAGAAAAAAGTCATGAATTTTAACAACAAAATATGGACAATAAGTCTAAATTAAGTTGGCGAAACATTACATTACTTAAAATGCCATTTTTGCGTTAAATTCGCTTTTATCTTGTTCAGTTCCACCAGAGCTGGTTGTTACATATTTCCATAATCGCAAATCTCCGAAATTACATTCAATGTGACTGACGGCATCCGGCTGAAATCGCATGCCCAACAGTCGGACAAAGCAGCAGAAGTAACGAAATGTTGTGCAAGTAGACGTGCGGAAATAATTGGTAATGAAACCGTGGATCATTAGGGAAAAGTAATAAGTTCAAGATGGCCTGGTCGAATTTATTTTTATTAATCAATTAACCATCAATTGGGAAACTATCCGGGTGATGATAAAATACGTAGGCAAAATTAGGCAACAAATTCTACCTAGAAAATCAACTTTATAGATCAAATAGAAATAAAGCTAGAATAAGTTTAAAAGATACATTTGGCCATTTCGTCAGTTCAAATAAAATATCCATTTAACGAAGTTAATTGTTTGGTAAACTAAGATAAATTATGCATTTCTTTCACTTGTGATTAATTTCTGTTGCGATAGCATTTGCCTAATATACGAAAGAAAGTACTATTTAATGTTGAAACATACTTTCATACGATTATACAACAAATATTTACGCTGACATCATCAATTGTGTAAAAATTGTTTTAATATATATATATANTATATATATATATATGTTCATGTTCATAGTGGTGGAGTCAATTGTTAATTGTTCAAAAATGAAATTACTCACTCTTTAAGGAGATGTTTTCAACGATAAAGATGTGCTATATTGTCAAATGTAGTAGTTTATGAATACTAATTACTTTGTCTTACAAGGATGTTTCCAATATAATACTGTAAAGGTGACAATTGCATTGCCAATTAGGAAAAATCAATTTAAACTGTGCCACCATATGTCGTACAAGTAGTTTTTGTTTAACATAAAAACTTTGCAAATATTATATTTCATAAAATCTAGAAAAATTCCTGAACGAAAATTAAATTTGAAGCCATCCGTCGTTTAGCATTCGTTTCTACTGGACATATCCGTGTTGGGGCCTAAGCTTGTGTACTGGAAAGAGGTCAGTTATGCTTCTATAAAAAAACGAGTGTACATTTCATTTAATGCCCTCAAATACTCTGTGAAATTAGAAACTAGGAAATTCCATATAAAATCCAAAAATTTTAAGAGAATGTTGAATTAATTGTTATACATTCTTAATGAGTTCGAAGATCAGTGGTTAGAAATCTGTTATAACTATCTGGATTCTTTAACTCGCCCTTTTAACAGGTCGAAACGACGTCGTGCTCAAATTGATTATTCCTTCACTATGTTTGGACCTTCTAAAACCGTTATTTAATTACCTAAAATTACAAACACTTACTATTAAAATGTCAAAACTTTGATTTACAAAGGTATTGGCGATGACTTGATAGTAACTTCAACACATTTATCTTTAGCTACAACCTACCTAACTATAAAGATATATATTAATAAATTAAAAATAATAACTCAGCTAAAGACTTTTTCTGCGGAGAACAGTTCTCTTTGAGAAGCTATCAATGACTTTATAATCCACACTAATTTCATATCCAATTTTTCCCCCCGTTCGAATGACATATATCGAGAGATACTTTACGAAATTAAGTTCAAACAGGAAATGATTATCAGCTTGCTTTTAATAGAACATAACTGAGAAAATGAAAAATATTTACCTTTTTGTAACAAAAGAACTAAAATTAAGAAAACTGTTATTACATTCTTACAGATAAACTTAACTACCCATTTGATTGTCTTATTAATGTTTTTATTAGTTTCCTAAATAATCAGTAGATACATAAAATAAATTTTTCCATATTTTACTGTATCTTTTCAATACATCCCTTCTCGTCTTAATCTAGACAAAATGAGACCAATTATTATTATTGTAAAAGTTTAAGTAATATTTACTGTATCTGACTGTACCAGCTAGTTTTGATTTTATTTTTGAAATGTAATGACGGCATATAATGTAATTTTCCGTATGGATGTCAATTTATTCTTATAACATGGGTTCGTAAACTCCCAAATAAAATAATTCAGTTAAAGTTCGTTCAATTTGTGAGGAATAACAAGCCATATAAATGTTTTAAACAGTTCTAAATAGCTTACACATTTCTTTATTGATGTTACATTACGTTACATCTAGTTTTATTTTATTTTCCAACTTCTGTATATTGTGGGCTCTTTATCAACATTTTTACCCTAAGTATAGATATTTCTACAAGCCTGTGTTTTCATAAACAATCCATCCAACAAGCTGTTCTTATTCAGCATCATTGATAATAATAATAACATGTTGCAGTGGAATTTCCTGTTTTTAAATGCCGTGTAGTCGTCAGCCAATGGAATCCTCACATCCTCATTTTTCCTTCAGGAATTCGAATCTTATTTCCGTAACTTTTCTTCTTTTTTTAATAGTGTAATGTAAAAAAATACGCAATCTTTTTCATCTAATATTTTTTAATTTACATCAAACAACACATTTATAGGAGTATTTTACCAAATGGACTGTTGTGTTAGTGCGAAATTTTATGAACAAAGATAAACGTGGTGCCTGCTTATCAATAGAAACTCAGAATAATTTTTTACCTACCTATCACAATTTACTTCTATTAATGTCAATTCTCTGATTTCTGATTTACAAGGTATTGGTGATGATAGTAACGTCAACTCGTTTTATCTTTAGCTTTGGAAATACACAACACGACCTAACTGTAAAGATGTATATTAATAAATTAAAAATAATAACTCAGCTAAAGACCTTTCTGAGGAGAACAGTCCTCTTTGAGGAGTTATCAATGACTCCCTGATCTACATTTTAATTTCATATCCAAGTTTCTCCCCCGTTGGAATAAAATATATCAAGAGATACTTTACAAAATTATGTTCAAACCAGGAAATGATTATCAGCTTGCTTTTAATAGAACATAATTGAAAAAATGAAAAATATTTACCTTTTTCTAACAAAAAAACTAAAATTAAGTTATTATTTATTAAATAATTATTTTCTTTGCTTAAATGTATATTACTTACTTTTTATATATATTATACTTTGCTTAATGGTTATGTTATGAACACGTAGTTGTATGCCCATTTGGCTATTAGTTTATCTATATTATATTCGTATATGTGTTAATGATAAAAACAAAAACTGATTTCGAGGTAACTTTCACACTTTGCTTTTTGGTGCCGAGCGGGTTTAGAGAAAATAAACTTGGCATATAATGGGTGTAAGAATTTACAAAAAAAAGCGATTTCAGGAATTTGTGGCGCCCATTTTCACATGTTTTCACGGCTGTCAGCTGTCCAGTCTTTGGCTCCAGGTATGATATTTCCTAATTAAATAAAAAAAAAAAAACGCTTCCCGTGTTTTCGAGGCGCTAACAGTCAATAGTCGCAAAAATTATTGAATAGGTTATAGTTGCAAAACTGATACGATATAATTGCAAAAACTACATAATTGGTTTCGCTGATGTAAAGATAGGAAGATACAAAATTCACCGTTCTATTTTTACTATAGGCAGTAGTGGTGTAAGTAGGAGAACGAACTACCTGCATGTGGCGTGATCGATGAGCATTGTACTAAGCCAAACCATCAGAATTAGGAAAAGTACTCCAAGTGAACGTTTACTTAATGTACAAAGATAAAGACTACAAAATCTGATTTTTTTACATAATCAATTATAAATTATGTAAATATTATTAAACATTATTTTACCGAACTCTGTAAGTTTCAATTAAATTGTTGAATTGCTTGTGGTTTAAAATGCCACGAAAAAGTCAAAATACTGCTCATCTCACAAATTTTGCCAAGAGGATTAAAGATGAAAGACAAAATGAAACAGAAGAAGAAACAGCACAAAGAAATGATCAAAATATATTTCATATGTCACACTCACATGCTACTGAATCATCACATCACGAAACACGGAATGAACCAAGTCGAGTAAGAATTGGAGAGTTAAGATAATTTTTTCCCTATTGTTATCGAAATGAACAACATGACAATAGTCGATTACGCATGCAAATCAATAGATAATTTTATAGTTAGGGTGTGTATGGTTGTTTTTAGTAACTGATTGCGTTGTGGGATAATATAACCTAGCTGTTTACAGCCCCGAGTTTTCTTTTTTTTATTAAGGTTTTGGTCGTTAATTACTTTTCGATATTAATACAGGTGATTTTGTTGTATTATGAAATGAAGTTTTGTAAGTATACCAATAATGTTTAATGTACATTCTGACTTTTTGACTCTCTGTTGTAGAATTTATTTTACTGTTGTTTCAAATATTGTTTGTAGAATAATATTAATACTCTTACTAAAATTCAAAAGTAAGGTTGTGCTAATAAACATATACCAATGATACCCACAGAATTGCCTTTCCAATTCAAACGATTGCAATTTCCAATTAAGCTGGCTTTTACAGCAATGATGAACAAATCACAAGGTATTCTCATGGACAAGTTGCACGCTCCAGGAACCCAAGGGATTTGCTGTTCGTATGTATGGTGAATGGAATCTCAAAAAACATTGTATATCCTATCCTTTGCAATGAATTTAACACTGAATACAACAGTAATCACAAGATAATCCAAACCAAAAGTAATATGTTAATATCTAATATGATGACTAAATACAACCATTTATATCAAACATTCAATTCTGTTAATTTAATTTACACATATGCTCGTATCTAGCAATAGCATATGTATACTCAAAATAATGTGTTAAAACTGGGCACCGCCGGGTTATAAAGAAATTTAAAAATTTGGCTTTGAATTTAACACATAAAACTACCATATTGTAAGCAAATTTTTTAATGATACGTTTGAATACTGATGAAATTCTAAAACTAGTCTAATGTTTTATCCGGGACTACACGATTAGGTCGTAGTGTAATTAGATTTGTAGGACAGGAGTGCCATCTTTTTGTTCTGGCACAAAAAACTTCAATTCACGATGTGAAATATAAAAAAATGTTTTTTCTTTGAAAAATAAAATAATTGTTTTACCTTTAAAGTAAGAATTTACTTCAAAACATAATACAATCAAATAGGCTTGTTAAAGAAAAGAAGTGGCGCATAGATTATTCCAAGTCGGTCAGTGCATTCTGAACCTAAAATTACAACTATCTGTGATTCTCTATTTCCTTTTGAGGTTTCCCAATAAGACAATAAATTCTACAAGAAAGCGTCTTGTTTAAGAATTGTGCATTGAAAAGGTTAAATAAATAAAGCGTGCCAGTTTTGATTGAAATGTCATCACAATAAGGTGAATATTAAAAAAACAACAATTATTGCTTAATGAATGACTTTGAACCAGAGAAGTTATTTCCATAGATACACAAGCCATGTTTGCTTTAGTAAAAGTGCTGCCAGTCTCGTTGGTAAAAAAAAGAAGTTGTTGACTCCAGAACTGAGACCTTCGTGACCACACGGAACGTTTCACTTGTAAAGGAGTCTCGTAATAGCAACAATCACGTTCCAATTTATATTGCTTCAAATTATTTTTGCCTTGTGATGCTCACTAATGGTACAGGACTATCATACCATTGTGCCATTATACTTATTTACTTAACTAACGTGTAAAAGAGGAGCCAAGGATCAGGGATTTGTTTAAATCTTTTGCGTTTTCTTATGACAACTGAAAAACGATAGTCGGGAGAGTAGAAAGTCTCCTGAAGTTAACAGTATTTTAATTGCCATTCCCACAATTGTCAGAAAAACTTAACAAAGTCTATCTACGTCTTTTTATGTCTTTGCAATGGCAGCGCAATTTATGCTCATGTTTGTGCCTTTCTTACTGTACATCATCTTACACACAAACACATCAAACGATATGGGCGAAACTGACCGGACTAACATTTTTTTCCATGGTCCAGAATCCACATTAGCGTTAGGCTCTTTGTGGATTCCAGTTTTATTAGGATATTTAAGCAGTTCCTTTCGTAGTTTGCTTGGTCATCTATTAGTATTTTTATAGTTGCACCCTTGAGATATTTGTTGTTTACTTCATGAAAATATGTTTCTATGGCTTGAATATTCGGCTTGAAAGATGGTTGTGGTAAGTCGACTGCCACGTGATGCTCACAGTTAGGCTTATTCCCGTATTCTTTCGTCCCCAAGTTAACTTTTGGCTTAGCAGGGGCAATCTATCCATTGTATAGATGAAGGTTTCTATTCCTTTATCGGAAGCCCCAGCTTTAATCTATTCGTATGAAATGTTATCAAATGCCCCCTTCATATCGATGACGCCATAAAAGCAATTTGTATATTGTTGCTACTAACATTTTAGAGCTTTTGTTAGCTGTAAGTTCACATTTTCGTAGCTTGATTGCAGTTATTTACTTATTGCCAAATAACAGAGGGATATTCAGATTTTTACAAATCAGAAACGCCTATATACAGGTAGAGGTAGATTAATATAGTATTTTTACAGTAAAATAACGTTAAAATCTCATATTTTACAACATTAATGAAAAAAATGTTATCAGTCTATTTTATTAATATGATTACATAGTAGCATTTCTCACAAATATTTGTTGTGTCAGTATGATTATATAATCATACTGACGTAAACTAGCAGAGATACGTTTGTTTTATTTTTCGCTTGAATTTTACCTATTTACTATGTAATGGTTCTTTGGTATAATTATTTTTTAATTCATTTTTTGCACTTTGAATAAAATTTCCATAAATCTTTCTTTATTATTTATACTCTATTTCATTAAACACAAGATGAAAATTAAGAAATCGTTTTATATGGGAATATATTTAACCAAAAATGGGTTAAGTAAACTTTTTAATTTTAATTTGCTTCATCTAATTAGCTATACAACATTAGGGACAATTAACAAAGTCAGTATCGTAAAACTTTATAGGAATATAAACAATAAAGACAATTGAGCATATTACTTTCCATCAATCGTATCAGGAATAGATATAATAAAATGTTCAAAATTTAAATATTACAATGGTGAATGGGTGGGCATATTACTTTCCATCAATCGTATCAGGAATAGATATAAAAATATTAAAAATTTAAATATTACAATGGCGAATGGGTGGGCCCATAAATTAGCAATTTCTTATGTTGAGGTCAATAAACCTTGATCTATTTTGAAGGAAATTTGGATCTCATTTTGCAAACATTTCCTGGTAAGATTTTAAAAGTTTTGAACTATGACGAGCATTCTGGCCCTATCAACAAAATGACGCATATTATTTCGAATTTATTTGGAATGACGTAGATACAGACCGTGAAAATTTATAAATTATTCAAAAATCATCATCAAAAGAAAAATTGTTTTATAATTGTAAGATGACAAAATAAATAAATTATCCAAACGTCGAAATGTTTCATTCAAAAATGTTTTGTCAGCGGTGCGATCGCCTTCGAACATTCTCGTTTTTTTGTCCTTTATCTTTCGAACCATTCCACTTCAGAGTATGTTTGCGTGTTCTCCCTCGTGTTCGTTCCTCCTGTAGATACTGGTGAAAGTCAAATTAAACGTGGTGATGGTCGTTTTGTTTCTGGTACAGCGTTGTTTGTAATACAATCAATTCATTTCTCTTTTGTGGGTTTGGGGCAGTAGATTATTTGGTTTTATCTTCTATCAAGCGTGCAGTAAATAACTTGTGTGAATTACAATTCGCATGTAAATTAGTTTTCAGCTGTTAGTACAATGAAAAATTCTAAAATTAAAGATAGGCATGCTAAGTAAAAAAAATTGTACCAAAATATCTGCCTGCTCTATTACAGTAAAGTTCCAAGAGTTTTACTGTAAAATTATAAACAGAATCAGTATCTTTTGATAAAAGCACTTGTTTCAAAAGATACACCGTTTATGATTTTTTTTGCCAATACCATATTTAGGAAGTTACGACGACGAAGAGAATTGGTTAAATAATTATTATGAAATAAATACAAAATATTTTATTTAAACAGCTTAACCTGCTTAAGTGATGCAACTGGACTGTATTCCAGTGAGTCAATGGAGGAAGCCAAAGGGATTAAGATTATGCTAATAATAAATACAAACGCAATATTATGTTTAAAGCATTTAACATTTCCAAGGAATTTTAACATCATAGTATCAACCTAGTATTTCATATATTACATTCCTTGTTGTAAAAGTATTCGTTTACTGCGTTCTACCTTGCTATTACATTTTACTGTACCTTCTCAAACTTTCTTTGCAGAAAAAAAAAATCACGGAGATGGTTCTTCGATATAGAGAAGAGGTTTGTCTGTGCAAATACAATTTTCCTATCTACATTTTCAGAGTAATGTACAGCTCTTTAAGTAGAAAAAACATTTAGGTTTGCATCAAATAATATTGTCTCATCACCGAACAAAACTGACTCT
Source organism: Cimex lectularius (assembly GCF_000648675.2). Classification (NCBI taxonomy): domain Eukaryota; kingdom Metazoa; phylum Arthropoda; class Insecta; order Hemiptera; family Cimicidae; genus Cimex; species Cimex lectularius. The sequence goes on along the minus strand of NW_019392757.1, from coordinate 502,052 downwards.
GGTTCCAATGCTTGAAGAAAACAGGGATGTTCTATTATATAAACTAAACATAGGTATGTAGATTGTGTTGAGAGTGAATGTAATTATTAACGTAAATGATTGATATGAGAGGGTCGATGGCGGAATATCTAGTACCCGCTCAATTAGGTTAGATGTATAATATGTAAAAACTTGTGTGGAGAGTGAACTGATTTATTAGCGTGAGTATGTGATGTGAGAGGGTCGATGGCAGAATATCGAGTACCCGAACGGCCTTTAATTAGGCTATTTGTATAATGTGTGTATGGAGGAATATTGAGTACTCTATCACCCTAATTGAATGAATGGTATGTAAATAGGAGTGAATGTATTTAAAAATGAACGTGGGTACGAATGTGTTTGGAACTGCTTGGCTCGTCTGAATTGACCTAGCTGTTGACAGCACCCGAGGTGGTATTCTCGAGTCTGCCGGCGATTTATTGTAAATAGCAAAAGTTGAATTTGCCGGGGGACTACGAGAATCCATAGGCTCACTCAGCACATGCATGAACGTACATGTGCAGATTTGCGCCCATAAATCCAAAATCCAAACAATTGAATCTGGAGTGTCTCAGTTCAAGTTCTAGTCCCAATTTTTTTATATGAATTTTTAAATGCACTCTCAATAGTTGACTGTCGAATTGTGTAGTACTCTGTCAACGTATTGGGTTGTCCGGAAAATAATGCAGGATTTTAAGTTTTCATTAAAAAAAATCTATATAAAATATTCTGTTTACGTTTACAGGATACTCATTTGNAAATTATTTTGATTAAAGAACATTGCTTTAAAGTAACTAGTTTCTTTTTTTTTGTTTAATACCAAAATCCTGCATTATTTTCCGGACAACCCAATAGCACTGTATTGCTAATCGTGGAGGGTAAGTTCTGTTGCAAACAAAATAATTCGTAATCTTCATAGGATTATCAACTTTCGATACAGATCGAAACTTAGGTTTAATACTGCAGTATGATACAATTCTATTCACCAGAAGATACTTTTGAAGAGACACTATAAGTATTTAAAATTCTAACGTTGCATGGCCCAGCAGTGTAAAATACCTCGGTGTACACCACAAGTTCATACTGAGCTTTAGTGTTAACACATGCAAACACAAATTTTTAAGACTAATCACATCCTTAAAGTGTAGAACACCAATTATTTTTTAACATGAACTTTTAAATTTGCGCTAGGTAAAGGAAGAAACCCAGAATAGAGAACTAGTTTTTTTTGTACCTCGTCGAATTTAAAAATACTATTTATATATGTATTTAATTAAATGAGCATTTGATTAGTTTTAAGTTTTGTTATAGATAATTTTATTAGGTTTCGTGGTCCGCATGACCAAATAAATTCTTTTCAATTAATCAAGGTTTTGGTTGAGATAAAAAAGTCAGTGTCACACGCGGGATTCGAACCCACGACCTTCGGCTAAATACGCCGCTGCTCTACCACTTGAGCGATCGTGACTTTGATCCACTCCAACAGAAGTTAGTGGATCGAAGTCACGATAGCTCAAGTAGAGCAGCGGCGTATTAAGCCGAAGGTCGTGGGTTCGAATACCGCTTGTGACACTGACTTTTTTATTTTAGCCAAAACCTTAGTTACAGATAATTTAAATTTTGTCACTGTTTTTGTCAATATTTAATATATTAGTAGTGTTTTTAAAAAATATGTATATAAATTACTATTTTTTTTTTTTTTTTTTTTTTTTNTCCTCGACAGCCACGTCCTTTCACGCATCACCTCTCACGCTAATAAATACATTCATTCTGGACAAGCCACTACACTTCGGAAGTATAGTACCAACGAAATGCCAATGGCCCGTCCCTCTCATCATACTACAAATATATAACATATCTATACTAATTTGGTGGGCCTGTGGGTACTTGATATTCCGACACAGCCACACCCATGCATACTTCGACATTCACGCAAAATATGTACAATACAAATACATATTATCATACAAATTACTAGTTTTTTAATTGTTTTCTCCTCTGTCACATTAAAGCGGCCTTATTGTGTAAAATTGTTGCATTAATTCTTCGTTTTATTGCTGTTTAACCACAATAAATTATACAGTATTATTCGGACTTTCAACCCGACGTGTTGTCATTCCCCATGTGCTGACCTTAGTGTCTATACATCAGGGAGTTCATCCACCCAGCTAGTATCCCCCTTAAGCCAAATGCCAAGGATCGTATTTTCCATGCCAATGCGAGCTATCGGCAGCTAGGTTATTTCAGCCCCAAACGCATGCAAACTATAATCTAGCCTAACTGAAAAATCAGTCCCACAAATAAATACATTCATAGATTGCACTCATTCTGTTAAGTGGAGGATATTCAACCAACAAGCATGCATAAAAATATAATCTAACTAAATTAGGGTCGATGAGGTACATTTATAAATATTCCGCCATCGACCCTAAACACATACACTGCCTGAGGGGCGATGGTGACATTATATTTCACCATCACCCCCCCCATCACTCACACTAATAAATACACGCAAACAAATAATGACAAAACACATAGAAATATACAATAAAATACTCCCACGTCCTATAAAAAACTGCACAGGGGACCCAGAAAACGACTGCCATGCTCGAGAACCATTCCTAAACTCGGCATGCCTACACGCCTCAATATGATGTCAAGACATGACCCGCCTCTATTATGTGGGGCACATCGAGCAACTTTTCTCTGCGTAACCCCTGCGCGGGCGTTGTACACAATATTATTATACTTGAAATAAGATCTTTCCCGATCATCATGATTCGCTTATCCTCGGTGGGTTAGGGGTCAGTCAGGACCATTTCGGCTTTTCACCATCTTCAGGGAGTTTCCAATCTGCCTTTTCCTTGTTTTACCTCAAAATGCTCAGTCAAAGGTAAATCCTCATTTATCGACGATAACAGTAACAAAAGAAAAACGTCAGATAAACTTAGTAAACATGTTACATATTATATACAGTTTGTAAGCCAGCAAAATCAATCAATTAAGGCATATAATTGAACTTAAACGATACATTTTATGTAATTTGGTCGTTTTCGAACATCCTAGCCTGCCTATCCTAGATGTATTGATGTGTCAAACGGGTTTCAGCACTTCGCCATCTTCATATGCTTGTCGGAAAACTGCTGCCCTTGTTTGCCAGAAATGCCGATAAACTTCTGACACAGCAAGAACAGGCAGACCAAGATGATCGGTAAGGATCAAATTACAGGTTCATCACCCCGCAGACCACACGAAGAAGTCTCACGATTAAACGTGCTGTTCGATCGCCTGGCTGCGAGAAATACCATTTAGTTATTGTTGATGATCATAACGTTCTGGATGTAGCTCAAGCGCGATTCACCTTCCGTTTTTCCGAAAGGGTTGACATTTTTAGAAATAACTTGAGAACGGTTGCTTAGATCAAAATTGTTCGGTTGTTGAAAAACTAGACAAATGATAAACTATTACGTAGGGGTTTTTCCCAAAAACGCCCGATCAAAAATAAATAAAAATAAAAAATAGGGGGAACATGAGTTAAACTTACCCTTTATAGTTTTTGTGTTGCACTATCATTCAAAAATCGCGAGGTCTGAGTTGTGACGAACCTGTGTTTGATCCTTTCTGAGCGTTTTGGTCTGTCAGTCGCGTTTTGACCTGTCTTCAGTTGCTGGTTTTACCCAAAACCGAAGATGGCGAGAAGCCGAAACACACCCGACAAGCATAAACTGTAAGGAAAGGCAGACCAAAACGATCCGACACGGCTTAACAACACCAATCACCCTTGTCCTGCTTGTTCAAAACTTCCTGCCTATTTTTCAACGTACACGTGCCTATAACACCTGCTACGGTGTGTCTACCAGATCTAGTTCACTACTTGCTTCTGTATTATTCGGATAATTTGAGTTTTTTAAATAATGATCGGTCCTAATCAGTTCCAATCAGCAGGACTCTACTATATGAGAGGAACATTTGCCCAATATTTTTCAATTATATTTTATAGAATAGAACATTTATTCTATCGGTAGTTCAAAAAAAGTAACCCTAATACAAAAATCGACGTACTCAACAATTCGTCATGATAATTTTTGATTAATTTTTATATTTGATTGATTTATAGATATAAATATTTTAATAATATTGGGTTGAAGCCTGCATTTTGCTCCCGAAGAACTTTAAAATAGTAATTATGACTTTTTTAAAATTTTACCTAATAGCAATGGTATTTTGTTGTTAGTTTTAAACAGGGGCGAAATATGACGAGCATTTAAAACTGACATCAAGACCAATATGACCAAGTTCTGTCGACTTCTTCATTGAATCGTGTTTGCAATTTTTTTTATATAAGTTAGCTGCGTGGGAGTCTATTATGAAATAAATTATTTTGATATTATATTTTTAGTGCAGTTGGCACAAGAAGTATTTAATCGTTTGTAAGGCAATAAAAGAAAAACTCAATCTTGATATTATTGTACTTAAAAAAAGTTGAAAGTCATGTCGGCCTTTCCGCTGAGCCGGATCCGCCCCTGATTTATGTTTCTTGTCTAGGCGTCCTGGGATTTTTCCCTGAACCATCGTCATGAAAAATTTCTGAATGTTTTTTCGGGGAAACAAGATCGAACTTGAACTTAGGTTTTATCTATTATCACGAATTATCGCAGGGTTATTTGGAGCCGGTCCACACTGTAATTTCAGGGCGGGAAGCTAATTAAGTTATGTAAGAAATAATTCTATTGAAAGTCAACGTCCTGATAATCCTTCAAGCACCGGATCAAGGGCGAAATTAGGAAAGTGCAGGGCCGCATAGATTGGATATCGCGACCGATGCAACAAGTTTTCGAGAATTACTCCGATTCCAAGTCGGCTTGGCTGCTCCTGCGGTTAATACCATTTTCAATTTTTTAAATCCAGGGAGGTGGGCAGGACGGCTTGTTCCCGGAGTGGGGAGGTTCAGGTAAAAACTGAAAGTGACTGAATTGTGTGGAACTCGTCTCGTGGAAAAGAAGTATCCCAGTCAACAGCCGGCCTCCTTCAGAAGACCATCATGATATTGAAAGCCCTAAGCCTAATTGTAAGTTACATGTACAAAACTCTACTTTTGAACAAAACTTAATATACAATAACATTTTCTGGCAGTTTTAAATGTGCATTATCTAATTTTTCAATAGGTTAGAAATTTATACTTAAATTTTTCTTTAGCTAGAATTTATTAAACTTTATTTATTCAATTTCATTAAAAATCAAATCAAATTAAAATAAAATATTGGATATATATACAGTGCTAAATTATTATTTACTATTTCCGAACTGTAGAAATCAGCGTTCATAATGCAAATGAGCAATTTTTCCCTAATAGATCTAGTATTATAGAGACCTAGTAGGCCTCTTTTATGAATTCCCGCATCCTAACATATTTTTAAAAAGCGTAACCGTTAATTAACTCGATGGTTTAATAGCTGTAGGTCACACATTTATTATAGCTTGTAATGATCCTTCAATATTCTGCACTGTTTTTTTACAATTGACAACAATTTTACAGTCATTACTTCAAATTCTAAAAAAGCCTAATAAATATTCTATTGATATCTTTCAGCAAGGCATAATTGTTTGATTGTATGAATGTATCTATATGTAATTTGGAAAATTTTGGTTAAATCGAAATAATTTGGTTATCGTGACATATTTAAAAAAAATGATTTGTTTGTACAAAATTAAGTTAGTTATTTTAAATTAGAAAATATCTGTTTAAACCATAAATTTATGATTACATTAAAGGGTAAGTTAACATAAGAAAACAACAATATGACCTTATACAATAAGTGACAATCTGTATATGAATTTTTTTTGCGAAATATAACAACACACATTCAATACATTCACACAAATAAATACTTTCACAACTACATACATTGAATTCATTCTATTTAGTTGATCGAGTACTCCTTCCTCTATCAATCTGCATACAATAACAAACAAAATTGAGGTCGATGGGGTACTTTTATAAATATTCCGCCATCGAGTAAGTCACGTATACAGCTGGAGGGGCGATGGGGATGATTTTTCACCATCAGCCCCTCCACATTCACGCTAGTAAATACACTCACTCATACAAAACACAGAACAACTCAATTTATTCGTCAAGCTTGTCGAGGATTGCATTTTCTTCGTCAGGACTTCCAAACTATTTCTAATATTAATTCATTTAATAGTCATCATTGACCGTATTAATTATGATAATTACTTATACTTTTAATCAAAGTATTGGTTGCTGGGGCTCGAACCCACGACCTTCGACTAAGCCCTAACTTAACAAACATAATTATCTGAGATGACTCATATAACTGAGGCAATAATCTAGATTATAAAACTTAATCGTGTAAATCATTATAAATAGTTTCATGACTATTGATGAACAATGATTTCATGAAGGATATTCATCGAAAGCATGACTGAAGAAAACTAATAGTTTTTTCTTTCAATTTTGCCTTTTCTCTGACTTTTTATTATATAAAATTGAAATATTAGGACATATAAATCAAATTAAGATGAATAAACATACTGGGAAATATGTTTTCTTTGTATTTTATTAAAACGACTAAAAGTATTTTTAACACTACTTGTACATAGAGTGCTGAATATAGATTTTTGTAAAATGTTTGCTTCAACATTTGATAACTATTTCATATTTTGTAAATGCAAAACTATTTAGCAAGTTTTTGTTACTAATTCATTCAAAGCATCAATGTTGGGTACGTAACATTTCGAAATATTATAAATTACAATAGCTTTTTTTTAATAAAAGCAAACTATATATGCAAATAGTTTTCGTTGCAGTTCATATAGTAAAATATTGTCCATACTTAAAATTCTTTTTTCTAAGCCTGAATAATAAAACATATGCTGATCTAATAATATGTTATCATTATCTTTATTATATCCCTCCGTCTATTCTTGCTGTATATTTTTCCACTTTCCAGTGGATGTCATCTTTTTACTGTCGCTTCTTGTGTTGAACCATCTTAAAAATATAACATTCGACTTTGTTATTAACAAAAATAGTGGGGGCGTCCGTTGCCGCAACGGCGCTCATGACTGTAAGCTAAAGGTCCCGGGTTCGAATCCAGGGGCCTTGCATTCAAACCTGACATATTTACAAAGGGGCTTTTTTTCAAAAACACTGGCACTCCGAGGGTTGATACGACCTCCGCTGTTGCGAACCTTCGTTTAAAAAAACGTATAAAAATCATTTTATATGGTGGATAGTGGTTCAGAAGAATGAATTGTTGTTTAAAAAATGAATTTAAGAATGAAAACTGTATTTCTTTACAGAAGAACACAATTCGCGAAAATGGATCATCCTTTATCAATTTGTCACAACCATACTTTCTGATATAGTTATTACTCAAGAAAAAATTTATTTAATTTAGTTTCCCTTTTTTTCCACCGATAATACACATTTTGATCAACTCTATCTGACCTTTTTTACATCTATTATTTTTTATCAAGTAATTCTATCGTTTACTTTCTTATTCACTCTTTTTATTATCAACTATTATTATTATTATTATTCACTATTTTTAATGTAACTTCTAAGGTCATTTGCCCTTCCACTGGCAGAAATTATTGTTGACTCTTCTTCTGACTGTGGCCTCAAATTTGGCGAGACTTTGCTAATTAGAAGGAGGATCTTCAGTACACAAGTTAGTTGTTTTGAAAACAACAGTGTTTTATTTCTTAATTCTTAATTGTAAAATGTTAATATAATAACACACAAAAAACAGCTTTATAATCTTGAGAGAATTTTTTTAAACAGCGTTGACCAGAGGGCTGATATAATGAAATAATTATGGTCAGAATCTTTTTTGACATTTTAACCAGCTCAATAGTTCAGTACAAATCAGAGAGGGCAATACTTAAAAGAAAGATAGATTTTCATTTCTCATATTGCCACAATTTTCATTTTATTCAGTTTTAACATATTCCATGCATTATTTATGCTATCCATTTACATAATACGTACGTTAAAAATTGGCAAAATTGAGTAAATAATATAATTAATGCATATCTAGGTAATGCATGAGTCGAACTGAAATCAAGGTCATTTCAGCATCAAAACATTAGTCGGTTGACCGACATTTATTTTAATTACTGACGACCCAGTGATTATTAAGGCTTCATGCTTCTTCACGGACATTTGCCGAACAATCCTTTTTCACCCTTTTTTTCCGGATTAACAAATGTTAATTTGGTTCGTAGCGTCGGACGACGTGTTTTTCGGAGAAATCAAGGCTCACAGACTACCTAATTTCACCTTGATGATGGAGTCGGGTCTAAATGAAACCCAGTTTCCGACTTTAATCCCGATCTTCCCATTGGAGAGATTTACACCGTATTCGGAAAGTTCTCTGCAATATCAAACGAGTAGAGTTTTCTGCCAATGCATTGTGTCATCCATGACTCGGTGAGTGCATTCTCTCTGAACGAAGATTACAGGAAATGACAATTATTGAAAGATTGTACTCGAACGATAAAATGAACGTACATTAATGTCGTTCGATATTTCTTTACAAAACTGCACATATAATTGCCCACATTGCTGCATTTTATCATTTTTTACTGTTGCATTATGTAAATTCTTTAACAAAGCATAACATTTTTAGACAAACATGACTTATAAAAATATTATTATATAGCAGAATATCTGAACCGAAATAAAGAACTTAAACTTAAGCAAGTAGTAATTTAATTCACTCAGGGTATAAAAAACATGTATTTTCATAACTCGCCCTTCAGTCTTCTGTGAAGTAAAAACGGGCCATCAAATCTGACGGATAAAATTGTTTACTGGGCCATAACCTAGGAATCTGAGACGTCGGATTCCATTATGTTCTGTACAAAAAAAAGTCTATTCTCTTATCTATGTGATGGCTAGATGGAACGCATTACTCAGCCTGTCAGCTCATAGAAACTAACACAAATGGTAAATAATAATTTCAATACTAACTGGTGTTAGTAATTCTCATCTTGCGATATTCCAAGGAACCCGGTAATGAACTGAGACAACATGAGGTGAGGAATTTTAGCAAAAAGGGTTACTAAAAAGAAGTTCGTTTTAAAGTATAGACCATTTCTTACTAAAAAAAGAACTAGGAAACATCTGAAGACTCCTCAAACATTCAACAATGTCAATGTGACCAATGCCATTTAAGTAATAATATTTTATTGAATAATAAACATAAAATCACAAGAATATACAACACGAGAATACACTAAGAGCACGCACTTTTTGAATAAAATAATTTTAAAAAATAAAATATTTTAAGAGAAAAAGGGGATCAGAAAAAGAGTCTGAGTGTGTGAGACAGAGAGAGAGAGAGAGAGAGAGAGAGAGAGAGAGAGAGAGAGAGAGAGAGAGAGAGAGGGAGAGAGAGAGAAATAGGAGAAAAGAGAGAAGAAGAAAGGGATAAAGAATGAGAGAGACAGATCAATAGGAATTACAACAAAGGAAGTTTACTTTTGTCAAGTCCAACGTTTTTATTTTACCGTTTGCATTATTTGTTAGGATTCTGGATTTGACAAAACCTCGCAGTGAGCATTGTAATATTCAGTCGGCAAATACCTCAAAAGAAACAAACAATTAGAAGATAATTTACTTCGTTCTACGCGATTCCCATGGGTTCTGATCTTCACGACCCTAGCTCCATTAGTGAGTAGAGGTGTAAAGAAAGAAACTAAAACTTATCTGGACGTAATAAGACGGAACGAAGGATACTGCCGGATGAAAAGATCTGCAGGTGGATACCGTCAAAGCGATGTAATTGATCTTAGGATAATGGCTACTGCTCATTGCCTTGTCTTGATTTTTTTTCTTTTTTTTGTGAATCTCCTCTCACCGAACTTATGCAAGTTATATCCAAGACGGGCGTTTCGATATCATGCTACGTGAACTAGGATTTTGTAACGGTCCAGACGGAAATAATGAAACCGATTAAGACCAACGGTAATTTCCCTCAAAACCAGTGATCATGGCTTAACAGGATTTCTGACATCCCAGAAATTCAGACCGGGATGGAAGATATTGGCGGAACTGGAACTTTTATGGCAGATTTGTAAAAACTTACACTAAAACCTCTTCTAGAAAAGTATAATTTTGTTCAAAAATTGTATGTAGCCGGTCAATCTTTGTTTTTCATTTAACTACTGGCATAGTTTGCCGGCCCTAAAATTACAATATATCGATGAGTGCACAAAGAATTCGAAAAAACTAAATTAGATGTTTTTGAGACAGCATTTTTTCGTATTTATTAATGATGGCATATCTGTTTGACTTAACTATCATATTGTTCAGCTACATCTGTCACAGAAAAGAACTAAACGAATCAAAAGAACACAAGAATAACACATAACTAGTTAACCAAAAACAGAGAGCAACCAAAATGACTCAAATAAATATTTACGGGTTCGATAGAGATATGTTGTCTCAAATGGCTTAATTTGAAATGATCTGATACTCCATCGACAGAAATCATTTGTAAACCGTTAAGTTATAAAATGAAAGGATCCAGTTTCTCCCCCGTGCAAAAGAAAGTACGTAGGATGGTCGCATGCCCTTGAATTTCAAAAAAACACCATCCGGAACTTTAATTGCATTGCAACTCAAAAAACCCACATTAGTTCAATTTGAAAACGGGCCACCTACTCAAAATGTCCACAATTATGAAAAAAATCACATTTTGGTTACTTGTCTTAAATATAGCCCTGATCTAAATGATGCACCATATATGACCATTTAATTCCATAGCTAGATAAAAGATAAGTAATTTTTGTCATGTCAAATCATTCAGACTTACATGGTCATTATAAAAGTTTTCATGTTATTTTGAGTTCTTTTCATAAACCCACCACTGAATATAGGGTACCAAATAAGTACGACAGACTAAAACAGAAAGAATAGACAAACAAACAATGTTTTCTTTTAAACTTTAGACATTCGTAATAATCAGGCTATTAAGGCTAATTAGAGCATCTGTGTATACGTTTGGGCTTAAATAAAAATAAAATATCAGTAATTAAATTGTGATTTTATACTGAATTATGGTTCATTAGTTGGAAAAACAACTCTTTTTTTTTTTGTATATCCCTTCGCATTGCCTATTCCTCGGCCGGCATCGCGCGTCAAAGTCTATGGCGGCAGGATGTTCTCAGCTCATGAGTTTGGAAAGTGTACACAGGCAGTATGTTTTGTATGGATGGACTGGTGTCGAAACTTCGGAAGCGATGTCAGATCAGTTCATTAACAATGTTGAGGACAGTTAGTCTTGTGGCGTAGTGATCTGATGAGTTTTGAATGGTAGTATGGGATGCGCTGTATTTTAGATAGCTTGGCCTGAATATTGTCTGAATATTCACTCTTTGCCATCACTCTCAAATATCAATAAGTTAAATATAATGAATAAGGTAATAAGAAGTGTGACAGAAGATAAGTTGAGGATAATGTCCCAAACCCTATCAAAAAGAATATTAATAGTTAATTCAATTAATTATTCTTTTTATGTAAGGTTTCGGTTGAGATTAAAAAGTTAGTGTCACGAGCGGGATTCGAAGAGATTAAAAATTCGAAAAGTTGTACGATGAGATTGGGAGTTGGTGTCGAGTGGATTGATGTCACGATAGCTCAAGTGGTAGCGGCTATTGAGCCGAAGGTCGTGGGTTCGAATCCCGCTTGTGACACTGACTTTTTCATCTCAACCAATACCTTACATAAAAAGGATAATTAATTGAAATGATTAACATGGTCAATTAGGCTACTAAACATAAATGGATTAATAGTTAATATGAGCTAGACAGAAAAGTAGAAACTGTTTTTTATGAAAAGCTATTTTTTAATACAGGTTTCAGGGCAAATGATACTTTACGGCATATTTATACTTTTTCTTTCTAAAATGCATCAAACAAACAAAAAATCATACACTAACCCTTTGTATTGACACAAAATGTTAATGTTACCTTTCTTGAAATACAGGATCTAAAAAAAATTAAATTTGTGTAACTTGATGTACGATATATGTTTACATTCTGGTGGGTATGAAATAAGTCGGGCATGGGACTCAAAATAATATCAAATATATCAAACAGCGATTTTACGATAATTGCAGCAATGCATTTAATAAGTGAAAACATGCGTAGATAACTGACCTGATTCATTAAAAATTAAATTCTACGACTCGATAAAAAAAGTAAAATTATATATTTTGCATATGAAATATGAGTTTATTTCGAGTAGTAGACGTGTCCAGTTTAACCTATATTCAGTCTAAACAATTATAAGTCCGATTATGAAATGACAAATTATAAATCTTAATCAAACTACGGTGACGGTTATCTAGATGGCCTTTTGCATAGTTATACCAAGGACGACACACCTTCAAAAGCCCCAATCGAATGCATTAAATAATATTATATTTACCTGATAAACATTATTCTGTTTCAGTTGGCGCTTGGAATGGGAGCGAGTGGACATTTCTTGCCTTCTTTGCTACCATCCCCTCATCGAGGACAGAGCCAAGGGTAAATCATGTCACGTCTCTTCCTTCTTATAACAGGATTATCCACGACAATTTGTAACACTAGTTCTCGAACATGCCAAGTTCTTGCAGTGTTTCTTTCTATCAGGCCATTTTTCAATTGTCAACCGGGTACTGCATGTTGGGAAAATATTTTAGCAGTGGAAAACGGAATTCAATTGTTCCATAAATGTAAAAACAAGTCAGAGTGAAATTCTTGATAACAGACGGCGACGTTTGTAATAAGTAGTTCCTCTTAGGAAAAAAGTGAGATCTTTGATAAAGATCCGCAATTACTAATTGTAATCTCTTCCGCTGTGCGAAAGTGAAATGGGTGAGAAATGTCCTGAGAACAATCGTAAATCGGCGGAAACACGTGAAAACGCGATTAACTCTTTGGGGTTGGGCCTGTTTGAGGATTATGTAGGACACGCGATTGCTGTCTTTATCAATGATATCTTGGACAATCATCCTTCTCACTGAGTAAAAAAGACACAAAACATGAACAAGTTTCTCGAAGAGTTGCAAATATTTCGCTAACAACAGATGAATGTTTCCGCACATTTACATATATATAATTGATGTAATTGCTTATGCCCCGCAACAATTTTATATTCGAGCTCTATTAATTCAATAAACAAACAACACATGGAACTTATAGACAATAGATCCGCTCATAGCTGGTCTAGCACACCAGTCACAAAAAGAATTTATAAAATTATTTAAAATAACTTGATATTATTAGTATTTTCCTGATGTCAATATATAAAATCGGCCGAGAAATTTACAAAAACCTTGATTTTATTATAGTTGGTTAAGAAACAGTTTTTATTGAGTAACAGTGTTGAGGGGAAAAACTAAGCCATGACAAGTCCAGCACTTGACTGGTAATAGAGTAAGTGAATAAACAAATCTGAATTATAGTCCTGTCGCACTAGTATAATTTTTTTGAAGTAGAAAGTGAGAACTATTACTATTTAAATTTAAAAAAGTTTTGAAATAATAATACAATTTTTACATCATTAATTAAGATAATTTCTCTTGACCAGAAAGTATAAGATAAACCAAAAAACAGAATATTGCAAACATAATCTCTCTCTTTTCAATATTCATTTTATGTCCGATCTTGTGCTATTTTGCCAGAAAATAAAAGCCATTTTTTTTGATAATTTAACATTTAGTTTATATTTGATATGATGCTATACATATACCATTTTTTAAAAAAATTTAATATAAGAAAAACATTGTAAGACCAATTTTACTTTATACGAAAAGCATTTTTTAAAATTATTAAATAAAAAATAGGTCGAGTTGTGTGTAATGTTTGTATTATTGTGGTCTTTACGTCCATTAGCTATAAAACAGCTAAGAATCAGCAACATTTTTACTGTATAATTTATTTTTAATTGCAACTTGATTACTCATAAGCGTCTTCTTATTTTCCGACAGAATATGATTTATATTGCATATTCAAAAAATTAGACAGCTTAAATATTTTAGCTCGGTCTGACTATCCTCACTGGGGTGGAGTGTCAAATTCTTTTCACCTTTCTGCTATTTTCATTGTGACTGTCAATTCTGTAGACAGGCCACTTTTAAAAGTTCGGAAAGGATGGGGGCGAGTAGTTGGATTATGACTGAGGGCTTTCGTTCTAGTCTATCTTTTTCTTTTTAATTCGTATGTTTTGAGTGTTGTAAACATGTATGTTAATTATTTTTAATTTGTGCGTTTATGAGTTTTTATAGAGTTAAAGAGTTGTACATTTGTGCACGTCGTGTAAACATTTCACCTTTGTCTGAATTTTTGAAGGTTCGTGATGGTTTTCGTTGAGGTGGAATAGTTTGATTTTCCGTCATTGTCCTTAAAGGATCTTATATGATCTTAGTTGTTTATTTTTCCTTTTGTCTGTCGATGTGTTTGTCTCCACATTCGCATGTTATGCCGGATACGTCATTTTTGTGAAGTGGGTTGGTTATATTTTAATTTTAATTGGGTGGTCTTAAGTAGTGTTTTAAATCATAATTTGTTAATCATATTTGTCAGCTTGTATGTTGGTGTTGTTTTATTTATTATTTTGTTGAACGTGTTGGTTGCTGTATTGCGGGCAATAGATTTTAGTTAGAGTTTGTTATTTCTCTTTTGTCAATGGTAATGTCCAGTCTACCGTCACATAGCCCACGCCCACGATCTTATACCAGAAATCATTAGTGGTCAGGCTTTTCATAAATTGAAAAATGCTGATTAGTCACATTTTTTTCGCGTTTCTGCAAATGGATGTAATTGAGAAAGATTTATGTTTAAGTGCCATGGTAAAAGAGCCATGAGAACATTGAAAAGTTATCTAATATAAATATTTAAAAAAATTTAAATAAACCATTTAATTAACTACAAAACATATTATTGAAAAATTTCTTTTTGATTACACAAGTTACGACAGCAAGAGTAGGGCATGGGATGATTTTGTATTTATGTTATTTTTTCTGTATCTTTATTATCTTTATTTAAAAAATTATTTCTGCAGTTACAATGTAGCTAAAATTTTGTATTTTCCAATTTATCTTAACTCTGACTAAGACGAGATGTTTAATCTAATAAAACAACTATGACTTTACTGGTGATAATGATTAGTTCAGCAGTACATTTTTTACAGTACATTACAACAGTTTCTTTAAATACATTTCGAAGTAGTTTCGTGTTTTCTTATCCAAAAGATTAGATTCGATAATAGCTGAATCACCATTGGAAACTGAAATGACTTGTAGCTTGCTCAAAGTTTTCGCTATAACATAAAGTTTTCAATTTTTTTGTATTATTTGTATAACTTAATTTTTTTTCCAGGCACTTTTGGTCTGAACATGAAAAGAATGATGAAAGCAACAGCTACTTGTATCAATCTCCAGGATACCAGCAATATTCTGACTATGCAGATTTCTACCATCAACAAGTCCCTGCCCATGCGCCGTTGTCCAACCCTCAACTTCTTCAGGAACCGCAAGTAGTTTATCAGCAAGAAACGCCGTATCAGCAGTTGGTTCAACAGCAAGTGTTACTGCCCGACGTTTCGTACCAGCAGCATCTTCTTCCTTATCAATACCTGACAAGAAATCAGGAACCCTCTACGCCTCTAACTGCCCAGACGACGATCCCCCTCGTAGTAAAATTCCCAAATAACGAAGCCCTCGTCGTACCGGTAAAGGCGGTGTACACGCTACCGCCATTTTTAGAACGCATAGTACAGAGGGTTCAAGGGTACTACTCTGTATACAATCCGGTTGAGAATTTGACAGCGGACCGCCCGCTTTTCCACCCGTCGACCCCGTCAACGGCATCGGGCGTTCCTGAAACAACCACCGGCTCGCCTGTAAAATCGAAGGCGTCGACGACAGAATCACCGGAAGCGTCTACGAACGCCAACGGAGAAAACACGACGACATCGACGAACGAAAATTCTTCGGACAAAGAAGACGACAAGGATAGCGAAAACTCGACGCAAGAAGGATCGACGATAAGCGAAATGGTAACGACTACCGAAGCTGCAGAAGTTTCGACAGATTCTACTCAGACAGATCTTCAGAACGAAGGCTACACGTACAACAAGCCTGGTAGATCTTTTTTCCATTAAAAAACAAAACAAACAACGATTTCTTCTTCGCTTCCATTCCGAGGCACAAAAATCATTGGCAACGCCGTGAGTCATGTAGCGTAGGCACTAGGTAAACGACCCGTATATTCTTTTCCCCAGTCGGTTGTCGCCTTTCTGTTCCCTTCCTTTGTTTTTTTATTATTTTTATTTTAACTGTATTTTGTACATTTAAGGCAATGTTTTTTAATAATGTTTCAAAAAATTTAACATTCCATGTTTAGATCTAATTAACGACTTACAAATTGGACTGGAGAATAAACTTTAATTTATTTTTAAGAAGCATATTTTTTAAAATATTAAACTACCTTTTCCACAAACATTCCTATTAGTATAAAAACTCGTAAGATAATAACTAACATAAATAATATAATTTAATAATGAAACGATACAATTAATATAATTAAATAATATGTTAATGTTTTATAAATTTAATGTTTTATTGCTAAATACGTACTTACATAACTTAAAGAAATTTTTGAATCATTGATAGACAATTGAAATAGTACAACATTCTTAGTAACGTGAATTTAAACTAACAAGAGAAGGGAAGTTGGTGTCCGAGTGGATCGAGGTCACGATAGTTCAAGTGGTGGAGCAGCGGCGTATCTAGCCGAAGGTCGTGGGTTCGAATCCCGCTCGTGCCATTGACTTTTTTATCTCAACTAAAACCCTTAATTAATACTAACAATAGAGTTAGAGGTACAATTGGAACCTAATCAGTATGAGCGCTACCATCATAAATTATTTAAAAAAAGAATAATTAATGGATTGAAATAAAAACACAATTAAGCTACATGGTTTGATTTACTAATTTATTTTACGATTCGAAATTTTCCCATTAGCCTTATTCATAAGATATTATAATTTTATTTTTGTGTGTTTGTAGTGGTGGGTTCTTCTGAAACCATTTAGGACCAATTCAAAGAGAGCAATTTTGCATTAGACTAGACTTATTTATGTAATTTTATTTTTAAACTATCTATACAATTACCACTTTTATTATTAAACTCTTGGAGTATTCTGAACTTCTGAACTCAAAAATATAGAGAGAAGATATGATAGAGAATTTTATATTTAATAAACAGTGTCAACGTGTTTTGTTTTGTTTTTTAAATAAAAACATAGCTTTAATGTTTATTTTTTGACTGACTGCAGTGGAGTTTATACAGCTTCATTATCATATTATAAATTCCAGAATTTTTGGTGTAATGGATGCCAAAATGGTAAAGCAAAAAAAAGTTCCAGGGGCGGTCTGATCAGCTAGATCATTTCAGTCTTCATGGCATGCAGTTTCTAAACCTAGATCCTCACACTCTCATTCATTTTTGATAAAATTAAAATATTTGCATACCATCCACTCAATTAGAGTGATGAATTTATACATGAGGTTTTACACATATTTGACTAATGCAATTGGGGGTCGATGAGGTCTTACTCTCATTTTACCCAAACGTGAACAGAAAACGAGACATCTATCAGTACTATATGTAATAAAGACCTCTTTCCTTCAATAATCGGAACTGGGTACCATGTTCAGCGCAAATCTCATATCGGGTGACATTCCTATACGCTCTTTATATGGAGCCAAGGAATGACACCCTTCCTTACAAACTAACCCCCCCCCCCTCATAACGAAGTATCCCATTTTTCGAAAAGAATAAGTACAACCGTTATTAAGTAAACCAATCAGAACGTCTAATTTAATTAACGTTGAGGTCTTGATTGCCATTTGGCAATGTCGGATCGCCTTCTCTCGTATTTTTTTGGAGCAACGTCGAATAGTCCTTAGGTTGACTCGATCAATAGAACAAAACAATAAATACAAAATGGTTGATTTGGACCATATTACTGTTTATTCTGTAAAAATCATAGTCTGAAGAAATTAATTATGCTGAGACCACCATACTGTCTGCATTCAGTTGGAAGGCATGACATAATTCTTCCAAACTTTATCAAGAGCATTTGTAAATATTTAATAAATTAATAATATAATAATGTAATAATAATAAGTAGAAATTTATTTTTCTTGGTATAATTATATGAATTCCAATGTAAATACACATAATATAAAATATGACCAATTTTGATAATGTTTAGTCTTATCTTTCAGCCAGACTTTACTTTCTATTTTTAGTATATGAAAATCGTATTGCAACGACTAGTATCATTCCCACAATTAACAATAAATTATATGCAATAAAAGAAAATTTCCTGTTACAGATTTAACATTTAATCCAATTCTGTTTTAAACGGAATATTTCTAGCACGTTTGAATTCATATAGATGTTTTTAAAAAGATAGTTCCTACTCACAGTAAGTTGTTTTGCAACGATCCGGATTTCGAGACTTTTAGCTCATTATCAGGTTGAAGGACTTCTACAACCTGATGATGAGCTAAAAGGCTCGAAATCCGGATCGTTGTAAAACAACTTCCTGTGAGTAGGAACTATCTTTTTAAAAAGGATTGAACCCCACACTCACTCCATCATTTATCATTTCTATCATATAGATATTTTCATATGGAGTTCTCAGATATGATTAATTTTAAAATGAGTGAGCATCATTTTTAACCACACAATAATCTTTTTTGTTAGATCTAAAACAGTAGAAGGACAAAATAAACAATATTTGATTTAGAAATCAAAACAAATCGAATAGATTGAGCCCACGGAGTATCCTACTGGGAAATACAATAGAACTTTTCTGGACTTTCCAAAGTCATTGATTCCCTGCACTTTCATCTGTCTGGGGGTATAAAATAAAGGTACCGTTTTGTTTCTAGGTAGAACAAAAAAAAAAAAAAAATCACAATTTCATGCATTGTTTATTATTTTTAAACTGAAACTATAACAATTCTAAAGTATATTTTGCCTGCAACTTGATTAGTGGGGAGAATTAGTAATCGGGTAGTGCACTTAAGTTTGATATAAAAGCGCAAAATTATAAAACAAACTCGAAAAACCTGTTGAATATAGCATTGACTCAAGACCTGAAATAATTATTTCGTATTACGAAAATTGTAAATTTATAAGGAAAGGTAGACGTTATTAAGGAAAACAATCAATGTTACAGAAATTTAATAAGTGAACATTTTTATTAGGAGAATTAATATATTTTTACCTTAACTTGTTTTATTTATGTTTTCAATATCATGCAGTTGGTCATTAGTTAGTCATTAGTGTATCGTTCCTATCTACAAAATTCGGACGTTGACCTGTATTAATATGGTTTGCAAAAAAAAAAATCTGAACGTTTACTAAAACCAGAAAATATCTAAGTTAAATTTTCTTACGTTAGGTCTACTAATTGTCCGTGTTATGCTGTTATCACTTGCCAACCACCAGATTTTTGTATTTCAAAAAACATTCATTAAGTTACACAACTATGTTTATTTTGTAAAACAAATGGCGAACTTTTTTCCCGTATGAATTATAAACTTTAGATTAGTGTTTGTAAAACACAAAGGAGCAAGTGGTTTTATAATAGTTGAAGAATTTCATCAAACTCGTCAATTGTGAAATTGATCTAATAGTGTGTGGGTGGGAGGGAGAGAGAGAGAGAGAGAGAGAGAGAGAGAGAGAGAGAGAGAGAGAGAGAGAGANGAGAGTGAGAGAGAGAGAGAGTGAGAGAGAGAGAGAGAGAGATTTCTTACTTACTCTTTCTCTCTCTCTCTCTCTCTCTCACTTGTGCTTTATTGGGTTTTCCTGAGGAAAATCCTCCAGTTTTTTTCATTACTTTTTATTACCCCAGGCCGTGAAGATGATCTCAATAAAGATTGAAACGTTGGCACGATAAAGAAAATGTTTTTCTGAAACCTACATCACACCAGACCGCATCTCACGATTTCAGAATAATTACTTTTGATTATTTTCATTATTTTTTAATAAAAACTTCAAAAGCCCAATGGCTAATTTGTTTGTACCCAACAATTCTGTAAGCGCCATATCGGTCAGTATCCACAGAACCGAGAAAATCTTACTCAAGCTTTACAAAGGAACTCTGGAATAGCGCAAAGTTTATTTTCTAAGTAATTTTATATTTTGTCTATTTGGTATATTATCTCACAGAGGTCTCAATGTTCTTTCTATTTTTCAATTAATTAAGGTTTTTAGTTGAGATAAAAAAAAGTCAGTATCAAGAGCGGGATTCGAACCCACGATCTTCGGCTAGATACGCCGCTGCTCTTTCTCTCTGCTTTATCTCAACTAAAAACCTTAATTAATTGGTCAAATATGAAAGATATTAATTGGTCAAACGGACCACGAAAACTAGAGAATTTAATAAGTTAAATGAACTATATTTTCACTAAAGCTCTCCTTGGCCATTTCATTTGTCGCCGAGAATCAAATAGTTCAATATCAAATTTGAAAAATGGCAAAAAGGAGGGAAAATTCAAAAGGTGGGGTTGAGATGGAAAGTTAGCGTCCGAGCGGATCGGTCACGATACCTCAAGTGGAAGAACAGCGGCATATCTAGCCGAAGATCGTGGGTTCGGATCCCGCTCGTGGCACTGACTTTTTTATCTCAACTAAAAATCTTAATTAATTGAAAGATATTATTGGTCAAGCGAACCACGAAAACTATTGAGTTCTGTCTATTTGTGTAATCATATTTACAGTAGGATCATCAGTTTATGAGATATGATAAACTTTGTGGAGTCAATTTGTAAAAGGTTGAAATAACATCAAAAATGAAATATCTCACTTTCAGTATTGAGAATGAGATTTTGAACAATAGTGACTTTTTCGTCCGATTTGTCATGCAGGATAACCACCTGATGTATTCACGTCCGTTCACTGGACACCGGTATATTTATAATATATTCATCTAAAATTTAATTAACAGACTATTCATTCATGACATAAAAGTATATGGGGTCAGATATAAGAAAAAATAAATTAGGTGATTATTTTTTTATAGCATATTTTTAATTTAACTATTCAAGTACGAAAATGTGTGTGTTTAGTCTGTATGAATTATAAGAATATACAACAAATATTGTTAAAGACAACATGAAAATCAATGTTTGTTAAGTTATAAATGGGAACTCTCGGTAATTTTTAAAATTGTTTTCCTCACGAATTGGTGACATGTATTTGTACAAATATGTGAGGCTGAAAAAATGTAATTGTTATTCATTAGTCAGGAGAGAGCGAAACGGTTTATCGTCATGGCAGGATGCTCAGAATCACAGTTGAATCTGAATTCTTTTAAAGTTGGTCAGGATAAACCAGTTTCAATCAAAAAGATATTGCCATTTATGAGAAGGCCCGTTATAAACGTACGAAAAATTCCCTTAGGACCCTTTTGACCAACTTAGTTTAAAAAAATGAATATTGGCAGATACTTTGAACAGAACAGAGTTTGATTATTATAATAATCCTACTACTTACTCGAAAAATCGGTAATGATTTCCCATAGGAATTGAACGGCTGGATTTTTAATATTCAAAATTATTTCGGATTGGAAAATAGGCATGCGGACGAATCTGACTTGCAGATTGAAGTACCACCTTTTTATATACAGTATATTTGTTCAAGTCCCTTTTCATCGTCAAACATTTTCTCTCACCCTGACGGAAGTGGGGACCAGAAGGCAGAAAGGCAAGGATGGAATATGGAATTACTATCAAGCCGACGATTAAGCTGGCTGTTGGCTGTCGGCCCGTTAGCAGGTCAGCTCAGCACACACACAACCTAACAGTCACCTGACAGACATCGGGCGGTTGAAGTGAATCCAAGGAATGTCCAACTGGGCATTATGAACACATTTTCTTTTGAGGTAAGATCAAATTCAAAAGTATTACAGCGAAATATTTACTTTATACGTAGTTATTTTAATTTTTGAAGCTTCGTGGAACATCCTCAAACCCAATATTAAACATTCTGCTGACATGTTTACTTTTTGCTTCAAATATTCTACATTTTGTCGTAGTGTTTTTATTAAAACAACTATCAGGGATGATGCGACTTTAAGAAAACATTTTATTCTGTTTTGAAGTATTGTTGATTTTTTGAGGAACATATCCCCTTTATCAGACTTTCAAAATTTTAATTAATAATTAAAATGTTAATCTTTTTAATTGAATGTGAACATTTACTCACAATTTTGATGCCAATGGTTTAAAGCACAATGAAATTAGATATTGAGATCATATAACACATGGCAAGTGCGTTGTATAACAAAAATATATTTTTAGTTTGAAAAAATGGATTTATTCGTCGACAGCTATACCAAGGAACTCAGTGTTTTCTTTGAACTATAAATTATTAATGATTAATTAATCATTTTAAATTATTACTGCTAACCAGGAGAGTCTACAGATCACCGATTTTAATGAAACTTTGGTAATACTAGGTGGAAAAATACTATATGCGTTCCAAATGTTCTTGCCAATGGTCACTAGAAGCCAAGCAACACTTATTTTAAGTAAGTTAAATTATTGGTTTCTGTCTTTGTTGTGCTGTATTTCAAATTTGTGGTACATCAGTCGGTTAGATTTTTTCGTAGGATAAGAAAATAAAATGTAAGATCATACTAATGAAAGTAGATTTATAAAAACTAAAAAAAAAATGTTTCCAATATGGCAGCCAAATTAATTTTAATTTCAATCATTTTTTAAATCAAAATCAATTTTTAAAATAAAATTTGTACCTTTGTTGCGCATGTACAAATAACAATGTTATCGTGTATCAGCCAATGGGGATTGTTATCTAGAATAAGAAAATTATTCGAAGGATCGTATTAAATAAGACTGAAAATGTAAAAAGTTAGAAAAACCAAAAAACGATTTTAGTAAAGTATGTCAAAAACAAAGCAATGGAGGAAAAAAACACAATTCGAATTTATTTTAAGCACTCGTTAACACTCACAAACACGAAATTTGATAGCAATAAAGGATAGACATTATTCGTCAAAATTCACGGAAGATTTTTTTCCCACTAATGTTCAGTGTTCCTCTTAAAAATTCATAACATCTTTGAATTTTATCTAAATTGAACTCTTATCCAACCATTCAAAAAAAACAAACAGAAAAGGCTCTATCAGTATAGTTTAGATTTTGTCATGATAACCGATAAAAATAGGCTGAAATTAAAAAACAATGTTATAACGTTTTATTTTATTTCTCCTTTTTTTAATTTCTCCTAATTTATTTATGGAAACGCCCTTTCCGTCATAACGTGTTGTTTATTAAGTTCTAAAGCCCTGTATTGTAATCGGTAGAGCCGTTTCAAAATCATGACTATTTTTGTGATTTTCAAAAAAAAAAATCTGAGGCATTTTCAATCATTTTGTATTCAGGGTATTTTTCGGGGCGCAAACTCTGGTTTTTGCTTTAAAAAAATAATCATCTACCCTTTAATTGAAGTAACAGTATTAGAAATAAACATTTGAGTTATTTGACGTATAATCAAGCATAAGGTTGCACATAGAGCACTAAACACTTCCAATGAGGAACATTGCAGATATGAGGCTCAAGTTGGTTAGTGTTGATCTGCGCATCGGTATGACATAGATGAAGCTATTATTTTTTGTATTTTTTTGTTTTTGTGAGATTTATTTTTAAGGTCAACGATGTTATGAACCTGTTTAGACGCTTCTTACCCTGGTCTTCCTACAATTGTTTTGGTCTATCATACACTTCCTATCTGCTGTGGTAGATTTGTGTCAAATGTTGAAATACCAAAATGTGCCTTTTTTCTTGGTCATTCTTTTCAGCCATGTATTGGGATCAGCTATGTTCATGGAATTTTATATCTTTAAGCCCTGGGTAAGAATTATAAAAATAGTGAATATCTGAATACAACCGATTTTTTTCACAAGCAAAATAGTAAAAATTTTGAAATGAATCTATCAATCTACAGCAAACTTCATCAGAATTTAGAACCCTATAAATTACACGTAATGGCTTACATTTGGACTCGGTAAATAAAATAGAAAACATAAAATAAAACTTTGAAGTAATTTTATGTTGGTTTCATCTTTCTTTCTTAATATACCTTTATACACTTGAAAGTTGTTGACATAGAATAAATGTATAATGTTATAATGTATAAATGTGTGTATAATGTATATAAGTGTAATAAAAAAAAATATGTATAAATGTATAATATTACATTTGTTGGTGGTTACTATTTATCAGAAGTTACAGATCCTGTAATATCTGTGCAGAATATTATTTTATGATCATCTTCAGAGTGCATCTGTATCTTATTTCTTGAAAATACTTACACAAGAATTGAACGGAAGAGCCGACACGCACACGTATGTATGAAGGTGATGTAAGTCGCCAATGAGCGAGAATAGATGGACCAGAATAATCACCGATGTTCAGTCTATGTACAAATAACTTTTTATTTTGAATCGCCGTATATAAAATTAAAACTTCAAGTTTCTTACATCGGTAGTACAGATACAATATTTTTAACATAAAAATGTTGTAAAATATCCAAAATAACAGCAATTTCAGGTTTTAAAAATTAGTGAAGTCTCGAATTTAACGGTTATTTTAATTGACACTTATTATGTGTTTGCTGTAATGTTTTCCCAGGTATCTAAATCACGCTAGTGACCCAAAAATTGGTATTCCGCTGAGTACAAACAAAGACGCGAGCAAAATTTTAAACATACTTGCACAAAAACCTTCCAAAAATAACCCACATTTATCTATAATCGTAACAAAAGTGGGTTTTCCTTGTTGAAATTGGTGTTTTGTGATTTCTGCAATATCCCCAGCATCACCATTTTAGAAAATATATTCTAAACAATTTCAGTTCTGAAATAGCAGCATTTTCTTCATAAAGGGCATCGTTCTGCAAAATTGCCAATGATGATCACTATCTTCAATAATAACAATTCATTTTTGTTAGTTTTTAAAATTTAGATCAATTATGAACTTTTATAATAAAAAACGATCAGATGGTAAAACCAATCGTAGTTCGTTGGTCAATTTAAAATCTACAGTTTCAAATATAATGACATTAAGAATTGAATTTTCAGACAACAAAATCAAACATGACCTGTCGAATAATAATAATAATAATAATAATAATAATAATAATAATAAATAATAATAATAATAATAATAATAGAACATAGTTATATCTGACTGAAATAACAACTAACTGCTTACAAAGTTATATGGTCTACCTTACTAAATGCAGAAAAATGAAATTGGTTAAGAACAAACACAACACACAATAGTGACTGTACAACTATGTATTACACACTTGTTTGTATAATTGTCCAGCTAGTTAAGAAGAATTCTTTTCTTTGGTTTTTAAATATTGGTTGTTTCTTATTTTGTAGATTTGGTACGTCACTTTTAGCCTACTCGCTGTACTTTCATCGGCTGTCAACTTATATCAGCCTTATACAGAAGACTTATTCCCCAGAAGGTATTTATTCATACGTTTCACCAAAAAGTTGTTATTTTGCTTTAATTGTTCCAGATCATGTTGCCCTCAAAAAGTAGAAGGTAGAATCTATTTCAACGCAATTCAGAATTTTTTGGACCCCTATCTTCCAATTACAATAAACGTTCCTGACATGGTGGCATTTTTCGGTGAATATATGGGCTCTGTGTATCAATATTT
Source organism: Cimex lectularius (assembly GCF_000648675.2). NCBI lineage: Eukaryota > Metazoa > Arthropoda > Insecta > Hemiptera > Cimicidae > Cimex > Cimex lectularius. The sequence continues at coordinate 476,234 of NW_019392757.1, read as the reverse complement.
TTTCTCCGGTGGACAAAACCCATCAACAACACCGAGAATATGGGAAGAATTGTTGCGTGAAGTGGATGTAATAATATCAGAGTTTTAATCTTATTATTATTTTTTTTATTGTTACCTGTTGTAAAGATAATAATAAATACTTATATGTAATATAATTATTAACCATATAATTAATTAGAAATTAATTTAATTTAACAACATTGTCAATTTAAATAGTTTACTTGTAATGCTTGAAATATTCTTCATCTTCATGCATAAAATTTTTCATATGTAATTTGGAAATGGATACTTTGTCAATGTTTACATGCTTCTGATTGGATAATAGTTAATATTAAACAAATAAATTAAACTTTTTTCCACTTTGATGCTACATTTGCCACAAAGTGAGGACACATAAAACTATATAAATATTGTATTGCATTTTTGTATCAAAACCCCCAAAGAAAAACGCTAGTAATAGTTAATAAAATATACTTGAACTTTAATTGTGCTATTTATTTTATATGTACATATATATTTGACATAAGGGCTAGTAGTTCACAGCTTATGGCAATTATTCTTTCTTATTCATTCTTATTTTATTCTTATTCACTATACCAATGAAATATATTGAATAAAATAAGTTTTACAGTGTAATTTATTTCTATCTTTTTACTAGAATCTAAATACATTTAATGTTAGGGTGTTCTATTCTATTATTAACATTATATTATTCATTCTATTAGTAACACGATAAATATGCATCAATTAAACAAATAAATATATGAACATAATAAGCATAACTTCTATCACAGATTTATATCCTTAATTATGTTGGAGCAGATGTGATTTTCGCCTTGGAGAATCCCCCCCCCCCCAGGCATAATGAACAGCACCATTGACAAATGGAGTTCATTGAGCAATCTTTTGAACTTTTTGCTTATAAATTATTTGTTGGAATGTTTAGTCTTAGCACAATTGGGCATTTCTTATAAGAGGCCAACTCCTTTAACCTTTTAACTTGAAGGCCAAGCTCAATTTGAACTTCGTTTTTGGGTTTAAACTCACTATATGTAGCTCATCTATGTCACCCACAAATGTTCTCTTGTAAAGGTAGTTAGTAGAGTGTTCATGTAAATGTTGAAAAGCAATGGTGAGAGGATAAAGCCTTAAGGAGTCCTGGAGCCTGCTGGTTTACATATATTAAATAATTTTGACTTTTTTTACCTACCACTTTAATTACTTTAATTTTAAGTGCAAACAATAATAGTAATGGATTATTGGAGATCTGCATGAAATGGGTTTTTTAATAATATTGTATATTTGATGATAAAAAGTATATTTTGAAAATACAATCGCTGAGCAAAACGTTCACACTTTACAGGCATTATAAATATTCTACATATTAAATAAGCTTCACATGTGTAAATTTATTAAAAAGGCCTCAATTTATAAACTATTTTTTTAATAGCAATTTAGAGAGATTCGTTGGGATTAATCTATAATATCAGTTGTACACTCGTATATTTTATAATTAGATTTTTTAAAGAATAAATGCTGTCTGACATTTATTATAGAAAAATCCTCTCTTTTCAGTAATTTATTCTAATCGGTTCACTAACACATCACTAAAATGCCTACACACATAATAAATAATATTTCATGATGGCAAGAGTGAAAAAGGCCTACAGAAATATTTATGAAGAATTAAAATTGAAAAGAAAATAAAAACAATAAATTTACAGTCTACATCACATTTGAAAAAGGAAACATTGTTTTAAAAAGCATATTTTCATTACAATGTTTGTTGTGGTTCAGTTCCATTTCACTGCTATCTAGGTCGTTTTCAGGCAGGGTATTAAATTTATTCATTTCTTTCCTCTGAATTTTGTTCAGGGTGATAGACTGGGTAAACTTGCAAGTTTGGTACAGAGCTTATTTGCCATGAAGACTGTGAGTCCTGAACAGCGGCAACTGGTATATCTCCTGCTTGTTTTGCTTTGGCAGCGGTATCACTTGGTGCATGATCAACTAAACCTTTATTTAGTGGAATAAGATGTTTAAAGTGATAGTAAAATGCTCGCTTTCCTCCTGTTATCTCTTTTGTTTGTGGATTGTACTCACCTTTCGCATTGGGTTTGATATCAATTTTTTTCTCTAGTGAGATTGGATTTTCAGTTTTTACTAGTTTTACATCTGGCTTTTTCTCACCCTTCGACCCTTCATAGTGCGATTCTGCATCACTTTTACCTTGCCTGATGACCCATTGTGGTACTTGGCTTCGGAAATCAGGATTGTCGATAGATATTGACTCTTTATCATCATCAAATGTTTGATCTAAAAATTGGTTTGCTTGAACGAAGAGAGGGATTTTGGAGTATTCAGGGCGGTCAGGCTTGGGGACACCGTTTTCAATTATTACTGTGTGATCGGAAGGGTTGTCCAAATCGTGATCCAAATCAGAATAGACAGGTTGCTCAGCATAATCTTCATCCTTTTTCTTATCGCTGTTTTCTTCAGAACTGAAATGAATAAAATTGATTTTAAAAAATTACCTCAGTGAAACAATTAGATAAAAAAAGATCAATTTGGTTGTAAATTTAGTTTTAAGTTACTCAGTTGGTAGAATTCAGCACATAATGCATTGTTGATTCACCCAAGTGCAAAAACGTGATCTAGTTGAACCAGCTATTATTCAATTGATTTAAAGTGAATTAATGAAGCTATGTTGAATTTATAGAGCACTAGATATCAATTTAGCAGCAGAAACTTGTCAACATGAAAATAACATATACCATCTACTAACAAATTTAATGTTTATGAAATAACTGATAGAATTGCAATTGAATAGAAAAAGCTCATATTGTATTACATTATTAATCTGATTTAACATATAATCTCAATGTAACAGAATTTACTTAAACAAAAGATGAGACTTTTCATTCTAGACCTAAAATCAACAACTTCTAATTTGATCATTACAGGCAAATCTTATCATTTAAAAATTTAATTTTAAAGCATGTCTGCCCTTTAAATTATTAAAAGATATAAACAGTTTTATCATTTTAATTTGTTCTAAATTAATTTATTATTAAATTTTATTTATTTTTGGAGATGTTCTGAACATGTACATTAAACGTCTTTAAAATACTATATGCCTATTATCATGTTTTTATGTAAGTGTTTTGATATTTTTCACTATTTTGTAATATTTTTGAGTTTTAATTTACATCATGCCCCTTTTGTACAATTGTGAAAATGAGAAAAGTTTTCAGACAATCTTGCAATGCACAGAACAAAATGATGGAGATGATGAAATTACATTTACTGATTCCTTAAGAAAATATTGTTATAGTGCTCATATTTCATAGTATTACCTTTGATCCATTGCTGCCTGAAGTGAGGCCAGTGTTGCTTCATACAATCTAAAGTGCTGATCTCTTGCTGCTTGGACTTCAGGAGTGTACTCTGGAACTTGATGTACTGCTACAGGAAGGTTGTTACCCGCTGCGTGAAAACCAGACCCATCATCCCAGTAATGCATCTGAAAAATTTAAAACATAAAATGTATATAGCTTTGACAAATGAAAAATGAACAGATTTTATTACCCGGACAATATTTCCATTTGCGTCAATGTAACTGTACGATCCTCTGACGGTCCCGTCAGAATCTCTTGCCTCCATTCTTATTTGATCAGGGCTGTGGAACCCAAAAACAACCCTTCCATTGTCATCTTCTGAGTGAAATTGAGAAACTTCATATTGTTCTTCATTTTCGTCATCATTCGCTTGTGCCACATCCACTGTATCATCACCAGAATTGACTTCTGACACCCGGTTGTTCAGAACTGGCTGAGCTGGCTCTATAACTTGATAAAGTCTTTGTGGAGGAGTTAAATACACCAATTGGTACGGTGGATAAGGTAATGCTGGAAGGATCGGTTGGCCCAAACTCCACCCAATCACACCAATGGTCTGTAAAATCAGAGATAAAAAATGTCAAACAAACTTAATTTATGTGCATTCTAGTCACAATGGGAACATTATTAAATAATTGGTGTAGATGAATAGTAAGAAACAATAGTAAATATGTTTGTCAATGTATCAAGGAGAATGATTTGACTAAAGTGAGCTTATTGTTGCACCTCATCGTTATTTTTCTATTGTTGTTCTATTTGGAAACTGTGATTGAATAGTAACCCATGAGGTCAACATAAGCAAGTCATCTTGTCTATGATAAATCTGACAAACAAGGAGACATTTTATTTTTTTCCATAATGTTTTTCTATTATTGTATATGTAAAATATATACTTAATTGTTATAGGTTTAATATATTTTGAATGCAAATTTAAAAAAATTAAATTCTGAAACATATACTAGTTATATAATTTATAGAAAAACATCAGTAATATGTACATACAATTTCAATATTGAAATATTAAAAATGGCGATGTTTTTACTGTGCAAAACTATATTTGAAAAAAGTTATATATTTTTTACTTTATAATAATAATGATTATTGTTATATGTTTATTAGAGCCATTGCTGAAAAATAAACATATTAATAAATAGGATGATGGATGAAGCAATCAGTGTGAATAACCTATTCAAATTTAGTCAGCAGTCCGTATTAGACTTAGGTCTTTTCTGTTCTGTCAATATTAAGCTATTATTTTAGGGTAATTGAGAAACTTTTCTTGCAACCAAATTCTTAATTCTTTTACTGATCTATAAGTGAAATGTATGAAAGACTACTTTTCAATTGGGTTGCAGTCAAATGATAGATCCAACTAACCTGGGCCTGCCTTTGTCACTTGTGCATATTCACTTGGACTCAGCAAAATGAAAAAAAAGAAAAATAATAAATAATTAAATTCAAATGTTGAAGTCTAGAGCCTAACATGCATATTGGCATATGTATACGTGTTGGCTTGGCAAACGATAAAATTTTGAAAATTGAGTAATTATTCCGATCCCACTAACAGAGGTACGGAATAATAGAACAAGATAGAACCTTGCAATTTATCAAAATATTATTTACAATGTGAAAAAATATATAAAAAGTTCAAATTTAAACAGTAAACATTTAGATATTAGATCATATACACAAAAATTGTAGATCGTACATATAAAAATATGTTATATTATAATTAGAAAAAAGAAATGAAAGAGTTCAAAGGAAAATATAAATTAAATAAACAAACTGTGTTGTCTAGACAGAAATGTATCGTTATCAAGCAAATGAATCCATCACCACTTTCAAACAAACAAAGAAGACTTATGCAAACGAAAATACGAAGTACAAATCTTCCTGAATATTTATATAAAATATTTCTCAGGTGAATAAAATAAAATTAGAATTTTCTTAACTTAAACGAAAGTAAAATATACTTTTTTTTTAAATTATTCGGAAAACGGCCTGTTTGGGCGCCAAAATTTTGTAACCAGGATCTGGTATATTCAGACTAAAAAAAAAATCAACGGGCGCCAGCTTGCCTTTGACTATCATCGGGGATACTAAGTGTTAGCAGCCAGAATATAGCTCCGTGTGAAATGAGTAATAACAATTAATTTGTGGACTACAAACGAATTATAAAAATAGGAAACAACAAAAGAAAGAAAGTATTGAGATGATTTGACTAATTAAATATATTTACAACAAAAAAAAATTTTAACTAAAGTGAGCACTCACTTTAGACGGGAAGCGGTATATCCGACAGCATGGAAGGGGAGAAACTTTGGTGGCCTTTTTATTTTGAGCTACACTCGAAGTGGAAGCTATGATTTTCAATTTTGCAAAAGGCAAGGTTGATCGGTCAATTCCTTTTTCTATCCACAAGTTCTGGTTGACACTTAAACCTCGGTGTCTTAGTTCTCCGACCTAACCGCTTTTCCCTTGCGGGAAGATGCTGTGGTTAGGGCTAACTTCCTCATGCTTCCTATATTGCTGATGTAGCTAGTTCCATCTCCGGGCGTGAACTTAAACCTGGTTGTAAACCCTTCCGTTCAGGCCATCTCTACTATCTCCCATCTATAGAATCCTCCATTGGCCCACAGACTAACTAGTGCCCTATCGCTCGGCAGCGAGAGTGCCAGCCATGACTGGTTTCTAAAGACATGTGTCCTTCAGGAGCACTGTTGGTCTAGCATTGACCGGTAAAAATCAGAAGAACAATTTTTACAATACAACAAGATGTATAAATGTATGTAAAGAATACACATTTAAAAAATTATGAGCTGTTAAAATAAAACTGACAAAATTACAAAATAAAAATAATAATTAAGAAATAATGCACAGTAACAAACATTTATGGATAACACATGTTATATTTTACTACAAAATATCAAATCTTTGTGTTTAAGAAATTCATTTTTCATTTCATTTTCGATTCTATTTCAAGCTTAAACACACTATTGACCGTATCATTATGAGTAAAATAAAAAATACGGACTGTGAAGAAGCGATTGGAGTCGAGGTTCTGGTCTTGGAGGCTCTTCAGATTCTGCAGAAAAGGAAAGGTGTGACCCTAAAGAAGATTCTCTTATACATTATTGAAAACGGAGGGGTAGAAAAATCTCCGACCCTGGTCTCTTCAGTGAAAAAGACACTTAAGAGATTTCAAAGGCGAGGAGGTGTTGAAAAAGTTGGCCAAAGGTTCAAGATAGCCAAACTCACCGTCAAAAATAAGGAATGTACTTGCCGCAAGGTTTGAACCATCAACAATATAGTTAGTGTCATGTAAATTTTTTGTTTAAAAAAATCCATCATAAAACGTACATTGTTTTTTATTTTATTTATAACAATGATTTAATAGGTTTTTGCTTAGAATAATAAGTAACAGAATAAGATGATTGCAACAAAATTTGACAGGAAATTCTTAAATCTTTAAAGTCCAAAAATGATTGTTCTTACTTTAAATGACAATTATAAATTAATATTGGCTGTTTTTCCAACTTCTACTCTCTTTGACTTCTCACAAATTTTTGTATTTCCAATCATTATTTTTCAAATTGCTGGACGGTATTTCTCTTTTTAAGTTTCTATGATGTGTTTTACGTATTCCTTTGCTTCAGAAGGCTCTTGAATTATAATTACAAACAAAAATATGAAACTTGTTAAAAATATAAATAAACGTGTGATTATTGAACACCTGAGATATATGTATTAAAATTCATAAGTTTAACAATCAGAAAATATACAACACAACTTAAAACAATGATACTCTTCAAACAAGCACCACAGCCAGAAGATGCTAAATTAACATTGGTACTTATGTGGAAAATCCTAAAGGATATCAGCAGACAGAACGGAATAAGTTTGAAGGAACTTCTCGAATATCTGACCAGCCGTGCGGAATGCAGCATTAAGTCCAAAGTCTTAGAGGCTTTGAGTATCGGTCTAGAAAAGGCACTTTGCAATCGAGGGAGTACTCGTTTTCTGAAAGCGCTTGGCGAGAACCGCGAAACCGTTCCAAAGCCGAAGAAGATAAAACGCGAGAGACGGACCAAAACGCAGACTCAGAAAATGAAAAGGCCGGGGAAAAGCAATGGCGATAAGTCGAAGCTCAAAAGGAAATCATGCAGAAGGGAGGCTCTAAAAAAACGTTGAAGACTTGGATTTTTCCGTAATAACAAAAACAAAAACTCATATTTGGTTAAGCATTTGTAAACAATACAGTTCGTTTAAGTATTTGTTTGTATCATCTTAGCGATTTTATGGGTGGGGTTCACTGAAATTTCATCCGTCACGGGTAAATATAACTTTATTAGCCTGGTACCCGCAGGTGGCCTTGTTGGAACACACCCGATATTTCGTGAGGGAAACAATCCAAAAAGGATCCTGCGTTGAATAAACGCCGACTTGTTTTAATAAGTTGTGATTATTGGTTTCGGCCTGGAATTGATTTATAACATAATGTCATGGCCGGGTATAGTTATAATAGAAACACTTTGTAATGTTCGTTAATTCGTTTACATTGACAGCAGTTTAATCCATCATATATATCCATTAACCTTTCCACCTTCATACTACATTTCATGATCGACTGTTACCATTTATTGCAATGATGTTTTTCGCATGAGAACACGAGCACGACTGATGTATTTGTTCGAACGGACCAAGGACGGGCAGCGAGAATAGACCGACCGAAAAAATGGAAAAAATGGCGTTTCGTTTCAACAAATGCATAAAGATAAAATTTATAAAAAATTAAATAAGGTGTGATTCAATTAAACAAAAAATTATGAACAAACCTAGTCAAACGGTCCCCTGGTCCAATTTTGGGTGGAAACAGGGTTGTTTTATTATATATGGTACTGATAGCTTTGTGTACCTAGAGTGAGTTTAGAGTGAATGTATTTATTAGCGTGAATTTGTAGTGGAAGAGGGCTGTTGGCGAAATGACCTTCAATCAGATTAGTTTATAATAGGTGTAAAGTGTAATGGAAGAATACCCACCACTCCACTATCCTAATTAAATGAATGATTTGTAAATAAGAAAGTATGTATTTAAGAATGAGTGAGAATGTGAGTGGGTATGGACCTTCATGCATCGGGTGCTGAATTGTTCTAGGTGTTGACAGTACTTGGAACCCAACCTCGGTTCTGAATCGATAAGACGGAGGTTAACCCAGGTCTGGCTACACATGAGGTGGGCGATTCTCGAGGGCTATCGGTAATTTGCTGTAATTTACAAAAGCTGGAATTACGGTGTATGCGAGAAGTGATAAGCTCAATCACTTATGTGTAAATCCTTTCTAGATGGCACGGCTGAATTTCTATTGAACGAATGAACGTTCTTTAGCTGAAAACAATGGTGCAATGGTTTAAATTGGCCAAAAAATGACAAAGTTATTGCAAAAAGTTTGAGAAAAAACAGTCATTTGGTTTGCTATTTATTAATCACATTTCATGTTCGAACTGCCTGCCTTCACATTCACATGTGTTTAGAGACGTTAGATGCCTGTCATAATCAGTCCCGAACTCCCTGGACAAGATGAGAGCGATACGGCTTAAAACTTTAAGTCCAGAGTAAATATCTAATTTTATTTTTGAAAAACCTAAATCCCGTCCAAAACTTTGGAGAGAGGAATTCGGATTTTCGCGTGATACAATAAAATATTCAGCTCCTCGTCGAAATTACGCTGCCCGTTTCTTTTTGATATAACTTTGTCATTTTTTGACAAATTTAAAATCCGATTGCACCATTGTTTTTAGCGCAAAAAATTCTTTAAAATGACATGTCACGATTTATACGGTTTTATTTGAAATTTTTAAGCTGAACTAAGCCTGAGCCTACCTTTATAATTTTTATACAAAAAAGGTAAAACTGTGAAACGACTAAGAAATATTATACACTTTTTTTTTGGATAGCGCATTGGTTCAAGAGAAATTCAGCCCAACCCTCTAAAAAGGACACCGTGTTCAGATTCAAGTTTATATAAATCTATTTACAAAAACTAGTCAAACACTTGTTTTTCAAACATTTATACATTTATTGCGGCATCTTAAATTTTCTGTAATGTCGATGTTGTTTACCAGAAATTTTTTTTAAATTTCAGATTAGTGATCAGTCAGCTATATGTTTATAGTTTACGAAGCTTTCGGCCTGTATTTGACCTTTGTCAAGGCTAAGATATACATGTATATAAAATGTTACTACAATATATCAACATTTTACAGTGGCATTATATAATGTTGATGAAAAACAAACTACAATCAGTCAATGAATACGAGTATTTTTAAGTCTTACTTGACGTCTAATTTTAAAAGTATGTTTATTAATTCTCCTATTCATTGTCTGATGATGGTTTCTGTGTTTTTTATTTATCAACAATGCATGTTAGCCCTGAGGAAGGTCAAAGTAGGCCGAAAGATTGGCAATCGAGAAATGAATAGATGACTGCCCTCATCCGGGATCGCTATCCACCCTTAGCTTAACTTTTCTTTCTGTTTTTAGACTTCTACTAATTAAAATAAACCAAATACCATTTTGTTCTCTACGCAGCATTTATCTGCTCCATAGAATTTTGATTTTTTTCCTTCGGTATCTTGGCAACAGATGTCAAAAGGTATTTCGTTTATAATAGTTATTAAGTACGAATCCATCTTCAGCCGGCAATCGAGATTTATTAGTTTGGCCATTCATTTATTTTATGGACACAATGTTCCTCAAATTTGGAAATTTACGTACACATTTGTTTTTTTTGGCATTGTACACACACGTTGAACGCTCTACACGCGATCAATCTTTTCTATGTGATTAAAGTGTCTTAAACATTTAAAATCTATAAGATATAAAAAAGTTATGGATTTTCGATATTTATTGTCCTTATTTTCGATACTTAAGGGGGCTATTAAGTTAAGTAAAAATACCAATACTTTTGTGGTTTTTTCTCCACAATTTTACGATATTTTAAGTTTCTTTTTTCTATATGATCACAATTTTGTTAATATAACCGAAGATGTTCTCTCATTTGAGGTATTGTGTCATTTGTAATTAAAGTTTTCACAAGTGCGAAATTTTTGTCTTTTGCCTTTTTTTGTGTGTTAATATATTCTGTTAGGCTCAACATGATAAAAACGCTAGTCTATTACTTACTGAAATGAACAAAAAGAAAAGAAAAAACCCTTTGCTTTTGTGAACTTTGACAAAACGGAACATAAAGTTAAAATTTAACGAATTTAGCGACCGACTTTTCAGGAGAGTTGTTTAACATATTTTCATTCCTATTTCCGTTTCAAACGCATTTACATTTAATAGAAGAGTTCATAGGTTTCTTCTAACTTCATGAACCTGAACAACTTCCAGAAAATCCATTTGGTATTTATATATATTTAATTAATTAATTTAATTTAATTAGGTAATTTTCCCAGTTCCGTTTCGGCATTAGTTTAGGCATGTCTAGTAGTAATTGTTACCACTCCAGTGTGTGTTTAGGGTTGATGGCGGAATATTGATGAAAGTACCCCATCGACCCTAATTTAGATTAGATTATTAATATCGTGTGTAGGTCGATGGAGTAATATCGAGTATTCCTCCGAATAATCAGAATGAATGCATGTATGTATTTTTTGTGCCACTTTTTCACGAAATGAAAGAAAAGTAAGTTCTATGATAGATTATAGTTTGCATGCGTTGGGGCTGAAATGAGAAGCTGTTGACATCCCCCGCTGGAGCCTAACCGTTTGCTTGGGAAACGACGATCTCCTGGGCATCTGGCCATCTAAGGGTGATGCTAGCGACCCAGCCACATATCAGGGTAGCTGAACTCCCTAGGTTCAGCACATCGGAGATAGAAAACTTAATCCACTTCAGTATAGTAGTAATTTACAGTTTTAGTTTTTTTGAAAAATGCACTTTTGTAAGGATCTTTGCATAGTATTTATTTGTACAATTTCATATGTACTATTGAGCTTAGTTTTTCTATAGATTTTAATGTTTGTTAGTTGAAAATGCTGCTGTCTAAGATTTTTCAAAAAGGTACAAATATTTTCAACTCAAAACTTGCAAGACATACCCTACGTGTATGCACATATATTGAATTGAGGGCAATAACAAATATAGACAGAATAAGAATACAATATAAATTCAAAATAAAAACTAAAACAAGAAAGGAAATGAAAACGTAAGGCAAGTAATAGATTAGAAGGTTCAAAGAAAATGAACTGATTCGTTATACGAGAGGTGGGCTTATTCTACATTCCATATTTTTAATATTTAGTTTAAATAATTTTAATTGTTTAGTCATTTTTATTATTAATTGTTTTATATTGAAACAGTCAATAAACTGTGTCTGAAAATTTAATGATGTTTTATTATAATAAAAAAACTTTTTTTTATCGCCTGGAAAGTACGTATCTCTAAAGTTTTAAAAGTAATTTTTAGATTTTCAATTAATTAATCTTTTTAATTAAGGTTTTGGTTCAGGTAAAATGTCAGTGTCACGAGCGGGATTCGAACCTTAATTAAAAAGATTAATTAATTGAAAATAATTTATTTGGTCAATCGGACCACAAAACCTAACAGATGTAATTTTTAGAGTTATCAAACTAATGTTTAAATTAGCTACAAATGACTACAAAACATTCTAGTTTATTTATTTATTTTTTTTTTGGTTTACAAGTGTCGGCTTTTTATTAAGCCATTGATTTGATTTATCCGGATGGTATGATTATATGTATATATATAATAAAAAAATAACGAGTAAAAATAAAAAATAAAATATCATGGTATAAAAAGGTAAAATATCAAGGTGACAGATTTTTTATTTGGTCACATTAAACTAAATTTTAGCGCATTTACAATACATATCACATTTTTCTAGAACTACATAGCCTTTAGTCTAAAAGCACTACTTCGGTTTCTGGAAGGGTTAACATCCTGTAAAATGTTATCTATTTTTAATAATCGCTTACATTACAGGAAGTAAAATGTCTTACAACGGCCTTTCAATAGATAACAAGATACACGTAAAATAAAAAACATAAAAAGTTATCGAGGGAATTATATTTTTTTAAAAATATGGACAACTGTTGGTAAACAAAGGATATTACATTTAAAAAATAAAATGATAATTTGTATTGTTATATTAAATAAATTCCACCACATTTTTACATTTGTAGTTCGTCGATTTCGTTTTTGGTAAAAGAAGAAATCATTACTTTTACACTACTAACAATTATTAGTTAACTAAATAAACAAACGTGTGTCAAAACGCCGAATTTTAATTTGATAATTGTGTAATAAATTACTAAAACCCACAATATCGGATATTGGTTATATTATTTAAATAATGCAATGCCCTACAACTACACAATCAGGAAAATTGATGGCTTCATACTACAATACAATTCTAAAGAATTATCATAAATAACTCCATGCAGTATAATCTATAAAAATATTGCTTTTGATCGCCCTAGTTAATCCTGAGTTATAGTATCACTGGATTAATGCCCTGGACAGGGTATTCTTTAGTGAAAGTGCCACCAATTTCACTGCCAAGGATTATACTGTTAATAAAAGTTCTAAAAGTATTTGGATTAAGTTGTTGGAATGACTTTACCATTTGTTGGGAAAGATGTGAAATGTCTTAATAAATAATTGTATTGTTTAAAGAAAATAGGAAAACCTCGGGAATTTGGTGGTGGAAAAGAAACACCAAAAATAAGTTAGTGAAACTCTGAATCAGGTTTACAGAAAGATACATGCCAGAAACATAAAAAAGTTAGGCTACCTGGGCCCTTATTTTTTAAAAATGTCAGTCAGTGGATCGACAAGTCACTAGTAAACCCAAAACAACACATTGGTCGAACGAGATACTAAACTAAAAAAAATGTACATCTGTTAATCAAAATCGCAACTATGGTTAATTGAAGTATAAAAGAACAGTATCATTCCAATGATATCAGTTTTAATCTATGTTAAACGTTTTTTTCCGCTCTACACGCACAGGGGTGAATTATTCAGGGAATTTCGACGAACCTTAAAGTTTCTTCTGGGTTCAACTATGTGGCCAAGTATTATGCGATTTATCAATAAAATTTGACGTTTAAACGATTGGAGGAATGTTTTTCTCGAGAATAAACGCTAGGATATAACAATTCTGTTATTTTTTCATCCTTTAATGGTTCAAAAATGCTTAGGGGTCAAGGGCAAAACAATAGTTAAAACATTTGTTTCTAACATCAAATTGTTTTGTTTTGGTTATGCACTCAAACAAGCTTAAAGGTGAAAGATCGGGTGTGTTACAAACGATATTTGACATTGAACTTGACTTTGTGGACAAAGCCAAGGGCGTTCCAGTCAAGTTTAGAACTGGCGGAATTTTATTTCTCCTTCATTTTATTTTATCTTATTTTATTTTATTTTAGAATCCATTACCGGTTATCGGAATGGGACCTGCTTCGAGTATGCTGATGAAGTGGTGCGACTGTCGTGACGAAACCTTAGCCACTTTGCATCGGAGCCAAGTCGGAGGTTATTGACTTTTCTTTTATATTTGTCACTCCGACTAATCCAAAATCAATATTTGGACGAGATTGTTTGATTATTTCTTCAACTAGAAGAACTTCTGAACTGTATGTGAGTATTGTCCTGAAGCATTTTCGTGACGAGAAATTAATTTTCTTACATAAATGTTCAAAAATTCATTACTCTTTAAGAAAAAAACAATCATGACATAGTGAAAAAATTGATATTTAATTAAATAAATTTTATAAATGAAACATTGACATTGTTGTTTAATTTGGTTCCATTTATTCTCTGAGTATTGCGCTTTTTAAAGATTTGCTTTGATGCTTTGGGTAACTTCAGCCCTATTGAATATGGTGTTTTTAAATGATCTGTGTTAAGCCCAATTTTTATCCGAGTGGTTAGCATGAGAGACTCTCACGCCGCGGTCGTGGGTTCGATTCCCACCGTCGCCTCTGGCCCTTTTTTCCCGATAACCCCCAATTTGAACACACAAGAATTCGTACTATGACTAATATGCAAGATCATAAGGCCAATCAAGAAAAAAAAAAAATAAATAAAAAAAAATAATAAAAAATAAAAATAAATAAATAAAATAAAAAGACATAAGCATAAAAAATTGACAGTTTTTGCTATTGTTTCCATGCAGTTCTCTGGTAATAGTTGGAAAGTCATTGTAATGCTGATATGGGACTAGTGAGATCTTCAGATATTAAGTCCAACATCTAAATTTATTTATTTCAGCTCAGTCAGCCCTATTCAATTTTATGTTAACAAAAAGTCAGATTAAAGTTATTATTTATTATCGATGAAAGATTAACTTGGCATTTATATATTGTTAAAGTCCTAAGAAATAAACTGTTTGGGCTGAGCCAAATAGATATTTTTTGCAGAACAAATGCGATAGTGGTTTAAAAAAAATTAAATATCTAATATACTTAATATGTGACTTATTATGTCATATATTCAGTTTAGTCTACTTGAGGAGGTGCATAAAAAATCGAAATTTACATCAGGCTGAATCGCGCTTAAAAGTGCTACATACAGAGCGTCCTTCCCGTTGAAGTCAGCATCAAAACCTTACAAAAATGTACATTGTTGAGCATCATTCTATTTTAAATGGTTAATCTCCTCTTCCTATGCAGCTATCGTGGAGATTTAGACCAAAACATTTCGATTCGTTTAAACAAAAAATAAATGTTTGCGAGTCACCGGGTTTTTCCTCAAAAATCAATGTACAGAAACATCTTTTGTCGCGAATAACTTGAGAAATATTAGTCAAAATTAAAATTCGTTCATCCCGTTGAAGTGAGTGTCAAAACTTTACAAAAATGTACATTGTTGAGCAACATGCCATTTGAAATAGTTAAGCTGCTCTTCTTATGCAGCTATCGTGGAGATTTAGACCAAAACATTTCAGTTCATGAGAAACTAAACAAAAAATAAATGTTTGCGAGTCACCGGATTTTTCCTCAAAAATCAATGTACAGAAACATCTTTTTTCGCGAATAACTTGAGATATATTAGTCAAAATTAAAATTCGTTTATCCCGTTGAAGTCAGTGTCAAAACCGTACAAAAATGTACATTGTTGAGCAACATGCCATTTTAAATAGCTCCTAAATATCCATCTATCCTGGAGATGACCAACGTTTCGGTTCATGAGAAACTACAATTGTACAACTAAACAATTGTAGGGTGGGGACCAAAGTTAAACTCTATATTCTTACAAAAGAATTAAAACAATTATATTTTACCACAACATTATAAACAAAGTAAGAATAAATGTTGGCGAAATTAGAAACAATTGGGTATGGATGCCAAAAAACAATGTTGTATAATATTCAATTATAAATATTATAATATAAAACCTCGTTTGGTATTCATTTTAATGTTTTAAGTCGTTAGGAGATGTTTTAGTTAATTTTGGATTTCGATTAGGTCTTGGTGTAAACATTCAATTTAGCTTTGGCTACTTGGTTTTCAGTAAACTGGTATTTCAATCACGTCCGGCGAAGTGGAGTTTTATGGGTCCTTGGCATGACTCATTGAAAATCATTTAACAAAAGGATTCCCTCTCAGCAGTGACAACGCATAACTTGGCCAATAGTTTCGTTTTTGTCAGCTCGGTCACGGTATAATGCAAAGTTTTTCCTATATTCCCATCATTTCGGTTTTACCACGAGAAAGGTCAATGAAATGAACAGAATTGATCAGAAAGCCTAAGTATGTATTTTATACACAAACTATTAACCAATGGAGTTTTCATTTAACAAGAAAGGTTTATAAAGTAGTGGGTTGGGTGCTCCATGATGAAAAGCTAAGTTTAGTAAGCACCTAAGTAAAATTTTTGCAATTTCATTATCGTATTAACAACAAATCATTAAACGAGAGAATTGTGAGTTATTTTAGAAAATATGTGACAATAAAGAACATAATTGAGCTAATACATTAAGTAATACATGAATATGAAAAAGTCGGAAATAATAATTGTAAATGAAAGAAAATTCTGGCGTAAAATAACAACACCTTTCTGAATAATTTGTGTTGTTTTCGTTTGACTGAAAACCCTTGAAACTGTATGATTGTTTTAGTTTATTAATATTCCGCAGATGTTTAATTAATTTTAATTTATAATGAAACGAAATTTGATCGGTGCACGAACCGTGTCACACAGTTTCGACTGTCTGAAAGAAAGTGATTCTTGAATAATTTTACATGTTTTAGTAACTTTTTTCTAGACGCCATCACTGTCCATTATCTCGTTAAACAATTGGGGTGTGAAGTCTGATCAACTGTGTCAGTAGTTTGATCGTTGCACGCTTTTATGTTCAATATATCTTATTAGTTTTAAGCAGAAAAATAAAATATAATTATACCATGTTTATAGCATGGCATAAATTTGATATAGTTATCGTCAATTATGAAGACAAAGGGGAGTATTGAATAACTATTTCTGAAGTTTTCTCAGCGTAACTGTGCAGTTTAATCCTGATTTATATTATACAAGAAACTTTCAACTTGTTTTATTCCAGTGGGATAACACAGTGACATCACAAATTTCTCTGTCGTTGATCCTATTTTTTTAATCCACTACTTTTTTTCAGGCTCATTCACCCAGAGATTTCAAAATCAACAATTTACGAGAAAATAAATGATATTATTATGCAAATATACCTCTCAGTTTTGAGTGGAATTGATTTGACGTGTGGGAAACCCATTCTAGTTATTTTATGTGAATCATTTTCGGAAAAGTCGTTTCAATTTTAATGTCAAATATACGACTCATCGTAAAGAGATTAACTCGACCGAAACCCAACCCCGATCTTGGATAGCCAAATAATCCGTGGGGTTAATTCGGTTCAATGTTAATCCATTTTGACTGTTGCCAGTTTGGTATTTCCTGACCCTCTCTGCCTCCATCTATTTTCCCTGTTTGTCCTTGATCATGTGATCACGCACGTCCTGCTTTACGTCATATTCAGCGGATATCATTCAAATTTTCGACAATTTATAATCCAATATTCAGTTGATTCAAAACTCACATTTTGACAAATAATTTAACTACTTATTATAATTTATTACTGTATTAAGATACTTATTATTGGTATTGAATTACACCGTTGTTTTGAAAAATTCATATTTTTTGTGTTCTAATAAGGTTAAGGTTAAAAGGAGTCGGTCTATTTACGCATTTGCGCCCCGCAACCAATATTGGTTAACTGAGCAATTGCCAACACTGCCTAGTGGTCTTCGTTAAGCTTAAGGATGCTTACCTAACCCAAAGGTTTACAAAATTTACACACATCAGTGACGTGACCGGCACGTGATCCGTCCGACTTTTTGAATGTACTTATTCTTCTGTTTTCATTACGTTGTTTACACCCATCAGACGCGCAACCTTCAAAAACCCGACGGACCCTTTTAGATGAAGCTCCTTGAAATTTAAATTAGTTCTCGACAATATTTTCATTTCACTGTGGGATTCCGGTTGCGAAATGGTTTGAATGAAAATTCACCAAAACACAGGAAAATCATTAAAGGATACATTAAAATTTACACCCAAATTTTCCATAAACACACATTTCCTCTGAGGAGGAAGGCATCAAATCGTCAAAAAATTTTCAATGAATATTTTGCAAGTATCTCGTACGAAGATAAAACTGTAGCATGGCGCGTGAGATAGCGTAAAGAAATTGTTTGTTTTTCTTCTTCGTCAAAGTGCATAGCAATCATAACAAGCTCTTCTCTGAAAAGGTTGCTATAGTGCATGTCACATGACTGTTAAAACACGGACCAGTGTGAATGAAGGGCACTGTGAGATCATGGTAGCCGGGAACACAGACTGGTCACGACACTGCACGTAACTGATGTGTGTAAATCGACACTACCACATGTATGCTTCAGTCCTCTTCTTTTAGTGTAGAGAGTAGGAGTCACTGCCTGTATAGGCCTACGCACCGACAGAGGACATGTTCTACAGTTTATTCGTCTTCCTGGTAATATCTTCACAGGCTTTCTTCTTCTGATACAAATTTTAGCCCAAAATTTTCAGTATCCGTTCTAACACCTCTTAGGTTACTAGTTCTGCCTTTTTCGCATGCGTCTGTCTTTGAACGCAATCCGAATGAACCGAGGTTTTATTCTTAACTCATTGCCTCATCGATCTACGATTTTAGCAATTTGGTATGCCACAAAAGAGTTTAGGGCAGATAGGTGTCCAAATCGAAATTTAATTGGCTTGTTTCCACTGGTACTTAAATATTTTACAATCCAAAAAGACAATTGGTTGTAATAATTTTATTAATTTTAGAATACCTTGATGGTTAGGGCGTCCAACTCGTACTTCCTACGCTAGCGGTTCTGGGTTCGAATCCCACAGCCCTTGGAAATTTAAAAGAATAACACAACAATTACAAGATCGTTTATTTCGTGTTGTGAAGTAAATCTGTGCAAGTATAAATGTAATCTTGAAAATATTTATGCATGTTTTTATTTACATACTACTACTAAAGTACTATTAAAAGGAACTAATTATTAAAATATTGCTTTCTCACGTCTTTTTTTTCACTGGTAAATTACTATAACCACTGGCGTGACAAGGTGTGAATTTAATACTTGTCGGGCAAAATTGTGCGTTTTTTAGTTTTGTATTTTTTCATAATTTCTGTTTGAGTGTGTCTGCGAGACTATTCATTACTTATTTTTGTTTAATTAACTAATTATAAATTATTGCTACTGACAAAGCATTGCTTGAGATGTGAAGTCAACGATTTTAATGAAACTTTTACTTGTTGATACCAGGTCGAAAAATATTAGACCCGTGTCTTGCCAATGGACCTTAGGGGACAAAAACAATTGAAGGGCATCTTATGCATAGTTTTACTTTATTTTTTCCGTACATTTTTTTAAAATAAGAATTCCAATCTTTGCTTTGCATTTCGATTGTTTTAGAGGAAAATAAACCGGATCGTATTAAATCAGACTGGATGTACTGGAAGTTTACAAAAAAAAAAAAAAAAAAAAAAAAAAAAAAAAAAAAAAAAAAAAAAAAAAAAAAGATGCATACGCGTTTTTTAAACAAATTCGGATTCGTTTTATGTGCCCATTAAATCTGGATAAAAATGCATTAATCTTTTGCATTTTTTCTAAATCCTTTTACAATAAAACAAATATTTTTGTTAATTAAATTTAAAACTTCAATATAATGGAATATCATCAAGGATTGTCATAAAAAAAAAATTATATTAAGCTTAATTTATGTTGTGCACAATAAAAAATAGCCAGAACCGGTTTTTCAAGAAGTCAAAACATAAATAAAGAAAAAAATAATTTTTTAAAGGTGTATTTGCCTTTAATTTTACATCAATCTTTAACTGGCAGTTGTTATTCACAAGAAATAGTTGGTAATCATAGAAATAATTTAAAAATTAAATATTTACAGAAGTGAGGGCTAGTGAAAACAAAAAATCGTATGCCGCCAGCGACACGTTTAATGGGACGCAGTAGTTAGTCTCAATAGACACAATGAAATCGATGAACACGGCCTGAATACTCTATCTGGCATTCTAAAAGTTTCACTGTCTTTTTCTACTTTTACTAGTCGTCAGCTAATGAAAAGGCACGAATCAGTCATTCATCACTTTGTGAATTTTGATGCATTTAAGAAGACTGGACATGGTGAGGAGGGACGTCTGTCGGCAACAAGGTGATTTTATTGTTCAGTCTTTGCCCTAAAATAAAAAAGAAATTAAAAAAAACACCTAAACCTGTTTCTGTTTTGAAATCGACGAAGAACGGCCGTTGGTGCTCATGAGAATTGGAAGGAGTCCAGCAGTTGGCACAAATCACAAAAGAAGAACCACGACACCGAAGGAAACGGCGATAGACACAGTGAAATAATGCCGGATAGGGTGGATCTCAAGAAATTTGCTCCTTTGATGGGATATTATTTATTTATTACAATTCCTACTGGTTTTAGAAATCCTTTTATATTTTCTCCGCTTCATCCTTCAAGATTCGTATTAAAACTCTTTTTTCTACCATAATTCAGCATGAGACGAAAAAGGAGTCCACCAGCGTTTTAACAAAAAACGAAGTAGAGATTTTATTCGATTAATCAACAGGGCCTTGTTGTCTTGACCGTCGACTAATGAAGCTTTTTTGTTCCATTTTGACATTCTCACACGTAGTGAGGTCCCCTTCTGCATGAGCTGGCATTGATTATTCAGAAACCAATTATCTTTTTGTTTATACTTTCAGAATGTACAAATATGATTTGTGATATGATTAGATCACATTTAACCATCCTATGCTGGGAATTTTTTTTTCTTTTTTAACAAAGGAAACCCTAAATTCATTATAAAGAGTCTTTGGAATTCAAAATTATCTTTACTAATCCATTTATGTTTAGTGGTCTAATTGACCATATTAATAATTTCATTTAATTATTCTTTTAATGTAAGGTCTTGGTTGAGATGAAAACGTTAGCGTCACGAGCGGATTCGAACCCACGACCTTTGGCTCAATACGCCGCTGCTCTAATCACTTGAGCGTAAATCACGAAGCACAAGTATTTTTACGTTACGTTCTAATTAAAAATGCTTTTTTGCTTGAAGTTGAGAACGTTATAACCCATAGTAAACTTATTAAACAATGTGATCTGTAATGTTCAATCACTTAACAATACTTCATCTAATATTTCTATTCTACATACTACAGGCTTATTTCCGTTTACCTAGTTTAGAATTGTTATTAATCAATATTGCAGTGGTTGTTAAACGACTGTGAGGATTGGCGAAGGGGAGATCAGGGTATTACACCATTGGGAGAAGTGATAAAACTGTCAACTAGGTCTTGGTTTGTTTTATTGTTCAACGATAAAGGCCCCCATCGTGTACTTGTGCTTAAAATAGTAACATCGTTAATGTTGTTCCGAATGCACAAGCTGTTAAAAAAATTAATTTCTTTTTACCTTTTCTTGTTCTCTTTCTTTCGCTCTCTCTCACTTTCTCTCTCTCTCTCTCTCTCTCTCTCTGATTCTGTTTTCCAGTTTGTTTATGGACATACGCGTACTTAAAACCGAATCTGATTCACGTTACTAAAAATATTTATTATATTCTTAATGTTTTTGAGATCTTTTTGTGTGTATGCAATCTGTCTTATTTCTTTTAAGGCTTTCATAGGTAATATCAATCATACATCTTTTTTCTATTTAGTGTGCCCAATTTAAGGTTTTTTAATGACGGGTTATTATTCACAAGCTGTTTGTTAGCATGTCTATTGTATCTGTTTGCATGTCTTTCTTTCTTGCTTCCTATCAATTTTTCCTATCTCTCTCTATCATTCCTCTTTATCTCCCCTCTATCTATCTATCACTCTCTCTCACTAACTTCTCTCTCTCTTTTTCCCCCTTTATCTCCTCCCACATCCTCTCTCTCACTCTTTTCAGTATTACATCCACACACACCCTCTCTCACTCTTTCCATCATTTATCCACTTCTTTCGCACGAACTTATTTTGTTTCAATTCTGCTCTCGCTATCGTTTTTTTCTGTAAAAATATGCATTTTTATGTAATAAAAAATGTATTATTACACTATCAACTATCTCTCTCCTGTTTCTCTCTATCTCTCTTTATCCCTCCCTCTCACTGTCTCTTTCCCTTTCCTCCATCCCTCTCATTCCTCTCTCTCTCTCTCTCTCTCTCTTTCTCTCGGTCTTTCTTCTCCCTCCCGCTCTCCATTCTCTCTTCATCATGTATCCACTTCATGTGTGTCCTGCAATTTCACACGCACTTATTAATTTTCTTTACGCTTCCCCACAAAAGATTACTTAATATCTTACATTATCTAAATCTGTCTTAAGAAACGACGTGATTTTTAAGCGATATATGCGAATCACCCCACAAAATTATAGAACCTGTAGAATCGTTTTCAGAGAGTTTATGGAAATTTTTCAGAGCAAATTTTTATAATCAGCTCACCAGAAAAAGAAAAGGACGCGATTTTGTGTAAAACATAAAAAATAGGGCATCTCAAAAATAAAAATAGTTCTATGATAGACATAATTTCCACTTTATTAGTACAATCGTGAAAAATAAACACGCGCCTCTAAAAGCTACTCTAACATCTCGTCGTTTAAGAATTTTCCCTACTTGTTCTGATAGTTCCCCAATGTATGGCAAGTAACGAAAACCTAAAGATTCATTTTGGTGGGGTGGTTGAGTCCGACTGTTGCTTCTTTTAAACTTAATTTTTTAATTCTTTTTAGCAACACCCTATCGATAAATATTTCTTGACATCCATTGTTTTCAGCCAAGGTTTTAATTGTTTGCAATTCTTTTTTTATAATTAGCAGGTGTTAATGGGATCTGTAGTTTTGGGTTTTCTATATACGTCCATTTCAATTACGTTATTTATTATGGACAGTTTTAAGTGTACAGAAGTTTATATAACCATTTTTATTTATTTAAAATACAAAAGTTATACCAGGATGTAAATAATTAATTAAGTGGAGGAATTCTTTTAGATCCTCTGTGTTCTCGTCCTATCGACGATAAAATATCGTCTACATGGCGTTTCAAAAAATGGTCAGATTTTATTAATTTGTTGTTTGATTTGAAAATAATTTTTTCAAGGTTACTGAGGAGACCCCATTGGTAACCACTAAATTTACAATAATTAGATAGTAGGCATATATTTAATATATCCCTATATCATTCATTAATATAGTTCTTTCCACGAGTTTTTGTTTTATTAGTTTAGTACATTCTTGTACATTCTTTAAATTAGTAACATCAAATGACACTAAAACACGGTTATTAGGTACATTCATGTTCTTTATCTGTTTTATCAACTCTGAAGAATTGTTCATAGCACATTTATGTTTTCGCACAAGGGATATTCACAATATTCAGACACTTTTTATTACGTTCTAATAGCTCATTTAATGATCAATAATTACAAATGTTGCGTTTATAATTTTACATCACGACTTATTGAATTGTGCAGATAAAATATTACAGTTAACCCATTTATGTTTCAGTGGTCAATTGATCAAGTTAATTCTTACAATTAATTATTCTTTTTATGTAAGGTCTTGGTTGAGATAAAAAAGTCAGTGTCCGAGTAGGATTCGAACCCACGACCTTCGGTTAAATACACCGCTGCTCTATCACTTGAGCTATCGTGACTTCGATCCTCTCGGACACCAACTCTCCATCTCAACCCACAACCGTTCGAATTTTCCCTCTTTTTGCCATTTTCAATTGACGTGTAATCAGGATTCGATTCTCAGCGACTTATGAAGTGGCCACGGGGAGCGAAGTGATAATTATTTTACTTATTAAATATTAATCCATTTATGTTTTAGTGATCAATTGACCAAGTTACTTCTTTCAATTAATTATTATTTTTATGTAAGGTTTTGGTTGAGATAAAATACGACATAATTACAGTTAACATTTCTTTAAATTTTGAATATCGAGATTGTTGTATAAAAATATATATATATTTTTTTATGATCAAAAAATGTATGAATCTGTCTGTTTGGAAGGAATGTGCCACCTGTTTGGTATTCTTGTTAGAACTAACCTTGATTCTGATCGGACAAGTGGAAAGTAAATGTCGGCTGGCGATTATTTTACACTCTCTCGGTCAGTACTTTCGCATGGATCGAATTATGAATACGTCAATTATTAACAAGCAGCGTGCATAAATAACGATTTTCAAATCTTCATGGAGATTCTAGTCGAATTTTCTCTCCGATTTACTTTCATGAAAGAATTGCCTTATTTGCAAGGTGTCAGGGGGTCGTTATTTACTTGAAGAGGTGCCAGTGGAACGATTCTTGAGTCATCGGAGGCACTCTGAGGAAAACCGATGTTTCGTAATGGGTCGAACAAATGAGCCAGAAGTCGCTCTTGTTCTAGAAGCAATTGACACTTAAGCAATAACAATTGCTACATTTTTTAAGTAATTTTCTTTTTTTAGTATACATTTGAAAGAAAAATCTTTTAAGCCAAAAATTAAATTAGTTTTTGATCTGATCATATAAAATTTAAGATTAATTATTAAAATTAATTATAAAATTTAAAATGCTTTATTACCTACACCTACATACAAAATTACTATTAAAATCAACACTTTCGATATATACATACGTACTCAAACCTATTTAGATGTAGGAGTGGCATGTTTTTGATTCTGCCAAATAATCCAATATTCAAAGATTATAGTTTCCAATAAAAGTTTTTACGACTTTTCTGCCCCTTTTTAACAAGGATGGCACAATTCACAGAGATCGTCATCAAAACATATTACAGAAGTTTTCGTATTAAATTACAAAATCAAACAAACATATAAATATGATTACTCTATTTCCCACAATTCCCACGTAGGCGACTGAAGAGAATATGGATAAGACAACTCTTGAATGATTAATAACAAATTATTATGTGGCTGACATATCAATTATATTTTGTGGTCCGATTGACCAAATAATTTCTTTCAATTAATTAATCTTTAGGTAAGGTATTGGTTGAAATGAAATAGTCCTCTCGTGATACTGACATTTTTATTTCAACCAATACCTTACATAAAGATTAATTGATTGAAGAACATTGTATAGTTCTGATGAAAGTGATATATTTTTCAAATGTTTGAGAAAGGATTTGAGCTTTTGTTTTGTTTATTTATCATCTAAAATTATAAGCAATAAAAGCATGGACTTATTAAGCCCAATTTAGGCAGAAGAAATATTATTGATAAGTTATAACCAGCCTGAAAGTGAAATCGTTTTAGCGCAATAATTTCTTCTATAGTTTTTGTTCCTAACAAGATTTTTAGTTAATTATTTCTTTACTATTTTTGTTTGACAAATATAATTTAGGTTCGAGAATTAATTATACTAAAAATATTAGTGGCACAAAAAACCAAAACAAACATTAATTCAAAATCAATTAAACTTAATTTTATGAGTTGATGTTAGTAAGTTGAATGTACATGTATTACATTTTTCAATATTTATTTTCGTGTTATTTTTTTCTCTTCGGAATTATGGGCTATCTATGAAATTGGTACGGACTTATTACTTTGTAATTCAAGCCGAGGCAATATCGGCTTGATAAACATGTTTAAGAATCTTGTGGAGAACGTGTTTTAGGCCGTTCCCGAGGATCCTTTCACTTATCTCACCGCTTCTATTATCTCAATCGAAAGAAAAAGCGGTTAAATATAATTCCGACTGTTTTCAACATATAATATCTCCTTACTTGTTTTATGTCGGGATCTTTTAAAAAAGGGGCTGTATAATTGTGTGCAAGAGTCGATCGACATAACACATAAAATGCAAATAGTCGCACACTGTAACACGTAGTTTTCATTGAAAATATATTGCTTTAGAAAAAACTATAACACCATCATCTAGTATAATGATATCTATTACAGATAAATCCTGCATATTATGCCAAATGGGGCAAGATAAACTGTCTCACTTATCTTTCGAATAGGATTTTAAATGACAATGTTTTTCTATTAGAATACGATGATCAACACTTTGAGCAGATGTTCTGCCATTTCAGTACTACTGAACTGGTTGTTAACTAAATCAAACCGTTCCGTCAAATCAGGAAGGCTTGAATGCTTGTACTCATTATGTGTTTTATAAAAATTTTTGTCTCAGGTGCGGTAATCTTTAAATGTTCTTAACAAAAACGACACAAACAAAACATATACTGAAAACATATTATGTTCTCAACAAAGCAGTTGGCGATCATAATTTTCAACCTTTATTTATACTTATATAATAAAAGAAAGAAAATCATGTACATACATACAAAATTATATTTATTGCAAATCAGAACCGTTGATTTTGGTCTGCTTATTCTTCCTTGTTTGGTCTGTGAAAAAGAACACTGAAGATGCCAACATGTCGAAAAGCGTTTGCCAGACCAACTCAGTGAGGATAGGCCAAAATGATCGTTAATGACCAAATTGCTGGTTCAACATCTTACAGACAACATGATGACCGCAACAGATTAGGCGTTCATCACTGTAAGGTCTACACTACATATCTACGAATAGGCATTTTTTCAAAAACACAGTATCCCCGAGGGTTGATATGACCTCTGCTGTTGCAAATGCCCGTTTAAAAATGAAAACAAAAAGGCTATATGTCACAATTTCTTATCTTAATGCTCTGAAAATGAAAAACTGTCAAAGCACTTCGGTGTCTTTCTATTTACAGCGCCAGTTGCAATAATCGTAGTGTTCCATAAGCGAATATATGATAAGTAAAAACTAAAAATAAAGCTATTGTTAATCAATAGTCATCATTAAGTGAAAATGAGATTATATTACAGATAATTTAGATAATAGTTTTTAAATTTCCTATACAATTGTTACAGTGGGATAAAAACTGATATTTTAATGTAACAATGTATGATGTTTTTTATTGTGAGTAGTGCATGTCGTCAGGATGGGTTTTATCCGGTAATTGAGATGGCATCTTGATAACGTATGATTTCATAACATAAACATGAAATTTCTTTCGTTTTATAATTATTAATTTTGTTTAAATCTTAAAATATTGTCCTTGCTGTTTAAATATTGTGATTGTTGGTATACTGTAATCTATCATTTTTTACAGTAGGAAATTTAGTCATGTTGTTTAAGATATCGTCATAGACTCGAAAACAGAATCATACATTTTCACACGATCCATTTTAAAAATTTCGTTGAACGAATATTTACTTTAATCGAAGAAAATTATCCCTTATTAGTTAAAACGGATGGTTCTACTTATAAGCTGGTTTGGCAGTGATTCGGATTATGAGCATTAAATGTTCATTACCAGAGTACGCAATTTATCTACGTTTACGTTTTTCAAGCAGATTGCTGACGCTGATTTCATTATTATTTCTCAAAAGTAGTTGACAATTTTTCAGCGATAGTATAGTGAAAGAAATATAAAATTAACTAGGGCGATGTTAAAAACTACAAAGTTTCAGTTTTTCTCAGTACAAATTATTAATACATTGACTAGATTTGTGATTATTGAATGTGAAAACAGTGAGGGCAGTTTTTCTTGTGACAAAAACCTAAATGAACCAGACAAAAATTATTGGTCTCTAAATCATATAATAAACAGGAACCGACAGAAGTCAGGAATATAAAATGAATATATTTAAAACGAATGATATATGATTTATGTTAGAGTAAAGCAAGAGTTTGTTAATTCATCATGATGACAGATGGGCGTACGAGAATTCTGTCATGTTGACTACACGCATAATAGATTTATATAAAAGTAAAAAATGTGTTCGATGTAATTTTTGTTTTACAGTTTAATAATATATACTTCGAAATTTGTCTAAGTGAAAACCCGATTGGTTTCAAAACTTCTGTTTTGTAAAATGGCTTAACCCGACAAATATATATATAGTTGAGATCGGTGTAAATATAATTCAATGTATTAATTAATAAATTACTTGTGATGGTATGTACATAATTTGTTAATAATAAGAATTTAAAATTCTCGGTTTTACTTACAGGAAGAGAAACTAAACTTTTCTTAAATTTTTCTTATAGGTTTTTTAGAACAAGAAAAATGTTTATTTTAAAAATGTCTGTTTTGAATTTTTTTTTAACAAAAACCAAAACTTAAATATCAATAATACTTTTTTCTTATCTCTATATCTGTTTTAATAGTGTTGCCAATTAGTTAACACATTTTTATAATTATTTTATTAATAATATTTACCTTTAGTGTTATAATAACGAAATAATAATAAAAATGTATTAATTTAAGAAATAAAATTATGTAAAATTAAATATTTTTCAGAAATAAACCCTGTACTTGAAAATGGCACAAGATCTCGAAACGAGAAACAATTAATATTTTATAAAAATACCTAAAAAAAGGGCTTAGAAATAAGAGGAAGAGTGGGTTATTATTATTTTACTATTTTTCTTTCAAAATTTAGTATCTGTTTCTATTAAAATGGAAATAAAAAAAATAAATTATCCAAAAAAATAATATAAAAAGAACCAATGAAACGAAGAAAAGAATAATCAAAAAATAATTACACATTGAGCTTAATTTATGAAAACAATTTACTGCTGACAAATAAATGTTTTTTCAAAATTTTCATTATATACACAAAAAACCACAATTGAAAACAATTGGCTTTGCAGGAAATAAAGAGGTAGTTACTATTTTTATACTGTATTTATGTAGTCATTAAAATTATTTAATTTTGTACTTTTAAAACTTTCAAAAATCTTAAAAACCCATTAATTTGCTGTTTCTTAATCGATCATAGATCTTCATCGACATTCCCTATTCAATATACGCATGAATCCTCAATACTATTTTTAAGTACACATGTATCAATTTTACATAGTGGAAGACAGATTAGATTCTTTAAAAGCTACCTATGTTTAGATTGGTCATTATGAATACAATGGACGTATTTAGGAACGATTAGACATATCTACAGCGATTATATGCAACGGATTTGAAGATCTTAAATAAGAAACATGCTTGTAATCGTTCATGACTAATATGAATGGATTTTAAAAGAAGGGTGCTCTCAGACGGTTTTAGACCATGAGGAACGTCTTTCTTGCATTGAAAAACATATTTCCGAATTGTAAACTTCGTATATATTAAAGAAAAAAGACATATAGTACTAATAGATGGGTAATTTTTATGTAAAAATGGTTGGTTAAAAAAATTACTGACCCATCATGGGCTAGGTTGGACACTGAACAAGGCATTTATATCTGAATAGAGGACATCCTGGAATGTCAATCAGTGCACCGTGAGAACCCAAGTTAACTTTGTTTACTTACGAGCAATGCGGTGAGTATTGACATGTCGGTTGTGGCGAGCGGTGTGCGTTGAATTGCGGTCTGAGGACGAGCCGCGGAGGGGCTCCCCTCCAAACAAGGATGAGCACAACCCCCCCTAGGAACACACCTTTTCTTCTAGTACACCCTCAGAAGATACTTAAAGACTTCGAGTAATTTAACGCTAGTCACGGTCAATAGGATCGATCCAATTTTAACGATGCATTGATTAGGGAGACATCCTCTAAGCGTTAACTTATTAGCTCTGGTCATGGGGACAGACTGCGAGAATATGGTTTTTGATATTTTTTTCCCTTTATCCAACTTGCTAATAAAGATATATTCATTAACTACTCTAGAGGTTACTTCATATGCTAAACACTTGTAAATACGGTAAATTTATAAACTTCTTTTTTACTCATAATTTGTCGTGTTCGTACGGTTTGGCACAGTGAATTCGCGAAAATTGAAATGGTTGGCTGGGCAGTCTGAGCTATCGTCTTTCTTGTTTTGTTCAGGCTAAACAAAGAGACAAAAAGGGGCAACTTAAATTCAAGAAGAAAGAGTTTAACAACCTCTACCGCAAAAATTAACATAATTCTATAATTTTGCTGATTGCCTTTGTTGCTAGGGACATTTTAAACGAATGGTTGGTTCTTGAAGCCGTACTTTTGTAATGATAATGAAACTAACGGAAATCTGGAACAGCATAGCTTTTTAAAAGAATGAATCACTTTATTGGAATGATATATTCTTACCGTCCGCAAGGTGTTGGGCTTGTACTTTGATCGTTTTTGATCCTTTTGGTATGCCATCCTCATTGTTTTTGCCTTCACATAAAAATTAACAGAAGCCCTCAAACTTTAATTTAGTTTAAAGTCAACTCAAAACATTCTTATTAAAAAATCTACTGTTTATCTTTTCTTTTTCCTTTTGATTATCACTCATTTTTATTTACAGAGATAAATACCTATTATCTTATAAATTTGAAGTCATAAAACTTTCTTATTATGAACTATTTAGCAAATATGTATAAACGTTTTTTTCTTGTATGCATTTGTAAAATAAATTATAAAGACCAAAGGAGTATGTATAAATTGTACAACTCATGTTAAGTGGAAGAATCGTCCACGAGGCTAACTTTGCGTGGTTAAATAAAACGTTTAATCAATCTATCAGTCAATCTCTCCCTCTCTTTTTGTCCTCACTCTCTCACCCTCTCTTTGTCTCTCTCACTCTCTCCCCCATATTGTTTATCAAACAAAATTATACATAATAATAATAAAAAAACGAGGGCGTCGGTGGCCGCAAGGTTTAGTCTTTGACACGGCGCTCATCACTGTAAGGTAAAGGTCCCTGGTTCGAATCCAGCGGCCCTGCATTCGAACCCGACATACTTACAAATGGGCTTTTTTTCAAAAACAACGGCACCCTGAGGTCAATATGACCTCTGCTCTTGGGAACCCTCGTAAAAAAAAAATAAAAATAAATAAAAATAAAAACTGAAACACAAGACAATATTCATATACAATTTTTATGTTTAATTCACAAAATAAAATTCTCACTCAACAAAATGTATATAGTTAAATCTAAAGACCTCAACTGCAAAGTTTAAGTATATACGCTTTAATAAATGATAAAGAAATATTGTTGTTGCACTTGTAGACATATTTTTGTAGGACGGTTTTTTAAAAAGGTTGTTTTTATTTTTATGAAAGGCTTCCATTTTTGTTGATAAAGCTCTTCTTGTATAGGACAAATTATATGCGATTTTTCAAGTTGAGATATTTTTTCAGTTTCCATTTTAAATGAAGGTGTGGAATTAAGTCAATCTTAATTATTAAATATTAATCCATTTACGGTTTAGTGGTCAATTGACCAAGTTAGTTCTAGCAATTAATTATTCTTTCCGTATAGGTCTTGATTGAGATGAAATTATTTTAATTATTAACTTAAATGTTTAAAAGGAATATGGTATAATAGTATAATTCGAGGCATTGTTTCAACCCGAGCTGGAAGGAATAAATTAATAGATTGGCTTTCGAAAAGACTACCAGCTGAATTCATATTTGCTGAAGAGGGCACACGTAAAACACGCATACTATGAAAGCTGTATGAATTATCTCTCTGCTTGTTTACTATCTGAACACAAATACATTACAAAAAGTGTTTGAGGAAAGTAATAAACTTTGTTCCTGGCACAATAAAAGAAGTTTTCTCCTGACAAGCCCGTGACGTGTAGGGTCTCTACAACTAATTATTGGGTTATCAATTCTTTCTTGAACAAATAATCATGTCTAGGACAGAAAGTTCTTTATTTAAATTCACTAAACTGTTACTCGTGTCATTCTTCCTTAGCTGTAAATAAAATGTTTCGCTTTTCATTACCACTGCTGTGACAAGTATTAATGTGCTTTTGCTTACTAGGGAAAAGACAAGAAGGAATACAAAAAATCTGCATTGTTTTTAATAAATAACATTTTTAAATTGTCAACTTTATTGATTTATATGATAGTATTTTAAGCAGCTTATTTTCGATGTTTCTATTCACGGACTTTTGTACTGTTTATTATCAATATCCTTATTATAGCGTAAGGTATTGATGGAAATAATTGATATAAAATATTAGCCGTCTCCCTATAAAGAGAGAATTATCTAAACTCTCTATATTTTGGGTTCATCAATATAAACCCTCTTATTCATCGTCCTCATTATTTATTTATTACCGGCTCAAAATTAATTATTATATGTATTTATAGATTATAAATATTTATGAAATAAGAGCAAGACTTCTATAAACTCATAAAACAAAAAAATGCAGATGGCACTGTAAGTTGTAGGATCTTCTATGGAATTGGCCAGCCTTTCTAATAGTTACTTAGGATTAGGGTTGTGGTCAGAATATTGTTTTTATTTTTGCATCAACGCCGAGCTTTCGACAATTTTTTTTCCGGGTCTACAGAGAACATTCTTATTAATTTTCTTACATATACATAGGAATGGGTGGTGTTTAGTCACCGTTAGCCAATGATCATTCGGAGATAGTGATATGCGGTCTGGTGTGACGTAGGTGTTAGAAAAACATTTTCTTTATCGTGCCAACGTTTCGATCTTTATTGAGATCATCTTCAGGGCCTGGGGTTTATAAATATTGTTTAAATTTTACAAACACACATCCTACATGTATTTGTAAAATTTAAACAATGTTTATAAATCCCAGGACCTAAAGATGATCTCAATAAAGATCGACACATTGACACGACAAAGAAAATGTTTTTCTAAAACCTACGTCACACCAGACCGCATCTCACTATCTCAGAATAATCATTTTGCCTAGGTATATCACAGATACTTGACAACTTACAGGTACTTACTCAAAATGTTCAATTATTAAATAAGTTTGTCAAATAATAACAAAACTTCATCTTCAAACTATACTAGATTTCAACAATATAAATAGGAAACTGAACTATAAAAAATATAAATAATAAAACAACTACACTTAACATGTACCTATATATATATATATATATATATATATCACATGGGCGATGACTAAACTTTTGAGGTTTTCTCCTTTGGTGGGAGGTAATACACACTGCCACAACGGATTTACCTCTTTTTCTCACCAATACTAATATTTTAACACAGCCTGTTTTTTAATAAATAAATATATAAATAAGTACATAAATAAATGTTTATATTTTTTCTTCATTATTTAAAATCTAGAGAGCAACAACTACAATACAGGCAGATCAAGACAAGCCCTTTGTTGTTATAAATATATTCTTAAAAACTAGTATAGTTTGGCGATGGAATTTTGTACAAACATGTTTAATAATTTAACGTTTTGAGTAAGTTCCTGTAAGTTGTCAATCATCTGTGATATACCGATATGTATGAAAATTAATGTAAGAATAGTGCCTATAGACTGAAGAAGTCGGAATATATCGTCGAAAGCCCGGCGGTGGTGCAAAAATAAGGCATTATTTCTTATCAAAACAAGTAAATCTCATAATTTGTGATGTGAGTAAGCATCTATAAATTCTCGGATACTTTGTAGTTCCAAGTCTCTGTGCAGTTGCCTATTCTGAATCCGAAATCCATTTGGCGTTTACAGTTATTCTTATGGCTTTATTTTGAAATGTTTTTACTCTTTGGAGCTTAATTGGGTTGCACTTCCCTATACTTATTACTAAGAATGAGTATCGGTGTGAAGATGACTTTGTACAGGCGCAGAGTAGAGTTGGTTTTTAATTTCGACCTGTTAATAATGGTATAGATCATAAAACGTTTTACATGCGCATTTGTTAATTTTTTTGTGTAAGGGAAAATTTAAATATAAATGAGGGTCTATACATAACAAATGCTCATATTATTGCCACTGCTTGATCTTCTTGTTCCCATAAAAGTCTACTTTTTCGTAACATTTCCTTTTATGGTTTCCAATCCTCGATGGGTATGTCCTTTTTACAAATGTATTCAAAGGGGCGTTGGTGGTCGCAACGGTTTAGGCATTGACACGGCGCTCATCACCAGCAAAGTAAAGCTCCTGGGTTCAATGAAGCAGATGATAAAGAGATTTATAAATCTCTCAACATGGAAGGTATTAACCCTAAATTCAACAGTGCAAACTGTCTTTAATTTGGCGCAAATAAGTTTTCAAGTAACTATTTCCAAATTTATATTACCAGGCTATTTCGTTTCATAAAAAGAAATCTTCAACTAAGAACCAATTTATTTATATATTATTTTAGGTGATAATAATTTTTTTCATCTGAGAATAATAAATTAAGGGCACAGAAGTTAAACTCGTCGATTCTATATAGATAAATACTTTCGATTTGTTTACAGTTTTTCTCTGGTTTTTGATTTGAAAATATACCATTCTGATGGAGTTACTGAAAATTCTAGTTAATAACACTATTTCTTGTTTGGAGAGGTTTTTTATGATTATAGCTTTAATCATACCTAAGGGACTTTACCATTTTGATGCCTAATAAGTTCAACTGTTTCTGCGGGAATTATATGCTCTAGTGGTAATTGTGAAATACCATATGCCTGGTTTCTTCCAACCTAAATATTCATCATTAGGAGTAATATCCTCTAATAATCCCATATAGAAACTATTTTGATCTTAAAAGTCTCGTTTTTAAAAAATAAACATATAATAATGTAACGTAGACTGTTTTGTAACGTCAAGCATAGATGAACAAATGAAAACTGTACAAGAAAGAACAAAAGAAATAATATTATCAATAGTATACGTAATTCAATCGAAAAGAACCCAGTCTAAGGAATTATTTGCGAATAAGATGTCACATCTCAGGCCAACTGGGAGAGAACTCAAGGTTTTCTGACACATCAACTTCTCACATCATCACGACCAATTAACATGTTCAGGACCCATCTTAGGACAATATTTGTCACTCCTTGGTCTATATTTGTAATCCTTTGTGCTAGGACTAGAACATTTAGCTGTAGGTGGTTGCCATGACTGTTTTTAAATAATGTGCCTGAAAAATACAGGGATTTCTGATAATAAATTTACTGGTAATATATTTAAGCCATTTTTAATCCCAAAAACAGTAAAACTGATAAATTTGATAAACTTATAAAATTAGAGCTATAGTTAAAAAAAAAATTATATAAACAGATGAACGATTGTCAAACAAAGCTTTTTAGAAAACAGGTACTGCGGTATTCCTTTATCTTATTTTCTGTATTTGAAGTGATAGACTTTTTTAAGTAATGTATTGCTTTAATAACAGCACTAGAGAGGGATGTAAAAATGTGATTAAAGTAATTTTGGTTTTATATGTATTTCAGATATAGTGATAGGTATGTCGAACTTGATATTTCGTTTTGTAAGATCACGTTATTTGCTTGTCTTGAACAGATTTTATTTTATCTTTATCATCACGCCCTCACCCCCTCGGGGCTGACAGTCAAAAAAGACAGTAACAACTGCGAAAAATCTCTCAAGGAGAAAAGGATTAGATCATATTCTAAATACATGCCGAAGCGTACATAAGCCACCGGTTTATAATCTAAATCGTAAACGAAGAATACGTTCAGGCAAATTCCAAGCACGTCCTGGTTATTATGTATACGCTTTGAAGAATTCGGTCCCGTAAAGTTGAACCAGTATCAAGGTGGAGCTGACCAAAACGTTGGATGACCTTAAGCTAAGCCGAAATGAGAGGCTTCGCCCGTTTGAACAACCTCATCTTATTTTTCACGTTTCAGCTTTTCAAGGTTGGTTTTGTAAGTATTCCAAATCGATCGTCGGGTCGTTGTTTTTAGTGTTGCATTTACGTCTTTTTCATTGTTTTCCTTTTTCCTCAATGTTTAATTTAATTTCGTGTGGATTTTTATCTTTGTTTTGACATTTTCATATTTAATTTAAGTTTCGTTTTGTTTGATATCCCTACATGGTTTGTCATTGTAATACTCCAGGTTAAAACAATATTGAAATGTGAAAAGAAATAACCTTCATAGGAAAATATAATTAATATCACTAAAAAAATTGTTATCAAATAATAGAATTCTATGGTGAAGGTATCTGGGGGGGGGGGCGAATTTTCTTATACTACATAAAGCATATGCACGGCATGTAACCACATTCAATAATACACTAAGAGTAAAAATAACAATTACTTTTTTTAAACTTGTTTTTAGTTTATCTTCCTTCCTTTTTACACCCAGGGTAATGGAAAAATCACCCAGATCAACCTTGAGATTTTTTTTTAAATTTGTAGAAAATTAATTGACTGGGCTGCTATACGCAAGATTCATACGTAATTAGTGATCATACGTATGAGCTCCTACAAGCCGTGAAGAGGGACGTGTGATACGATCTGAAATGCTTTGACAATTAAAAAAATAAACTCAACGCTGCTGTAGGTGACGTTTTGGTTTTATGAGTTTAACATTTTCACACTTAACGATGGATTTATGGTACAAATAGCAAAAAAAAGAAGATAAATGTTTCTTAATCACCATTTTTTAAGTCTTGTTATTATTATTATCATTCATACTAAATTATTATTAGTTCTTAGTAGCCAGAACAATTCGGATATGTAACTGTTTAACTTCTGTCTCCACCTTTAATCATTTTATGGAAAATAAGTTTATGGAAAACCCTCGAGAACCTAAGCTTTTAATTTTTGTCTACTTTCTCATAAGTGGAAAAGTTTTGGTCTACTTTTCAGAATAGTGGGATATTTCAAATAGCTAGATAATCAATAGTTAGCAGGATGAAAAAATTTTTGACAATGAATTCAGCGGTGCAAAATGGTTTTAATTTGGTGCAACCATTTTTAAGTTATTTTCAAAAATCTATTTCAAAACACGGTTTTTTTTGTGTTTTTTAAATCAATAACCGATTTATTTATCACGCAAATTGATAATAAATTAATTGTTTTGTATGTTTTACAACTTTGTAACTATTTTGTCAAGTAAAATCAACTAAAACGATACTCTGTATGTCGCTCATATAGTGCAAATTTCGGCCCATGAACAGAAATTTAAAGGAATTAATGTTTGATAAACATAAGGTATATAAAAATTGTTTTGTTGCCGCTTAAAGCTTTTGAGTAAACAAAAAAAATTGAAATGTTGTAATCCAAAGTTAACACTTATTTTAATAACCATCACACTAAAGTTTGGTTTTTACGTTGTTCGACTTACTATGCATATCGTAAAAATGCCTAATATATAAAAAGAAAAATGGGGATGACCAGTGATTCAGAATTATCCGACATGATTCTAGCTCATATCATCCCTGAAAAGGGACCTGTGTCACATGTCTGAAATGCATTGACAAAAAAATCTCAATGCTGGTATAGGCGATTTTATGGTTTTAAATCTCACGAGCGGGTAGTACCCGTATAATTTTATATATATNTATATATATAAATCAACCACACTTTTCATATAAAAATAAAAAATAAAATATTTGCTTTGGTTAATAGGACTAATTAATATTAACAAAAGTAATTATTTTATTTTATTTTTATATGAAAAGTATGGATGATTTGAAATATTAGTGTCACAAGCGGGTAGTACCCAAGCGCTTCAAGTACTCGAGGTATACAATTTTCAAATTATGTATATCAATAAAATTTAAAAAAATTCAATACGACTAATGTAACTCTTTTGAATAGGATAATTTGCTTTATATGCAAAAGTACGCATACAATTTATTTAGAAAATCTATTTTATTTTTAAAAGATAGAGATTATATCATGGTATGACTTAATTTCATTTTTTGTAAGATTTAAAATGCAAACGAATGGCAAAATTCAACGACTAGCATCATTGTTCCATAGCTGAATGTGAAAATTCACATGCATGATGCAGTACAGTTTCACTTTTCAACCTTGAATGATAGTCTCAACGACCGTTTATATTAACATTTCATGCGTTACACTAAAACCAAAAAATAACCCGAAATAGTGTTACATATTTTGTACAGTAGGAAAAGGAAACTCTTCAACCTTGCTTCATTACCTTTGGAAGTTTACACAACAGCTTTGTCCTTACAGATTTGCCATTTATAAATCTCAAAGCACGTACATTTCTTGATTATTTTCGGTACGGATATTTAGCCTTTTTAAATAAGCACAATGCGTAAGTAGCATAAGTAAAAGTGTTTTACATTCTGAGCGTTAAAACCCTACCGAAATTTGCCCTAGTTTCGTCAATTATAGGGTCTTTTTTCTCGTTTCATTATGACTGTTTGTCCTTTTGTTATGATATTGACCCCTCTTAAAAAAAAGCAATCGATGCGAGGAAACGCTTTTCCTAATTAATTTACAAACGAGCAGTTACGACTATCTCATTATTTTTTTTTTAAATTTAATTAAATGAATTTTATTAAAATAGATTTTTAAATGAAATGTTGGTCTTCCAAATATTCTGATATTTTCGGAAAAAACCCGATAAGTTTGACACTTCACGGAGTTCATGGATTTCACTGTTCTACAGGATACTTTACTGCGGTTTACCTTATAAGCTACATGATTTATCCGTTTTACTTTGATTTTTAATGAAATAATTTTGTTGTTTAAATATGTGGTTAAAGACGACTAGGCTGAAAGATGATGGTTGTTTCTAATGGTTGTAATCAACTTGAATTTGGATACAATCCAGAAGAGTTAAGCATTTTCAACCTGAATACAGGGCATATGTGGGATAAAAAATTGCCCCCGTGTAAATCCAACCAAAAAACATGTATTTTGTTGTTGAAATGAAAATTCATATTTAAAGGTTCTAAAAAGCTGTGAAAAACGAATATCGTATTTTATTTTGTCAACAAAAATGTAACTACTATACTGCAAAAGTATTATGGTTTTATATTGCAAACTTTTATGTCTTACGTCATGAAACATAATCCCAAGTATTTTTTGTTATTCTATCTTAAAAACAAAATTATTGATATACAGGGTGGATTTTCAGATGGCCCGGCTGAATTTCTCTTGGACCAATGTTACTATAAAAAAACAATACGGGTTTAATATTTTTTACTCTAATTTTAAATTATTACCTTTTTTAAAGAAAAATTATACAGGGACCCTCAGGCCCACATCAACTTCAAAATTTGAAATACTCTCTGTACATCCTGACACATAATTTTAAAGGAAAAGATTGCGTAAAGATACAAAGATTTGCTATTTTTAACCGCTCCTCACTGGTTCTCGGAGTCAGGAGAATGGATTGATAATCCTTTTCTTTCCTTTGCCGCAGTTCTTCAACTGAGGTTGCTGGATTATGATTAGCGTAGACGCTCTTTTTGAAATGGCCGCACAGAAAATAGTCATGTGGTGTTAAATCGGGTGACCAAGGATGACAACAGATATGGCCATGAGGTCCTGTCCACCTATCCCGGAAATGTCGATTCAAATAACGCCTCAACTGCAAAGAATTGAGTGCGTAGCATCATCCATCAAGCTAGACACTCATTTTTTGATGTTGTTGCAGAGTATGCATGCATCTAATAGTTGTTAAAACTTCCCTCAAATAATTGAGGAAGTGAGCACCATTTAAATTATTTTTGCAGAAATTAGGCCCAATTAATTTATTTCCGAGAAGCCCACACCAAACGTTGATACTGTGACCTGATGATGACAAGAGTACGAAATTCGTAGATTTCCTCTGCCCACGTTAGAAAACAGTTCAGTATGTCATTAAAGGTGAACTTAGATTCGTCAGTTCATAGGATGTATGGAAGAACGTTGTCTCCAGCCTCCCAAATCGACATTTGTGCAAGGAACATTAGACGCCCGTCATAATCAGACTCCCGAAGTCCCTGGACAAGATGAGAGTGATACTGCTTAAAATTATAACTCCAGAATACATGTCTACTTTTATCTTTTGAAAAACTTAACACCCTTCCAACATTTCGGAGAGAGGAATTCAGATTTTTGCGAACATATTAAAAATACTAAAACATAGAAAAACAGTAAAATATTCAGCTCCTCGTCGAATTTACGCTGGCAGTTTCTTGGTGATGGAACAGGAACTAATACGTATCTCTTCAATAAA
The DNA here is from genome assembly GCF_000648675.2 of Cimex lectularius. Lineage (NCBI taxonomy): Eukaryota > Metazoa > Arthropoda > Insecta > Hemiptera > Cimicidae > Cimex > Cimex lectularius. Next base: position 436,382 of record NW_019392757.1, on the reverse strand, counting down.
AGTGTTGTGGTTTACTCTCTGTGAAGATCAGGAAATTTCTAGGAACTCGACTGCACGACGCACAATATCACCACTAACAATGAAGCAGTTGTACGTATCAACTCGCTGTCGATTGGAAAACTATGCTCTTCAGTACATTTTGAATAGAATAATAGGTACTATTGTAAAATGTATTCACTTCCAGGAATTGTGATTTGCTCTCATATGCGAGTTTGACAAACATTGACCAAACATAAACAATAAAGGCAAATAATGTTTTCTTTAGTGAAGAAGCAAATTATTGAAATTAACAACGAAACAAACCACTTACATGTTTTCAACCTTTTGCCATAACTTTGTCATTTTTTGACCAATTTAAAATCCAAATGCACTATGGTTTTCATCGTAAAAAATCCTTTCAAACGATCTGTCAGGATGTGTAGAATCGTATATGAGTTGTTTAAACTTTAATGAATATTGTCTTTATACCCCAGCTAAAAAATGGCTACAGTGGTTTGGCTGTAATACTCTATAATTGGAGTTGAAAGCCACAAAAATGGGTTTTCTTTCTAACTCACGTCTTCAGAATATACGATTTTTTAAGCTTGTTTTCTGTACAAAACGAACTTGCCTAACTCCTACCTCTAGTCAAAAAATTATCTTTGCTACTTATGCAAATATAATCAAATTCGCGGTAGTTTGAAATACCCATGTCGAATTTTCAAGTGAATAAATCATCTACTCACTCTTTCCGTCTATTTGAAAGCCATTTTGCAGGCTCGAAAGTATAAAATTTAAATCTTGAATATATTTATTGAATTTGAAAAAGTTGCTTAGAGGTTGGGAAATTTTTCAATAATGCTTGATCCAATGAGCTTTCGAACAATATAGTTGTATGAATCGGTAAGATCATATCGAGGAGTTTGATACAACAAACTCAACAAGTTCGTTTTTCCGGAAAAAATTTCATTCCACAGTTTTAAAACTTTTTGAAATTAGAAGGAGAGAGATTTTAGAGCAAAAACGGACAATTAAACTGAAATTAAATTATTTTAAAGTTATAATATTTTTAACATAAAGCAAAACAAAAATAATCTGTCCAATAAAACATTTTATGAAACCAAAATTTCGAATTTCTAAATAAATTATTCTTATTTATGTAAGGCCATAACGAAGAACTTTCATAAAAATAATAATTGAAAGAAGTAATTTAGACAATAGACCACTAAACATAAAAGACTTATAAATAAAGAAGTATAGTAATATAATATAAATTAAATGTTATTCTGTTGTTATGTCATAAAATGACCTTCAATTTCAAACCAGCAATAGACTAGTAAAAAAATTCTGAAGTTGATAAAATGTTTTATTGTTGGTATTATACAGTAACAATGAAGACAATTCACTGATGAAAAATGTAATAATAATTTTGGTTTTTTATGCATAGTTGTGAACAGATCAATCTCGATTATTTGTAATTAATATAAGTTTTAGGGCAAGTCACAATAACTGCTTTTTAGATAAAACCTCAAAAATTATATCTCATCATTCTCTGATCGGACAGATTTTCGTTCCAGAAAAAGGAAAAAAAATGAAATTGCATTTTAAGGCGTGTAAATAACCCACTATAGCACATCTTAAAAAAAAGCAGATCAAACCTGTCAGATTAGGATTTTCTTTCAAATCCGATGTCAAGGTAGTCATTCAAGAAGGATTTTTTTACAACGAGGCAGACGGGAGATTGTAGAATCTCGGAAGAAGTAATCCGTTCCGCAAGGTAAAAAGATCTCTCCATGAACCCTTTAACATTGTCGGGTTTACCATGTAAAAATTTATTCGATCAGGTAATTTTTCTATTGATATTAACGATTGGGGAAATGGAGAAGTGTTTTTGTTCAAAAGTGACTGAACCGCTGTAAATGCCCTCCCATTAAAAGCATTGTATAATATCTGTTTAGCTATGTTAACCGATCCATAGTCGATGAAATAACATAATTATTTACACAAGTGGATTGAAACGAGTTCGACTTTTTTAAAGTGAAAAGAAAGACAGTTAAATTCACCAAAGCGTGTCTATTCCTTGCATTTATCTGCTGGACCTTTCATTTTTAGGCTTGGTTTTATATGTATATAATATGTATAAATGTATGTATATTATATGTATAATATATGTGCATAAAGTTTTTGTATGTATTTTTACAATAAAAATGTAGGCAAGTTAAATTTTAAATCTAAGGATTTTTAGAAATCTTAGGCCAAAAAAAACTTATTTAGTAATGATGTACAGAATAATAATAATAATAATAATATATACAACAGTATAGATAGATTTATAGGGAAGAAACTATTTTTAACAAATACACCCATCTATTCTATTCTTATGTCGTCACAGTTAACGTATTTGGGTATGCTTTGTACTGATGAATTATTTAATGATAATTCAACCCGTAGATGGTGAGTGATGGATGTATGATTCATGAAGGTCATTTGATCGCTTCATTTTTTATTTTTGAATGATACCATACACGAAGAACGTTGCCAATTTTTTGCTCTACGAGTCACCTTCGATCCTGGTCGTCCAATCTCGTATTAGCCAATCGCTTCACCTCCGGCTGTTGTTATGCTCAAAGCGCAATAACAGCCTGGGATTAAGCGGATCAGTGAATTCCTGTGAATCGTTTCGACGTATTTCACTGGCGGAAATAAAAGAAAGGCTTGCACGGAGCCATGAAATTTTCCCCCAAAAAAATGAGTTTTTGAGACGTTGTTGTATTTATATGATATTTAAGTACAAAATTACTTTGGAGTATACGGCCGTTTAAATAACATTTGGTACTGTTTAAAGCAGTGCTTCCTAAACTTTTTAGCCTGCGGACCCCTTTCATTCAAGTATTTAACATTAGATACTTATATAGAAAATTAAAGTTTTATAAATTAGCGAGTCCATTCCTAATTAGGTGATGTAGGGAGATATAACTATAAAAACAAGTATTTGAGTGACATACTTAACTTCATAAGCAAGGTCAGGAACACAAAAATCAAATTAGACAGAACGGAATCAGTAGTTATGTAAAACGCGAGCCAATTTCAAAAATAATAATTTGAACATGATTGGTTAATGATTTGATAGGAAAAGTGAATTTGTTTTAGCCTGCACAATTAGTATATGTTGTGTTTAATTTTTGACAGCTGGAGACGGATGTCGGGTTAAGCACCTAGACAACTTTGGTATTTAGTTTTGGTGGCTGTACAGATAGAAAATCCGGATTCGCAAAGGTACGGTGTGGCTAATGGAACAAGAAGAAGTTTTGCTTTTTCAACAAAAGGTTGCCATTTTTTGTCTTCCACTCGGAGTCAAAAATGGCAGTATGTATCGGACTCCAAAGTAGATTTCAAGGTGGAGTCTGAAATAATGTCTATCAAAATTCGAATTCACTTGAAAATAGACTGGTGTCCGGCAGGTTGGTAGCATTGTATCTCGAGCTGTTGGGAAGTAGTGTTCGAAGGACATCTTCAAATTTCGAAAGTGTTCACCTATTTCATCGATCAACGTGCCGTTCCCAAGCTCTAGTTTTTCTTTAAAAAAATCATTTCACACTGGAAAACGCTCCACCTCTTCCATCTCAACAGATCAAATCCAAAATTGGATTTTTCTTTTGAAGGCGCTATCTTTCTCATTACCATCGAAAGTTGTGACCCTCTTCCTTTGAAAAGAAAGAATCATCTCATTCATTTTAATAGAAATATCTGATAAATACGACAGCATACATTGCCTTTTTTATGATTTGCAAACGTTGGCCAATGTGACATTGTGGTCCATTAACAACACAAAACTTCAGAACGTAAATACTGTAATCGAGGGACATTTCTGTATGGGGAATCAGGCAATGAAGTTTCCATATCGTTACACAGTATCTTGAAAAGTCTTGACTTCAATGGCCGCGACTTGATATAATTAATAATTTAAACCAACTCGGCCAAAACTTTCTTAAAAGAGGCTGGCATTTGTTTAATAGCTAAAGCAAGTCTGTGGAAAACACAATGATTGCCACTGCAAAATAAAAAACTTTTGTTTTCAGTACTCATTCTTATTAGTTTTTTAAAATGTATTCATACATTCTACGTTTATTTTTGTACCCCCTCATTCGATTTCGTAATTATTATTCTTTATTAGCCAGTAAAATTTACGTATAAAGATGAAAATGTTGGCACGAAATTCATAATTTTATAATGTGTAGAGATTAGTGACCGTTAATCGATAGTTATTCAGATATCGTGAGAAGCGGTCGGGTGTGATGTAGGTTTCAGAAAAACATTTTCTTAATCGTGCCAACGTTTCGATCTTTTATTGAGATCATCACCAGGGCTCAAAGTGTTTGTCTTCTGTGTAATTGTGCCATCCTTGCGTGTCGTGTTGAGAGGGCACTCTCGAAACGTTGGCTCGATAAAGAAAATGTTTTTCTGAAACCTACATCACACCCGACCGCATCTCACGATATCTGAATAACTAATTTTATAATATTGACGATTTTAGCATTAGTTAGTATATAGAGCAGTAAGCAAACTGAGTTAAACTGGGTAATATGTTAAGTGTGTTGTAGTGCTATTCTGACTTACACATGGTACTTGTATAATTTCTCACCCTGCTAGATTGGTTGGTGAAAAACTGGTCCACACCCATTATGCCTTGAACTCCTACCACCATCATTTCAACATATTGAACAGCACAATATGTTGAACACACAATTCTGCACTGCTCTATGATGGATGAAGGAGGGCTTTGCAGGAGAGCGTTTCTTTTTGGCAACTTCAAGTTCTCATAGAATTTGGGTTCACCAGACATGGTATGTTGGCACACTTTGATATGCTAGTGTCATGACTATATTTTCTTATTTTAACTAATTTATATATAGATAAATATGTTTGTGATTCGGTCTTAACCGATCATCCTGGTCTGACAGACCAAACCAGCGAGGGTAGATTCTTTCATCAGCTCGCATAACATACGGAGAATATACAAAGAAGTAATAGACTAAGACTTTATTGGACCAAACGAATAAGCTTATTGCTATCATTACCATTAGTTCCTTGAATAATTTTCAATAATTATTTTAAAAAATGATATAGTTCATCATATCGCAGACCACACATAAAACCTCAAAATAAATGTTTTTATCTATGCGCTTATTTGAATATACGGATCCCTTTGAATTTTACTTATCTGCGTTTACGTATTTTTGTTATTGTTACAAAAAAATCAATTCTTGTACGTATTATGTTGTTTGGAGAATTATTAAATGAAATTCCTTTTCAGTAGTGGTACTGTTGGAAGAAAAACAAATTGCACTGTCTGGGTACTACTGGCGTGCCAATGTGCTATTCCGTAAACTGTTAGACTTTTATTTACTTTCCACCTGTTGCTTGTGTTGGAAGTGTTCACAAAAGATTAAGAAATAAAGAATCAAATTAGATTGAGCGATGAAGAAACAAATGGGTGATCAAATCAAGATAAAATTCAATAGCATTGAACAATTTCTACCATAATATTAAACACTTATCTTTTATTTATAAATAAACTTTTGAAAATGTTTGAAATTTTTCCATATAGAGTTGAAAAAAGTGGCCCTGTTATAGTATAATTATTGTGTTGTTGTTGAATGGGTATATTGAAAGTTATTTCAATTTTAAAATATTCAACATGCCACTGTCAGATTTATCATTTCAACGTTGAAATGCTCGCGGTTTCGGCCCGTTATACACCGCCTCCCATCAGTAAGATCTATTTTATTTTAATTGCAAAGGAAAAATTCCAGACCGGACACAGAATGGAACAGAGCAACTGTCCAATTTCGCAATTTAATGGATAATTGCCATTTAGGAAAAATTGCCTCTAGAGCATGGGGGTCACCCTTGGTCCAGCGACATTGATCCAACAACGCACGAATAAATCCAAATTCGAAAATATCGTTTGCAATGGATTCTTAATACATTTCATTTTACATTAGGGAATCATTCATGCGATAATAACAGACAAAACACTTTAGCTCTATTGCTCGGCACCTGAATAAAACCAGTTGTGTTTGGAAAATAGCTCGATGCACCTTCCAAGACTTATTACCACAATTCCGAAGCAACTGGCACCGGTACGTGCTCGTATCACTGGCCATTATTGGTGTCTTGACAGTTTATTTTACGCTCTATAGCCGTGGAGTGGTTTTTGAAGCGTAGCTTACATTTAATGAACATATTTTCGTTAACATGAAATGTAGTATTTATTTGGTAAATATCAACATTTTGTTTAAATAAAAATTAAACTATTAATTTTAAATCTTTTTTTCACACATTTTAAAATTTATGAACTTGATAAAATAATGTACACTGCCCATCAAAAAAACCGGCCACCTGGTTTTTGCACGAAAACATGGCCAAATTTGGAAATGCATATATTCTCAGCTTTTAAGTCACAGACCTGTGCTAGGTCTCATTTTTTATAAAATTTTACACTGAACAAGTTGAGTTTATTAAATCTTTTCCTAGCTTCAGTCATTCATCAGTACATTCAAAATTTCTGGAACATGTTAATTTTGGCACTTTTCACGGAAACTTCAAATTAGGCTGTGGAGCCAGGAAATCGTCCTGGAGCGGCATCCAATAGCAATCGATAGGAAATTTTAAAGCTTTCCATTGGAACACTTCCACTTTGCCCGATTTCTCACCCGTTTTCGAGTTATTAGCGATTTTTGGGCAAAAAACGTTGTTCTTTACTTGCTCATGGTAAAACGATCACGACCCCTCCCGATTTTACCATTCATAAACCTATTGTTTCAAAACGTTATTCGAAGCCAAACACCTGTGCAATGGAAAGGAAAAGTTGAATTTCCGTAATGAGATAAACAAGTGGTTATCGACAGCACAAACAATCCGCACCCCAAAAGTTCAAAGTAATAAAAAGTAAGCATTGTCGCTTCTCTGGCTATTTTTTTGAAAAGTCCTCGGAACAAAAGTTGAACCGTAAAATTTGAAAAAACGTGACAATTCAAAATTTATTCATTCTTGAAAATCAGAGAGAATAATTGTTTTTCCATGAGCACTAAAAACCCACTTAATTGTTTTTGCCCAAAAATCGTTGAGAAATCGGGCAATGTGGAAGTTGACCAATTTAAAGCTTTAAAATTTCCTATCGACTGCTATAGGACTCCGTTCCAGAACAATTTCCTGGCTCTACTGCTCAATTTGAAGTTTTCATAAACAATGCAAAAAATTAACGTATTCTCGAAATTGTGAATTCACAGGCTGAAGCTAGGAAAACTTATGAAAAAGCCAACTTGTTCAGCGTAAAATTTTTAAAAAAATGAGACCTAACACTGGTTTGTGACTTAAAAGGCTGAAAAATATGCATTTCCAAATGTGGCCATTTTTTCGTGCATCAACTAGGTGGAGGGTGTTTTTTGATAGGCTGTGTGTAATAATAAAACTCGTGTACGTAACAGTGATTTTCTACATTCTGTCCTACATAAAATCAATATTTTATAGTGAAAAAAATATGAAATATTATTCGTTTTTTACATACCATTCACTCAAGTATGGAGGACTACTCGATATTTCTCCATTCCTTTTTACTCATGCTGTCAACTAAGTAAATTGATCGTCGATGAGGTTCTGAATATTTACCTGTCAACCCTCTCACACAGTTACTTTAATAATTTTCAACAATTATTTAAAAAAAAAGGTGTCGTACCAACAAGTTAATTATAAAGGGTAACTCGTTTTGTAAAAAATGGAAATTAGTGAAATAGTGAAATGTTGGTATAAAATTACATTTCGTAAGTCGTAAACATGAAGGAAGCGTAGTAAATTCTAATCGGAATTTAAAAAAAGGAATAAAAAGAAGCCATGCTTTGTTAATTACTGCTTTTTAATATAACCTTGTTTGATGTTCAACACATAAAAATGCAAATAAGCCACAAGCTATGACCAATTCGTGGTTTTACTTTTAGGTACGGTATAACTTGCAAAATTCGTGACATTTAATATGTCAATCAAATCATATTTTTCATAAAAATTTTACTCAATTTCTTAAATAGTTTTGAATTGTCTTAGAATTAAACATTTTACTGTATTTGATTATTATTATTGACCGATCATTGCTTGTCTAGGCATACCAAGAAATTAAAAAACAGTGATAATTTTTTAAATAATTATATTTTATTTATAAGTAATTGTACTTGGAGAAATATTGTATAACAGTGTTATTTCATTGTATGTCCTTTGTCATTATTTCTTTTTTTAAATGTTACTAATGCATGTGTATTAACCATATTAATTAATTTCGTTTTCATCGTATTTTCTTGTACTTTCATTTTAACTTTTTTCCTTAAGATAGATCGTAAAACGAGTTTTTAAAATGGCAAAACGGTGATTTATCGGAATCCATTATCTTTAGCCAAGAAGCCACAAAAAAATCATGGATATCAAGCGCCAATGCTAAAACAAAAATATTATTTTACTGTAATTATTTTTAATATAAGTTTCAGAATCTGAATGTCCAATTTTTTCTTACTATTTGAAAGGGAAATAAAGAAAATCACTTTTTGTAATTAAACGTTAATTGAAGTAACCTGAAAACCGAAAAATTTCGAAAAAATTAAGAAGCAGATATTGGACGATACGGATATTTTAGTCTAATTATATATTTATGACTTGCAAAGGTTGGTGTTTTAAAGGTAATTGTATGTACTTTTTATATAGATGATTTTTTTAAATTATTTACATTTTTAATTATTTCGTTACATTATAACTTTGTTACAAATCGATTTTATTTTTTATCCTTATATTGATAAAAAATTCAAAATGATTTAAAAAGAATAAGAATGGAATTAACCGTTGATATCCTTATATCGCATCTTCCGAAACAATGAAATCTAAATTCAATAATAAAAAATAAAAAACTACTTTCAGCCTTGGAAAAACTTTTGGGAACATTTTTATGAGCAGAAAGGCTTTAAATATGTGCTTAGCAAATAAATAATTTATTTATGTGTTAATGTATGTTCGGTATTGTCTCCTCTTAAGAGCAAAAGACACAATCCGCTCAAAAAATAATAGCCTCAAAGTAATGAGCTGAAAGTTGAGATTATATTTCTAATATTTACTTGTCTTTGTGTTGTTGAAGAATTGAAATATAAAAAAATTTACAATAATTTTGTCGAATAAACCAATGCGACAACAAGAGCTGGGAGAATTATGCTTCTCATTTTGTTACGCATACAAGGCGAAATTGATCATGGCATGTTATACATGAAATATAAGTGCCTTTCATCGGCACATTGACCTGTTAGATACCAGTGACTAATCTGGCAATTATGTTGTGTATAGGCATAATCAATCAATTGAGACTAAATTCTCATCTTGTTAAAATTAGCATTGAACGTGGTCTTAATTTTTTTTTTTAATTGTTCCGATCTAAACTTGTTTTGTAAAATGGTAAAAAAATAAATTTATTGACTTGATGGAGTTAAACAAATTATGATCGTAATATTTATGAATACTAATTGTAATTTATGCCTGAAGGTAGAGAATTAATTTTAAAGAAACCAACTACCCATTTTTCAAGATGGCTGAAACCCAAACTCACTCTCCCACTTTTTCTTGATCTCATTTTGTTTGTTGTTATACCTCGTTTATTTTGTCTAGGTTTTCTGATAGATTTTCCTACAAATAATTCATGTAATTTTTATCACTAATTATTTTTTGTTGAACAAGCATAAGTTGAACAAAAATGAAATGATTTTTGGCCTCTACAACGTAATGAGGTTTTCTCTTTCGATTTTCTCTACTGTTACACAGTATAAAATATACATATAAAAACTAACACTAATAAAACTAACTATGTAATAGATAGAGCATAAAATAGAATTATTATTTTTAAATATCTAGTGATCTAATCTATGGGGGCCCTAGATTTAACAAAATTTGAACTTGTAGTCTTATACGGAGTCGCCCTTTGAAATCAAACCTGTCAGCTGTAGATCGTATACAATATAAAGCACTGATAGTATTATTGAGTAAAATGTACACCAACGCTTTACTAGGGGCGTCTAAAAAATGCCTTGGTACATCCACCGCAAAATGCTGGATTTAGCAATAAAAAGTACAACAAAAGAGAAAAAGTCAACGTAAAAATCAAACAAAACATGCAAATGAGACAAAAAACATCGAGAACAACAAAATTACGTTGAATATTTCTCTTTTTTATACTTTTTTATTAGGTTAAAGTCGGTTTTTACAATTTCTGTATTGTTGTTCTTTTTTTTTTTCTTTTGTCTATGCTTAGCGTAAATATTTTGTCCAATTGTGCTGCTTTGGTTGTTAAGTATCTATATTGTCTCTTTTTTATGGTTTTTATTCGTTTTTTTTCTCTTTTCGTGCTTTTTTAATAAAGTTAATGTGGGTAAATACATTTTTCCCCGCACAAAAAGTTAAATTACTACATTAAGGGGACCGCGGTAGCCGAGTGTTTAGCATGAGAGACTCCACGCCGCGGTCGTGGGTTCGATTCCCACCGTCGCCTCTGGCCCTTTTTACCCGATAACCCCCAATTTGAACAACATATATAAAAATTCGTCATGGTTAATATGCAAAGATCATAAGGAAAAAAAAAAACCATTCCCACTTTTTTATTCCGTGTCCACTTTTTCCAACTTAGCGTAAAATTTCTGCAATTTCGTTCGCCGCTATAAAAAAGGTTATACCGCTTATCCTTACGATGTTTTCGAGAAATATGACGTGCTTCTGTGAATTTTTACAATGTGGTTGCACAATTTTTTTCACTACTTTTAAATTTAGCAGCTTTTGAAAGATTTAGTTTGGTTTTGTAATGGATTAATTATCCCCCCCCCCCAATACATTAAAACTGGAAATGAAGATATCAGCTTTTGAAGTAAATAGTGTATAACATATAAAATTTCAACTGAATACATATTTAAGATTATTTATATGTATATAGTACATGTATTTATGTTATATAACTATTATATATAACTTATATTAATTAACTATTTTATATATATATATATATATATATATAATAGTTCTGCAAATAGATATTTATTTATGTTACGTACACCTTAAAATATTTTTGTATATATGTACTATACTTTTTAAACTTATTTTCTATTTAAGCATATTACACACACGCACAAAAAAAAAAAAAAATTGAAGTCAGTATAGAACAGCAGGGTGGTTTTATATAATACTAATAAAGCACATTTTTTCTTCCTTTGTTCCTGAAATACTATCACAAACATTTAAAAAATTTAATAGTTTTAATAACGTGTCATAGTAAGTCACTAGAGCCGGAGTTCTACATATTATATAGAACAAAGGCATTACACGAGCGCAATTTGCAGATGGTGTTCTAGCCCTAAGCTTAGCTAATACCCTCAAAGGAGCTCAACTGGCACTCCAATCATACACTGATTCAATTACTGAATGGTGTATAAACCGAAAAATAAATCACTTTTGAACTCAATATATCAAGAAAAAAAATCCAAATCAACCTCCACTGACTACCAACCATCGAAGCACGTTTTTATTCAGAACTCATGTAGATTAAAAAATTAATTTTAGTATATTAAACCACTCAAATTAATGTATATTTAGAAAAATTCTAAATAATGCCAAAAATATACAGTTTTCTTAGGGTTCCAATACAGAGAATCCTTAACGAAGGATCCTCTGTATTGGATTAATTGATAAAATGCAATGTCCGTAATAATTTAGATTCAGCACATAATAACCATATACCTAACAGCCCACAAGAATTAGGCATAAATGTATCTTTTAAGGATAACAACACTATATTAAACTCTGTTTTGAAAATTAAAGTTGAAAGTATCTGAAAGTCATAAAAGCATTATATAGTACATAAACTGGATTCCCTCTTTTATGATGCCACATATCATGAACAAATCAAATAGCTAATGAAAAATATAGTATCTTTCTTCGTTATTAAAAATTTGGTTAACTTTTGTAAATTTTGATTATTTGTATTCTTCATTATTACTGATTACTGATTTATACCAGTTCAATTCTGCAGACGCATGTACGTGTGGGGACCCAGGTACTCGTTGCCCGGCTTAAACACACTTCTCATATCTGTGTATTCCAACGCGCTCAATATATAGAGTAAGAAATTGCACCCTTCAATTAGGTGGGAGACATCGACCCCCCAAAAACCTCTCTCTACTCCTGACACATAAGTGGGCTTTGGCTAAAAAGTGTCAACCTTGTATGTCCTATTCTTAATCAGGAAAGAATTTTTACGAGCCGGATGCTCCAAAGGTATCTTATCGTCAATGTTCTTATTACGTGAGGGCTTCTCTGCCGATCCTGCCCACCCACGCTGCCACTGTCTTTTAATAAAGTTTTTTCATTGCATTTTTAGCATCGGGACGGAATCGTGGTGGTTGGGACGTCCGTCTCATCCGTATTACTCTCCAGACATATCTGTCCGGATACCCAGACACCAAACACCGTTCTCTACGGCTACCGCTTACCGAGTCGCTCCAGCGAGTGGCTCTAACAATAGTTCAACGAAGGACCTGCCACGGAACTGTTCTGAGGGAGTCGATGCGCCAGCAGTGTTACCATAATCTCAAACACGTGTCAATTCGCATACAATTTCTCCGTGAAACGCCACTGCGCGGTGGGGTTCATTACTATTACAGTTCCTTTATTATTTATTTTGCAAAGGCATTACAAATTGTGATTTTTTGTTTTCATTTCCATCCAACATTTTTTTACTTTTTTCTTCTTTAAATTCATGGTGCACAATATGCAACTGTTACATTAGGTGATAATGATGAAACAAAAAACTTTTTACAGTCAACGTTGAAATTTGACTATAATTTATTTATCTTTTCATTATATCATACATTTATAGATTAATTGTTTTTGTTACCGATATAAGTAATAAAAAATACCATTATTCAAGTTATATGAACTTCTTTGTGTTTGAATATACGTATTTCATCAAAGTTTTAAAATGAGCATTACTGCAGTCTGTGTGTTCAATTATAATTCAATCATTTGTTTTGCTAACTTCTCTCATAATTGAGCACAACTGTATAATCAACCATCTTTTAATATAGTTTCTTTCACATATTTTTTATCGAAGTGATTACTTAATTCTTTATATATAATTAATGCTAATTAATAATCATCTATGAAACATATCTATTTTTTTCAGTCTTTGAAGCTAGAATTATTTTAAGTTATATAAACTAATTACTAAACTAACCTGCTGTTCTAAACTAATTTTAAATTTTTGTTTTAAAACCTGTTTTTCCGGCACAGTTGAGGAAAATCAAACAAAATCAATTGCATTACAGAAATCTTAACTAAAACCGGTGTATTCTTTTACATTTAAATTAAAATACTGGCGTAGGTTCTTCCTAATTCAATCTTGAATATTGCCTTAAGAGAATAAAAGAACTCTAACAGTTCTCTTTAGCCGGTGGAGGTGAGAATCTATTGGGTTCCCTAAGGAAAAAAGGAGAGTTTTTAACATCCACCGCGAAATGATTAAGATCATTTTGGATAAGAGAGCGGGGTGGAGCCGGAGGAAACGCCGGTTCTTCGAAAGTCTTCAGCACGAGCCGGGAATTCGCCCTTGAGCATTTTACAAACGGGCAGTATCAATCTAAATTTCGATCTTTTTTGCCTGTCCAATTTATCACCTACAACTACCGGTCATCAATAAATAATAATAAATTCCCCTCAACCCCTTTTAATAGACGGTTGTATGGAATTTATCGGAAAGGTCTCAATTGATTTTTTTTGTTTTGGTATGCTGCGGGAAAACGTTAAATCTGACGGTTCCCAATTCGATAGGACTCGCTATTTACTGGGCGTCAACCTCCCAAACTTGTTTTATTTTTACTTGTTTTAAGCTGTACGAAGAGGAATAACCACTGAGAAATCCTATTAAATGGCTATCAGCGTTTAACAAAACTGTCTTATCATGCAGCCAAGCTCCGTGTCACACATCATGAACTGTTTAAAGATCGTAACAGAAGAATCTTAATAACATAGTACACTCGCTGCCTCGGGCACACCCTCGCAGCCAGTTCTTCAATCTATTACTTAACATTTATTAAGCGGGTTCTTCAATCTTCGTTCTTGGTCGATTAGTTATAGATGAATAGTTTCCTCAAAGCATTTTCTCATTTACAAAATTTAAAAAAAATTTACTTTTTCAAACAAAATTCGCCCAAAAATGTGATAACTAGTTTTTCTGTAATGAATGGAACATTGGATTAGACAACGTTCTGTACATTGTGCAAAGATATGTTGTTCTCCCCTCTTGCCTAAAACATCACTCCTTTGATGCTACAAAACCAAAAAATAAAAAAATATATTTTGAAAAAAATTACTGGTTTTATTTTAAAAGTTACACAAAAATTTATAAATTTATGCTTAAACAATACAATTCGGCCACGAAATTCTCATGCTGCTTGCCAACAGCTGGAAAGGATCACGATCAATGTTTTCTCAGCAATACCTTTTGTGAGACTCTGGAGCGACATTCCACAAAACAAAATTATTTTTCACTTTGTGTTTTTTTTAAACTTTAATATGGTTTTTCTAGATAATTTTTTTACATTAAATTTTTTGGCCGTTTCCGGAATTCATACCCATCAACAGAATTTGGCGTAAGATGTCCTTTTCCATGTTTTTATTTTTAATTATCGTGGGTTAAATAACTTTATCCAGGTTATTCCCTTGTATTTTGTGTTTATATTAAAACAACTACATGGAAAAGTTTAAAAAAAAGATAAATGTATAAAAAAACAATAAGTCAAAAAAAAAATCGGTAACATAATAAAAATTATAATACAAAAACGTAACACCTAAAATAACTGAAAAAAAGATTTAACCCAGGATAATCAAGAATCAAAAATGGAAAAGGACATATTACAACAGATGCCGATGATGGGAGTAGAGTAAATTCCCGAAACATCCAAAAAATTAAAATACAAGATTTNTAACATACATGGAAAAGCTTAAAACACGAATTATAAATATAAGAAAGACAATAAGCCTAAAAGAAATTTATAAGAATTAATACTATTAATACATAGTAAAAATTATTTTCCATTATATCAAAAAGGAGAATAACAGCACACACACACACACACACCCACACGCGCGCGCGAACACGCACACACTACCCACCAAAGGCACCGCCAAACAAAGATAAAGCCGACATCCGCACGCCTCCCCCACGTCATTACAAAAGATTTAACATAATCATACAGAAACACTGAAGATTGCGATACTAAAACATCTCTGCCAGGCCCTGTTAAGATAGGCAAAACAAGATGATCGGTAAGCATCAAAACAAAGGTTCATCACCCTCCAGACCACAGCAGCCAAACCTGGGTGCTTTACCTCCACATGGTGAAAAACCCGAACAATACTATTTCCGCTGTAGAGTGTACATTTTAGTGTACACAACGCTATATACCGGTTCTATCAAATAAGAGGAAACAAAAATGATCGTGAGCTAGTATATGGCAGTTTCAATTATTGATGCCAATCTTTTCGGAAGAAGTTTTCAGGGATTCTGCTTACCGTAACACACGACTGTAGGATGTAAAATGTTGGGTAGGCTTGTAGGGTTTTGGGATCATTTTAATCGTGGAGTATTTCCGCAATATTGGAAAGTAAGTTATTCTATGTAGAGCATCATGAATGGATTTCGAAAAATCCATAATAAATTTTCGTCAATTTCTATAGTAAGTTGCTGAATTAGTCATGTCCTGGGGGCTTTCGGGAATGTTTGAAACGAACAATTTTTGTAATAACAATACTTTTTTTATGGGTGAACGTAGATTGTTCAACTTAAACATTAATGAAGGTTGGTCAGAGTTATTCAACAATAAAAAATACATTTATACACATTATTAATTTTTTTTATACTGAATGGCTTATTTATTAATGGTTAAGTGTCTCTATTAAGAATCATGTTTTCAACATTTAATTTATTAAACCCAAAAAACCTACTGGAACTTCACCCTTTTTATTGGAATAGGCCAATAAATTTATATATACTTTGTTGTGAAATCCAGTTGGTGACAAGAGTTAGTGGTTTTTTTGTGGTAACGAAGAATAATCGGTTACACCCATCTGATTCTGGCAATTAGCTTTTTGTTGGCAAGGTTTTGTTTGAGTGTGCAACCAGGCGGATGATCAACATCCTGCCACTGACCCGTTGAACATTTGTGAAGTTCAATATTTTCTCACGTAGGTCACGTGATTTTTTATGTTAATTTTTCGGGAATAAATTTTGATTTTTAATTTTAAACTTACACGGAATGCGTTAAAAACCTACATAGTTTTTAAACAAAAAAAAACAACAAATTGCTGAATTAAGTATTTAAAAGTTTAAAATGGTTCGAGATTGATAAATATCAACTGTTATTGTAATAAATTATCTGTAAAAATTAAACTCTAAAATTATCTATGGTGTATCGAGTTATGGTATGATATGGTATGGTATGGTGATAAGGATACTAGGAAGCAGGGCTTGTACTCCCCAGGTACTCCAGCCTTCTGGCTTATCGTACCTTCCTAGTTCCTTATCCTTCTCCTTAGAAGTATCAGGTCATTGAGAGTCGCTGCTACAGTTTCATTCCCTAAGTTTTTTCGTATGTTATGTTGACTGTCCGTTGAGTATTGCTTCGTATTCAAAGATGATATGGGTGGCTGTTTCCTTCTCCTCATTACATAATCTGCAGATGGGATCTTCGTTTTATATGCCCATGTTGTATAGATGTTTTTTCAGATACCAGTGACCGGTTAGTAGTCCTATCACTCCTCTGAGTTTAGCCCTCTCCAGTTGCAGCAGTGATTTTGCCAGTCTTGGTGTGGGTTGTTTCATCATAAGTATACTATGTCTAGCACCGGTAGAGTTTATCCAGTTCTCCTTTTGGTTTGTTTGGATCCATTCTGCGAAGGAGGATTCTATAGGTGTAGCGAGTTAGAAATTTGTCATCTATATTTAACTCTTGAATTATATATATAACGAATGCACCAAAAGTTTCTACTATGGGCAGTCAATTGCTATGTACAATTCCTGTGTTACAGTAAGGCCAACTACGCTATGAATGTCGCGGAAGGCACAACCACTTTACAATATCTAACTTTTTTCTATTATTTTCAATATTCCTAAGACAGATCCTGGCGATTTTATGATTTTTTTGGGTTGAATATTTTCACAGCGACTTCTTGATTAAAAAATAAGTTGAAAACATTAGAAGAAAACCAAAGGTATGATCATAAAGTTGCATATTTTTGAAACAGGAACTTGAAGGGACAAGAGAGTGTTAATTAAAATTACAAAAATTGTAGGAAACCATAAGGCACGACTATAAATTAATTAGGCAGGTATGTAATATGAAAAAATATGAATAACTTTGCAGTCTTGCGTGCAAATATATTCATAATTGGTTAAAGTGTAACCTTAATGTTCCTCGATTTTATGAAATAGGGAACTACACACTTGCAGCCCTTATAGTTAATAGATTTTTTGCTTTCTTGTAAGTTTGTCTCTGATTTTTTTAAAGTTGGTTTTAGACAGGACATATTTTTCATCTGGATTATAAAAACATTTTAAGTTTTTCCAACGTTTTACTAATTTTCAAGACTAATCTTTTGTGACCTAATCTAGCTGTGTTTCATAAATTAACTTTAAGCCAACTTTGTTTTAGATGTATATACGTATTTGGGGGAAAAAAGATCGTTCGTTAGTTTCTTTATTTAAAACATTTTTAATGTACATTATTGTTTATTGCTTTTAATTATAAATTTATAACAAAAAAGGATTTTTAGAGCAAAATATTTATAAGATTTTTTTAAATAACAAGACTAAATTAAGATTCTTTTCTTTTGCTAAAAATAAACTATCTACTTTATACATTTTCATTAAAACAAACATTTTATGCTATTGGGCTGTAACATATTAATTTATCGTCCTAGCTGTCCATAAAAAGATTAAATAAAATTAGAAAATTATGAAAAATCTTTGTAACTGACCGTAGCCAGACATTCTTTTTGGCGATGAACTGACAAAAGTCCATTTGCAAATCGTACAGCAATACGAAATGCTGCTCAATAAACAGTAGACAGAGTAAAAATTCCGTCATTAATTATTAGAGAGAAAGAGAGGAATGGAGGGAGGGAGGGAGGGAGGGNAAATATAATTATAACAAGAAGCTAGGTTTGGAGATAGATAGATAGATAGGCAGATAGATAGATAAATATATTGATAGAGAGAGAGAGAGGGAAGGAGGGAGAGGGAGAGAGAGAGAGAGAGAGAGAGAGAGAGAGAGAGAGAGAGAGAGAGATTTGTATGTGATACCCATCGGGTAAAAAAAAAGCAACGTAAAAAGGAAAAACATCGGATATTTGATTGACCTCAAAGGTAAGAGTTTAGTTCTCGTCAATTCAGACAAAATAAATAAATTTCACATCAAAAGCAAAGTTGTAGAAGTTACGTTTTAATACAATTTTATATAATCTACGCTTAAACAACTGACTCAGAATATTTGATTTCATAAAAATTGTATTTTTGTTACTCTTGCGAACATGAGGGAAGCTTCCTTTTAGCTTCTTCAAAAAACTTCTTCTTCTTGGTTTTTTATTATTAAATTGCGTGTCCTTAACAAATTTTCTTTGGAAAATGGTGCGGGTTATCAAATTAACTTCATTATCTTTAATTAACTATTAAGCCATTTAATAATTAACAAGACTGCTGTTTCTTCAATAATCCGCACCCATTGTCCAATGATCAAACCAGCCAAAAAATTCTTCCCTAACTCGTTAGAAAAATATGATAAGCTTGGAAGATATAGCGTAGGGTTCTTTCTTAGCAATTCACACAACAATTCGTACACCCGCAAACAGTTTTCTTTTAAACGCACAACTTTATTTACTTGGTAACTTCTTCCGTAAAAAAACATATGAGGTCTTCGCTTCATATGACAAGAAAAAATAAATAATTATAACAATTACATAAAATTAAATCACATCAGTATAATATTTACATTAGCCTAGACAAATTCCAAACAGGTAAGTATTTACAGTAAAATTTACGATTTAGTCAGGAGAGAACCGATGTATCCTTATTATAGGGATGGGTACCGTCAGCTCGATGCAGGGCAAATATTGTTCAAGCACATTGTGCGAACAGAAAACCGGCCAAGGAGAGTCAGCGTATTTTTTTAGGGACATGAAACTAGTCCAGCACAATTTAAAACATCCGAAAATCAACGTTGAGCGTCTAATGTTGAAGCACAATCCATCGTATATTCCATTTCTGCCAACACCGAATCAGCGATGTAACGCGTTTGTAGACAGGCCGTTATTCAATTCAAATCTGTGAGTACTGATGATGTGTTAATTACCCCCTAAGATTAGATAAGGGAAATTGTTGAGTGAGGACGAGTCCATCCGCTGGGATGTATCAAAAATGGTTTTTGAATCAACTTAGCTGTCCATCAAAATTAAAACACTAACGGATTCTTGCCATGGTACCAGAAATCTTTCTAGGCTTATTGTTAGTATCCGTCTGAAAAGTCATGCTGAACTTTAAACAAAAAACTATACATTGAGAAATATATAAAGCTAAAAAGCAGCATACAATTTAGTAATTTATCCACTCTCATTTTCAAATAGTTTAAACAATTTTAACACATTTCCTACTTACTATAAATTGAATTTTATAGTTTATCCTTGTAGCACTTGTTCTAAATTGAAATCGTCTTTTGCAGGATTTCTGATTCTTCAAGTAGGCTTACGTTAGCATGGCAAGGTTCCGGTGATCCCCCTTTTCTATGAAAAAGACAAAATCATACACCAACTACTCCTACAATTAGCAGCAAACTATCGGATTTAACTGTCCTTTGTTTTCGAGGCAAACGTAAGAAGCCATTGTTTAAATGATTGTAATCATCCCAAACACACGTACACTGTCATAATACACACACTTTAAAATTTTTCTATTATGTCTATGTGTATGGTAGTTTTTAATATTATCCTTATTTTCCATCTTTTTATCTTACAAATCAATACTGATTTTTATCAGACTGGTTTGGAACATTATTCAAACTGGCTAGCAATAGATACTGAGAGGTTTAATATGATTATAAGTTTAATAGTTTACCTTTAATGCAAAAAATACAGAAGGGAATTCACAATAACAAGCAGTCAATAGTATCATCGAAAAGAGAAAAATAATAAGACACAACCAAATTTTTACATACACTTTTTGAAATCAGCGTTAAGTTTAGAAAACAGCTGTGGGAAAAAATTGGATTGATACAAAAGTAATGTCGGTTTTATGTTAGCATTATATAATAAATACGGTTATTAGCTTATTTGTACAGGTTTTAACAAAGCTGATCATTATGATTTCAGTGTGTAAAGCAGAGCCGAGAAAAAATCGATCGATTGAATATTATCGTATTATAAAGCGTTTTATTTTAAATACATTTTCAACAAACTATTATTTCATACTTTATTTTGTTGGTCAAGTAGATAATTAGATTATATTACATAGATTAAACTGTATGATCATTGAATAAAGTTTTTTGTCGAAATAAGGAGAAACTACTATTTCTTTATTTTTCTTGTTGAATTTTACTGTACAGAAACAATTTTTGACTTACTGCTTTATATTTGTTGAAAATCTTCAGTCATATTGGTAGTTCTGAATGTGGTATTACAGGCTATTCTGTTATTTAAATACTATGGATAAATTTTGGTTCAACTAAATTTAGCTTGACCATTACCAAACTGTATTCTATTGAATCGTAATTTAATAGCTGGATACATCGTTTTAATATATTTTAGATCTATGCCGCTGTGAACGTACTAAATTTAGTGTAGAGTACTATGATTTATTTAGTTTCTATTTCAATTGCCGTTAACATGTTTAGTTTCCAAAACATTTTTTTTCTTTATCTAAGCTTTAACACATTTGCTTTACCATCTTCGCTCTCGCTAATAATTGAATAAGTAATACGTAAACCAGGTATTAAATTTTATAGCACCCTTTCATTTAATTAATAAAAAAGACATTACTTAACGTTAAATTCAATAATTTCCTAAGAAAAATTGTAATTTTAAATTGATTTATATATTCGCAAAAATGTGAACTTTACCATTTACAAGTCTGTACTTTGTCGAGTATTAAACTTTAAAACTTATTTATATTTATAACTTCTTCGGCTTGTTAAAATTTTTAAATTTGACTTAAAATTATAAACAGTAAGTTTCAACTGAGGATAACTTAATTATTAAACTTAAACATTTAAACATATTACTTGTTACATGGTAAAACATATACCAGAGCTGATTTAGTATGTGTATTGCCCGTTGGGCGAATCAGATAATTTCCATTTCACGGCCATACCTGTGGTGAAGTTATCGGTTCATCCCATGGAATATTTCACTTTATTTATATCACACTCATTGGCTTTTGAAATCTTCGTACAATTTCAGATGGCAACCGAAATCGTCCACGACGATGAACGATGACGGGAAAATCTTGGATCGATGGGAGGCGATGAGAAATAAATCGCGAACGAAACTACCATTTGTACAAATGAGAAGAGGTGAACAATGTCTAAAGATTCCGTTGTAATATACAAAACAACAGTGGACGTTAACTAAAATATATATTTACTTAATTAACGATAAGTTGAATTTTAAAAATAACACTAAGAAGTGACGATCGCTTCTTATGATCGATCTATTTCAACTTCCATCTTCTAACTCAGTGTTCTGGTACTCAAATAAATAAATACAAATGTTTTAAAAGTTTTCGTTTTATTTCAATTAAAAAATTAACCACAGTCAAAACTGACTGATTAATGGTGAATGATTCGCTCATTCTGGTTGTTATGATCCGATTGAGAGATTAGACTCAATTGGTCCAATGTTTTGGATCGGGATGTACTGAGGAATGATTTTTTGAATGTCCCTCCTGGCCCTGTTTATGGGAATGTTGGCATCAATGGGTCCAATGCTATGGATTGGGATGTACTGGGGAATAATTTCTTGGATGTCCCTCCTAGCCCTGTTTATAGGAATGCTAGCATCAATGGGTCCAATGCTTTGGATTGGGATGTGCTGAGGAATAATTTCTTGGATGTCCCTCCTGGCCCTGTTAATGGGAATGCTGGCATCAATTGGTCCAATACTTTGGATTGGGATGTGCTGAGGAATAATTTCTTGGATGTCCCTCTTAGCCCTGTTTATGGGAATGTTGGCATCAATTGGTCCAATGCTTTGGATTGGGATGTACTGAGGAATAATTTCTTGGATGTCCCTCCTGGCTCTGTTAATGGGAATGCTGGCGTCAATGGGTCCGATGCTTTGAATTGGAATGTGCTGAGGAATAATTTCTTGGATGTCCCTCTTACCCCTGTTTATTGGAATGTTGGCATCAATTGGTCCAATGCTTTGGATTGGGATGTGCTGAGGAATAATTTCTTGGATGTCCCTTCTAGCCCTGTCTATGGGAATGCTAGTATCAATGGGTACAATGCTTTGGATTGGGATGTACTGAGGAATAATTTCTTGGATGTCCCTTCTAGCCCTGTCTATGGGAATGCTAGTATCAATGGGTCCAATGCTTTGGATTGGGATGTTCTTCGGAATAGTTTCCTTGATATATTCGATGGGGGCCGGCACACTGGCAACTGCCCCAATAATTGCCAGAATAACCTGAAAAAAATGCTATATGAATATTTTAAAAAATACAAAACAGTTAGACTGAATATTTCTATTCTACCACAAACTTTAAATGCTCGGCAAAAATAAGTGATGAGGTGGTATTTTATTTGATAAAATATGTACATCATTGAAAAATTAATGGTTGGTCTAATAAGACCAGTTTTAATAAATAAATTTAAATATATATTTCTGCAATTTTTCTGTCGCTGGTAATGAATCAGAACGTCTTTTATTACAAGTGTGGGAAGTTCAACATTTTTATACTAATATTTAGGTTTAAAAAAAGTCTAGCTGGCTTAGATGAATAGAGCCATTATGTCTCTTGCTGTCTGGTCATTATCATCTCTCGTTCCGCTTATTGTCGTTGTACGGCCGATCACTGATAATGGCGTGAAATCGGAACGCATCAAACTAAAAAACTAAGAGCGAGAAAAGGCGTGCCGTGCCATACAAGGAGAATATCGGATATGATCAAACAGGCAAAAAGTGCTCCTACGGAGGCTGGCGATTCGGTCCAATCAGCGTTCAATACCACTCCAGAGCAATAGTACAATACGATCAAACAACATCATAGACATAAGTAAAAAACAACAAAATTTATACATCACACAGGTACGAGCAAAAAAGTGTTTTTTTAATTAATGAACATGAAAATTTACAATAGTTTTCAACTCTAGATAAAATTTAACGTATTGTCAAAAATGCTTGTAAGAAATAAAATTAACATAATGATGGGTACTATCATTTTGAGGTATATATTGTGACGCACATATGACAACAAAAAATGAACTATTGTGTCATGGCAACGTTAAATTTTTAAAAATAATTATAGCATTATCAAAGATAATGGAAATATAATATTTGTTAAGTTTTTCGTATCAAAGGAAATACATATTACTTAATTTATCATTTGTTTAAAATAGTTTCAGTCATTAAAAAAGTTAGAGGAAAATTATGGTAAATTCACAAAAACTTAATATGTAAATATTAAGTTTGTGTTATTAAAAAATGGACTATTTGTCTCTTTAATTTAAATAAGTTGAAATTTTAGGTTAGGTGAGTTTTAAAAACAAAGTAAGGTATTATAGACAGCATACATCCATTTGGTTTAATTCACACAAGTACTCAAGTAATTTTGTATCAAATATCCTAGAATATATTTTAAAATATTTTTTTAAGTTTTATATTTCTATTTTGCTTTTTTTTAAATATTTTTCTGAGATATCATCTTCGTCAACCGAAAAGTGTTAGTCGTGAACACTAATACTGTGTAAATATGTAATACATGAAATTTTAATTTAGAAACATTTCTGAAATGTAGAAGTATAAAGTAATTTTTATACTTTGTTGAATGTTGACTGCACACAATTATGCACAATCTGCAATTTCAAAGTCAACGAAACTTTGGCACACATAATATGGGAGTGCCCAATATATTCGTCGTTAAGAAAAAAATATTTACAGAATTGTTTAAAGAATGCACCACAACTGTACAATAGTGACGAAAAATTAATATGGCTACTAAATGGAAGCTGGGATAAAGAAAAAATAAATGATTTATTTGATTTTATATTGGGTACATTGAAGTTGAGAGCGTTTGTGTTAGATGAATGATGCAATCTGCCAAAGGTTCTTTATATGCCCATAATATGTTCTATGTTATTGTTAAGTATCTATATCAATATATAATTGTATAATTTTAATAAATAAAAATTAATAATTAATTATTTTTTAAATTAAAAATTATATATATTGTTAATTGTGTTGCACTGTACATATGGTATTCTACTGTAGTTATTTTTGACATGGATAAAGTATTGTAATTATGTAAAAATATGTGAGAAAACAAAAGATGCATCCCTTTTATATAATTTGCATGCATATATATATAATGCTAAAATACAATGAAATATTCTATTCTACTTTGTTGAATGTTGAAATATTCAAAGAAATAACGAGTACCCTTCTTTAAAATGACCTTTGTATGTGGTGCTTTGACAATCTACTTACTGAAATATTATAATGGTTTCAGGCCATTAACCAAGAAAGAAATACAATTTTAGAAGTTTAAACATTGTATAATTATTCTTCATAGGTTTGGTGCTAATAATATATGAGAAATATTCACAGGACCACTTCCGATGACAAGGAATTGCCGAAATGAATCGTACAGATTGAAGCAACTAGGCTAGACAGAGTATGATGATAAAAAATAATGTGTGTGGTGATTAGTGACCGTAAATCGATATTTATTTAGAAATCGTGAGATACGGTCTGGTGTGATGTAGGTTTCAGAAAAACATTTTCTTTATCGTGCCAACGTTTCGATCTTTATTGAGATCATCTTCAGGGCCTGGGATTTACAAACATTGTTTACATATTACAATTACATTTTGGATGTGGAAAAGTGAATTTATTCAATGCAAAATGTTTTTCTGAAACCTACATCACACCAGACCGCATCTCACGATTTCTAAATAAATATAAAAAATAATCAAGTTACAACCAAATATTTTCCTGAAAGAGTTCTTAATTTTTTCTATCCTGACACTAATCATCATGTACTGCCAGTCATCGTCTAGCTGTTATTATTTAATAATACAGAAATGCAGATAAGGTTTCATTACGTGCATAGATTATAATAGTATTTTGCCGCGCTTTTTACTTAAAAGTAATATGTAATAAAATATTCAAAGCAACCTGTGGAGTAGGTGTGTTGGAAACTTACCAAGAGCAACATAGTTGGTTGGTTCGCTTACAGTCTAACTCTGCCAATCCGGAGGATCACCCCTGGTTTTATACACCACCGGTGACTTTTTTTTTTTACAAAAAATAAATAGCGTCTGGTTTAGGGGAGGAGGGATATTAGTGGGCGCCGTTTGAATCAAACAAATACAAGAAGATCTGGATCCAACCTCTAGAAGGTAGGACGATAAATCGGCAAAAAGAAGTGCTAAGCCCTCTCTAAGATCCGTTCTGCATATTTTTGTAAACATCTGGCGGGATTCGGCCATGTTTTCAAGTAGTCATTCTTTTCCTATTGGGCGGATGGAGTGAACTTATATAACGATAAACTGACGTAGCATTGTAATCAAATTTTTATTTATTTTTTCCTTAAAAAAATTATGAATTTACCTTTCTAAAGTTCAAGTGGTCGTTGACCCCATAACCGTCGTAAAATACCGGTCTCCTGAACAAATTCTTCAACTACAAATATATAAACATTTTAAAAAACTCATTTTTATTGTTATCTTTTATTAATTTCACAAGTGTATATGTTCGAACGCACAAATTTTATTCCATACTGCAAACGACCATTGCAGAGTAACAAATAGAAAAAAAAAATCCTTGTTTTGTTCGTACCTGTTTAATCTTCAACTGCAAATTTAATCTGCTAAACAATCATTTTTTTATGGTACGGTTTATAATATGGTCAAGATGACATAGCCTATATAAAAACTTTATATCTATATACTATGGCCAGCACCATCCCCCTACTATATCAAGAAATTATCACTACCTCTATGAATTATATTACATTTTAGGTTTAAATTTTTACAACAGTACGTCCATCAACATGATTATTTATTTTTTAAAAGCATGATATTCAACAAGATTCAAACAAAGGAGTTATTAATAATCAATCATTGATGCCACCAGTTACAAAGACGGTGCCGGCTTCAGCAGTTTGTTTAAAAAGTTAGTATGATCGATTATTATCGATAATAAATTATATAGATAAATGATGGAATACGGCGACGTCAAAACTTTGAGAAACTTACTTTGAATCTACGATTTCCCTCAGTTTATTAAAACCGGATATAAATGACATATTAAACAAAAAAATGTACACGACATGTATGTTCAAGCTTTTGATGTTGATTTCAAATTAAAGTATGAAGTTCAAAAAAGTGTTGGAATAAAATTATATTTATGTAAGGGCAATTTCGTACTGATGAATGTGGGATTCGTGCTTTACATAATTTCATTTATATCACGTACTTTCCGTTCTTCTTCACGTTTTATTAGAAAGGGATTTTCAAATTTTTGAGTTCCACCTCGACCAATTTGGAATTTTTTTATTTTTCTCCCCTACTTGCTTTGTTAGGAAGGCCTTTTTGAGCTTATCTACGCTCCTTCTCAACCAATATGAAAGGTGTTTTAAGATCCTATGCAAATTTTATTGCATGCAAATTTTTAAGTTTTTAAAATTATTATCATTTAATTCACGTATTGTTGCTAAACCTTTTTCGAACCATTCTAAGGTCCTTCTCAGCCAATAGGAAGTTTTTTTAAAATCCATTTTCATTAATTCATGTTTTCTTTAAAAGGGATTTTCCAAACCTTTATGAGCATATCATAAGCCAATTTAGATTTTGACTTTTCCTCTTCATAATTAGTTGGGATGTCTTTTTTGAGTAGTTTTAGCCTCTTAGGGTTAGATTTATGTATCCTTTGATCTTTTTCAAGTATTATTAGAAAGATCCTTTTGAGCTTCTCAGAGATCCTTCCCTCCAATTCAATATAGCTATTTTTTAACCATTTTTTCTTTATTTCTCGTTTTGTTAAGAAATTCTTTTTGACCTCCTTTAATCTCCTCCTTTGACTATTTCTCTATTTCTATTTCTCGGTTTAGAGACATGTCTTGGCTGTGATCTTTCATCTTTTTTGAACTCCTCTAAGCGCCATCTTTGCCGATTTTCAGTTATTTTGATCCTTTCGCAATAATGAATGAATATAAAAAACTCTTTAAAGCTCAGTAAAGCATTTCTAATTTAACAGAATATTTATGTTGTTGATCAATATTAAGCTTTTCTTACAAAATTTATTAAAATATGTAAAAAGGTGGCTATCAAAAGATTGATCTATTAAATTGAAAGTGATGCTTATTGAATTTTATTCACGCATTTGCGCAATTATTATATCAAATTTTCAACTACTCTGTGTCAATTCACATAACATTTTGACTTATTGAGTAAAAAGATGTTTAAGAACAAGAAAAGAAATTTTTATGATTTTGTTTTAACTACATTGCCTGAATTATATTCCAAATGGCCAGATGTTTGTAAGGAATAGGTCAACTTGATAAAAATAACCAAATACAAATTATGTAATATACCATAATAACATATATTATTTACAACTTCTATTATCAATTTATTGCATTTCTTAAATTATTATATATTTTTTAGGATTCTGATTATTTTTTAACATCTTTGTTTAAAAGCCACCTGGCTGGTTGGATGAGTTCTTTCATTCTAAGACCGTTTAATTTGTAATTAGAGAATACATTTAGGCTAAACGAACTTTGACGATACTTTTTCCGGTAACAAATTAGTAACTACAATTATCAATGTCTCTGCTGTTGGTCATTATTCCATTTATATAAACATATTGTGTCATTTAATGGTAATTATTGATCAATTCAATTAATTGTTTAAAAATGACCAACATTTTTCCACAAGCCTAAAATTTTTTTTCATCATCAATTTTTAAGGTCGATCTTGCCATTTTACGGGCGTTGACTTCACCATAGGCCTCCCACTTTGGCCATTTTATGTTGTCATTCATGGATTTTTTGTCATGCCTGGGCTTTGGAGTGGAAATAAAATAAATAAATAAACGAAAGGATTTTATAAGTGTTTAGTGCCCAGGTAAGTGCTTTTCAACGATTATTTTTACCACTTAGAATTATAGATTCAAATAACAGCAATGCAAATTGGTTACAATAGTAATAATATACTGGCCGGTTTTCCGTGTTGACAATACAGTGTTAAGTATATAGAACCGGTTGGCCTTTGTATTTAGATTTTTTGTTATTCGATATTTGAGATCAATGAACCAAAGGTAAATTATAAAATTGTACTATCTTGTTAGAAATGATGTTTTATTGTAAATATCTTTGTTGAATTTTTTTAAGGTTTTCCTCTCATGACAATGCAAATGAAACATACTAATAAAGAACGAATATGTCGTAGATGAATCGGAAAAAATTTCATTTTTCTCTCATGTCATTAGAATGGTAATGTTAGAAGAATAAGTATTATTAGAAAATAATCTTCAGTCTACTTCAGAGAGAAGAAGAGGCTCGGTTATCAAGGCTAAAGAGGTTTGCCATTTGAAGGAACTTGGTTATCAGCCGTGGTTACCAAACTCGTTAAGGGATAAAAATGTAAAAAGGTCATTGTTTTGAATTGCCTTTTAAAGCACATGCTGTATTTTTAGATTAATAATGTCAGAGGTTAAAACAACCATTAAATCTATGGGTGGACAGATCGTACCAAAGGAAAACCACTGTTAAGTATAAGAAGTGATTTTGAGCTGATTAATTTGTAAGAAACTATAAGTTTCAAGAAAGATGAACTGAAATAATCTGATTCCGATGGAAATATGGCTAACATTGCAGCTGAATTTGTAGGTAATTCTATAAAAACTAATAAAATATTTTTGGTACGTCTCGATCATTAATTTTTCCTATTAAACATTATTTAAAAGACAAGCATTTGTGTTAACGAATAAATAAATTGAAAAACAAAAGATATTAATCTTGCGTTAATACCATTCTTATTCAATAGTACAGTTTTAAAAATATTTACAAAACTTTATACTTTATAACTAAACATTATACTCTTTGTTCACAATTCTAGTAAAAATTTTAAATTATTAAATGAAAATATTTCGTTATTTTGACTGTCATTTATCCAATATTGTAGGAATTATTTTATATTATTAGGAAAGTATTAAGCAATAAAGAGATCTTTCATTCTTTTGTTTAATTGTCCTAACATTTTTCAAATTTACTTAATTACTTTGTTTCATTCTTAAATATAATTTATTAATGATATATTTTTTCAGAAATATCGATTTTTCTAACTTTCACTAGCTGAATAATTTTAGCGTGGATTGTCATAATACTACACTCATTTTCAGTCCAGTCCTTAAATATGTAAAGTAACCTTATTTTTATTATTAAACTCTTGCTTAAATAATGTAATAAAACCTGATAGAAAGAGTAAAACGTGTTTTGATCATGTTTTAATTTAAAAAGATTGTTCAAATTGGTTGAAATCAATCCGCTCCTCACGTAACCTACTGATTAGTGAAGTCCCTATCAAAATATTTTCTTTTTTAAAAATCTCATTCGGTGGTTTTTCAATCATATTTTACAACTTATGAAATCAACGATTTTCTTAAACTAGTGATGGATCTTGAAAATTAAAAAGTAAAATTTAAATTCAGGTTTTTAAAATTGTTAAATTGTACATGTAAATTTGGAAAACAATTCAAGAACCTAATACATTCGTTTCTAAAAACAGACGTTTAATTACAAACAACGAAGCAAGCACCATTTACTTTATCCTTATTTCTTTGTTCTATACTTACTTGGAAGTGGACTTTAGCTACTGTTATTTCTTGTTTTATTTTCCCCGAATATGCATACAGTTTTTATAATTGGGTACATAAATGTAACCAACTCGCAGAAAAACCAACTTTCACAAAGTCCCCTAACTTAAAATAAATAGAATTATTACGCTTGTGCCCACATCTAGACATACTTTTATAATCACTTTTATAATTATTGCAAAAAAATGTCTTACCGACGTAATTTATTTCAGTTCAACTTTGGTAGACGAGGGATCAAATTGTAGCTTTGCCCATACCGGTCATAAATATAGACGCGGTCGTAAATAGTAACCCTATTCGTGTATTGCTAAAATCTTATTCGAGGAAGAAGATGCGTGGATCAGATCCGATTTTAAAACCTAATAAAGTCAAATTGGGCTATTATCGACATTGTTTATTTAACTTCATTCCATCACAAAAATCACAGTTAAACATAAGAAAAAGTAAAAAAATTCAACAGCAACATTTAACATCAAAATTGAAGATTTTAAATGACGTCGCCTTCCAAGTGCTATCAAAAGGATTCTTGTTCTGGCAAAAGATCAAGACTTAACGAACAAGTTTTTTTCTGAACTTGAAACTTAGTCCGTTTGTGTTATGTCACAAAGGAAACCCACCCGGTATGGCGGTCGTGAAGAAAAATTACTCCCTGGAGAAATACACCTTTTGCACTTAAGATTCTATTACTCTTATACCACTAATGTAATATAAAAGCTCAAAGCAACAAAAATATAAAATCATTGTTTTAATTACTTTTTGGTTATCATGCTGTCTTTGTTACTTTGTTACTATATCATTAAAATTATTTCCAAATTGTCAGGATATTTTTTAATAGTGTTATTGATAAAATCTATATTTAAATAAGTAAATTTAAAGCCTGTAATTTATTATTTAATGAAGTTAGTAATAAAGGATTTATTATTTATTATTAATATTGTTGTTAACGTAAGTTATGAAATTCCTACTAAATAATAGTAATAATAATGATTGTGGTAGTCTATTTGGAAATGGTCGAACATATTGCCCCTGGCATATATTTAATTCTATTGAAAACACATTATTTGTTCAAAGTGCTTGAACATTAAATATTATGAAAACGTTAATTGTTTAACGCATTGGTAGAGTGTTGAAACTGTATTTTAAATCATTTATTTGAATATCTAAGGTTTTTCTGGACACCCAAAATGTCCACTCTTTTGAATATTTGCTTCTGTTTTTCAAGAACCAGAAAGCTAGCAAAATGGCTTAGTTTTTTACCACTATAAGTACATAGCGAAAAAGAAAATTTAATTTAGCTGAAACGAAAAATAAACAGGATTTTGAAAAAATGGCGTTTTTGATGAAAGTTTGAATTTTTTTCTTGGCTCCTCTTAATTTATTTAAAAATCCTTCCATCTGTTTGTAGTAGTACTGCATACCTAGTACCTACGGTAGTAAGCACTAGGTATAGTGGTAGTACCCACTACTATGTACGTACAAGTAAAAAATACCCAATTTTTTTTCGTTCTGAGAAAAAATGTCAAAAACTTTGAAAAACAGACGTACAGGAAAGCACGTTAGTGTGAAAAACAGAATTGTTCGATTTGAATTAAATTTTTGCGCAAAATTATATCCCGCGATTGAGACCTATTGTCAAAAAAGTTATCACCATTGATGTAGAACACTTTATCCGATAGTACAATTGTTTCATTTAGTTTCATTAGATTTTAATTGGTGTTTGTTCTGCCGATGACCTTTTTATCAGTTGTCGTATAGTACTGTTTTATTTCGTAATTAAAAAAGTTTTTCACGAAGCATAAGAATGTCACAAAACGATTGTTAATTTTGCCAATTTTTTAATGACACAAACACTAACCCGATCACTCAACAACTCCTCGACTCAGCAGAGAACATTTTATTTATCTGTCTATTTGAGGATGTTCATCTTGTTCCTCTTATTGTTCTAAAATGCATGAGTCTTTGGTATAACAATTTTGTAATTTCGATAAAGAGAAGTATTTTTTATTTGGGAGCTGGGATACGGTGTTATTTCACGCCATCCAAAATTCGTATGACCGAGACATACACCGAGAGGTGGACTCCTAATTTTACTGTTATTTTAAAAAAACTTTAAGAAGATACCAAACAATGCTGAAGGTAATAACTACAAAACTTGTGTGACTAGACAAAAGATGCCTTTTCTATAGGTAGATGTATAATACATGAAATACGGCTAAACCCCATTATTTTTAATTTCGTAATTAAATGGATGCGGAGGAAAAACGTCAAAAAATAAACGGTACATCTATTGTAAAGTTGTTTCTAAGAAGTATCTACTGTTTTGAATAGCAATAGTTTAGCAAAAGCTATTGAATAGCTCTCTTTTTTGAAGGTTTTTGACTAAGATTTTCATTTTCCTATTTTTATAATCCTGAAAGGTTTGTTATAATTTATAACTTATTTACAAACAATGTTTAAATTTAACAAAACATTTAGGATGTGAAAAAGTGAATTTATACAATGCGAAATATATTTTATATTCAAACAAAGTATTTCTACTCACTCAAAGTGTTTGTCTTCTGTGTAATTGTGCCATCCTTGCGTGTCGTGTTGAGAGTGTCAGTGAGATTTTGCTGTTTTTTGTTTATATATGTTTGGTTTTGAAGGGGTGGGGAAGGAATCAAATACTTTTCACATAGTCTAATTTTCCAACAATTTAGCTTTCCTTTTCCTATTTATCCCTGAAAGGATAATCTGGCCGAACTATTACGAAGACATTGTTCCCCTTTGTCGGCTTTTTTCACTTCAAAGAAGACGACGCCTTACACAAAATTGTATTTTATATACCGACTTTCTTCCCCACCCCTTCAAAACCAAACATATATAAACATAAAACAGCAAAATCTCACTGGCACTCTCAACACGACACGCAAGGATGGCACAATTACACAAAAGACAAACACTTTGAGTGAGTAGAAACACTTTGATTGAATATAAAAAATATTTTGCATTGTATAAATTCACTTTTCTACATCCTAAATGTTTTGTTAAATGTAAACATTGTTAGTAAATCCCAGGACCTGAAGATGATCTCAATAAAAGATCGAAACGTTGGCACGATAAAGAAAATGTTTTTCTGAAACCTACATCACACCCGACCGCATCTCACGATATCTGAATAACATAAAGAAGGCAGAGCGAGCGTGCCAACGATTGAAGAGGAGGACGGCTGAGACCTAAAGTGAGAGCGGAGCCACGCTGTATCGGAGTTACTTGTCAGTCGCTTGAAGTGCTAGAAAAAACAAAAAAAAAGGGTGCGATCTGATTGAGACTCAAAAACTGTTGGTGTTACCGTTACGTCGGCTGGTGTACCATTGTAACAAGGTTCAGGACATTATTGTTTGCATCCTCTCTTGAAGAAACGTTCTTGAAGGACAAAAAAAAAACAGTTTTTTGGCTTCAATTATGTCAAACATTTTTTTTACTTTTGTTTTTTCTAACACTTCAAGCGACTGACAAGCACCTCCGATTCCGCGTGGCTCCGCTCTCCCTTTAGGCCTCCGCCGGCGTCCTCTTCTGCCTCCTCAATCGTCGGAACCCTCTGCCTTCTTTTTGTTGTTGGATGACGCTTTGGCGGCCTTTACGAAATGGCTTGACGTAAGAATTATTTATTTTTTAATTAAATATGATGCTAAAAAGGTCCATAATATTATAATGGAAAATTTGGTTGCAAATACATAACACACTGAACATTTACAGCATTGACTTATACTTTCTTGAGAATTCTTTTTGAATCATTTCCGCTCTCTCATACAAAATCGGTTTAAAATATATTTCTGCACATGCCAGTAATTTTTCATGGCGTGTTATTAAATGTCAACGTTATTATGTAGTAATAGTTAATATTTTGGGATCCTTCCACTCTTGGAACATTCGATGCGCTCTGTCGCTTGATCCTGCAACCTGTTAGACGGTCGAGAGACGAACTATGGAAACAATGAAGCCACACATATAAATATACTGTGATATTCTAAAAATTAGAAAAAATACCTACAGTAATAACATTTTTATCTGTTCTTAACAAAAAATTAACAAAAATACAACTAGGTGTTCAAACGCTGTTTATATGCAAATAGAAAAATCGGTTCCATATTGGCATGAGTTAATGTAAGGTAAAGATCTGTTTAATTTTTTATTTTATTTAGCTATTGTTATATTTTTCTTTTAAAGTATTCAGTAACCAATAAAAAATAAAAATTATAACTATTGCTAGTATTTACTAAATCAACGAGTGTGGCCACTTTTTTTGCCTTTCAGTATAATTTTGCCCTATATTATTTTCTTGTCTTATTTAACAATAAACAATCGACTGAATTATATGATAACCTAGAAATACATACAGAAAAAAGACAAAAATTGTATTTAAAAAACTATGTAAGTTATTTTTTCCTCCGAATCTTTTAGGCAAGAACACGTCGATAAATTGTTGAACTGGGCTATTGCCGGCACCTCACATTTCTTCCACCTCACGTTTTATAAATTTATTTATTTTTTAATTTAATTTAATTTAATTTTTCTTTTTTAATTAGCTTTTTTGTAGGAAGTCTGGCAATCTTTCTGGTTGTGTTCTGGGACGTTATTTCTACATTTTTAGCCCTCCCACACGTGGTGAAAAGGCTCTGAAACTATCTCATTCACTAACATTCAATCCTAGCCTAGCCTATAGGCGGGTTTCAGAGTACTCGATATTCCTCTGAAGACCCGCCCTCGTTCACGCTAATAAATACATCCATACATTATGTACAATTAAAATTACAATTAATCTAAAACGTTAACCTAGGTGGTGGGTTTATGGGGTACTTGATATTCCACCATAGACCCACCCATGCATACACTACTATCGCACTAATAAATACATTCACTCAAACAGTAACCAATCATTCTGTATTTACAAATTAAAAAATGCGGAGCCACTGGCGCATTTAATATTACAACAGTGCCTCCGCCCATTCACTCTAAAAGATATTATAGCCTAATACTAACCTAAATCGGTGGGTCTGTGGAGTACTCGATATTCCTGCACAACCCACCCATACACACTCACTTTCGCGCCAATAAATACATTCTTTCTACCAAAAACACACAAAGAGATATCTATCCTAGTTTGGTGGGTCTGTGGGGTACTCGATATTCCGACCACTACCCACCCATACACTCACACATTCTCGCCAATAAATACACTCACTTCAGGAAGGGAAAATGAAACCACGTGTGGAGAAGCCTTAAAGGCGACCATATGCATTTATTTGCTTCAGATATTTAATTACTTTCTTGCTGTTGTCATTGCTGTGTTGCAAAACCTCTTTCAAGCTCGAGGAAAGGCCACACTTTGTTCTGTGCGGCACCAGTAGTTCGCATTCGGTTAGTAAATGTTTAACAGTTATTTGTGCGCCGCACAATGGGCATCTCCGTGGACTTTTCCTCGCCAAGAGATGACCATGCGTCAGTCTAGTGTGGCCTATTCGCAGTCAGGTCAAGATTATTCTCTCTGTTTTGCTCATACTATTCATGGCCCACGGTTTGACCGACTGTTTTAGTTCTTTTAGTTTGTCGGTCATTTTGTCCCAGCGGTTCTGCCAATCTTTCCAGCAAAGATTCTTCATTTATTTTTTGACATCCGCTGGGCTCATGGGAGTTTCCGGGTCATGTGGCATTATCGCTGCTCGTTTGGCAGCTTGATCGGCATTTTCATTACCTCTTACAGTTAAATATAATTTTAAATATCTGTAAAAAATTGATGTCGAACTAAATTGTATCATTATTACAGTACAACTCATTATTTTTATATAATATAATAAGTCCAAGTATGAACAAAACGGTAAAACTGTCAAAAAAATTGAAGTGGTTTTCAATTATTTGTTCAACTAGTTTTCATTGATTACCGTTATCGTTAGCATCAATAATGAAATTATTGTTCTTTTTAGTCTTATAGTATTTATTAAAAAACTAAATTCGTAAACCTATGACTTACTTATCTATTTATAACATTGTATATTTACTTTTTATTTGTTTATAGTTTAGGACTTAATTACATTCCTGAGCATGTGGGGTTTTTGTTTAAATAATTTTTCCCTTCTATCTTTGACATTTTTGTTTTCAAAAATCAGGCGACTCAACTCTACTTCCCTCCCAATGAAACCCAGAGCGCTTTCCCTGTTAAAATTATTTCTGTGTTCTCACTGATCAAACGTAAATTATTTTGTAAAATAAATTTATCTATCTATCTATAAACATATAATGTATGCTAAGCACACGAGGACTTAAGTAAGCAGCACAAGACTTTTAAACTGTAAAAAATGTATAATCGGTAATAACACAAGTGAGTATTTGGAGATCGCGAGATGCGGTCTGGAGTGACATAGGTTTTAGAAAAACATTTTCTTTATCGTGCCAACGTTTCAATCTTTATTGAGATCATCTTCAGGGCTCAAAGTGTTTGTTTTCTGTGTAGATGTGTCATTCTTGTGTGTCGTGGAGAGTGCCACTTCTATTATGTACTATTATAAAACACGTGCTGATATAATAAAAATATTGAAACTATTGTTACTTCATACGTCGAGGAGATAGAAAATCTGCCTAAACTTGTTTGGTCCTATGTTTTCGCTCGAGTTGCTTGGGATAAATGTTTGATGTGACAGTTGTTCACTGAGTACTTAAAAATTCTTTTAATTCCATAGTTTTCCTCACATACGTTCTACTCAAGTATCCCAAGAAGTTGTACTCAGATGTTTTTACTTTTCTGTTTCTGCTCGCCCTCCTAAGGAGAGTATGATTTGTATCTCACTTTATGTAAACTGTTTCGTACCGTCAGAGTAGATATTGAACGCGAGTGGACATTTTTATGATGGTTTTGTACGTAAATATTATATGATGTAACCTTAGAAATTGGTTGGATCTTGCTCGGAGAATATATCATATCGTGACGTAGTAAACTTTTGAGGCCTACTATAAGGAATCATTTTGTGTTATATGGACATCCAAAACCCACCCCCCCTCTCCCTATCACTCTCCTCTCTCTCACTCACTCTCTCTCTCTCTCTCTCTCTCTCTCTCTCTCTCTATACAGGGTGAATTGTTACTCGTGCTACAAACTTCTCCAGTAGATTCTTCACCCTAAAATGAACAAAAAAGTTCATATTGTCCATGGTCCGATTCTCAACCATTTCAGAGTAATNATATACATACATAGATATATAGCGTATTGAAATATTTTCAACGGAACTTAGTAAAATCCCATTTTTATTTGTGCTGTTTTTCTTGATATCATTTTTGTTTGCTTGTACATAAGTAAATGTGGAAATTGCAAGAGGAAACTTTTAAAACGTAAACAGTTTAGCTCCATTCATTACTTATCATTATTTTGATTTACAGAGTGCAAAACAATGCAAAGAGAGGCCTACGCGAAATCATTCGATCATTAAACATTTTACAAAAAAATATTAAAAGGTACACTGATAAATGACTCGTATTTTTTTAAATACATGACTAGTGTACAATATGGAATTTTAGAAATTCTATAAAACTCAGATTTTTTAAATGCAATATAAATTTCCTAAAATAGTTTTGCTGAATACGATAGTCGTGTTACTGAGTATGTGATGAAATAAATATATATTTTTTTAAAGGGATTTTAACTACGAAGTTATATGGGTGCCGTTGTTTTTAACAAAAAGCTCATTTGCAAGTGTGTTAAATGCTGGGCCGCTGGATTCGAACCCAGAACCTTTAACTTATAGTGATGAGCGGCATGTCAACGCCAAAACACCCCTTCCCCTCGTCATACGGATCTTTAAAAACAATATAGAACGAACTTTTAAATGTTAATGACGATTTATTTATTACTGTTATTGTGTTATTTATTCATCTATCTATAATGTTGATTTATTTGTTAAAAGTGTTGGCCCTTCTTTATTCTTTATTTTTGTTTTTGTATCATTTTTTTAAATAATTATATTTTAATGACTGATCTGTTGTGTTGTTTGACTGATAGTTGACCTGTTTGGACTGTTAATAAAATAAAATAAAAATAAATAAATAAACCGTTGGGGCCATCGACGCCCCATAAACCTATCTAACCGAAATAAATAAGGCATATTTGTATGAAATTGTGAAAAATAAACAAAAAACGTCACTCTAACGTGTTGACTGAGAGTGTGAATTGCCAGCGAAATAGTAAACAGTATGAGTTCAAGAATGAGATGCTAGAAACAAAGGAAGTTAGGCAGAGAAGAAATGATGTTTAAGAAGTGGTGAGTTGGAGCAGAGAGAGAAAATGCGTAGAGAGGGCTCGAATTACAAGGAAAGCGGAGGAATAAAACACAGGAAGTGTAGGACAGATTTAAAAGGAAATAAGGAGAGATAGAGAGTGTTGAAGAGGAACGAATAGTAAATGAGCTAGTAAGAACTAATGTGAACCACAAAATTTTATTTTTTAACAAATATCTTTAACTGGGTAACAAGGCTAATAGATTCATAAGTTGAAAAATGGAGCCATCTTTGGAAAATAAAGTCACTGAAAGTCACAACACAATCTGACGAAGTCATCATTTAGGATTGCTTGATATGATAGTAACATAAATTCCGCACGTAGATTAGAAATCATATCTCCATGCCCTACGTTTACCCGTAGCCGATAGAAAATAATATAAATTAGACATCTTAAGTGGCTTACTTATAACGCCAATTAGAACTAAATTAGAAAATAAAAAATTAATCTGCAATAAAAAATCTATAAAATTCTTTTTGAATAACATGAACTGTGCAATTTTCTATTAGGATTACGACATCATAAATACGTATACCGTGTGATTGACTATTAATGGCACGATTATTTAATAGCAGTGACGATTTAGATACTACGTAACACCATGTTAAAAGCACAGATTACAAGCTGTGCGATCCACCGCAGCTGTTGCTTAGGGTGAGAACGTGCCAAAGGTTGGGACATGGAGCAGGCCACCCAGATCACATAGGAGCCAAATTGTCGGCCCATTCCAAGTCAGTTGGGGGAGTTGTCAACAGTAACAATGCAACTGGGACAGAGGTGTCAACATCTGCCTATTGTACATTACCGATAGAGACGACCCACTTGATGTTATCTGCCCAAAGGGAATCCTGTATCTCCCAGCACCCCCGCAATTGGTGAATTCTCCAGCTCTTTTTGTCACGTTTATCGTGTCACAGTGGAAAACACATGAACGGCTCATTTGGCGAAATTCCGTTCGCGTTGTTTTGTTATTTTTCGAGTGATTTTACGAGAGATGAATTCATTTGTGAACGCTTTCGATTGATTGAACGTAACTGATCCTTAAACGATTTTTATAAGATAAATAGAATATGTTAACTACTAAACAATTTTGTAAAATATTTGATGAATTATTTGCGGGTAACATTGTTTAGTTAAAATTTCAGTGTATAATAGTACAAAAATAAACATTAAGTTTGCCCCTTTTAACTCTACTTTAATTTTCAAACTCTATTAATTACGTAAATCCACAGGAGCTGGTTAAAAAAGAGTGAATGAAAAATAAATTGAATCAATTTAACGTATTACATTTCCAATATTTTTGAACAAAACAACCCCCTACTAAAATCAAATAAAATAGACAAATAAGTCTAAAATGTTAAATAACCATTTTGATTGTATTTACTTGAGATGTGACTTAAATTTTGGATAAATAAAATATGAGAAAAGAATAAGAAATATAAGGAAAAAGAAAGATAAATACATCAATTGCTAGTGAGAGAGAGAGAGAGAGAAAGAGAGAGAGAGAGAGAGAGAGAGAGAGTGTGAGTGATACGGAGTGAGGGAAGGAGAGAGAGAAAATGAGATAGCATAAAATAGGGAAAGATGGGGAGGGAGAAAATTGAAACATGAAGATAAACTAAGAGAAGTGAAAACAGAGAGAAAAGTAGACGTGGAAAGAGTTAGATAAATAAAAATACAAGTAGATTTGTATAGATATATGTCTAGATCGAAATATAATCATAAATGTGTAGTAATTGAAAACTGTCTTGTCAGACTTTAAGATATTTTAAAATTTTATATTTTTATTAAATTGAACAGAGAGCAAACAATTAGGAGACAAAAGTAGTCAAAAGATTCCAAGCACCACTCTGGTGGGTCGTATGACAAATTCAAGATCCAAAAAGTTTAATGATCACAGCCACGATCATTATGGAATAATTAAATAAGACTTTAAATAAATTGTATAATTAATTTACATAATTAAGCAAAAAACGGCATTGCAAATAGAGGGAAAATGTATGCGGTAGCTGGAAATCAGGGTGAATGGAGGGGTGAGTGGAAAACAAAGATTAAGGGATTAAGGATTGCCGGTTGTGAATGAATAATTTACTGAAAACTTTTTTCACAGAAACACGAAATAAGGCTTTTCCAGATCAGAATTTGCGAAATAATTTTTAATCATTATGCAAAACTTTTTAAATATATTATTTCAAAATGTACTGTTAAAAATATGGGAGGATGTTATAAATTGATTATTTTAATCATAATAGCAACAAAATATTGTGAGTTTTTAAGTAGATTTTTAATTTAATTTATAATTATTGATATGTATGAAGAAAAACTAAAATTTAACACATTTGCCCAAAAATTGTTTAATTACCGACTATTTCTCGTAGTATGGTACAATATTAAAATTCCAATTAATTTTTTTTTTACAGCATCAATAAGTGTTTCTAAAGTAATGGTTTTTATTATTATTTTTTCTTTCTAGTTTGATGATTTTAGCTCACTTTCGATATATAACAAATATATTTTTGAAACATACACAATTTTAAAATAATGCACAGACACTACACCGAAGAAGGCGAGAAGCCGGAACCCATCTGACAGAACGAAAGGGCGAGTGAAAACGGAAAAAAATGGTCGGAAATGACTAAGCTAAAGGTCCATTTCCCGGAGACCCTAAGAGGAAATCTCACAATATTAAAAGTATCTAAGCATTTTCTATTAGTTTTAAGTTGTTTAGCTTGAATGTTTTTTAATCAGCCAAAAATTGTTTCATCCCTTTCGAAGATACATATTTTATTCGATTTTAAATTGAATATATTTCTGTACGTTAATGAATTATTGAAATATTTAAACAAGCTCCTGTTAATCCAAGATATTCCATTAGGTAGATTATTCAACTTTAATGACTTCACAGTGCTATTCGTGATGGAACCATCGTGGTTCTGCTACACCTGCACGTGGACGACAGTAATTCGGCTTATCCTCTGCCCACGCAGTCTCCTGTTAGTGTTAGGCTTTTCCTCGCCACAGCTCATTTCCAGAAAATGCCCAGTCCAGAGCAGCTCACCCTTCATAATACACCCGTCTTTCAACGCCTCGGTCGGGTAATCGATCATCGCAAACGCCAGTTTCCCTGGCGTCGGCCACTTTTTCACACCCGTTTCTTCTAATTTGACCGTTATTAATGGATACGCCGATGTACTCGGTATATTATTTTTTTATATATGAAAGCAGACTGACAACAATGGCTCTACTTTTAATCCAAATTGCATCTTAAAAATTTATTACCTTTGGGTTCAAACCTCAAAACATACAAAGTTGCCACGAATTTCATTCCATATAACAAGAACAACAACCAAATGTTTTTTGTTTGTTTTGTTAAGTAATATGTTAACAACAGAGAAAACATAAATTGTATTATTTTCTTTATAAAACTCTTATTTCATACAGAGAAGGAGATTATATTAATACAATGTACAGGGTGATTTATTATTTATTTAGGTAGATTTATTAATTATTAATAACCTGTGCTTCCATAATTTTTTTACGTAGAATCTAAATTTAAGTCAAAAATGTTATTCGACATACGGTACGACCCCAGGGCTGAGCAATTTTTTTTTAATTAGAAGGTATAATTTGATGATGGAATTTGATTCTAGCCAATTTTTATATAATATTTTATTTTAGACACTTATTTTGTGGTAGCTGCGTTTACAATAAATGCTATTAAGCTTTAGAAAAAATATTATTTTCAAAATATTATTAGAAAATTAATATTTTGACCGCAATTATGTCCATAAAGGATTAAAGAATTTTATTGCAAACTACGGCCGTTATAAACAAGAAATATTCTGTTTTGATTTCTCTGGAATTAAGTGGTCATTTTAGTTAGTTTGTAATATTTATTTTGTTTGTACCTATTTTTTACGTTAATTTTTTATATGCATCACTACTGTTACTAAAAACCATTAAACACGAAAATTAAAATAAATGAAAATATGAACATATTTTGTGAAAGAATATTTTCATTCTCAATTAGACGAAATATAAGGTTATTTTGATAATGTGCTTGCTTACAAAGAATTTGATTATATATTTTAATCACCTTGTAAATGCATTTTTACACTATAACTTAAATTCTTCAAAAATAGTGACTTGTGTGTGGTGAAACGTTGGCACGACAAAGAAAATGTTTTTCTCAAACCTACATCACACCAGACCGCATCTCACGATTTCTGAATAAATAGTGACTTGGTTCAGCTTGTAGTATACTTGAAACTTTTAATAGAAATATAAAACTGGGGAATCTAAGTCGTGAAATTCTGGCAAATTTAAGCCATCATTTTATAAAAGCTTTTAAAAACCCTTGATACCTGATATAAGGGAGAAAAAGTCATAGCTAGTTTAAAAATTTCAGGAAGGGGACACATGAGTATGGCTGATGCAAACTTTTTTTCGTTTTTTATTACACTTTTGTAATCTGAACAATAACAAAAATTCAGCTTCAGATTCTTACATGTTCGTAAAAATCGAAAAAAATGCTTCGTTTAACAGAGATTAAATGGGTAAGAATACTGATATTTTGTGATATATTCGGATAATTTAAAAATAATTTTGATTGTTTATTGGAAGTTCAACCAATAAATATTTTATAGTTTTAGATCGCAGTGGCGAAGACGTCCCATTCATGTATTTTTCCACATAAGAGATTGATTATTAGGGTATTGATTTTACATACAAATTATTATCACATATGACTGTATGTTAGTTGTGAGGGCTCTCAACGAAATCAGCGCTCGAAAAATTTCCGATCAGAAATGTGAAGGGTCAAAATCCATAATAAACAGAGATGTGATTGTTGCCGACCTGGACTACCACTGACCTCCGTATATTGGATAATCTTCAATGAGAGTTTTTCTCCCGAAACATTTCGACGAGATATTCACCGACGAAGTGGTAAATTCGTCCAACGATATTCAGCAAAAAAGTGTACAATTTAGATTTTTTTATTGTAAAATCAATGTAACTTAATATAATTAAAAAATGTATAAAGTATTTGTTTTATTTTATTTGAACTAATGTCTCTAATAAGTTGTCTGTAATAAGTTTTACTGAAGCGAGAAAGGGAGAAGGACCTACCTATACGATTTTAAAGGTATAGAAAGAGAAAAAGAAAGGAGGGAGGGTAAACGCAACGTTTTAATAGAAGTTTTCATTTCTTTCACTATTTTCTAAAATTAAATTTTAATAAAATATATCATATTAAACATCGTTGGAAAGAAGAACGTTTTTTCTACAAAACAAGCAAAATAAATTTGAAACGCAATTGCTATCAATACTAATAAATTTTAATCCGAAAGTTAGCTACTTTATGTATTTTGTTCGGATTAAATTTATGAAAGACTGTCCCGAGGAACGTATTTTTTTTAACATAGTATTAAAAGGCTATTTAAGACCAATATAATAAAATAATCAACAATTCGCGAAGTTACGAAACGTTTTATCATAAGACCTCAGGAGGCAGCGAGATTGTGCGAATCGGGAAATTATATGTTTAAAATGAAGAACGATTCTGCAGTACTGACGCCAAATAGACATTTCTTACTTTATTCAACAAGGAGTCGAGAAATAGATGCTTTGAAAACTTTTTTTTACGAGGGTATTTCAATGA
The DNA here is from genome assembly GCF_000648675.2 of Cimex lectularius. Classification (NCBI taxonomy): domain Eukaryota; kingdom Metazoa; phylum Arthropoda; class Insecta; order Hemiptera; family Cimicidae; genus Cimex; species Cimex lectularius. The sequence continues at coordinate 392,229 of NW_019392757.1, read as the reverse complement.
AGAAGTTATATGAACCGTCGGGGTGCCGATATTTTTGAAAAAAAAAAATTGTAAGCATGTCTATCCAATGCAGGGCCACACGTTTCGAACCCGGGACCTTTACCTTACAGAGATGAGCGCGGGGTCAACGCATAAACCGTTGCGGACACCGACGCCTCCCTGAGAAAAATTTAAAGAACAATTAAGCGAACACTATAATGAAGCTATTGCAGTGTCCATCATTCCAGATATGATTGAAAACGAAGGAATGACAATGAAACAATATGGCCTTCCTGAAAAGACTGATGGCTCGAAAATCTTGAAAGAAATTGTGGTCGACGAAGGTCATCAGAGTTATGATCATAAAGTCATTTATGAACAAATGTATGCAAAAATGAATGCAAATCAGTCATAAGTTTGCGATACTATTAAATCTAATGTAACAGGAAAAATGAATAGCTGTCAATGTACTCAATTATTTGCCCTGGTTGAGGAAGGATCCGTCCGGAGAAAGGTGTTCTATATGCAATTTGTTTGCCAGGAAGGAACTTAATAATTTCCTTGGTGAATGCCCTGTGCTGGCCGAATTCCGCCAGCTCTAAATGGGAAGTAGTTCTTCGTTGGTCCAGCAATTGTCAGAGATATGACAAGACCTCGGCTCTGTAAACCTTTAATTGCTTTTGCGAGAAAGGCCAAGGGAATGCAGGTATATCTTTGAAATGGAATTTAATTACATATTTTGTGGCACGTTGTCAAATTGGAATATTATTTAAAAAAAAAGGATTTCCCATTCTAAGATTAACTTAGTATTAGTGAGTGGAAAAAATTTGAATTTTTAGTTTCGAATATTATTTTGACTTATGATTATTCAGAGATCGTGAAATGCGGTCTGGTGTGACGTAGGTTTTAGAAAAACATTTTTTTTATCGTACCAACGTTTCGATCTTTTTAAATGCACTAGTTTTCGTGGTCCGCTTGACCAATTTCTTTCAATTAATTAAGGTTTTTAGTTGAGATAAAAAAGTCAGTGTCAAAAGCGGGATTCGAAGCCACGATATTCGGCTAGATACGCCGCTACCTATTGAGCTATCATGACCTCGATCCACTCGGACATTAACTTCCCATCTCAACCCCACGTTTTGAATTTTCCCTCCTTTTTTCCTTGTTTCGATCTTTATTGAGATCATCTTCAGGGCGTAAAGTGTTTGTTATCTGTGTAGATGTGTCACTCTTGTGTACCGTGTTTAGAGTGCCACGACACAAGAATAGCACAATTACGCACAATTCTAAAACCTACGCCACACTAGACCACATCTCACGATCTCCGCGAATAATCATCGACTAACTGTCACTAATCACCACACATTTTGAGTTATGTATCGTTTTATGTTAATTAAAATCATCTTTAATGTATCCACTGTAAAATAAATCAACAACCAGGAGTGAAGGAGAGTAGAATAAATGTTAAAACATATTTCTATAGTGGTTTTACAGCAATTAAGTTTTTCGATAAAGCACATTAAAAAAATTATAGTGTTTACAAAAAGGTAAGCTTATTTCAGGGATTTAAGCGCTTTTTCCATAAATAATTTTAGTATTCTTATTAACTTAGGTTTAATGCAAAGCACATTAACTGTAATAAATTTAATGTTAAGTTTATCTTGTTTCAGAAGTTTACAGGATTGTTTTTAGTTTTAATCCTTTTGCGACACCCCGGCGAATGTAACGATTAGAAAAGTACTAGTGGTGCAAGGAAGAATTTCGATATTACTGAAGTATCGATTACTTTGAACCCAAAAATAAATTAAAAAATCAAAACAAAAGTTTCTTTGTTTGTACGACAATTCACAATTAAAAATTGCATTTATCCATCGAAACTCTGAAAACCTTTTGTGCCTTTTTTTATTAATTTTGCGATTTATACGTGTTCACGAATAAGTAATAAAATCGTTGATTATAGCAATTATGTATAATTTGATAGTTGAGTAATCTCACACATTGTACGAAAAATAAATGATGTTTTATCACGGTAAAAATTGTATCCTAGCTTGGAAGTAATGAAATCTCTTCTAAAAGGTACTTTACTTTAATTGGCTGTGAAGGTTAAGATGTAGTTAATAGTAGATGTATAGGGATGAATTTGCCTCAACCATCCTTAATGTGTTTCTCTCATGCATCTATTATTGTATATTAGCATCATTTAGCAAAACTGGGATCGATACGGAGTGGAAATAGCAAACTTCTCGGCTCCGCTTTATTAGTGGGTCCTCACTACAAATCACACACACCCCACAACGACAAGGGTGGCTTAACAACACCTGAAACCCTTGGATTAATTGCTCCTATAAATAATAATCGTGCAGATACGGGAAACTCAGGCGATAATCGTCTAATTGGTTGGAGTAACGAGTGAATACCAAAGGTTTGCGCCCTAACGCCTCATTAATCCGGGGAACTAGGAATGAGAAAGAGTTGTGAGCACGTCCCGACCCTTGTATTAATTATACCTACCATTGTCTTGTTAGTCCAAGCCCTTACCGTGTCCGACAGTAACCTCCTCCTAACTCCTAAATTGCACTATATATTTTACCAGGGTAAATTACTGCCCTAAGCTGTACCTTAAATGGAACTAAACGTTATAACGACCTGAAACAATAAATGGTTTTAAATAACAGTAGAAAACCGGCATTTACAAAAGTATAAACATTAAATCATCAAATATATTTTACGGTATAACACTTATGTAATGACAAATTCATTTCATAGCGATTAATTCTTAATTATGTATACATACACGCTTTTTAAATCGACATGATTTAAATGTGATTCAACGGGCTGACAAAATGAAAACAACTAGGTAATATTACTAAGATGAGAAACTTAGCAAAGAAAACGAGAAAAAGAGAGAGAGAGAGAGAGGGTGAAAGAGAGAGCGTATTGTGAGGGAGGGGGTTGTGTTTATGTGTGTACAAAAGAAGAGGGAGAGAGGGAGGAAGACGAGAGAAAAAGTGAAAAATGAGAGAGTACGAGAAAGAGAAAGAACAGAGGGATTAGATAGAGCGAGAGTGAGAGTGAGAGAAAGACAGAGAGCGGAGGCGAGACGAGAGGGAGAAAAATGATATATAATGAGAAAGAAAAAGAGAGAGAAAGGAGAGTGAGCGTAGAGAGACAGAGAGAGCTTAGTGTGAGTGAGTGGGTTGTGTAAAAGAGAAAGAGGGAGGGAGAAAGACGAGAGAAAGATCAAAAATGAGAGAGAGACGAGAGAACGGGAAAAATAGAGAGAACGAGAAAGCGAAAGAGAGAAAGAAGAGAAGGCAGAGAGAGAGTAAGAGAAGACGAAAGGTAAGCGAGAAAAATAAGAGATAACGAGAAAGAGAAAGAGAGAGAAAGGAGAGAGGGCATAGAGACAGACACAGAGAGAGAGTGAGAGAGTGACAGAGAGAGAATGAGAGACGAGAGAAAAATTAAAGAGATAGCAAGAAAGAGAAAGGATGGAGAGTGTAGAGAGAAGAAAGAGAGAGAGAGAGAGAGAGAGAGAGAGGGGGGAGTGAGAAAATGGAGAAGTAAGGTAAAAAGATTGAAATGAATATTATGAGAGATTAGGTAGGGAGTAAGAGCAAGGGAGAGTGAGACGACAGTATCTAACAGAAAAATTTTAGAAAACAAAATAGTATAATTTTGATACTATTTACCATTGATTCCATTTACTTTAACTGAATGGATGATGGAAGTAAATTACAATTCATCGTTCTACTTTATCGTTACATTATTTAATAACTTGAGAAAAAAATGACCTTAACACCGTCGTTTATTTTACTTACACTGTTTTATGAGACTTAGAGCTTAAAGCATATTATCTTGTTTTATTATCAAACCCAAAAAATAAAGTTAATTTTTGTAATCTTTAAGTATTGGTGAAAAAATAATTGCTGTTAACATTTATATTTAAGTGTTTACGCTAGTAACGTTAAATAAAAATGAAAAAAACTAACGCTAGTTCTACCCATTTACAAACCTGATTTAATTACCCGATGATGTGACGTGTTTTATATTTTGTGCCCTATCTACCTCAGTTCGACTTATTTCAATGTTCAATTCTTCCATTATGTACACTGGAAAAATCAGATTAGAGAACTCAAGTATCCGAGAATTAATTACATCCTCGGCGAAACCCAGGAAAAATGGACCAGTTTTAGTCATGATTTGCATATTTAATGAAGAAAGCAGAACAGCAAATTCCTTTTTAAAATTAATTTATGTATGAAATTACTTGAAATAGTTTACTATAAATATATGAAACCTTTATAAAATCATTTATAAATAGATCATACTGTTTGATTTTACTGAGACTGGAACATAAAATGGTCCTAATGTTACAATATTTAGAAAATGTGTTTTAATTAGAAAAATCAATTGAATTAAGCTCAGTCAAATAACAATAAAAAGTTTTTAGAAACGTGTATAGCCTTTCGTTTTCAGTTTCAAATATTCACTTTTCTTCAATGAGAAATATTTCATTCGTAGATCATAACAGACGTTAAAATTTGATTTTAAACCTAATTACAAAAATAATTTAAAAAATTGTTAAGAATAATTTTTCTAATGACTGGTGACTTTTAAAAAAGAACGTTATGTACAAAATGGACATAGATATAAATAAGAAAATCGATCTTTTTCACTATTTACTGGTATTATATTATATGTTTTAACGACGTAATTGCTATTAAAAGATGACAGTTTTTTACGTGCTACTAATTTGGATAATGGAAAAACTAGTTTTTGAGAAACGGAAGGTTGGTTAAGAATTAAACTTACTTACAAAATACGTTTTTCCCATATAACCCATAACTAATTAGGATAAGTTCAGCAATCTAATAAATTTTGGATAGTATAGAAAGGATAATTTGGTCTTAGTAAATAAACAATGGAAATTTAATATGCAATCGCAATATTTCGATACTTTGGTAAACATAAGAAATAGTTAAAAGCGTAAATAAATAAACGAAAAACATTGTTTCTTTTAAGAAACAAAGTTTTCACTGTATACATGTACACGTATTTATAAATTTCTTGCGCAATTTGATGATAAGCATTTAATGCTAAACTTGTATCACTTCAAAAACCAGTAGTGACCGTAATCAACCTCTTCTCCCATCTACTACAAGGACACCCACTGATTCTATCTACAAGGATAACCGCTGCTTCTTTCTTCTACATTTGCAAACTGTTATCAAATTTACGTAATCGGAGCAATTGATGCAGATGTAAATAACATGTAATAATTTAAAAAATCAATAGAAATAGTTGTACAAACATCATGTTGAAATACAAAAAGACCGTGAATAAAAACGAGTCGGCATGTGTCGCTATGTAACTTCAAATTTTAGGATCTGTCCTTTCTTTAATTATTTTCTTCTATTGACATGTTAAAATCTTTTTTAAGCAAAGTGAGGCTTTATACGTTATAAAATTTGAAAACGTTTGCTTTGTGAATGTCCAGATGATGAAAATATCCCTTTCCAGATGTGGGAGTAATATTACAATAATTAATACTGATTCAACAGATTTGATTAAGCCGAAATAAACAAAATCCATCTGAGTTTGTTGAGAAGCTCTTTAATAACGATGTGCTCGGAGTTTAAGAGCCGTTTACCCGTCGGCGTCTTAAAATTCCTCTTTAAAGGATGGGGAGCTTAAATAGCGAGGGAAGAATGCGGTGGTGGGTTGTGTAATGTACAAAGGAAAGGGGCGAGGGACGTGGGTGTGTACAAATGTTATTTAAATGAAGCTGGTGCTGGTGTTTCAGCGGTAACATTTTCCGTGGTTGGGGCTATCTGTCCTTTTAGTACGCAAGAAATGTCCCTTTAACGGAATTGAACCCGTTCATACAATCTGTTTCTTCACTAAATCATCATAATAGGACAGAGTGTCCAATTTGCCCGACCGATATTACATCATTCTTCACGTTTGCACAGCCAACTTAAACAATGTAACTCTTTACAGCTATTTACGCACTCAATTTGATTAAAAGCAACGATTGTTTAGATACCTTATTATTATTCTAGGTACGGTTTGGTGCAATAACGTACAATAAAGAGAGTGTGATGTTAACAATTAAATCATTAACGGGTGTGTTTTAGTTGTCATCATCATTGGTTTGGTTTGCAGAAGCACCGCATCTGACAAACAAAAAAACAAGGATATGCTTTCTCCCTCTTTCTTTCTCAGAAAGAGAGAGAGAGAGAGAGAGAGAGAGAGAGAGAGAGAGAGAGAGAGAGAGAGAGAGAGAGTGAGAGAGAGAAAGACAGGGGGTGAAAGAGGGAGAAAAGAAAGAGAGAGAAAGACAGGGGGTGAAAGAGGGAGAAAAGGGAGGAAGAGAGAGAGTGAGAGAGAGAGAGTGGGGGAGAAAGAGGGACAAAAGGGAGAGAGAGGAGCTTCATGCCCCGAAAAAAAAGAAAATTGAAAGATTACCGTCATACTTTCTTTGCAGCAGCATAGATCACTCAAGGGTTATGCTGTTGACATCTAACAAGGTTGAGTTTCTGAGATCCTGCCACATTTCGTGAAACTAGTGACTGCCATATTTATTTTAATAAAAAATTAATTACTTTTCATTTAAGTCATTCAATTTTGTCTTTTGTCAAATTGACGAATCTGTCTTTACAAGTGTAATGGGAATAGTGAACAGGGAAGGGTTTATTGCTTACAAACATTCTCCGAATCTGTACAGACGCAACATCATATGTCGCTGAACTAAGGGTTTTGTGCAGGCGTAACTTATATATATATATATATATATATATATATATATATACCTTTCCTCTCTCTGTTCTCCATTTCTATTGTTGTGTTTTATATATTCTTTGAGTTTCTCGGTTTTTTAAATTAATTGGTTTATTTTCATATTTTTAATTAATGTATTTTTTGGCTCTATTTTTCTTCAGGACCCTCATCAGGCTTTCTGCTTGTTTTCTGTTCTTGTCTAAGATGCATATCTTTACTTCCTTCTCATGCCTTCTTCTTATTATTTTCTATTTTCTAAATTAATTGTCAAACTATGTATTTAATTTTGTTTTATTAATGCATTTTCTGGTCCTGATTTGCTTCCGGTCCTCAATGCTAGAATATACCCTCACCAGGACAAATACACGCACAGCAGATAAAACATAAAATCTTTATATTTTGTCGTAGATTCTCCTGGTCATATTTGATCTGGTACTATTGACAATCAATATTTAATTTCTTTGTACTTGAAAGTTTCTGGATTGTGAATACACTAGAATATTTTAAATGCGCAATGATAGTATCATGGTCATAATAATGGGAATAAATTTTTCGAGGATAGAACTTGTTGATGTTTCTAATTGCCTCGTTCTAATCGTATATTATTTTAATCTCTAAACAGATAGTTTTTAAATGGTTCACTTGTTAAAGGGAAAAAAGGCACTCAGTTACACATGGAATTCTCATATTAATCTTGTTGAATATTTACTTTCACTTTGCACATGAAGGCTCGCAAGTTGAACAAGAGGAATTTTAAAGTAATGTTACAAATTCTTTTAGCATTGAACTGTTAACAAAAGTATGTAATTAAACAATAAACAGAATCGTTTCATTTAGCTGGGTTTTCAAAACCAAACACCATTCAGAGCTACTTTGTTTAGCTAAGTGTTCAACTTGTTTTGTTGACCTCCTTTACTCCAAACGGATTAACTTATAATTAAATAATACATATATGTTTAGCGGTCATAATTGGTCACATTATTTATTTCGTTATTGCCACATTAATTTATTAGACTTGAAGTTTCACAAATAAAATGTTATAATTACATATTATATACATTCAATAATTAAATTAGCCCCAGTCATATTAAATTACTTAAAGCGGAAATATCTGATTTTCTATTTTAATTATTGTAAAATGATAATCATTAGGAGAGAGAGAGAGAGAGAGAGAGAGAGAGAGAGAGAGAGAGAGAGAGAGAGATTTACAACAATAGAAGAAAGAAATAAACAATGAACAGAAAAATGTAAAAACAAAACAAAACAATAGAATAAAAAAAGATAGAAACTCAGTGTTTATGAATAAAACCGGTAACAGTACAAATAAAGGAAATTGACTTACATTAGAATAAATGAAAGTAACAGAAAAAAATAACAAATTATAAGAAATAATAATAAAACTAATCCTTACATAAAAATAAAAAAGTGAAAACTATGCAGGAAACAAAAAACCATTAAGTTAAAAATTAAATTCACGAACACTTATTCCAGGAGTGACGGCCATATTGCATCAGTTCTTTTGAGTTTTTCCTATCATTCAAGTAATTAATCAAGGCATTTCTAGGCAAATAAAAACAGCCCAAATGGATTCGACGGATTTCACCCAAGATTGAACTCTCAGCTGCTAGAAAATGAGTAATATTTCTAACAGCACCTGAGTTGCATAGAGAGCAAATCCCGAAACCTCAGAATTCAGATGAAATAGCTCTCACCGCATTGTAAATAGCCAATGTAAATCATTTATGGAATAACCGTTTAAATTACTTTTGTAAAAATCGAAAAAGGAAACAGAACGATTAAGTTCTAGTCATTAGAAGATCTTTCATATAATTATCTTAGCGTCGTGTTGATTTTCCAAAATAATATTTCGTTGGTAAGTATTTTTTAATAGTACTGTCCACTGTTTACAAAAGATTGAACTGGAATTGCGGATACCTCAAATAAATCAAATGAGGAAACTCAGTGGAAATTGGAAAACCTGTAGTTGACACTCGAAGTGGACTAAAGCTTCGGCAAATTCCATTACCAGGAAAAGGGTCTTGTAGTTTTACTTCCTGAAAGGGCCTAATGGGATTTCCTTGGACTTTGATTGCTTTTTATCTACCGATTCCAGACGAATCTGTTCGTAAACACAATAAAACCGTGAATATTTCTGTCCTCGGCTTTTGCTTAGTCAAAACGTTAATACGAGGAACGGATAATTTACTATTATCAAAACGATCTGATAATTTCTACTCCTAGTGAAATATTTGCGTGGGACTATTCCAGCAGAGGTGCACATCCCTCGGGATGGGGTAGAGCGTGTGTGCTAAACCACACAATTCGGGCCTTGAGGGTGAAAGCCAGCGTAGCTATTTCAGACTTTCCCCGACCCCTAAATCAAATTATTAATTAAACTTAGACAACAACAATTTGATGATGAAAAAACTCGTAAGCTTGTGACATGGCAAGTTCACGATGAAACGGGGCACAAACAGTTAAGATGGATGGATCCTGTTTTAAAGAGTTTAATAAAAATTTAAAGAATACACAGAAAGAAAAGTGAATACTTTAAAGATAAGATTTTGACAAAAACGCAAGCTTTAATCACATAATTTAAAAAGAATATATGTAAAAGTTACAAGTTTCAAAGTACTATTAAATAATTATCAATCTCAGATATAATAATATAAATAATTACACAGATCGAGCCTGCATGCAGTTTCATTCCGTATTTAAAAATATGGTTAAAACTAATAACTATATAGCTTTAAAAAATTACTTAATCTGTAAATACTATCTCTGTGAATATATAAGTTCCCCTTTTGCTTATCAGGCGGAAAAACCATCCTGGAACGGCCGAAGGCAATTTATCAGGTTAACTTATCTACTTAGCCTGATGGTTTCCGGCAGTACTACAATTCTTCATATGCTATTTCCTCCTTTAGTATTATTTTTTAATTTTCGTAACTCCTTCTTTGTACAACACATCTTTGTCGAAACAACCCATATCACATTGCCTTTTTCCAGATTATAAAATACTGAGGGTGGTGCGTTTTTTTTGACAAGAAGTGTAGTATTTGATGAAAAACCAAATTAAATATACAAGAAAGGGACTTACATTTGGCACGCTGTAGTTTGAAGTAATAGCATCTCTTAGTACTTCAAAACGTCGTCAATAATAATTTAATAATTTATATTTTAGAAATTGTTTTATTTGTGATAATTGGTCGCTTGTAATAATTATCTGTACCATTTGTATAATATATTACACTGTGTAATTAAATACATGAACAATCATTTGCAATAAAAAAGAAGATTATGAATTGCAAGAAAATGTTCTTCAATGTTAAATTGTAAATTTGAATATAAATATTTTTCATTTTACAATTTGCGGAAGTTCATAAACCAAATTTCAATAATAATGATTAATTCTAATTACTTAATTTTTTTTAAATTACACTCTAAAAATGAGCTTTACAGTATACATTTATAAGACAAGCACAAACTTTGTTGACAACAGATCTTAGCTTTTTGTAATATCGTGCTGCAGTAGAATTGGAAAAATCACTTTAAAAAAATGTCAAACTTATAAATTGGATGCTATCTACTTATACACTGATATATCGATAAATTCAACATTTAGACAGTATGAAACAGTAAAGTTGACTGTAGTCTCAGAGGATGTAGATTTTATCCTCAATATTCTGACTTCGTATTAGCCATGAGAGCAAGCCCAAAGAGCATCGGTTTTAATCAAACTTGTCAACGCTTCATCGATCACCAAGAGTAATTTCACAACTGATTAACTTGTTGATCAATAATGCAAACATAACTTATTACTTGCATAAACAAGGTGCTAGTTTAAAGTGGCCCCTTCCGTACTGGTAATAAACTCAGCCACCCTTAATGGTTCTGATGTGTTTGAACGCAAATATCCTTTGATGGTATATGACTAGTGCAGTTGAAAGCGGGGGAGCACCCTTGGTACCAAAGATTTTGAACCCACTACCCGGAGGCCAATTGTAAAACCAATAACGCTATTTACCTTCGAAAACAGTCAATTCAATTTGGCCAGAATGAAAGTGGTTTCTAACAAGAAATTACGTCGACCAAATGTGTAAATCTTCCGTGTAAATATCACCGGATCGGAACAGAAGGGAATTGAAACTATTCACTTCGTAAATGAGTTGGCCAACTTTTTACAAAAGAGGTCCATCGAATCAGGCTCTGATTTTCACCCCTGGCTCGATTCACCCTGGTTTTACGGAGGCTTCCTAATCCCTTAGGACGGGTCAGTCGCCCTCAATATGGTCCAAGAACAACTTAGGACATCCTCCCAGTACAAGTTTACGCCAAAACTTCGACCCCTCTAGCTCAGACTTATCGGGAGAGGGTTCCACAAGGCCGGTTATAGTCAGTAATTGGATACGCTATCCGTTCTCCGGTAATGTTGCCCATTTCGTTCCCTTAGTCAGCTCAAGTTCCGCTTTCAATACTATTCATACCGTCGGTGGGTGAAAACTGATATGCGGCTCCATTCAGAAAAATGATGATGTCCCAAAGGTCCACTAGCAGGTTATCAAAGTATTATATCATATATATATTATCATAAACAACAAATGTGGGTTTTTCTTTTCTTATTACCTGGACAACACGCTGTCACAATATTTCTAATGATCATTTAGAGAGTGAGATGCGGTCTGGTGTGATGTAGGTTTAGAAAAACATTTTCTTTATCGTTTCTATCTGTATTCAGGCCCTGATGAGATTTTCAATAAAAAAAATTACATTGAGTAAGTGCATTGTTATTACATCCACATACATGTAAACATATACATGTTTATCCATTTGAGGAATTACTTACTAACAATCATCAATTGAGGAAGGTCAATAAATAAACATAAAAACATAAAATTTCTATTCACTGTTGTACTGGAAAAATGCAGAATATAGCGGATAGAAATGTTAATTTTTTGGTGTTAATGCGTAAGTAATGATTAACAAATTTAAAACATTCAGTTGAAAGAAACATTAGTGTGTATAAAATTGGGTCAAGTCGCTTTGGGTCAACATAGCTTTGCTGGAAATCTACAAGCAATTTCTTGAGACAGTAAACTAAAATGAGATAAGAGTTTCTTAGCTTTATGCCTAAGCCAGTTTTAGATGAAGATAGCTAATCGGTTATTATTGGATATCCGGAGAGCTTTGTTATCATTTGAAGACGGCACGCATTGACGAGCCTATCTCCTCCGCCGATAATAACGCCCTCGTTATCTTGCGTGTTTGTTCCCGGTCCCAAGGGACATGGCCCCTTAGGCCCGGTTATTAGTTCGGGACAGCTCGGTGATGCCTTCGAGGGGTGAAGATACGCGATGGCTTATAATGAGGTCTCGAAACCAGGGAAACCGAGGATTTCAAAGCAAAGAGCAGCTGTATTATCATTTCATATAGACTGAATTCAAGGGTTTCACCCAATGAATATTAATCCACATGAGATCAGGAACCACAGCTTGTCGACTGTGATAAAATATATGTAGTATTTTTATTTCGAATACTTCTGATAATATTTTTCTACAGTATACCTTCAGAATAACTATTATTTATACTCAATATTAATTACTATTATTTTCATGCAAAAATTATTTTAATGTGATGATAGGTTGAACTGCATTTTATTTTGCTATTTTTAGCTAATCTAGCTATGCACACTCGTAACGCCATTGTTTTCCTTTTTCAAATCAATCCTTGTGCCGAAGCGGAACCCAGGAATTTCACGTAATTTTCCAAAATGAATGGTTACGTTTGATACACCTGATTCGTCCATTACTGATCCTCTTAATTGATGCCCTTTGTGGAATCGAATTACTACTTTCTCTGCACGAATTTATTTAGGTTCTTCCTTCCTATTTTGTTCTTATTTTTAACAGTATGACAGAAGAACCCGTATCTCCATGTTTTATTTTGCACAAATTCCAAGTTCTATTTTGGTGCAAAGTTTACGTTTAACATAAGATTAGTTAATTTGAAGATTGATCTCTAGACTCACAAGATGAAGTACCTTTAAAGTTGATTTAATTACTTGAATATTGTGATCCAATTGAAGATTGGTGAAGATTACTTTCAACCCACATTAAGGAGATATAAGATTCTTTAATTTCAGTTAGTAGGTACAATATGAATGATTATTATAACTCCCTACGACATTGTCTCATGGGGTAGATTACCGCAAGACTTTCTGTTTTCATAAACAAAATTGACTCCTTTGTAATAATTCTTCAAAGGGCCTGGGGGGATATTTTCATAATGGCTACATTTTCTTCAGACCGTATTAAAAACTCTGAAGGGCGGGTTATTGGATATGCCTAGCATCTTCCTCGAACATTTAAATTTTTACTGTTCCATATAATGAATATTTGACCATTTTTTTTATGTGTGCGTTAATAATAAACCACTTTGGGAAATATCGACAAGGGGAATTCGGCGATGGGCAGTACAGTTGTTATGGTGGATTTTCATATAGGAGGACGATAAGCTAAGAGCTTTATTTCTTCTCAAAAGAATTTCAATATCGCTTGAGCCCGCTTCGGTTTATGCGGACGCATCTTTTGCAATATTACACATAACTTTTTAAACAATGAGCAATGAATTGCTTCAAATGTTGAGTATTTTATAATCAATCTTTATTGCGATTTATAGCTGTTCAAAATTATCCAAAAAATTACAATTGCAGTATAAATTTTTGTTACCTGCTAAAAGTACTATAAAGTTGCCCATCATGCTCGCGCAGGAGTTCCTCTTGAAAGAGTTCTATGACCTATACTTTTACATAGGCAAACAAAAATATACTGAGGGTAAGTATCATTACATTACATCAGCAGGAATATTTTCAGTATATTTTACTTTTTTAATTTCCAAAAAGGCGAAAATGAATTGTAAACAAAAACGTTAAACTCAATGAAGTTTAAAAGATGACCCTGCTCAAAGCACACAAAAAGCCGACATCGATATTAGGTGAGACTTCAAAGTTTTTTTTTTAAATTTTGAGCTGTTACCAGACAATTCTGCGATTGGTCGTGAAATATACTGCCGACAATTGAGCCCCCATAAACCGATTGGATCCATAGAAATACCAAACAAGGTGTTGTGTAAAACGAGGACAATGCCAAACAATCACGTCCACTATCCAAAAATGTTTGTTGCTTGGTTGAGATGTGCTGGCACATCCACCATATTTTTCAGGTCATGTGTAAACTGACGCAAATTAAAAAAAAAACACATTGAATTCCATTAATAACGTCAAAAGTTAATTGGTTCATTTTTTTGCAAGCAAAGATCATAACTGTTATGAACGTAGAATTATGGTACTAACAAAACGATGACAGAAGTTCATTTATCAAATTCGCCAATTGTAATTGATTAAAAAATTTAAAAAACTAACTTACACATTCAAAATAACACATCATAGAGAATGAGAGTTATATCCGACTCTTTGACGTATAATTGAAAGAAGGGAAAAAATTCAATAATCTTTCCTGGAGAAATCTCAGAAAGTCAGAGTCAACAGGATGTTTGATGCCTTTATTGTTCATGCATGATGTGCCCCTTTAAAACTTAACGTCTTCGAATCAATGACTGCCACGGCCTCCCTTCTCTTTCAGAACCAATTTACCGAATTGTAATTTATCATCAAAGAAAACTCGTTCGCAAACAGTTAACCATAAGCATGACGATCCGTTTCCTCCCTTTAGTTTGAAAATGAAATAAAACTAGTGCAGTTGAGGGGGGGATCGGTTTTCATAAGTGCAACGCGCCCTTCTGTGGAAATCTGAGAAGTCACCCCCTTACCATTTCATTTCGGCTCATTGCCCGTGGGTTTATTGCCCAGGCAATATACCCCTCGGACCCCACCAATTCCCTGAGATTATATTTTTCTCGGAGGTTTTATCTGTGGGGTAATTGCAAGACCCCATGTCGTTAGTCTCTGCAACACAAATTAAGCCAGGAGGAAGAGGAAAACCTTCACCTGAGTCACCCTCTTTGTGAAAATACCCTTTTGTTTTTTTAGTTTAAAGGAATAAAGCCGAAAGTTCAAATTTATAAAACAAAATATACCGACGAATCACTATATACTGAAATAAACATTTTCAGCAGCAGGTTTTATTGCCAGTCATTTCCTTTGACATTTCCACGACCATCGTGGAGAAAAGTCACGGTCGTAAAATAGACAATTGTTCAATATCTAAGACACAAATCCTCAGGAAACCCGGTAGGGGAAGTGATTTAATGTACCCCACGGTCATGATTTTAACTGCTCTTTTATATCTGGCAGCTTATGATCCTTGTTAATGGACAGCGAGTACAAAAGACCTTTAATGTTAACCAATTCTTCGATTGTGGTGATATTCTTTTACAATTATTTATTTGACTAAAAACTGAATATTTACATTAAAAACTGTTTGTAAATTCGACAGCTGTAGTAAATATTTCCGATTAGTTTAAGACGAAAACATTCTTTTTCCCATGATGCATTTTTAAACGTATTTTCTCTGGTGAAATAATCGGTTGGTCTTGTTGTTGAGAAAATTTATTTGAGTTGTTATATGTGTGGTAATTGCGAGCCCCCACGTCGTTAGCCAGCAACACAAATTAAGCCTCTGTCGGACGAAAAGGGAAAAACCATTCGCTGTAAGGTCACCCCTTTTCGTTACTATTTAATTAAACTATATTTTTATATTAATCCCTATATATTTAGCGGTAATAATTGACCATTTTCATTATTTCAATTAGATATTCTTTTCATCTTGGTTGAGCCCCGCCCCGAGGAATATCGAGTACTCTGGGGGAATGAATGTGACCAAATATGCGCGAAAGAAAAGAAAAAGATGGAAAACACGTAGAGGGCCGGCGATGACCTCAGCTGTTTGTTGGCCCATAAACTTCCCACTTATATATATCTTGGTTGAGATGAAAAAGCTATAGTCACTTGTGTGATTCGAACCCAAAAAAACACATTGAAAATTGGCAAGTCATCGAAAGGTTTTAGGTTGAGATGAGAAATTGGTGTCCGAGTGGATCGATAGCACGATAGCTCAAGTATTTATAGCAGCGGCGTCTTCCCATGAAAGGTTCTCTTTTTGTTGAAACTTTTTAAAATAAGCTTTCTAATATCTGACATATTTAATATTAATAACTGAATTGGACAGAAAACACTCATTCTTTCATCTCAAGCTTTCGAAGACTTTATCCCGTTTTACCTAGGACTATGAACATACATATACTAATTTTAAGATAAATTTGAATATCTAGTCATAATTTTATTATTATTCTTATAGGTTAAAGAATGAAATAAATCTTGATACATCACACCTGATCAAATGTAGATGGTACATTCTAACAACAAAAATATAATCAAATTGTTTCACCAAATGTTAAAAAATAATCAGTTGCCGAAATATTTGTAGTATGATTTTTCCCCGACTTTTGTTCAAACGTCCCTTTTTGTTAGAATTTTTAAATAAATTTAAAAAATTAAACTGACATAGTTTCTTGAAAATGGCACACAGGGCCGAAATATAGAAAAATTTTATTCAAAAACACTTTTGAAAAAAAGGCGCAGTTCTTATTTTTCATTGCTTTACTTATCATAAACCAATTATTTAAAATGTAAATTAATTAAAGAAAATTATTACCTTTATTTTAAATTATGGTTTTACTTTAAATTACAATCTAGTGTTATTATCTACTTATTGGAGCTATCAATGTTTAAAATTTTCAATTTTTAGAATAATGTATTATTTAATAAATGCCTATGCTTCCATAGATAAATAGGCAAATCACATATTCGTTCTGTACAGAGGGTGTGGCAGGTTAAACTATAAAATTGATACGATTGAGACAACCTAATGGGAAACCGTAAAATAAGTAATTGTTTATCTAATTAAAACAAAATTTTACGATATTTGTGTTTTGTAAGTTAAATTGAATTTCTCATAACTTCTCTACTTATACATCATCCATAAATAAGGGAAAAAATTAATAACCTCTTGAAGAATAATCATGAAGTTTGATTAAGCGTGCCATTCTTCATTGAAGATGATATAATTTTCTTCATGGTGCCTTAACTGCAACAGGGCGAGTGAGTGCTCTTGACAATCATCGAGTAACGAGCCTTGCATCCCACGAACCTCATTTATTTCAGCGCCTCCTTGTTCCTTTCTCGGAGACATTTTTACGAAGGGTGCTTTTCGTAGGCCAATAAAGCGAGTTTCCCGATAAACAAGGGGGAGATTATCAGCTCCCGTTGATTGATGGGGCCCGGGGTATCTTTCCGAAGAGCCTCCCCTCCAATTACACCACCTCCTTAATAACAAACTGAGATAAATAAAAGTCACCCGAGTCGAAGATTCATCAGACTAATTGTCGATGAGTGTAATTGGGTTTTCCTCGAATGCTTTTAATATCGTCAGCAATACACTTCAGATCCAATTATCGCCTGATTGTAAATCTCCGCTAATGGATATACCACGGAGATTAACTGCGAAAAATAATATTATCTTGCACTGAATCACTCTAACTAGAAGTCGGCAGCTAAATTGGCATTGAATCAAACCTGGTCCTCTATTATGACCCATAACACGAACCCGATCAATGTAAAGTTTATTATATTTAACTCTGTGCCTCGAGTAATTCTTTGCTATGGGACTCAGATGTGGCTTTTGGAACTACCAGGTGGCACATCAAATTGCCCCTTCTATTTGGAAACTGCTACCGATCTACTGTTTGTGTTCACTCTCAAGTTGGACTTTACCTTTATCTTGAAGACGCTAGGTTCTCCAGTCTCCAGACTCTCGAATTACCTCATTTGAAATAGTTCGATCAGAGAATTATTGTTTCTCTGACTAGAAATCATTGTTCGCAAAATACGATAGTGGCTACTTCCTATCATTGGAAAATATCACTAACTGAAGCACTCAATTTTCGGTTTTCTTGTCTCGGATTAATTCCCAACACAGCATGAATGTGCTGATCGTGCCATGAGCTCAGCGAACGTATCATTATATAAAGAGTTAAAGGGTCGTCCAGAGTAGTTCGATCTGAAGAAGCCCAATTTTAAAGGTTCCTCTTTGGTTCAGCTGCGTTGGCTTTTCAAAACGCGCTGCGAGATGTTAACTTCTGTTGTCTGTGTAAACTTCAGCTGAACTCGGCCGTGTGGAATAGAGGTGAGCAGGACTTCTGTTCGCTTTGCAATTTGCATGCCCTCGAATCTGTTTTCCATTTCTTGGCAGTGCTCACTCTGTCATGGGGTGAGATTCTGGGTTTTTTGGAGGGTTCCAAATCTAGCGTTTGATTAATTTTGTGGGGCAGGCTTCGAACTACAGATACTAGCTGACAGGAGAATTTAATTTTAATTTAGTTAAATATATNATATATATATTTATACACACACAATTTTTTTCTATTTTCTCTTTTTTTAATGTATACAGAATTTTCATTGTACTCTTCTCTCTATTGTATTTTAGTTTATACTATAAATAAAACAGTATTTTATTTATCCGTTCATTCACTCTAACTTGTGGCATGCACAATCAATAAGACAGAGGAGACAAAATGAGAATATTTTCTTATCATTGCAAAGTAGTTTCAACAATTAAGTATAAAGTTATTCTTTGATATCCTTCTCACTAGACAAGATGTGAAGTATAACGTAACGAACCTTGTTGAATTGAGCACCATCCGACAAGAATTCTACACAAGCAGTTTATTTTGGTCTTTGAGCACGTCACACACTTTTTTTAATTTCTTTTTCCTTTTTTACGCTGCAAGCGACCGACCGTAACTCCAATCTCTATCTGGCTCAGCTATAGGCCTCCCTAGTCCCTGCCGTCCTGCTCTTCTGCCTTCCTCAATCGTCGGAACTCTCTGCCTTATCGATTGTCCATACCGCTTTGGCGGCCTTTATGAAATGGCTTGTCATAACCCTGAATGAACCGCCTTTTTTTAACCGACATTCAAAGCTCATGGTATGGACTACTTGCTAAGGCCTTAATATTTGCAAGTATATATTTTTCAAAATTGTCATTGTCTCCTATTTAAATATCGAGATATTCAAAAAGAACTAAACTGTACGTAAAATAGTTTTGAGAATTGAATCTAGCTAAGATGTGTAAGTAATTAACTTGGCAGAAAAACACAAAATCACAATTATTTCTTGATAAAATAAAAAATAAGTGTGTAAATGTAGTTAAACTATATTATAATAAAATACGGTTGAGAACCCTGTATCTTTATTTTTTAAATTTAATGCACGAAAGAAACTGAACACGTTAACAAATTCTAATAATGACATTAAATAATCTTAAAAGAGGGAAATAGAATTATAGAGAAAATTTATTTTGTCACGAAAACTCTCACCTTAATTCATTCAAAAGTCGCCGTGCCTTCTACGAAATGGGGAAACACCGCGGCTTTGTACATCTGGCTGACTTAAATTTAAAAAGACACCATTCCACACCATTGCTAAGCCACTGAACTCGTACAGGCCTTTTGTTAACAGACTAGTTTTATTTTACTACATGTCCGCCCTGTAGGAATAGAGGTAATGTTGTTTAAATCGCTAGGTACCAGCATAATAAAATGTTTTATTCACCATCTTGAAATAAAATATTAACCTACAATTTATGCATTATTGAGAAAAATAACAAGAACAATTTTAAATTATTATCGTAAAAGGAAGAATTTTATTCAAATTTCGATTGTTCACTAGAAGGATTAAAAACCTGTTAGAAAATATTTAGTTTGAAAACAAGCCGGATTACAGAACAATGTAGTTTTCATAAGAAATTTTCTTTTGTTAAACCTTGATGAACTTCGTTCGGAACAAAACACTCGTTTAATATAAAGAAGCTAGTTAAGCTTCTAATCTCGTCCGTACTTATTACTTTTTAATTGGGAAAATGTTAAAACCAGTCAGATTACGAGAGAGAGAAAATTATGTCAGATATAAAAATCAAGTAAGTAATTCCTGTCATACATGGGGCTTAGCCGTACAACCGTCCCTTGTGTTTCGAGGAAGAGGGGCTAAATCAATTTACCATACTTTTCATATTAATAACAATTAAAAATGGTAACGTCATTAGCTAAGCCTGGATTCGCACACAGAAAGGCTAGCTAGGTAAATTCGGTCTGTCATCCTTAATTATACTGACCTAAAATTACAATACCAATATTGACAAAATTTACAAAGAAAGGTTACGGATGTATCAGCGAGTTTAGCAAAATTTTTTTTGAACAAAATTGCAGACCTAATCCAGCGTTTTTGTCAATGAACCTAGGAGCACATAATTTTTTTTTGCGGAATTGACATAACTTTCTTAACATAAATTTTTATTTCTTTGTTTTGCATGTATTTTAAGGTTATTGTATATCTAAGTAGATTTGTACTTTTACATAAGCATGAAGACTCATATAAAGTCGCAAACGTTGAATACGACTTTTCATACATAAATATTTTTTTAACAGATTTTTGTTCGCCCATGTTTGTTGTTCCAATTAAAAATGGTTATCTGCCTTGGATTTGATCAAAATTCAACGTTATTAGAACCATTAAATTCACTAATTTCGTGGTCCGCTTGACCAATTAATATATTACAATTAATTAAGGTTTTTAGTTGAGATAAAAAAGTCAATGGCACGAGCGGGATTCGAACCCACGTTCTTCGGCAAGATACGCCGCTGCTCTACCACCTGAGCTATCCTGACCTCGATCCATTCGGACACCAACTTCCCATCTCAACCCCACCTTTTGAAAAATGGCAAAAAGGAGGGAAAATTCAAAATGTGGGGTAGCGTATCAAGCCGAAGATCGTGGGTTCGAATCCCACTCGTGCCATTGACTTTTTTATCTCAACAAAAAATCTTTTAATTGTTATTAGAACCGTCGAAAAGCAGAATAATATTTCCCTCTCAAGCTTTGTCAAACTTATTTAGATTTTATGCGAATATTTGACTTTCTTTCTGGTTCTAATTTATTTAAAAATAAAGGTTATATAAGGTTAAAAAGTGAACATTTTTTTTTACCAAACTTTTGTATTCATGGGTTTTTGGGGTCGTAAAAAGCTAATATCGGCATTGTGTATGCTAAAAAAAGAAATAAATATTTTAATCTATTTTTCAAAGGCATGACAAGAATCAATTTGTTACCGGGTAAATTTTTAACTACAGATATATAATTCATCATTATTTTGCGAACGAGGAAATGTAAAAATAATTTCAAATGCCTACGATTTTTTCTAGCGAAAATAACATAAATATGGTTAAATTTAAAAAGGCTACACCGATCCATAAGAATATTTTTGAGTGTTGAGAGCACTACAACCGACACGTAAAAGCACAAACTTGATCTCCGTATATATCAGAACGTAAAGTTTGAGTGTTCGTTTTGTATTTTTGTTTCTCACTTAGGTCCATCTGTAAAACTATGTATCTCCAGTTTTCTATACAAGTTCACCAATTCGTTTCTTACAGAATCTCATCTCTCTCTCTCTCTCTCTCTCTCTCTCTCTCTCTCTCTCTCTCTCTCTCTCTCTCTCTCCCTCTCTTAAAATAAAATTAAGTTTTCTTACGTTCATATATTTGAAGGGGTGATGAACGTACTCGTTTAGTAGGTAATTTTCGCTGTTTTTTAGACTTATTTTGACATTAAGCCTTCATTATTGGTTGAAATACCAACAAATTTACTCCACTCAAGATGGCCTTATGGCCTGTGTCAGAACCAACAAAGCAAGAATAAACAAAACCAAAACGATTGGAGACAACCAATTCGGAATTGATCATCCCCTCAGACATAAATAGAAAATTTGACATATTAATAAGTTAATAACTGAATGTAAGTTTTTTTTCCAATTATGATATGCAATACTAAAACCGAGTGCAGTCGTAGTTTTAGATCTCGTGAATTTTTTATAAGGCCCTGTTTACTAAACCAAGAAGAATTTAAACTTGCATCAAGAAATGCTTGAGGAATGCAAAAATTGAGATTGACCGAGATTCTCTCACCTGAGGCGTTCCGAATTCGTGAAAGTAAACGAGTCGGAACCTGAAAGATTAAATATGCCGTAAAGGTAGCAATTTGTTGAGAAGACGTGCAGCGTTGGAACGGAAGGGCAATTCCTTGGAATCAGGAAATGAGGCGGAGTGCAGGTACGTGACCGCCGTCTCAAAATAGTCTTCTTTTTGTTTCAAGGTTCGATAATTAATGCTCGAAACAATCCGAATTGAATTATCCGGGCAGGACAGACCGCTAACCCCCCGGACGCCTGCTACACTTCATTACACCTCCCCCATCTCATACATTATTTGCCAAGGCCCTCCGTTCCACAAGCTCAACGCTCAACGCATCAATTATAAATTAGGCGAAGGCTAAGTTGGCAAAATTTCTTTTCCTGGATTAAACACTTTCTTTAAAAAACAAAAACAAAAAACAGCTCATAATTCAAATTTTTTTCACGAGAAAGCTATACAGGGTCCATTTTAGATGGCCCGGCTGAATTTCTCTTAAACCAATGACGCTATCAAATAAAAAAGGGTTAATATTTTTTAGTCTAATTACAAATTTTTATCTTTTTTTGGAAAAAGATTATAGGATACCTCAGGCCCAGTTCAACTTCAAAATTCCAAATACAACTCTATACATCCTGTCACATCTTTTTAAAGGATTTTTTACTCTAAAAACATTGTCTATGTTTTGCCGCAGTTTTCAACTGAGGTTGCTGAGTAATGATTAGCGTAGACGCTGTTTTTTAAAGGGCCCCACAGAAAATAGTTAAGTGGAGTTAAGACCGAGGATGACAACAGATTAGGCCACCTAGCACGGAAGTGACAATTCAATCAACGTTTTACCTTCAAAGAATTGTGTGTGGTGCATCCATTAAACTGGAGAATCATTCTTTGCCGTTGCTGCAGAAGAACATCATCTAATATTGTTGGAAAAAACCTTCCTCAGAAAGTTGAGGAACTTAGCACCATTTAAATTATTTTCGTACAAATAACGCCAATTAATTTATTTCCGAAAAGTTCACAGCAAACGTTGATACTGCGAACAACCTGAGAACAAGATGAGAAGAGGTCGAAAATTGCAACGGTTTAGTATGTCATTAGAAGTGAACTTCGATTCATCAGTCTGTAGGATGTAATTAAGTGGTTTTCTTCAGCCTCCCAAATCGACATTTGGGCAAGGAACATTAGACGCCTGTCATAATGAGAGCCCCGAAGTTCCTGGACAAGATGAAAACTGTATACTGGCTTAAAATTGTAAGCCCAGAGTAACATCGTATTTTTTCTTTTTTTTTTTTTTTTGTTGATCGCGTCATGTTCAACAGAAATTTAACCCAACCATTACACTTTGTGTAGAACAAAGAAAAAATGTATAGTTATTATATTTTCATCAAGCTGACATTCCTCCTAATATTTATTAACTTCAGAAAAAGGGTATTAGTTTCAGAAAATAACAACACGGGCTTGAATATACAACTATTTATGTACAAATAAAGTTATATTTAAATTTAAAAAAAAAATATATATATATATATATATATAATAAAATTTAAACAAATATTGTAAATAACTGTGGCAGTGTATATTTACTAAGTACTTGTTGAGTGAAATAAAATAACAGAAACGGGACTGACTTTTTTCAAGGAGGATGTTAAGGCGGAGGGTTCGTCCGATTCTCACTTCCCTAATGGATATCACTGTCAAACAAATTAGGTTTTGTCCCATCTAAGATTTATTTGGCAAGACCATTAATCTTGAAAAGAAGTGCATTCTCAAAATGGATTGTTTTTATGTACTGAAAAACCGTCATTGACACAAACCGTGTCGTTTGTTTGAACTGTCACGGATCGTCACGGGCGCTGGGGCTGTGCACGCTAAAATATACACCATTCCTCTCAATTAAACAATTTTCCACCTGAAACCCACCATTTTCCACGAGAATCGCTATGTTTATAGTTTTAATGTTAAATGAACACTTTATTTATAAAAAATTTAAATTTTTTCGCTAATGGACAGTCTTTTGTTAGGCAGCTCTGTCCTCATATATTCATTATTATTATTAAGTAGTCCCGTGAACATACGTTAAAACTTATGTATTAGCCTACATGTTAAATAGTCCCCACCTTATTGGCCACCCACCATTGTGGTAAACAACTGTACTTTTTTATATACATTTTTCCTATTCGAAAGGGAAAATGCTTTATTCTGGGACTAGAGTCCCCCTAAACCCTACCCTACACGGTTGCGCAACATTGCAAGTGTAGATGGGGGCAGCCGGAGTGTGGTTTCGAGTTTCACGGTAGGGGAAATAGAATTTCTAAATTTTGTGTTTTCTTTAAATACCTTTGGCGCAACCATTTGCAAAAGATTTTCAAAATCTTCGGGTGTCATTCTTAAAAAGTTGACAAATCCCATACCATCTTCTAGCCTTAATGTGGACAAAAGATCGGGACATTTATCATTGTTGTCATTGAAGTACTTTTGCACCCACTACCTTCTTTGACTTCTTTTATTTCTATGTTTAATTAATAATAAAAAAATAGAGAAAGAGGTAGGGCTAACTCCTAAGACATTTTCTAGGGAACTGCCTCGGTAGTGTAGACGTGACGTATTGTCGCGGAGTAGCCCCCAAACAGACGCGCCACATTGCAGCGAGGGTGTTCCCAATAAAGACGCGCAACTTTAACACTAGTGTGAAGGTTAAGGTTAAGGTTAAGAATAACATCAAAACCACAAAATTTTACAAATTGTTAAACATAAAGCGATATAAATTGAACAATAATAAGATAATACAAAATATAAAAAATAGAAATAATAATGGCAATAATAAGAATTTAGGAGTGGCGTCGGTGTCCGGCGGTTTAGCCGTTGACACGGCGCTCATCACCGTAAGGTAAAGTACCCAGGTTCGATTGCAGAGGCGAATCCGACATACTTACAAATGTTTTTTTTAAATTTTTTNATATATATATTTATATCACCACGAGGGTTGATATAACTTATACGCAAACCCTCCTTTCAAAAAATTGGCGGAATGGCAAAGGATGAGAATTTCAGAAATTGGTGCTCAAGCTTGGAAGGACCTCTCATGTGTAAGCTTTATGAAGCTCCAATATAGGCCATTGGGAAACGTGCGGGTGTTAAGAGAATTTGATCTGAAGTAGCTTGAAAATATAATAGGGTCGACGAGACTTTACGGATTGGAAAAGCAAGGAACCTAGGAAATACTTTGTACGGAAGGAGTGATAAAGCCAAGGTAGATCTGAATACAGGTATGAGCCTCAATACATTCAGTGGGGTACCGAAAATAAATCTTACAACAATTCATCAGTCTTTTCAGACGATCCTCTTGTTCCTCCGAAAGACCACTATAAAGGAAACAGTTGTAATCGAAGAGGGGAAAGATTAGGGAGGAGATAAGTTTACGAATTGTGAAAGGTAGAAGAACCAGGACTGTTCTTTTATGTTATCATATATCATAATTAACCGCATTTTTAAAATTGTTACTATTCCCTTTGAGTAAATCCCGAATTAGAAAACCAATCCCGACAATGGCTATTAATGACTTCCTTTGAGTAAAAACCCGCCAACTTTGAAGGAAAATTTCCTAACCACTCTGTCAAAATCTTATAAAAACAGCAGGATAAAAATTCACATCGTACAACATTTTCACGACGTATAAACTCTACATACATGACTACAGGAATAACAAAACACTTTATGTTAGTATGAATTACTTTGATTAAACTAAAATTCAGCTTTGCGTGTGCTTTAAAATAATTTTAAATATTTTTATTGTATTATTTTCAAACAAATTTTCTCAGTCAACGCAGGTTTATAATTTACTCCGACTTTGAAGAGGATCCCGATAAAGGTCGAAACGTCGGAAATAAAATGAAAATTGTTTTTCTGAAATTCATCTGTCTTGACCGCTCCTCACTACTTCAACAATTTATTGAACCATTGGTGGCTAAACAACACACATTGAATATTGAGTGAAGAAAATTGGAAAGCTATCCAACAAATTTTAAACTTTATGTCATTAAGAATGTATTATACTCGTTGCAACGGGGAGGCGTTGTAGAGAATGCTTAAAGCAAGAAAAATGATAAAATGTACCACAAAGTTTTTAAGTAATAAGCACTTAGAAACTAAAAATACTAATATAAAAAGTGAAACCACAAAATGGGTGGGGTTTGGGGAAAAATTCCGCTTTCTCGCAACATAATTTTAACAAATAAACATGTGTTAATGTACCACCCATCTATCTCTCAATCTTTATTTTAAAGAATCACGACTTTAAATCAACAGTCATAGACTTTGTTCCAAGCCTCTAGGGTGTTCTCTTTCAACCAAAACATCCGCCATTCTGACACTTGGTATATTAAAGTTGAGACTTCAAAGGGGACTTATTGCAGCACGGAATAGTGAAGCATCCCACCGAATGCAAACAATGCCGCACTCCTTCAACTATTGAATAATGCAATGGTGAACTCCGACGGTGCAAAGGGAAATATGTAAAGCCTTAAAATGATCTGTATGATACAATAAACCAACAACTTTCGGTTGTTTATTCAATTGATAATTTTAACAAGCAATAATCAGGTAGTCATTGCTCTTCAACCTCATGTTAGTTTACAATTACTGTGTTGCACAAACGACACTAAACAGCAAAACAAACATACATTAAATCCGCTTTGCGTTGCTAAAATTTCATAGTACACATATGATATTATTGTTGCTAGAAATCGATCAAAAATTAATGGCTAGCTTAAATCTTCAATAATATTATAATATATAGGAAATATTTTATCTATTAGAGAGATAAAATTCTGTACGGCTATAAAATTATATAAATAAATAATGAATTAAATGAATGTTCACAGCTAATAAGCAATGCATTGAAGAACGGAGTATTTTGTTAGTCAATATACCATTGTTAATTGAGGTATTCAATTTCTGAAAATTCAATTTTTAAATTTCTGAAAAAAAGGGATTACTATTGAGTAAATAAGATATTTCAACATTTACTAATGGTATTAATAATTGGTAGTTGTTATTTCGATTGGTCCAAGGAATCAGTTTATATATATATTTTTTTTGTCGTCAATTGTCGGTGCCGTGAGTGTCAGCCCCAGCTACATATCTGGGAATGACCTTAGATGCCAAGCTGAGATGGAAAGTACACGTGAAGAAAATAAGGAAAGAAATAGGTTTAAGGTATAAACAACTATACAGGTTGATAGGACGTGACTCCAACCTTGCTGTACAAAATAAAATAAGTCCTAAAGCCTATGATATTCAACTATGGGGTTGTACCAAACACACCAATATCAAAATCATACAAACACTCCAAAATAAAATATTACGTAACATGCTCCATGCACCTGGATCTTGAGGAACAAGGACTTACATCGGGATCTTAAGATCCCTGCGGTCACGTCGGAAACAGTAAGATTTGCAACCAAACACCAGTCTCGCCTCAGCCAGCGCGAGAATTTGAAACCGACCACACTCCTACATAACCCAAACACCGTCAGAAGATTAAAAAGAACAAAACCGTATGAATTTGTATAGTTAAAAATGAATAGAGAATAGTGAAATGTAAATCTTATTGTACCAATGGGTTTGTAATAAAGTAAACATATATTTATTATATATATANTTTTTTTTTTTTGTAATTAATTAATTTTTTTTTTTGTAATGCAAAAAACATTTTTATACTATATGTGTACATTTAACAACGTCAAAATTTAACTTTAGTGTGATGGTTTTTAAGAAAAATGTTAACAATGGATTACGACATTTTATTTATTTATTTATTTTTTTTGAAAACTTGAAATCCTCAAGCATCAAAAAAATTTATTTACATTTTTTCGTCAAACATTAATTCACTTATTTGTGAACCGAAAGAAGCCAAAAACACAACTATTCATAGCTTAAGGCTCCACTCTATTTTGTTTTTTCCTTTGCGTACTTTGCTATTTGCTATGCGATTGCTTTGTTAAAGGAATTACACTTTTCGAACTGCGGCCTAATAAAAATCTATTTTTTCTCTTACCTAGTGACTGCAAGAGCCAAATTGCAAACAAAAATATAATCCCAAATATGAATACTTAACCTTAGTTTTATTTTTAAAATATTAAAATTTTAAATAAAACATTGCATTAATTTTAAAAAAAATATGCTGGCTTATAAGTACATCTAATTTTTTAAACGATAATGATGCATAGTCAAATTCAGGTATTTCATAAAGAACCGCATCACTCCATTCATTCATATTGCGAAAGCGCTCGAGGATAAACAAGTTCGTCAGAACATTCCAGTCAGGAAAGAGGATTTCAAGGAGTCAGCAATGACTCGACTGTGTCAAAAGAGAAAAGGAAGGAGCAATCCCTTGGGAGATGTGTATTCCATTGGGTGATATTTGACAAATAGAGGTGGGGACGTGGAAAGGAGGGTGCGGGCCGCAAATGGGATGCAAGGACTCACAAGGGGAGCCGCACACAGTGAAAAGGAAACCCGGGCTCGTCCTGACGAATTACATTAGGAATCGAAAAGGCAGGGAACAAAGAATAAGGGGATCGTTTAATTGTCATGTCGGTCGCTTTGATGGCTTATGACTCTGTCCCAAAATTGTTTGCCTAATCTACTAAAACGGGATACGCTCACATAACTTTAAGTGCCCCCTTTATAAGGCATTATACAAGCTGAGAAAAACCCAACTAGTATTTTATTAAACCACCCCTCGAGAAATTCAATGTGCACTCTGTTCGCATTACTTTGTTGTTGACCACGAAAAAATCGCCGCGGTTATTCAGTGGTATTTTACGGTCTTTTATCCATTGTGCGCGCAACTCCCTTTAGTCACCCCCTTTTATCACAGAGCCATTTTCTTCCAAACTCGAAATGTAAGTATTTCATATCTTTCTTGCCTAGGGGTAAAGACAAATAATAATAAACAATTCCATAATAATAAATAATTCCATCTCTCAAAGTTTTTATAAAAATTAATGGGCCTTTTATTTACGAGCCAGGAAAAGTGAGTGGTTTTTGCAAAACATCGCTTACTTTTTATAATGACCTATTTCTCTTTTATTTATTTTCCCTTCTGACAAATGTAAGTTTAGCCAATTTCTCTATTTTACAGTAAGCAACATATCGCTATTGTTTTTTGATTATTTTTATGCTCTATTAATTATACACGAATTTTTCGAATGAAAAATTTGTGTCAGAGGAGTGAAAGGAAGGAAGCATGTGGCATAGGCGATCGAAGACTCGTAGCTCAAGTGGTTGGAGCAGCGGTGTACTGTGCCGACGGTCGTCGGTTCGAAACCCGCCTGTGATACAAATTTTTCATTTCGAAGAAATCATGTATAATAAATTGAGCATATGAATAATTAAGAACAAAATGAAAAAAATAATAAATGTTGATTATTTTTAAATCATAACTGTAATAATAATAATAATAATACAGTTGTACATAAGTGGCCAACTGAGGAACTTGAGAGAAAAGAACTTGTGATTCTCACTAGATTGCGAATAGGTCATATCAGGCTAATCCATAATAGGCTTTTAATAGGCAACAACCTTCCAACTTGTCCTCGATGTACGCGAAGTGGAGAACGCACCATTTTGACAGTAAAACATATTTTGGTCGACTGTCCCACTTTACAACCCTTTAGGCAAAGGCTCAACCTTTCGAGTGATTTACAGGAGTTACTGGGTCCCCAGTGTTTCTTTCGAAGAGCACTTTTCAGCTTTCTCAAATTTATTGGAATTTATAATGAGATTTAGGCCTTTTCCCAAATTGTTATATCATTGAATGCCTGCTAATGTTTGAATAAAAGTTGTGCGTGCAAGATTTCTTCTTTCAGAGGTTTTTGAGGCTGCCGGAGCGGAAAAATGAAATGGAAGAAAATACAAATTGCGGGGGAATAAACTGCAATGCCCAAAATCGCAATTTAAATAAGAAAAATAGCTCCCTCCAAAACAAAAAAAAAGAAGATAAAGATAAAGAAATGTTATTGTGTTTTGTTTCTTATTATTGTTATGTAGAATTAGTTTATGTATCATATTTGAATGGAAGAATAAAAGGATAAGGATGAGCCAATACTCATGCTGAGACTGTTGCTAGTCTGACTCCATTATTATTATTATTATTAGCCATACAAGCCTACGGGGAATTTTTAAATTATGGAACAAAATTCACAATTCTAATTAAAAAAAGAAACAGAAATAAATTTTATAAATTTATTAAATTTTATGCAATTTAAAATGGGAATTTTGTATGCATTTGGCCTTCCGAATTAAGAATTTTAAAAAGAAAAATTAAAGCTTGGATGGCAATAGGATAAATAAGATTACGAGTGAATGTTTGGAGTCAGAGCTTTATAGCACTCAGAAGAGATATAGCTAACCTAAGATAGAAGGTTTGGATGTTTGGGCTTGAAATGACCTTAGCCGTTAAAACGCCCTTAAAAATTAATAATAATAATAATAATAATAATAATAATAATAATGAAAGTCGTGGGTTCGAAACCCGCTCGTGACACTAATTTTTCAACTCAACTAAAAACCTTAGATGAAAAGAATAATTAATTGGGATAATAATAATAATAATGTGAGAATTGACGTCCTTGGCTGCCCTCTGCGTGTTTTTACTTCTTTTTCTCGTCCTTCAAGAGTATTTTTCAGACTGCAAACATTTAAACATCTCGTTCTAATTCTCAGCATTTATATGAAAACTAAGTCGATATCGTAAAATGGTGGCTTCCCATTTGTACTTCAGTTTGTCAACTACAAAATAAAATATGCAACACATATAGATCACCACAAACATCTGGTCACATTCAATCCCTGAGAGTACTCTATACAAATCGGGGCGGGGGGGGGGTTGAACCAATTGCATTCTCGATAATAACTTCCTTTACTGTCCAGACGTCACACACTCACCTCAGTTTACTCAATATTCCTCGGAGTGGAGTTAAGCTACCGTTTCCTTTCACGCCTATACAATACAATACCATAACTGTAATAAAATTAAAATAAGTAAATATGATATTTAGAACATTTAACATTATTTACACTTGGTTATAAGGATAGCGTCATCGCCCACTGGTGGTACTTCAAAATTGTTACTCCTCAAGTCACGGAGCCAATTCCTTTCGAGTTTTCTAGTGGGAGTTGCAGGTTGAATAAGGGATGTGAAGGGCAGTGGGCATAGTGAGATGGAATCTGAAGAAAGGAACATCTATATATTTTAAAGAATGCTGGCTTTTTGAGCCTACATTATAGGGAGATTGGAGTGTTTAGATAAAATCCCAAAGTTCTAGTTTACTGGGCATATTGGCTTTATTGCAGTATTTTATATGAGTAGCTTCTTTGTCAATGGCAGTTTAGACCGCCTGGCGCGTAGTAAATAGTCTTTTTATTTTAATCTATTTTAAGGGTTCCATGTCAGTCGCCTTTTTGTGCTGATTTATTTTTTTCTTACACTTTCTATACAACTTTTATGGAATAGAAATGTCAATTGGAAGGTTCTTGTATGAGACGATAGGATGTGAACGAAATGAATAGGGAAAAGATAGCTGTATCATCAGGAAATGTAACTATAGGAAGATGAAGGGTTATGGGCAGCAGCTTCATCTAAGAAGTTCGGGCAGATTGCAAGGCCTTACAAATATTTGTTTAAGCTCTTCAGCTTAAAGAGCAAGCCTTCGTGCCATACTTTATCAAACACTTGCGCGACGTCAAGGAATAATCCAGTGAAGCATTTTTGGAGTTCAAGAGAGGAGTTGATGACGTCGAAGATGGCACAGTGGAGTATCGAGCAGAAAATCGTCATCAATAATCATCAGTCCAAGTTGATGATCGGGGATTATAAACTGGGATTCTAGAAAAGAATCAAAGTGTATAATATTTTTTTTTTGGAAGGGGTAATGAATTGAAGTATCTGTCGTTATGAGCTCAAAATCGGGAAGTTATTAACTTCCCATAAGTCTCATCTGAAAGAGAAAAGGCCCTAGAAGACAAAAATGAAGAGGATAATCCAGTTTCTTTTCTTAGTTTAGACAAGAAAAGTCAGGACGGACCGTAAATACTCTAGTTAGGTAGTTTGTAAATAAATAATAATAATCACCCAAACCCTGAAGACGGCGAAATGCCGAAACACGTCAGAATTAACAAAAATCAGCGAGGATAGACAGACAAGTTGATAGGTAATTAATTATCATACAATAGGATACCCCGTAGACCTTGGAAGAACTCTCTCAGCTTGCAAATAATACAGTTAGCTTTGTACTGTTCGTTTCTTGTTCAAATTTTCTCGGGATGTAGTACGGAAAGAAAAGATTTTTTTTAGAATGTACAGTAATGAGGAACACACAACAAAAATCAACACATGGAAAATAAATCTGCACCCTCTCTTATATAAAACGAAAGGAACCATGAAAAGCGCTAAGCTAAGCAGGCAAAAGAAACAGGAATGTTTCCGAGATAAAAAAGAAGGAAAACGGTACATCTACTAAATATTTAAAAAGAAAAAGAATATTCAAGATTATACAAATTTGTACAATAATGGAGGTGGCTGAGAAAGAGTATGTATTCAATAGACTTCTGATTTAAATTAAATTATTTACATTAGAAAGGGTTGTCAGTTCTGGTTGGACGGAGTGACAAAAATGGACCAAAGGTGTTGTTTTTCTGCAAGAACACTATGTGGTGGGTTAGGTTTTCAGCTGATGTTACGGTTTTTTAACCGTCTGGGTATTTTTTTTTACAATTTTCGTTGATTGTTGATGTCTAATCTGAAAGAAATTTACTTAAAAAATTCTTCGAAAAGATTCGGCTTAATTTCGGAAAGAAGCTTTTCTAAATGAAAATTATTCGAAATCAACTCAAGTTTTGATCTTCAATGAATTAACTCCACAAATTAAACTACTTTAATAGTGAAAACAAAATAGTTAATTTTGTTGTCAGTTTGAATTGAAATTACGGGAAAATTAGGAAGATATTAATCGAAAACTTAATAGCGGCAGATTATGGCAGCTGCCCAGAACTGTTATTACAGAATCGGCGATTATTGAAATGTAGCTTTAATCTAGTTATACTTGATTGTAGAAGAACTTCTTCGGTTAGAATTTTAATAAGAAAAATAATGATATTATGATTAAGAAAAGAAAAGGCTGTAGAGTTTCGAATTGTAATTGGTGTATTAATTTCTTGTAAGTAAAACGCTTCTTTGGTATTCCCCTCAGATACGGTGATGATTCCAAATTCTTGTGTATATTTGCTTAAATAACCTTGTACTTATTAGGGTTGAATGGTTTCGCCGACAAAAGCGAGGGCCCATGAACAATGCAGAAAGCAAACATTTGTTCTCCCCTCGCGCCTATTGCTCTGTGTTTTTGTCAGACCAATTCCCAACTGGCAAGAAAGAGGTCTTGAGACCAAATTGGTAGGGTCCGTCGGCTGGGGTGGAACGACGCTAAAGAAAACCCAGGGAAATATGTATGCAATGTAATTTTCTAAAGGACAAAGGGACTACAGTAAGAAGAAAATAATCAAATTCGTGGCCCTTCCTCCGTCTAACCCCCCTCATTAATATTATACAACATTTGTAAATAACCCAATCTAAACTTTCCACGGTTTAAATCGACTTACTTATCAGCTATTCCAACTGCACACCACGTAACAAGAAAAATTTCCATTTTTTTAAGGATTCGTTACTCCACCATATTTCTAACAAAAAGTCAGAACTAACGCTCTCATTTCACTATACTAGTTACTTTCTTCATGTTATTCTTACTTTAACAGACGTATTGATTTTTGTGTAATGTTTACTTTTGTAGGAGGGGATTATCATCAATGAACCGTAACCAGGTGGTGCAAACAGGAAAAAGGTAAGGGATGTTACACAATAATGAACCGAACAATAGGGTGGGTAGATAAGTAACTGTTTAGCCGTAATAAACCGCCACCCCCTCCTATAAAATAATATCAAACAAAACGATAACAAAAAAAAAGGTTATCCTATATAAACATTAAATTGTAAGCAATACCTACAAAAAAAGCATAGAATAATCATAACGCAGGTCATGTTTAGGTTGTAAACTTCGACTTTTAAAGAAACGTTTTCCCAAAAAAATTTGCAACACTTTTTAATTAATCAGTAAATATTTGGTATCAATAAAATAGTTACATTGTTTCACGCAAAAATTAATTAATGTTTGTAACTTAAGCAAATGTGTCGTATATATAACAATTTTTTGCAAGATTGTAAATTATAGTTAATAGTTGATCAATACATTATTTAAGTAAATAATAGATAATAGATAGATAATTAAATCTGAAACGCTTCCTGTAGACCTAAGTAGCGAGGCCGACTGGTCAAAATGATCGTAAACAACTAAACTACAAGTAAATATTGTGTGATTCCTTCTATGGTCTGCGGGGTGATGAACCTCTAATTCGGTCGATGATTTTGGTTTGCTTATCCTTGGTGGATTGGGCTCTCAGATAAAGCCAGGATAAGCTGACAAAATGATCAGTAATAACCAGATTACAAGTAATTAGTTGTTAGTTGAGTTTTGTACAATAACTACTCAATATAATTTACAAACATTTTGCCTGTTTATATTACAAGTATTGGCTTTTAATATATTTATCTACGTTCATAAGACACTTGTATTGCAATTTGAATGTCTTAAGTGTTGTCTTAGAATGACTTTAAATGAACCACAACAACAAAAACAAAATCAAAAAACCTATATAGTGAGTGTCTGGCTACTCGTGTTACAAACTTTTCCAGTAGAGTCAACATTCAAAATGGAACCAAAAAGTCCTAATTAACTATGATCCGAATCTAAGCAGTTTCGGATTATTTAAGATTTCACGACCTTGCTTCAAAAAACAATGATAACTCCGAAATTAAAAGGTTTTAGACAAACATGTTGAAACCATTGAAAAGTACGTTAAATTTCCAATAAGAGGTGAACAATACTAAACTTTTAAACATTCGTGAAATAAGCGTTGTAGTAGCGAGAACATTTTTTTTCAAAGTTGAAAACCTTACTATGTTGATTTTAATCTACTATTTCCAAACGTAGAAACAAGCAAATTTCAGCAAACGTACTTCATTTTAGTAACGCAATTGCTTTTTTTATTTACTTTTTCGTAGATGAAGAAATTTATGAAGGAAAGGAAAAAACCGGAGTTGAAGGATTGGTAAGGTGGAACGATTGTTAATAATAAAAAACTTAAGGAAATTTTGAATGAATTTATTAAACTTTTTTAAAATTTGGCTTCGAAACCAAAATAGTGCAATGTTTACTTATTTACCAACACGACTGCAACTTTGATTAAAGGATTATTGTATTATTTATTCTCCGGAATTCAAGATTCAAAACGGTTTTAGTTATCTATGGGATATCTTGCTAACACTGTGGCTAGTTTTTCTAATGATCTAATTGTTCTAATGTACGGGTTTTGCGGGTTTAATGCGAAGGCAGCGCGTCAAAAATACATTTCGGAGGGTGGAAGGAAAGAGATACCCCATAGATACCTCATTTCGAATCAAGATTAAAAAAGTTTAATAAATACCTTCAAAATTTCCTTAAGTTTTTATTTTTCATTATTATTAATCGTTCCACCTTACCAATCCTTCAACCACGGTTTTTTCCTTTCCTTCATCAATTTCTTCATCTTTGACAAAATAATTAAAAATGCAATTGCACCACCAAAAAGGATATTAAATGGAGTACGTTTCTGAAATTTGCTGGTTTCTACGTTTAGAAATAATAGATTAAAATCACGATAGTATGTTTTTAATTGAAAAAACTTACTATGGTGATTTTAATTCTTGGTGATTATGTTCTCGCTACTAAAACGCTTATTTCACAATAGCACGAAGTTGTCCCCAATAAATGGAACCAATGGGACCAGAAAATCTTGAAGAACTGTGCAATCAAAGATCCATTCTGTATGTTAAACAGTTCGGTCGTGGAAATTGATTCCGCTTCTTTCCATGACGAACTGTCTATGAAAAGGCTATAACTCACTCTGGGCACATGGAAAGCGATCTCCACACGCAATCCGTGTCATCTGATGTCCACAAATCAAACTGGCACTAATCTGTGAAGGGAATCCTCCCCCATTGTTCTAGCGTATAAACGGGATGCTGATTTACGAATATTTTCCGCTCGACTAGATACCTCTTCAGTAGTAGAGAACCTGTTGAGAGCGTCTAGAGACTAGGCTATAACGATGCCTTCTGAAGATGGTTTTAGACCTCACACTTATATCACTTGCTCGGACCGTTGGAGTTGATTACCAGTTAAAGAAACCGTTAAATGGCAGTTCCACAGTACGGCGAAAGCAATAAAACGATCGTCTCTAGCCGTCGTACATCGCGATATACTGTTACCTTATCTTCGATCGAGACTTCCGGTAGCCCTAAACCACTTAGACCGTAGTGGATGGTAGAGAACGACACACCCAGGTCTTGGGATATGTAATGGACGTCGATGCCCATAGCATCTTCTCGGGAGAGATCTTTTCAACTTACAACCATGGTTTAAAATAAAAACAATAATAGAATTTTTCTCTGAGACTTATTGTTCCATAAAATAAAACAATTTGAAAAACCAATTAGTTCCCTCGATTTTGCTCTGCAAAGAATGAAATTGAACGGATTTTCTCTGCTTTTAATCCAAATAGTGTAAAATAATTTACTAACACTACAAATGTAAACAGAAGTTATTAATGTTGTGTTTAGTTTTTCAGTCAACTATTAATCGTTATCCCTAGTTATTATGGAAAATTAACAATATATATAAATATATAAACAAATTTTTTTACTTTGAGTGTATATATTTTAGTGTACTTTCCCTATTTTATACTTTTTCATTGTAATTATTGTAGAATCAATAAAAAAAAAAAAGAAATTTAGCTACAAATTCAGTAAAAATTGACAAACATTTCTGTGTGTGTTCTTTTTCCAGCACATTAACAAGGATGTTATTGAGACCACATAAATGAACCACCTCTGAATTTTAGTAAACTGATTTTTAATTGCAAACTTTATTGTTCCATAAAATAAAACAATTTGAAAAACCAATTAGTTCTCTCGATTTTGCACTGCGTTTAGAGAATAAGAAATGTCAACTGAAACGTGTGCATTGTGTCGTAGGACCATTCACGGCTCTCAAGCCGCTCCTATTTATTAAAAGGGTCAATGTTGGACAATCTTAAAATATGTAAAAATAGTTAAATTTGATAATTACATTTAAATAAACCTAGTATGCTGTACTGTTTCGTTGTAAACTATCATAACTACATTTTCACAATTCACAATAATTTTGTCAAAACTAGTAATATATGTAATATGGATCGTGTTGACCATTTAAAAAAAATATATATACTGTATATGTAAATATAAATATTGTAAACAGATGATATCTAGATTGGAAAATTCTAGAATTTTATGTCTTACCAAAAGCCCCCCGGATTTGTCATTCGTTAAATGCACTATCTTTTTCCCCTTCTCTGCTCAGTTGGGACAATACAATGAATTGGACGTCGTATTCCTATGCCGGTACATTTATTTCATTCCTATCGATTTCCGGGTGCAGCACCTCCCTATAAAAGTAGGGGAGTACTCAATCTTATCAGATATAGGCGGAAGAATGAATTGACGATCTTATCTGTCCACTGTCGCCCAAATGGAGGGAATTCCTTTATTCCTTACTTGGTTTTAATATTAATGTCGTATTTGAACAAAGATAAAAGCTTAAAACTGTGAACAGCATATATTTGACCAAAGAAATGATCAATGATACAATGCTGACATTTCTCTATAGATTTTCTAAAATTACAGCTCCACGCTTCGTTGGACTTTAAAATCTTACAAACTCACTTACTGAGACAATACAATAAATAACTTTTCCAATATACTTAGAGCACTGTTATATATTTATATAAACCTAAATTTAACAACAAACCGCTTTTTATAGCAGATAAAACTAACTGAATAACTAAAATAAAAACTTTCACACGCTTCGATTTGGCTGGGCTATTTATACGACAGAACACCAACGATAAAAGTGCGTGGCTAAACGTGCGGCTGACTCGGGTGCGCTCCCATTTATTATTTATTCCATTTAAGTGTCACACGGTGCATTTTGAATTGACAAATGATGCCACCGAGATTAAAAGCTGGCCCGAGTGCGTCTTAGAGGCAAAAAGGGAAATTTGTCTTGCCTTCTCCCAAGGCAAAGAGAAGTTAAGTGCTAAAGTAAATATCGTACTGTTGGTTATTATTTTTACAATATTAAAAAAAATCTGTGCATAATGCCCCTGGGAGATAACTTTTGATCCATTGTTCCCGAATACAAATACGTGCATTATGTTTTAATAAATCAATTAAATGGCATGGAGGTAAATGAATTAACCAAGTAGCACAACATTAGTATATATTTCCGACCTCTGCTAATCAATTTCCTGGAAAATTTTGTTCAATGAATACAGAAATGTTGTTCCGATGGCCTTTCATAGCTATTACAAGGCAGTTTCATAGAATATATTCTGTTATTTTTCTCTTATCTAGAAATAATCGACATTGATCATTCGTTAATAGTCAGTTTTTAAATAATGTTTTACTGGAACACATCACGGAAATATACATATTAAACATATGTTAATGTGCATTAAATATACGTTAACGTTCGTAATTCCATTCTGTTGATAGTGCTGATTTCCCTTTCTCATATTAGTATATTTTTCAAATAGTTAGTTTGCTTGTATTTGTTTTGTTTTATAATTACCCATTATTTCAGGTTTTTATTTTTTTATATATTTTTAATGTGCCGCTAGTTTATGCCTGGGAATAGATTTGGGCCTATGTGATATTCCAAAGCTCTCTCTTAGTATATCTGCCTTGTTGCCTGAAATTCCCTCATGGTCTGAGTCCCACGTTAGGCTTAAATTTACATCCTAACTTTTTAGAATTATAACATTTGAACTTAATAAGACTTCGTATAAAACCATGTTCCAGAAAGATGTGCCTCTCAAACTTGCTCAAAAGTGTCCCAACTGCATTAATGAGAATTTCAGTGTTAGAAATATCGACCACTTTTTCACCCACGAACACTCTGGATCAAGTTAATCTTCATGACGTCTTGAAAAAGAAAGTAAATTCAGTTGTTACTGCCAAGCTTTGGACATATTTTTTACAGGCGATCTCAATTTCCTTGAAGACCGACTCGGTCCAATCATTGCCAAGCAAAAAACGTAAATATGTCAATCTGTAGACGTATTTAAGAAGGCTTTGCCCTGATGATGACCTTAAAATAGATCGAAAGCTTGTCAGTAAGAACTAAATTTTCGTTCTTCTTTAAGCCCATATCTTGATGTAGAGAGTTCGTTAATGACAATTTGAGTAATTCTAAAAAAATCAAACAAAACCTAAAGCAAGCACCACTTTGATTAAACTTATTTTAGGGAGAAAGTAAACATAGTAGAATTTATAAATACAATATTTATACTTTTTGTTAGCAACAACTTTTCATTTTCCATTCTTTTCTATCTTTTTTTAAATTAAAAAACAGTTTGCCTTTGAATTTTATTCAATTGTGAATGTCTTTTATTTTTAGCCATGTCAAAATCTAGTCAATACGGTCAAACATTTCCAAAACATCTGAACTAGGTGGTACAAGGAATATTAGAAAAACTAAACGTAACGAAGGATTTATGAAAACAAGGTTTCAATAAATGCATCGTTTGATACTCTTTATCAGATAATTTTACTGGGCTTTATTTAATCCGTCATATGCGAATCACGTACTACTCTCGGCGTTAATGCCTACACATAATGTGAACCGCACCCCTTGCCCTTGAGCTAATTATTTTCGCCATTGTTCATGTAATATATACAGAGTAATTTAACGTCATATAATTACCAACTTGTTAACAAGAGTTAAGACAGCGGAAAATAATTCTGGAAAGATTTTTTTCATTTCTTTTCCATTGCTACATAAATAAATTCAAAATTTGTGTGTGCAGAGCTACCGCCTAAACAAACAAGCTCCAAGAGGCAAATCCAATCTCTAAAAGATCCATTATTCATGGTACACATAAATTGTTGGTTAACCAAATAATCTCGAAGCGGGACGGTTATTCAATGAGTGTCAGTATCGGGGCATGCATACAGTTTTCATTGTAAAGAGGCACGGCGCTGACTTATTATTTTCCGATCAATTTAAAATTGTCAACGCATTTAAAAAAAATGAGGTATGAAACCCGTTATTCAAAAACAAAAGTAGGTTTTGCACAAATTATAAATAATCGAGCTCAAATAATTAATTTGAATGTGAATTAATCAAACAATTTTCTTCTGCCTACAAATCACTATTAAATTGGTTCTAACGAATATCATAAAATTTGATGTTAAGAAGTAAATACATTGAAAAAAATTAGTTAGATTTCATAACATTTTTGAACAAACAAGTTTACAGCACAGAATTCTTAATTGGAAAAATAGGATATGTAAAGTACATAAAAATAGGATACGTACTAATGTTTTTGATTATTCATTAATAATAAATGATTGTAGTATCATTACATGATGACATCAATTAAAAGATTGTCTCACTGTACTTGATCTTTAACATTGAAGACTATAGATGGCAGCCTAATCTTTACTTTTGGCTGATATATATTTCGATAGATAGTGGCTTCTCAATGTGGTATAGGCATGCATCTCGATAAAAAATGATCCATTGTTTCAGTTTCTTGTAAACTCCATAAAATTCAGCTCAAAAATGTATCAATGTTGTAGAAATAACCCTTGAATCTCAGTCGAAATATTTTACCATTACTTAATTGCATTATTCCTCTTAGTCTGATAATTGGGTTTCAATCCGCTAGATACGTCCCACCAGTGCACAAGTTACTCCATATCCTGTATTCAGGGTTATATTTTGAGTAAACAACCCGCTCTAACTTAAGTGACCATAAGTGGAATACTCATTCCATCTCTATAGTATATCCTCCTCAATTGCTTTATTCTTATAAATTCATTTTTTTAAATGTTTTTAAAAAATTGTAGTCGGAAAAAACATCGTTACCCGATTAAATATGGTGTGTTAATTGCACTAGTGTTTCACTCTGTATGCCTTCTAACGAAACAGTTCTAACGGAAACTTAACAGTAGAAAAAAAATCCTTATAGTTTCATTTAGCTGGCAGTATTGTGAAACTATTTTCTCGAAATTGGCTAGCTGGTTCTCGGAAATCCGAGCAATCTCGTTCAATCTAGCACAATGCATAACATGACTTTGGCTTCTTTGGGTCAAGTCTCCCCACGAAAGAGGTTTGTTTGTCTCTTTCCTAATTTTTGTATATAATCCAATTTCCAACTTTTCCGATTGATTTTCTAAGAAACTGTAATAAAGATCTTGGCGCTATGAAAACAAAATGCAAAAAGGAAATACGGCCTTTTAACTTTCCGTAGTTTTAATGAGCGCGCCGCCCAATTATAACACAACAAAAGTTTCTGTAAATGGGACACTTTTTGAAGAAACAAGCTTTTAAAGTTTGTTAGAACCAACCATCAGGTAAAGAAATCCGAAAGTATTTATTAATCAACCTAATGGTTATTTACTAAAAAATTATTAAAGAAAAATCTTACTAATATATTCAAAGACAAAAAAGGGAAACTAGTATTTTGTTATTTATTTCAAACTATATGCATTTTTATGGATATAATAATTACAACATACTTTTTTTCATTTAAACCAAATTAAACGAGATCAGGTATGAGTTGTAATAAACATAGTTTAATTAACGTGGTTTGAAAGAAAATCGAGAAAAACAATATTCATTTAATAATAAATAAATTTAACTGACAATTTATTACCGGGTCTTAATGTGTTATTGTTACAATTATTTTCAGTTAAAAGAAGCTGATCGGTAAGGACTATGTAAATGCTCTTATCACTTTCAAAGAAACACCATTTGCTTTTATAATACATAATCTAAACTGTCCGATTCAACTATTCTTTGAGCCTTTATTACGCCCGTCATTAAAAACTAGGTTTACATATTGTTTAACTTTTTATAGTAATAATATTTGTTATTATTTCAAGCAATTAATTATTCTTTTTATGTAAGGTGTTGGTTGAAATAAAAAAATCAGTGTCACGAGCGGGATTCAAACCCACGACCTTCGGCTAAATACGCCGCTTCTCTACCACTGAGATACTGTGATTTCGATCCTCTCGGACACCAAATCTCAATCTCAACCTACAACCTTTCGAATTTTCCCTGTTTTTGCCATTTTCAAAGTAGTTATTATCATATTTCCAACGTTTCTAGTGCTTTGTTTTAGCTTAAAACTTGTCTGTGCTTCTCTGGTGAAAAATATAAAGACTGAAGTCCGACAAAGTAGTATTGGGTTGTCCGGAAAATAATGCAGGATTTTAAGTTTTCATTAAAAAAAATCTATATAAAATATTCTGTTTACGTTTACAGGATTACTCATTTGTATGAATGTCAACACTTATTAATCCTCTTCCAAATGATATTGTTTGTTTACCTCTGTAGCATTCCGCTACTTGGAAATAATTCAGTCATCCTTATAATGTCAAAGCGAGAATTTCGTACGATTTTCTTTTACGAGTTTAAACTCGGCCGAAGCGGAGCCCAAACGGCTAGAAACATTAACCAAGTCTGGGGCGAGGGTTGTGTTAATGAGTGCACTGTGCAAAGGTGGTTTAAAAAATTTCGGGAGGGAGATTTCAGCCTTGAAGATGAAGAAGGTCGTGGAAGGCCTTCCTCTCTTAATGATGATGTTCTGCGATCAGTGGTGGAAGAAAACCCCAAAACAACTGTTCGAGAACTTGCAGAGCAACTCAAAGTCAGTAAAACGACCGTCGCTGACCACCTCAAGGCGATTGGAAAAGTGAAAAAACTCGAAAATTGGGTTCCACACTCATTAAACGATCGCCAAAAAAATCAGCGCTTTGATGTTTGTGCATCACTTCTTTGTCGAAACAAAAATGACCCATTTCTGGCCAGAATTGTTACATGTGACGAAAAGTGGATTCTCTACGATAACACTAGACGTTCTGGACAGTGGCTCGACAAAGGAGAAGCTCCAATACATTTTCCAAAGCCCCCAACTCATCAAAAAAAGGTAATGGTTACGGTATGGTGGGCTTCATTTGGTTTAATACACTACAGCTTCTTAAATCCTGGCGAAACCATCAATGCTGAATCATACTGTAACCAAATTAATACCATGCATCAGAAATTGGCAGTAATGAAGCCCTCTTTGGTCAATCGGAAAGGGCCCATTTTGTTGCATGACAACGCTCGACCACATGTGTCACGTGTAACGTCACAAAAATTATTGGAGCTTGGCTATGAAACTTTGCCTCACCCACCCTACTCTCCGGACCTCTCGCCTACTGACTACCATTTTTTTAGACACCTGGACCACTACTTACAACACATAATATTCAAAAATCAAACGGAACTGGAAAATGCATTTATTGACTTTATCAATTCTAAAAATTCTGAATTCTACTCAGACGGAATTAATAAGTTACCAACACGTTGGGAGAAATGTATTGAGAGATTTTGATTAAAGAACATTGCTTTAAAGTAACTAGTTTCTTTTTTTTTGTTTAATACCAAAATCCTGCATTATTTTCCGGACAACCCAATATATTGGGAGTAACGTTATTTATAGAATTATTTAAGGTGTTTGTAGAACTATCGTTTCCAACCCGTGAATGTTGACTACGTCAAAACTTTCCTCAAATCTCTACTCTTTATGTGGGCCATTTTGATGAGATATCTCTCCAAACAAAATCCGCAAAAGTCTTTACTGATGAAGTTAGGTAAAATTAATGTGCAAGATTGGTGATGGATAAATCTAAACATGAAGAACATCAACCTGGTGTGTTTTACCAACTAACGAAAACTAGGTACAATCTCTGCCGCAATATTACTACGTTTTTAATCATTCTAGATA
The DNA here is from genome assembly GCF_000648675.2 of Cimex lectularius. Taxonomy (NCBI): domain Eukaryota; kingdom Metazoa; phylum Arthropoda; class Insecta; order Hemiptera; family Cimicidae; genus Cimex; species Cimex lectularius. The sequence goes on along the minus strand of NW_019392757.1, from coordinate 348,399 downwards.
ATTAATAATCGTTTCTTTTTGCGGCAAGGTGGTATGAAATAATTGAGCCAAGTGGAGGATAAAAACAAATTAACCTAGGATATATATAAAAAAGTACCATCGAGCTGACTAGAACCAGCCTGAAACAGTTTTATTTACCATGAAACGCGACGGTAAAGGCCTTTACATCTGAAAAGAAGAGTTTCATAATATATTTGACTTATTTTTTATAGAGATAGGGTTTTATGCATACACTGCAATATTACTCTTAATTACATTGAGTGATTACAACAGCTCAATGACAAAAAAGTAACTAAGTAAAGTAATTCCTGTAAAGAAGGCCTTAAGTCCAGGTACCCCACTTAACAATATTTTTCTATACCATTAATAATTAAAAAGTCATAAACTCTGCCGGGATTCGAACCCAGAACTGCTAGCGTGGCATATACGAATCTGACACTATAACCACTCTGCCACCTCCGTCCCCTAGCTCAATGATAAATGTATCATAATATATTTATAATCCAAGATAAGATATTCATGAACTAACTGAACACATCTTTACTGGATACAATGTACTCTACACCAAAATGGATCACCATCATGACCATCTGCTTCTGGAACAAATTTGTTATCGACTTTTAGCCCCACAACTGGATGAGATATACGACATTGCTGATTGAGTTTGCATACTTTATTTACTACATCAACTAATTGATTGTCATATAATCATCTAATACTTCAAACTTCTAATTAAAAACTTCTTTTGACTATTATTTTCTTACCGTAAAGTACAAGTAACTGGATAGGAGACTTTCTTTATCTTCGAAGAGGCATCCGTACAAATATTGCTTACAATGTACGTAATGTATTTTACAAAAATAAACAGTATTTTAGGTTGAGATGAAAGTATTTTTATGTTGTTAGATTTTTGAAAATTTGGTTCTTTTATTTATTTATTTTTATTTATTTATTTCTTTTATTAAATTATTTTACGTGAACCAATTCCCCCGGTTTTTCTCACCCTCACATCTCCGCTTCTACTCAAGGTCGGCTTTTGAAATTTAAACAAAATAGAGGTTAGTTCGCTTAGGACATTATAAAAATTTGAGCACTTAATATTAAGACGTTTTGAAAGGGGATAAAATTTCAACATTTACATTTTTGTTACTGACTGACTCACTGATCCTCAAAATTATAAGGTACTTGCCGAATAGATAGAAACGTGAATTTCCTTCAAATGGTAGGTTTTGTATTGCATACAAAAAAATCTGAAAATTGCAATTTTCTCAACATTTATGCCGCTGTAGTGTAGGAGAGTACAGTCTCACCACTTCCCATACAGGTAGAGACATGAAATTTGGTACAATGTTAGGTCTTATATTGTTAAACAGGAATGAGAAAATTACATTTTTTCAAAATTAGTGCCACTTTAGAGAGTGAGGTTTTGGTTTTATCATAAAAATTGTCGTATAAGGCACTTCCCGTATAGTGAAACTGTGAAATTTGGAAGACAGGTAGAGCTTACATTGTAAGTAAAAGGGAAAAATCTGAATATTGGAAGTTTCTTAAAACTTGTGCCTCTTTAGGGTGGAGAGGGTAGTTGCAAATGAATGAAGTCACACTCATCCATCGGAATGAGGAGTCTGGAAATGTTTTTCTTTTCTTATGAGTCTGTGCCTTCCCTTCACTCATCTCTTCTGTGGGAGCAACCATGGTCCTGATGTCGTAATCCCCATTCAGAGGCTGGCATAGAGTTAACCAATGAAAATAAAAGAACTGTGTGGCTCATAAAAGTAGGAGTGAAGTGAGATTGGCCACAATAACTTAGCAAGATAGAATTTTTTTTAGAGAAAGAAGTTTTTTTAACTTTACAACTGTACATGTACTATATGTAACCAGAGTTTGGATAATTTTTGCTTGTGAAATTCCGGGCGTTATAGACAAAGCTTCCCATTGGCCGCCGCTCTGCATTAATAAAATGGTATTAATCATTGAAGAGGTCCCTTATCCATCTTTTTGTCAGATGTTTTCGTGGTAATTGTGGGGAATGGAGTAAATCGTATTTCTGTGTTAATGTGATTTTGTAATTTACTATGATAACGTCTGTAATGCTTTTTGAGGGATGAAAAAACTGTTGGCCAACTTGTGAAGATCTCTGTGAACTGTGTTATTGTTACGCCAAAAGGGACAGAAACAATTGGTCTTAAAATTTTGGATTGAAATTTTTGAATATTGGAATAATTGGCCGACCCATATACTTGGCACCTATACATCCAAACAAGTTTGAGTAGGTTTGTGTAAGTCAAAATTTTGATTTAAATGGTAATTTTGAATGTCGGTTGAGAAGGTAATAAAGCATTTTATATCTGAGTGACGGTTCAGTAGGTAATAAAGCATTTTATATCTGAGTGACGGTTGAGTGTTTGTTTTTTTAAATGGTATGAATTCCAGTTAGTCTTCTATCAAATGTAAGTCCTAAATAATTATTTTGTCGGATTGAGGTTCATTGTACAAGTACATGCTAGCATAAGTCTCACGACGGAGTGTAAAGGTGGTATGTTGTGACTTTAAGGAGTTAAACTTTATTTTCCAATGATTAGCCCATTTAAGAGAAAAAATTTAAAATATTATTTACGATGAAGTTAAATGATATTTTTTATGAAAGTAAACAGTGATTACGATGATTTGAAAATATTTTATATAGCTCGCTATATGAAACTTTAGTTTTTTTAACTGCTAAATTTATCATCTTTTATATTCTTATTAACGGCGAACAAGACATTTTATTACATTATTTATAATACAATTAAGTTTAAGTTTTATAAATTAAACAAAATTTGACAAGGAGTTGGGAATATTTTTGTATACTTTTAACAGCTAAATTATTCACCTTTTCTATTAGTTAGCAAAAAGGCCAAACAAAATCACAGCTGGTTTCATTCTGTTTCACATGTTTTCATTGTAAAATATTTCTTTGTGCACAAGTAAGATGTACATACACAGTATTTATTCTCCAAGCTAATAGTTAAGAGATTAATTTAACCAAATGAACAATGAACCGCGAGTTATTTGAACATTAAGAGTTGCTGCCTCCGTTTGTTAATTATTATACAGAGTAGTCCGAGGCCTTTAGGAGTAAAACACGGATATTAAGTCGCAAATTAACGGCGTGCCGTAATTAACTGCTGTTTGGTAAAGGCGGAGGAGGAAGTTGATGAAAAGCCGAAAATATACCCGGTCCGCTCTATTAAAAATAAGGCTATAAAAGAGGCGCTTTGGGCCAAAGTCCAGACTTCCGCCTCCTCTTAAATAAAGACAAATCGCCCGAGCTCCGGGGGCGGCGGAGTTGTTGAAAGCAAAAGGCGCCCGCCCCCCAGGCGTCGGCAGTCACCATGGCCACCGACCAGTCTCCCACTTTGTAATTAGACGTCGAGAAGAATTTGTGTCATCCCATGTCAGCTTTCCAAACGCGTTCCCACGGGTCCGTAGCTTTCAGTGATGTGTTTAACATCGCCGAGTTAGAATTACAAAAGTTTATTGGGTAATTGCCTTAGAATTGGGTGAATTCATATTGACTTTGACGTACCGATGAACTGCAATAATTTTTGCTTAACCTGATACTCAAATGTTAAACGAAAATCAATGTCCTAAGTGTTCATCAGGTTTAATGTTTATTTCTTATTACATATTAGTATGACATATATTGGCTTGTCAAATAATTCCGTAGTGTTTTTCAATACTTCGCTATTATCCCACAAGTGTTTTGAAGCAATATTTATTTTTATCAATATTGCTCGCACACTGAAAAGTTTCGTCATGTAACGGCTTTTCATTACAACAAAAATAAAACCGAAGTTAGAATGTTGGGATAATTTGTGATGAGAACATGTTTACATGAAGCGATGTATCATCAGAGGATGACTAAAAATAATTAACTGTTTAATAATTAATAAATATTAATGAATAATTCATAATTTTCAAAAACAGCGGCAACCCGAGTTGAAAAAACTGTACCAATTTTTAGAATGTTAACTGGGGATGGAAAATGGGTCCTTTACGACAATGTTCCAAGCGGAAATTCCTGGGGAAAATGCAGCGACCCACCGTTAATAATTCTAAACTTAGGAGTACAGAAGAGTCAAGAAGGCAATGTTGTGCGTTTGGTGGCAATGCAAAAGGTAGTTTTAATATGAGTTTCTACTGGTAAACCAAAACGTTAGTTGTTCACTGTAGTTCCCGTGAGCAGTCGGAAATACAATTCTTCGGAAGTTTACCTTACATATCAAATTTAGAATAAAAAGTTCCTTGTATTCGAGTATTTCAATTTTTATGTTACTTCAACTTCACAACTTTATTTCATAAAGTCCATCGTGCCTCATAAATCTTAAGGCGGCTCCGGACATGCGGTATTCTACGAATGGCACGCAAATTTTCGCCGAATCCCGACTAGTGTGGATGGACGATCGGCTATTCGCCGAATAACAACATCCGGTGCTCGCCGTACTCGGCTTTTTGTCGGTTTTCTTGTCCGCTTCAAAGGGCACGAATATTCGTAAATTAACCGCACTCAAACCATCCACACATTCAGGAATCGACTATAACTGTACATACCTTTAACCTATTTCCAACTGTTATCAAAATCAAGTAAGCGTATTCTTCTATTTAATACTATTTATTTTTCATTAATAAACGATTTCTAACTAGTATAGATGTTTTAATTTACAGAATAACAATTGTTTTTCTCATTGGAAATGGATTGACCCAATGGAACAGCTTTTATTTATCTGTATCTTTGTGGCTTTATCTTATCTTTTTCTTTGTGGCTTTTATCTTTATCCATGCAAAATTTTTGGAGTTTGTCGATGTTTACGAAAGAGAAGCAATAATTTGGAAAGCTTCTCTTACAAATCATAAATTGTTTTATAAATAAAGCAATAATTAAAAATATAAAAAATATAATTAAATATATTTTTTCAATAAGTTCGTAGCCACTGCACAAAATAGTAACCGCAGCTCCAGCAATGACAGTTTTCTTGTTGTTCATTACGACTTGTAATAAGTTGAGGACTCCCACGGCATTTCGAAAATACGTACTCCCTGTTTCCGCAACAACTAGGAGGGTATACAAAAGCTGCATGTGTCTATACGTAGGCACACTATTTGCGAATGCCAAGACAAGCATCTAGAGACTTGGCAAATATTCGGCGGCAATCGGCATTCGGCGAATATCGTATGTCTGAAGTCGCCTTTATATGAATGAATCAGAAATGTAAAAAAATAAATAAAGAAAATCACCTAAAACTTTGATTACACCTATGGAAAGAACATCGAGAACCCTTTGATACTTTTTTGTAACCTTAAGCAACAAAATGATTTATAAGATAAACCTTAAATGTTTCTTATGTTCAATTGAAAATTTAAAAAGTCCTGATGAGATAGATATATTTTCCGAAAGCTTAAAAAAGAAATGATTTTTTATTTCTTTTAAATTTGCCTTATTCCTGATAATTTATATGTAAAGACTTGTATATGAGATTACATCATAACCATATTGTTTTTCCAGTTCTTGACCAACTTTCTATCTAGTTTGATCCTACAAACGTCTGGCCCTACCGTACCCAGTTGTAGGCTCAGAGTGAAGCAGTCTATAGTCCGGCCTATTAAGATGCGTTAACAAATAGAAATTTGACAAATATTTTGTTTAAAAAAAAACGATAAGTTGACAATAGGCTTCGTTTCAGGCAAAAATGCGTTACAAAAAAAAGTCCGCTTTTGTGTTAGTAAGGGTGCATATTTGAAACTCGCCGCAGGGGTTTACCCACTACAATGTTAATGGACTGTCAAATCGCGATACTGCATTCGCTCTGTTTATGAAGGCTTATTATTTTGTTTTGGACAGTCCAGCCGTTTTTGTTTGTGCCCTACTGGGCGGAAAGGGCGTTTCCCAGGACGATAACAACTCACAGAAAATAAAATTGTTCCATTTCAGAACCTGTCAGCCCATATTTCATCATATTATAATTCTAATAAGTCTTACTAAAAGTATATATATTTTTATTTGAAACTCCTCTCTTTCTATTGATTGTTGTTTAATTTTATTTTTTATCCTGGGATGGAAAGTTTTATAAACTACAGATTTCTTTCGTCACATTTATCGCCTTCCCCTGTTATTGCTATTGAAGAAAGAAATGCATACAGTTCATAACAATTCCTATCGCATTATAAAAATATATACAGTGACAGGCAAAAAATTCCGCCCACTTGTAATATAACTTGATATATATTTTTTTATATATTAATCAAAGTTTCACGTTTTTGAACTTTAGTAATTGAGTCTTTGTCTAAAAAGGAAAAAAGTAAATTGTTAAGGAAAATGAAAAATTAGCAAAAAAAAAAAATTGAAACAAAAACAGACAGATAAAATTTGTTTTAAATTTTTAATGAACATTTCAATATCGTGTATTTCCTTCTGTTGCCTTAATTACATCTCGTAGACGCCTCGGCATACTTTCTACCAGTGTGGAAATGTCTCTTTGCTGGAGGTTAGCCCATTCTTCACGAAGAGTCCTGTCAAGATCGTGGTGTGTATCAGGAAGTGATGGACGTCTTTCGAAGTTAACCCATGAAGGTTCGATGAGGTTCAAGTCTAAGAAGCTGGCCAGGCTAAGACCCTGATATTATGTTGTTGAAAATTCTTTTGTACTATGCGGGAGACATGTGGTCGGGCATTATCGTGCCTTAGAATACGATTGTATATGGTTTCATCGAGGATAGGCAACGCTTGATGTTCCAAAATTTCTTCCACATAGCGAGGGACCATCAAAGACCCTCCACGAACAACAGCCAACTTAGTGCGACTCTCCATTGAAATTCCCGCCCACACCATCATCACCGAGGTACGTTGAAAAGGTTGGCTCTAGAAAAAAATTACAGGCTCCGTACCTTTTCTTTTCGCCTTTTCCACCCACTTTCACGCCCACCTGGAGATTGCAGAGCAAATCTATACTCATCTGTAAAATGTACAGCAGACTAATCGTCCAAAGACCAATGGCTGTTTTCTCAAGCGAATGCGAGCAGTGCAACTCTGTATGTTCTGGCCTCTTACGGGGCGAAAAGCCAAACTGATTTAATCTTCTTCGAACAGTGCGTTCAGAAATTAGGACTCCTCAAACTTCCTGGAGCTGATGAAACGCTTGAACAACAGTAGGGTTTCGCAAAATGCTCAAAGTCGGGCCTTCTATGGCAGGACCCGGTTTCTCGAAAAGGGCGTCTCGCAGAGTTTCGTTGGGAACTCAAATGGCATTAGCCGCATACCTAAATCATTAATAAGTGCCACATTGCGTACAACATCCTCAGCACTAAGTAGCATTTTTAAGTGTAAAAATTGAAATTAAGAAAACGAAGATGAAAACTAAACAGTTTATTGATTCAAAATTCAAATGACACTGAATAAATATTTTAAATTCCGTAAAAATTACACATAAAAATCCTTTATCCTCGTTCTGGGTTAAGGATTAAGTGTGTTTACGCCTAAGTGATATTCCCAATTTAAAACGTAGCGTAAACAAATATTTATTGATAAAAACAATGAGACAAATTAAGGGCAGAATTTTCATTTATAGAGAAAATGAAAATTTTCAGGGGTGGAATTTTTTGCCTGTTAGTTTATATTGTCTCATTATGCATCTAACATTATATTATGTATATGGCCAACAATATATTGTATCAATAAGAAAAAGTGAAAATGCCAGAATGAAAACCTGAGTACAGGGTTGTCAAAGACGTCCCATAATGCTTCAGCCCAATTAAACGGGCTTAATTAATTAGTTCTCTGCGAGCAAATAGATGGCTTTGGTTGAGTTTAATTGTCAGGAATGGGCTCCTAACGGAAAATCGACACTGGACCTGACTGGAATCAAACTCCATTTGTTTCTGACAATTACTTCACACTTCTAATTTTTGTGGACGTGAATTAATTATATCTTCTTATCCGTGGGGATCGTGGTGCGTCTCCATAGGAACGGGAAAACTTTTCAGGACGGACTTTGAGGGGAAGAAGTTGATGTAGAAAACGTCGGAACGTGAAAGGTTGCTGGTGGTAAATTCGATAGAACCGCTTAATTAACTGAGTTACTTCCGGCCAGGGCAAATAACTCTTAAGCCAATTTTTACTTGTTTTATATTTGTCTAAAAACAAGAATATAGCTACAATCATTTTACAGTCGAAGTAGGAGCATTTAAAGTAAAGGGAGATGTATTACATACATTTTTAACTTTTATACTATGGAATTTTATAATTGATTAATAATTTCAAATTGAACTAAATAGACCTTTTTGTCGGATGCTCAATTGTATTTGAGGTATTTCACTTTTCATGTTGGGTCAACTTTTAACAATTTTATTCCATAAACTGAATCCCGTCTCTTGCAAAATGTTAAACCTGCTGTAAATTGATTACACCAGTGGAAAACATTGAAAACCCTATAAGATTCAACTTTTGGAGACCCAAAGAGCGAGTCTACTATGCACAAATACAATTCTCATATCGGATATGCATTCGCTCTATACAGTCTTCTTTTTAGATGGCCCGGCTGAATTTGTCTTGAACCAATGAAGCCATAAAAAAATACGCCTTTAATATTTTTTAGTCTACTTCAAATGTTTACCTTTTTTGAAGAAAAATTGCAGTTGACAATCGGTGTCGGTCATATACTTAAATGCCAATAAAAGGCCAGGACACATGTCAAAACTAAACTTACACCCAAAAAAGGATTGGCGATGGTCTATGACTGGAATCATCTCATGCACGATGATGAATGTTTCAAGTACCTAAGCTACCATGTTATTTCTCACCCGCCTTATTTATCGAGTCGATTCTAATACATTGTGAACTTTTTAAAAAAAATAATTTGACAACATCATTAAGGAAAACGTTTTCGTAAATAATTCACAGTTCCAAAAAGCGTTATCTTATTTGATTTTTGCCCAACACAGAATTTTTCAGTTTTTAAGATTAAAAAAACGAGTTCTATGATGGGAAATATGTGCTAATACAATGAATGAAATGATTTTGATTTTGTGTACAAACGTACATTTAATTTGTTTTTGTACAAACATAAATACGAACAGTCAAAACTGGCCTTCAAATGAAACAACCCGATATAATGTAGATACATAGACGGTGATGTAACACGTGGATGAAGAAAGAAAGTGAAAGAGTTAGATAGTGAGAGAGAAAGAGGGATAGATACAGACAGAAAGAGAGAAATACTGAAGAGAGAGGGTGATATACATACGCACGTAATTCTGATTCGGATACTTTCATCAATATCTACTCAGCTATTCGAACTGAGAGTGTAAGAAAGCCCGTAAAAAGCTCTGGGTTACTTACTAGGTCCTTCTACACTCAATGGTTAGATGAATTACTCAAGCGCTTTCGTCATTAAGCCATCTTCAGTGAAGAACTGTTTCATGCCCGTTTCGATTTATTTTAGGTAATTTTCTATTATTACATTATGACACATTTTCTTTGTTCTTGATTCTATCTCTAATCGAAGTTCTCTTCATCTTGATTCCTTTTCTGACTCATTGATTAATTAAACGCTTCAGGGGATTTCCCCTGCTTATGCGGGAGTTCTATTTTCTTAACTAATTTTTAATATTTGGCCATTCGTTAACATTGTCGGAACTGAGAATTTGTGTAATGTTAAACCTTTCAGATCTCATTAGGCGATGCTATCTTGACAACCTTTCTCCACCCTTTTCTGCTAATAATACCAACCGACCTTAATTCAATTAGGCGTCTGAATCATCGTGACAACAGTTGTCTTGGACGGATTGACCCTTTATTAAATTATGATTGTCTTTGCCCTCAGTCTGCCTCCGCTCCATTTCCTATTGTTAAATAACAATGACCGAAAATCTGTTAATTAAAGAGATAGAGTTTATTGTTCATCGCTAGGTTTATCGATTTTTTCAATAAAAGTTGTTAGTTTTTACTCGTGTTCAGTTTGTTCAAAATTTCCGCCGAACTGTTTGGAAATAACGTTGTAACACAAGTGCATAAATACGGATTGACAACTCTTCAAAGCAACTTCCGTCAGATCGTACTTCCCAGTGAAACTACGCTGTTTGAGGATGAACATGAAGTTCAACCGGCTTGTCAACGTTGTTAAAGCGTTGAAACATATAAAAGGGCTTTTCTTCATTTACAAACAACTTAAGTGATATTCAAAATTATACTTGTACCAGCGTCAACAAATTTCTTCTTCAGAAAAGTTCTACTTCGTATTATGTAAACAAGTTAGAAAACAATGTTATTACGAGTAGATATAAATAAGAAACTTCATTAGCCACGTCGGAGAACGACGAAAGTTTCTATTTTTTTTTTTTTTTGCTTCCCCGTTTCCCATCGCGGCAGCATGCGCCTACCCAGTTGTTTACAAGAGACCGTCTTGGGGAAAAATGCCTAACTTTCTTCTTCAAACTCTTAATCCAATCCTCCATCTACCATCCGCCGTTCTCGTTCTATATGAATACGTATGCAGATCTAATAAAAAACTTGTACAGTTATCACTTCGTGCACCTTTCAATCACACAATTCCTTTTTATTTTAGAAAATTTTACACCAAATTATTTTTCTTTATAAAGTATTTTAGAATAAAAGAAAATACACCATGACGAACAAAATATTCTAGTAGATAGTTGGGTGTAGTAGGACGTCTTGCTGGCCGTTAAATGTGGTAGACATATGTATTGTGCAGATACTCTGAAACACATATTGACTTATGCGACCGAGCATCATTATGCATAAGGGATGATTCTGAACCCAAGATCATCATACATAAAAGGCACAACATGTAGGACTCCACGTATAGCAGCGTATTCAATGTCTTCCTTGGACTCAGTACATGCCTCCAAAGAAAATGATAGACCGTTTCACAAATGTCACTGTTTCCAACGTGCATCGTTCTCCAGGTTTTCTCTAAACGTTTTCACGATGTTGGATGGTTGGCCACTTTCGACCGTCGGTGAATAGGACTTTTCCCATCCTCTACAGTTAACTATCAGTTGTTAAGAATGATTATTCTTTATGCCTTCGTCGGTTAAAAGGATGCCTTTTACGGGCTTTCTTACTCTCTCAGTTCTAACAGCTGAGTCTGAGATTGATGAGAGTACGCGAATCAGAATTAAGTTTTTAATGCGAGAAGACGTTTAGTTGCTCTTTAGGATTACTTTAGGATTAATACTCTAGCGCTCAATGCACCCTCTAGGGGTGGTAATTTTTACTACACTGAACGTGGATACAACCTTAAATCTTGATTGTCGTGCCATTTTTTGACTATGTTGGTAAGTAGTGAAGTCTCACATTACTGCGCATTGCGTTTCGAATTAAGGTACTTTAGTTACAATTTCACGAACCTGACCACCTCCCAGTTTTATGTGATTGCAGTGAGTAGTCAAGATACTTCGTTATTATGGCTTTTCTAAGTTAAATATTTCTTAGAATGATAAAAATCAAAATCCTGTAATAAAAAACTAGATGAAAGCTTACGGAGCCTTTAGAACTGAACCATCACCTGTATGGTGCATTGGGCACCTGATCACTTTTAATTATTTGCTGTTCTGACTTCCCGTGACTTACTGTTATAGCGATATAATGTTTGATGTGTATCGTTTCCAAAATGTGATATTGATCACAAAATGATTAATATGATATGGAGCAGCAGGTTACTCTTCAGCGCGAATATCAACTTTAAAACCTCTAGATAGAATTTATTATCAGGGTATCAGGATTGCAACAGGGGCGTTTAGAACAAGCCCTTTATATAGTCTCTGCAATGATGCCGGTGTCCTTCCTCCGGAACTTTTCAGGGAGGAGGCAATTCTTAGGTTTGTTGCTAGACTTTGGTCTAAGCCTTTCCATCTTCTATTTCCTTCAGTTTTCCGTAACCCTCACCAAGATATGTACTCGTTCCTAAGAACTAGGACGAGACCTCTCGGAATCCGCGGTACTGAAATGTTGAGATTAGGAGGGAATACCTTGCCGGCGGTTGAGGGTTTTAAATTGCTAGATATCCCACCGTGGGNTATAAATTTATTAAATTTTATGCAATTTAAAATGGGAATTTTGTATGCATTTGGCCTTCCGAATTAAGAATTTTAAAAAGAAAAATTAAAGCTTGGATGGCAATAGGATAAATAAGATTACGAGTGAATGTTTGGAGTCAGAGCTTTATAGCACTCAGAAGAGATATAGCTAACCTAAGATAGAAGGTTTGGATGTTAGGGCGTGAAATGACCTTAGCCGTTAAAACGCCCTTAAAAATTAATAATAATAATAATAATAATAACAATATTATTGGGTATACAATGCTTGCACTGATTAGTTTCTGATGTCTGGAGGTTTTGAATGCACTAGAACAATCAAAGACAAACGTACAGAAGTTTGCCCAATAATGGTCCTTCATAAAATGAAAGAAACTCCAAGTTACGAAGGGACCTTCACGATGAAGACAGCTGATAACCGGTGATTGGCCAGTTGGAATGCAACATTATCGTCTCACTGGCTTCAAACTGTCATGCTGCAACTCCAGTGGTACCGGTTGAAAGAATCGGACTTAAAGAAAACTAAAAACTACGTTTTAAGTTCGGGACTTCTTGCGATAAAACCATTATCAATTTTTAATGTTCCAAAGTTCATGAAGACAGATCGGAGGTCACTTCTTTCTGCATCCACGACAAAATCCCATGTGGACAAAGATATTGCAAGCATTACCACAAAAATCCCCGTTTCATGTGGCGAGAATGTAGTGTTGGATTGACACACATTGGTTCACTATTTATACAACTACCACAGACTCCACCATTGATCCTAATGAATTTCCATTGAGAGCACTGAAGAGGATATTTTTCTATGTTTCTAATTGTTGATTCAATTTTTAAGTATACATATTATATTTTATTAATTTTTAATATAAAAATAAAAAGTTGCAAAGTACTACATATAGCAAGTACGACATATGCGATAACTAGAAATTTAAAACAGGGTTAAGGTCTCTAAAAAATTTAGAGATTTCTAGGTGTTGCGATATTTCTAATGGGGAGTATTTATTAAATTCCATTAATATTTTGTTCAATATTTTTTTAAATTGAAAACGTAAAGAAATAAACATCGTCGGTGGCTTTGTTTACATATTGGGGACAAAATATGTTTTAATATGATCCGAACGAGTTTCATCTTATTAAAAAGGTTCATCTTACCAGGTTGCGCTTAAGTCATCACTAAGATCTTACTCGAACACCTTTTATTCGAGGTGCCTGTGGCGTGCATAAATTATTTCAGTATGTCACAAAATAACAAATTCCATAAAAAGATGACGACAGCTCATATGATGTGTTATTTATTAAAATAGAAATATTCGTTTGCGTGAATGGAGAGTCTTAGCCTTATCTACTCCGAGGATTATCCAGTACTTTAGAGTAGTATGAACGATGTCTGGTGTGTAAACGTAATTTATTAGTGGACAGGGGGGGAGTAGTTATCCACAATTTTCCCAATAAATATCTGGTATTGTGGGGTAGCAATACTATCACGTTTTTATGCGTATTTGTGTTATTTTACTCACAATTAACGAGGCCTGGGGTAGAGAGAGGCTAGCACTAGGATAAAGAAAAGAAACTAGTAGGATCAAATTACTACAAAGATAAAGGAAAAGAATCCTATCCTATATCCTAACAAAAAGAATATCAAAGAAAGAGAGAGCTAGCGATGAGCAATGCAGTTTGTTAGCCAACAAAAATATAAACAAGTCAACTAACAAACGTAACTTTATGGTGTTTAAATATACATAGTTCATGTTTTTATTTTGGTTATTTGTGTTTTTATTAAAAACGATTATGTAAAGAATTTTAAGAGATGATAATTAAAAACTGAAAAAGAAATGATCCAATGCATAGTATTAAGTTCGTGAATAGTTAGATTGCCAAAGTTCTGATAGAAGCATAGCCCAGGGATATGCATTATTTAGACGCTGTGTAGTTCATAGTTCGCCAGTATATTCATTTAAAGCACCTTATCTACCTTGTTTATTGAAATGCAATTTTCAAATGTAAGGAACGTACTAGTTTAAAACTTTATAATCAATTATTTGTTGACTAGTTTTAATGTATAAAATATTTGGTAGAAAATACATTTTTATGACGGCTTGTTAACCCAAAAGCATTAAGACACAGTAATACAAATTCCATGTCGATTGGCTACCCGTTAACCTTTCTTAACGTCCACCATACAATATATTCAATAAATGTCCAGTTAACTTGTTATATCATCTTTTATTGAAATCTGCCGTCTGATCATAACCGCATGCACAGCACTAAGTAATAATGTACTAAAACAATAATTATTATGATGTAGTAGTTTCTATATTACATATAATCATAATAAATTAGGGTGATTAAAATGGATCCCATCATGTTTCATCTGGTGCTGAATTCCATGTTTAATTTCCTTGCAAAAAAATATTTAGATTTTTATTTGTTAACCATTTAAATTATTAATTTAAATGAATTAAAATTTCGAAATCCTGGTGAAAGGCATACATTTCTCAAAATGTCAACGAAGGGACTATGTGATTTCTCTTTAGTGTGGCTTCATTCCGGACCGTTTCTAATTTAATTAGTCTTTAATTAGACTTCTTGGATATGTAATGACTATGAAAATGCTCGGTGAGTATGACTTATTCGTTAGTTCGGGTGTCATAGTCAAGATTTTAAAACACAGAAAACTAAGAATAGAAATTATAAAAAGTTAGCGTTCAACACGATTCCATGTCGAACTGCTGTGAATAATTTAACTAGGGTGGGGCTTATGAATTTTAATTTAAAAAAATTTATGATACTAGGTCACCAAAAAATAGAAATATCCCAGCATCTTATAAATGGGCTTTAGGAGAAGGAAATTTTTTTCCAATAATTTAAACACTTTTTTTCTTCTGGTTTTCTGACCTCCTTTTACATTTATTTCAAAGCTCTTATAAAGGGTGTTCCGTCAGGAAGTTATCCTTCGTATCAAATTGAACTAAAACTTCCATATTATTCAAACTCTCTCTTAAGTGTCCTCAATTGCAATCGAGATATTTCACATTTCAAGGTATTTCAACCTTTAACCCATAAAGATCCTCTAACTCATAAAACGTTAATGCTACTCTATATTTTATTATAGAAATGCAAAGATTTTTGAAAACTCATTTAGGTTTTTCATTATTGTAACCTTAAGCAAACAAAATACAAAATCCCTTATAACAGAAACGTTTACCAGTTTCTGTAGGTCTTGTTTAAAGTGTAAGTAAGATTTTCTTGGTTCTGAATACCGACAAATATGTCTCTTATGGAAAAGTGGCCCTAAGTAATGAGCTTTGTACGTACTACCATTTACTTAATTCATACGCTTATCATTTATTGTACTTGCTTACCTTCAATGTACTTAACACGCACATACGTTACGTTAAAATACTTGCTAAAGGTAAATGATCACTTAGGTAAAATTATACTTTAATTGATACAAGTTTCTGTTTTGGTTACAAGCGATTAAAAAACAAATCATTATGATTTTGAAACTTCTGTTAAAAATAATGATAGAAATAAATAGTACACAAAAAAAGATGTTTCAGACAAAATTTAACATTAGAAAAAACAAGCTTGAGAGCAGTAAAATCTAACAGGAATCAATGTCAGCCTTGCATTCTTCAAGAAACTGAACATTTTGAATATTTAATTTGAGTGCATGGTGATTAGTGACCCTTAGCCGATGATAATTCGGAGATATTGAGATGCGGTCTGGTGTGGGGTAGGTTTTAGAAAACCATTTTCTTTGTCGTGCCAACGTTTCGATTATTGAGATCATCTTCAGGGCTCAATAAAGACCAAAACGTTGGCACGGTAAAGAAAATGTTTTTCTAAAACCTACGTCACACCAGGCCGCATCTCATGATCCCCGAATAATTATTTAATTTGAGTGTTTGATGTTTCTTATGTTCAGTGTTGTACGAAAGAGCCTTTTTTTGTTGCAACGATTATTTAACCGCCATGACTGACAGTATTTACACTACTATGAAAATATTATTTAAACTTTAGACAAGAACTTGTGAACATCGTAAATCTTAAGTCCTTTTATACTTTCTTTGCATAAGGTTAAAATAAAAAAACAAATGAGCCTAATCGAATTATTAATGATATTTGCATTGATGTAATCAAATTTACAGTAGGATTATTATTTTATAAGATGGGGCTTTATGGGAAAAATTGGTAAATGGTCGAAAGAGCAAATAGGTCAGGAAACATGGAATACACAGAAATAGATATGAGAATCGACAACTGGGACTTTGTAGTCCCAACTTTTTATTTGAATAGACTCCTAAAGTGTTATTGCCTGCTCAAGCACATTAGTAGATTTGTACGTTTTACTTAAGATAAAAAAATGCAGGATGGTATTAAATAATACTGGAGAAAATAGAGTTAAATAATCTGGTGAATTTAAGTAGTTCAAACAAATATTGTTTGAAAAATACGAAATTTCATCCGATAGATAAAATTGATTTTTTAGCGTGTATGTAATCTACGTTTATATTTTATAACAATACAATCGAGAAAAATAAGGATGAAATTAACAAAAATATCTCAATCACATTATTATTTTATTATCCCTGTTTTGTTGATTTCCCAATTTGTGCCATCACGTGTAGTCAATAAGCTACCATCCATCTACCAAACAGAATGAGTACGAACAATGTATATAAATGTGAATGTATTTATTGGTGTATTGCAGTATTTTACTTCCGCTCGGGGCTGAAATGACACCTAGCTGTCCCCCTGGACGCCCCTGCAAAAAAAAAAAAAAAAGAAAAAACGTAAAGTAAAAGTTTTTGTGTAACAGTGTAGTGTTTTACAATAATAATTATTTTTGTAATTTTCGGAAAAAATTGGGTGCCGAAAATACATATTCAGTTATTTTTTGGGTGTGAAACTTCGACTTTTTTCTTGCTAAGAAAGGTTGTTTAAGTTTTTAAGTTTAACTATTTGAAAGGTGAAAAATTTGAAATTTTTTTGTTTATCTATTGCTAAAATTGTTTAGCTAAAACATATTTTAATCTACTCTTCAAACAACAGGAAAATATTAAATCCTTGTACAAGTTACTTATTGAAATACAAAGCATGATGTGTCACCGAGCGGTCCATGAGTCTGACGTCTGTTTTCAGTAAGTATTATTGAACGAGTTCAGGGTTTTTCTTTATCACTACTAAACCCTATTAATATTATTGAACTGGTACATTTTATTGACCGCTTTCGTTGGAATTTGCTTTTGCAAGAAAATAACAAATTGGAAATGTTTCACGGTGCACGATTTTTTTCTCATAGTAAAGATAGGCTTATCCAACTGAGAGCAACAGTTCTATTAAGTTGATTAAGTTAAGGCTGAATTCAGTTGATGGCCTCACCCCCTGTTGTTTACCAACCGGATGACGTCACAAGGGGCGCCGGATATCTACCCTTCCCCGCTACACTCCAGACACATTTTACAACTCGCGTTATTCCCCTTTGCTCAGCAAACAAATTCTTGCGCGACCCTGTAATTTTCTTTTTTCCTCGGCCTGCTCAATTTTCCGAGCGGATCGACCAGACGACAATTGAGTTATAGCTTAAATTAGGGCCAGCGAGAGCGCGGAAGACTTGTAAACTTACGGCCTCCCCATTCCCGGCGTCCTGAGAAATTCTTGTTTTAATTGTCCGGAATGAAGATTTGTTTCAATTAGCATTACAACACTCTGGGAAATTGTTCCGCGAAAGTTTTAAACGAACATGATACGCTTAAATTGAAATCAGTTGAAAGGCGAAGCGTGAGTTTTCAGTTTACGCTGTCACTGCTCGAACTGAACGTTAACAAAGAATAGTTAATTAAATGTCATACAATCATTCTTGTCCAATTAATTTGTTTTTAACGATAATGAGAAGAACGCACAACACTTACCAATCCGCCTTTGGCAGCAGCGGCAGGCGTTGACGTGGCGCTTATCACTGTAAGGTAAGGGTCCCGGGTTGAATGTAGGCATACTTACACTTTTTTTTAAATCCATGATTAGTATATCACCCTCAAATACTACTAACTACTACTGATTATTTACAATTTCGATATTTTAATATTTATTATGTTCAATTTACTAATTTCGTGGTCCGCTTGACCAATTAATATATTACATTTAATTAAGGTTTTTAGTTGAGATAAAAAAGTCAATGGCACGAGCGGGATTCGAACCCACGATCTTCGACTAGGTACGCCGCTGCTCTACCTCTTGAGCTATCGTGACCTCCTAACCTAGCGTGACCTCTAGCGTTCTAACTCCCGATCTCAACCCCACCTTTTGAATTTTCCCTCCTTTTTCCATTTTTCAAGGGGGAAAATTCAAAAGGTGGGATTGAGATGGGGTGTTAGTGTCCGAGTGGAACGAGGTTACGATAGCTCAATTGGTAGAGCAGCGGCGTATCTAGCCGAAGATCATGGGCTCGAATCCCGCTCGTGACACTGACTTTTTTATCTCAACAAAAAAATTCTTAATTAATTGAAAGATATTAATTGGTCAATCGCACCACGAAAACTAGTTAATACAAGAAGTTATAAATGAAGTATACCATCACTCTCCGTGGCCATTTCATATTTCGCCGAGAATCAAATAGATTACAGGACATTTGAAAAATGGCAAAAAGAAGGGAAAATTCAAAAGGTGGGGTTGAGATTGGAAGTTGGTGTCACAGTGGATGGAGGTCACGATAGCTCAAGTGGTAGAGCAGCGGCGTATCTAGCCGGTTCGAATCCACTCGTGCCCTTGACTTTTTTATCTCAACTAAAAACCTTAATTAATTGTAATTTATTATAGTATGGGACATTATTTCAAATAAATATTAATTTTCCACATTTAAAAGCAAACAGCCTTATAGTTATGTATTTACATTTGTTTAAATTATTTTTTTTTATAAATTGTTATGGTTGTTTGTCTATAAATATTCATTGTGTTCAGTTAAAACATAAGCACAAAATGATACTCAATTTGACGAGAATTTTCATTAATATTCATACAACAATGCATAAAGAAAGCTTGAAGATTTATCCTGAATCCCGATCTTTGGCCTTTCCTCGGAAAATTGGCTTCAACTCCTCCTCTCTATGCATATTTAAATAGGAAAAGATCAATAAAGTGAGATAATATGAAAAACGAGATTAGACACGATGGCATGAAGCATTTAGTTAGTGTGTTACTTTTACCCGTGACGTCATTAATTGAAAAGAAAACATATTTAATTCTCCTCTATCCTGGTAGAAATTTGAATTAATTAAACTTTTAATCTAAGGTCTTGGTTAAAATGAAAAGCAATCGCCACGAGCGGGATGCGAACCCTGGACTTTCCGCTCAATTCGTCGCTGCTCTAACCACTTGAGTTAGCATGAATGGCAGAGAAATTAAAGCGAGAATTAAAGAACAATTTTTCTCCTAACAAATTTTCTGCATTGAAGAAGCATCTAAGTGAAACAAAACAAATTTAAATGCAACAGTGCTATACAGTTCCAACAAAAAGAGGGAACTTGATTGGTTTGAGAAATTTGAAATAAAAAATGTAAAATTAGACATGGAGATAAATGCATAAATTACATAATAGACTTACATAATTTACCTTCTATTTTAAACATGTACCTTGGTAATAATTGACATACAAATTAATCACTAATTTAAAAGTATTCTTTTACAGTATTTATTAGGATAATATTTAGTTGTTCTGTAATCCACTTTTTTGCACGTTCAAAATGGAGCAGCATGAAAAACTAGCTTCTCCGTTGGCGGTGGATCAGCCGGTTCTCTCTTATAATTCATGCTGGGAGACGTTAAATACATCACTCTGATAATGAGCATTTATTGATTGAAATCTGGATAGTTGTAAACAACAAATCTGTGAGTAGAATCGTCATTTACAAAAAGTCTTCTATACTGTGTTAAAAGATAGAGAGAAAATAAAAAATTATAACTCAATCAAAAATTTAATGCATCTATAGTTTCAGACAATCTATTTCAAAACATGCAGCAGTTCATCAATTCACAGAATAATCAGGTTGTTTCCTTATCAGTGGTACAATTTACATATTACAATATATTTACATCATCATTACTAATCCAATCATATATATCTTGACTTTCGCATTCATACAGTTTTTGGATACGTTAATCTTTATAGAAAAGTTCCTTTTTACAGTTTTAGCTTGTTTAATGTTTTCTAAATTTTTCCTTATGTTGTGTTTTTCTTCCACGTCGATAATAGACGGCTCAGTCGAGAGCGATGTACTATCTTTTCACTGAAATGGGGTATTTAGGATATGTAGCCTCTTCTTCAAATAAATATTTTAGTTACTATTTACATAATCGGTAGAAAATAAATTTCGTGTTTATTTTTGATATAGAATTATTCGTTTAAACTATTTTAAGGACATTTAATTAATTTGCTGTCCGTAGTAAAAACAACTCTGGTAAAATACCCAGCAACAGCGCCTTTACTGAAGAGATTGTTTCACAAAACTCATACGAGTTTTACTTTGTGTTTCACTTTCCCAGGAGCAAACACAACTGTGGGAGAAGTAGAGATAAAACAGAACTCATTGTCGTGAGTGGAGCGTGATGGTATCAGCGGGTATTGTGTCCTCTTGCAGCACATCTCGCGACTCCTTTTCAGGGGTGTGAGGCTGTAAATCATTTTTAGTGGCTTGCAAAGGGGTTATTATTAAACATGCTCGGCGCATATTGCCAGCTTCCGTGTTATACTTTTGGCATTAGAGTTCCACGGAATTCAATTTACACTCAACCAGGCCGGATGTATTTTACTGAGAGCCCCCATTATCGAGGCAGAATTATCTAGAAGCCGTTTCTGAGCTCCATTAGTAAAGAACCTCGCCGGCTATACAGTAGAGGAGGATTAACGGGTCAGGCAGTTAAGAGTATAGAAAAAAAGGTCTATTGTTTAAAGAGAAATATCGCCTTGTTTTTGCTTTGTAGTGAAAAAATTAAGGATTTTACTCTTTTATATTTTATGAGTTTTTTCATGTTAGCTTGTTTGTCGCAAGGAACAATAGAAAGAGTTAAATTGCGTTATCTGACAATAAATGATCTTTCAAATGCAGCCTGATTAAAATAGAACTATAGCACGCTGTTAAAACATCTATTGTCCTAAACAGAACCGGCTAAACAGAGTGCCCTCTCAACACGACACGCAAGGATGGCACAATTACACAGAAGACAAACACTTTGAGCCCTGAAGATGATCTCTATAAAAGATCGAAACGTTGGCACGATAAAGAAAATGTTTTTCTGAAACCAACATCACACCCGACAGCATCTCACGATATCTGAATTACTATACAATTTAATGTTTAAGTACACTAAACAATGTTTTTAGGCTACTTTATTGAAAGAGTCTATTCGTTTTTGAAAATTGTATTATCTGAATTCAGTCTTGTCCTAGAATCCTGGATATAATTATCTTGTCCTACGTTAAAAAATCAACTAATATAATTATAACCTCGTAATACATGACCAATAATGGCAGAAAACAGCATTTTTACAAATTTATGCAAAATACATTCTTGTTTCAGCTACTAAGGCCTAGTTTCAAGGACGCTCGTTCACTGTCTGATATTGTTCGACCTATTATCACAAAAAATAGTTGCATTGAAATCGGTGTTCTCACGCCTGTAGTTTTCACACTGTAAGTGTTTTTTCAGTAATTTATTACTGTAGGATATATTAAGCTCCCACAAACATTCACGATCAGATAAACAATTTTGATCACCGTTAAAAGTGATGGACGCATTAAAATTAAATTTAATCGAAATTAAGTTTAAAAAGTCCATTTATAATACTTATCCCAAAGGGTGTTTTTGAACGTTTAAGAAATAAATCAATATAAAATTGTTGCATGAAAAGACGCAATAGTATAGAGAATTACGGCGCGAGATGTCTACACTGCAGTAATACTCATGAAAATGTTGCTTTAGTCTAACTCTACTCCTTTTTGTAAAATTCCGTTCCATATTGCTAATTTATATAACAAAATAATGTCATTATCATTAAACGTTTGCATTAATATGTAATTGTTAAAATTTCTAAATTTTAATTAAGAGAATACGATCACATAATTCATTAATTTGGCATTATACTCGAAGATCATTATCGAAAAGAAATACAAACACATGAAATATAACCTTAAACATTTTTATTTGCTGTATTACAAATTAGGCATCCACAATAGGAAAAGTTATTTTGACCATTTTCAATAGGACGAAGAATTAAATTAAAATAGTTTTATAAAATCGATTTATATACTGTTAAATAATTATCATAAATACGTGTGTTCGAATATTTAATAAGTAAATCAATCTGTAATTGTTCTTAATCTTGGTAAAGACGCAATAGTAGAAAGAATTAAATTACGACTCAAGTGGTTTACACTTCAGAAATACCAATGAGATTGTGGGTTGCCAGTTTATCCTAATCAAACGTCGTTTTAAATTTGATATAATAAATTTAATTTATTACAGAAAAAAGAAGTAATTGTTGAAACAATTCATAAAGTTTAGTAAACAACACAGACCTTGTTATTGCATTATAGAAAACTTTACGGAAAATGGTTTATGTGTTTAAAACGAGTAATTTTAATATGAAAAATAATCAAATGTTCATTTTCTAAAACTGTTTATTTAAGATTGTTATTTTCTATAATTATTGTAAAACAAGTTAGGCATCTACAATCCAAAAATTCATTTTGATAGAAATATGAACAATCCTTTCACGTTCAAGAGTATAACGTACACCCCAGTGATTTTGCCCAAATTAAATTATTTGATAAAGAAATACATAACCCGAAATAAATTTTTGTTAGATATACAAGAATAAAATTAGCAATGTACATATTAGATAAGGAAGAAAAGATGAATTTATGATATAATAGATTCTCGTGTAGTGAATGCCAAATCAAATACATTGATCCAACCAAACGGAGAATAAAAACTAGAATTTATGGTATGTTTCTGATTGTGGTAATAAATACTGGTAACGGACTATTAAAACATTGAATATAAAATAGGTCTAAATTTGACTTTTCGAATGATGAAATAATTGACAAAGAGTCTCAATTACTCAGAGGAAGAATAAAAGAGGGTCTGCATACTAAAATGGGAAATAATAATTATAACATTCAAACAGAAACAGAGAGATTTAGTTCAATTTATGTAGGTCGTATTAATATTAAAAAGAGGTCTTTGATAATGAGAGGACAACCTCCGGGGAAAAGTTGCAATAATGTAACAGTCCTTGTAATGTTGGGACTGATTCGATCTTCAAGGAAATTTTAGATCGCCTGTACAAATTTTAATATGTCCATCTGTAGACATATTTACTGTTGTTTTGCCCTGAAGAAGACCTTACAATAGGTCGAAATCTTGGCTATAGGGACTAAATGTTCTTTCTTATTCAAGACCATACCTTGATCCAGAGTGTTCGAAAAAAGTTATTTGCCATATCCCATTGGACTTTTTCTAATATCATAATTTGGGCACCAAACTAATGGCCCTTACTAGAATTACACATACAAATACTTTTTAAATTATTCATAAGCCTCAGGGGCCATGCCAAATGGGGCGAATGAATGATCGAGTTTTTTAGTTGTAGGGGCTTGGGTGACCTCTCTTCAGGAGGTGTTTCGTGCAATGTGTTCTAGGACTTCTTTTTGGTTAAGAAATGGCCAATCTTACTTTTCATTCACGCGTAATCCTTGGCATTTGGCTTACATGGAATGGCAGTGTAAGGCCTAAGACAATTGTGAAAAGATTAAATGACACCATCACCAGGAAACTCAGAATTAATTTCACCTAAACTGAAGAAGTATTTACAGAAAACGACGACCAATACTCAGGGAAACCATTTCCATTCATGAACACAAAATCGAGTGGTGTGAGGGGGTAAAGCACTTGGGTTTGACTCTGGATCGAAAACTTAACTTCTCTAGGCATATAAATGATATAGTTACGAAAGGTAAAATAGCCATAAAGGCCTTATTTCCGCTGATGGCCCGTAATGGTGGAATGAGATTTTAAAATAAACTACTTATTTAAAAAGTAGCTTTAAACCTATACTGTTGTATGCTTGCCCAACATGGAGTTACACGTGCGAATCGAACATGCAAAAACTGCAATTTGTCCAAAATAAATTTCTTAATTTATAACCTCACTACCTCGATACAGCAGAATTGGCCTCCTACATGAGAGAACGGGAGTGGAGTATATTTAGTCCGAATTTAAGCGTATGTCCAGAAAATGTTTTATGGGTCTCTTCACCAGCAAGGACACTACTTGTAGGGATGTAGGAGTGATTGCCGTTAACATTCCATGGACACATAGAAGGATTAGGCACAATACATAAATCTAGGATCTGTGATATATTTATTGTTTCCTCTACCAGAGCTGTGATACTATAAGACAATTTGTGATAATTCGTTTACTATTGTTGCATTGTTCTTGTAAATCTAATTTATTTTTATTTTATTTTTGTTAACATATTTTTGTTAATTCATTTGTTGATTGTTATCCTATTTGATATCTACTGGGTGTTTTAAGAAAATTTTTCCCACTATTTACTTGTTTGATTAATTAAAAATAATAACGGACTAGCGTGTTGATGGGAAAATGTTTTGAAATAGAACGTAAAAGTGCCCTGCTTAATGAAACGTTGTGTAACATAATGTACAAGTATATTTTAATAAATGTTTATTCATTCAAACATTCGTTCATTGCATGGAATGGATTGTTCAGTAAGCTTAACAGTGGGGTTTGATCTTCTTTTTATAATACGTGAATAGGTGGGTTCATGACAGTGCCACACAACATTTAACACTATTTTAAAATTCTAAACATTTTTGGATCTCTTTCGAAACTTTTAGCCAAGATTAGGGCTGCTACGCCATCTGCAAACCGGACTATTGTGTCGTTTCGTAGTAAGAAAGTTGCGCACAAAGAAAAGAAGAAAAGATAAAGACATAGGTATATCGCCTAGCCTTTTGCCATTTCGTAATTAAGATAGTAAAGTTGAAAAGTGAGGAAATGAATCGGAAGTATGTGACTAGCAATTAACTATTAGTTTCGATAATTAACCTGCGATCCGAAGGCTCTGTCGAAAACCAATTCTTGTCGAAAAAATTTCTATACATACCTTATTTCCTTTGTACGTGTTTAGGGCGGTATAGCAAATTCGCTGTAACAGTTGGGTGCAAGAGTGATATTTCCTAAATGCTTTTTGTATTAATTATCTTAATTTTGTGTTTCCCGACTTTTAAGAATGTTCGTTACTTCAGAAAATATGCAATTGTAGAGGGAATTAAAGATCTTAAGATCAGAAATCCCTACCTAAATAATGATGGGAATGTTGCTTTGTTCTAACCAAACTTGTTTAAAAATATGCTTGCATTATTTTGTATCATTTAATCATTGATATAATTTGCAAACGAAAGATACCAGGAAATAACTGTGTACGTCTCTCATTTTTTTCGAAACGAGTACCCGAAAAATGACCTACTTAACTGTGTCAATATGAACGAGATTAAAGAGAGTTGTTAAAATAAAATCAGAAATAATCTAACACTGAATAGCAGTTAACAATTTATCGCAATGATAAAATGCAAAAAACCTATAAAATCAGTTTGGTCAATCGGACCACAAATCTAATAAATTCTATAAAATAAAGATGAATACTAATATATAAAAGAAAAATGCTATTTCTAACTTATATAGACAATTTATATTTCTTCTTTTCAACTTTCATACTGTGTTGAAGTGCTAACTGAATTTACACAGAACTACTATGGAATCTGATAGTTGCGGGTAATGGTTTGAAGTCGATTTGTGACCCACTTGTGAGTTAGCCAATTGCTGATAATATTGAGACGTGCTAGCAAGTTAGTCAAGTTTAACTTCGCTACGTTTGTTAGCTCTTCGACTTCCTTAACGACGTTCTGCTCCTAGAGAATTGTTTGACTTATAGTACTAAACAGTACATCAGTTCAAATCAATTTTATTACTGTTACATTGGGTAATGTAATTTAAAACTACTTTCCGATTTGCTGGGAAAATTGTTGGGAAACGCGAGGGCCGAGTGTTTGCCATGCGGTTCTGACTTCGAATTCTGGTCTACCCCATGGTTTTTTTTAAGTGAGAATAATAAGAAAAAATATATTGTAAAAAGGTTTCCCTCTTAAGTTAGATGTCGAGCCTTCCTGTGTTAGAAATTATTTTACTTTTTTCGTTTTATTCATTCTGATTTTTTCTAAGTATTTTCGTATTTAGAAAATCGTAACGGGTCTAAAAGAAACGCACAGAATGAAGAGTATATAATAAAATAATTATTGCTGAGGTAAAGTGAAGGATGTTAATTGGCTTATTGTTTGACAATATTAATATTCCTATATATNTGTGTATATAAGAGACCCTCTCCCACCATTTTTTGAAGACTTTACTCGGATTCAGACTCGGAATTGAACCGCATCTTAATCACGACCTCGTCCTAATTTTTATTTTACAAGTTATTCATTTTTTGTCAATTTAATTGTAAACTTTAATGATATATAATAAATAAATCTTTTTTAAAAACGAGGGTCGTTGAGTCATATTTATAAATAGCGCAGTCGAATAGGACTAGATTCACGGGAACAGTGTACATGTTACCGCGATCTACAAGACTTACCAGATCCTTTTTGCTGTGAAGAAACTGTGATTTGCAACTCAGCAATCTGCGTTCTGTAAGTTTAATTCACAATTGAGCAATTAATCACACAATTAAACAAACTTTCTATAACAGACATTAGTGTACGTAACATGACGTCGCAAACAGAAATAAAAGTATTCACTGATAGTATTTCGAACTATGATGGAAATTCGAAAAAACTAGCACATTTCATCGAAGAAGTCGAAGAAGTAACTTCAATCTTGAATTCAATCGTTTCCACAATCAGCGAGCTCGCAAAAAGAAGTGCTTTCCGCGCGATTAAAGGAAAATTAATCGGAAGAGCGGCAGAAATCCTCCAAGATTAAGATTTTGCAGATTGGAATACATTGAAAAATTTTCTAATAACAAAATTTTCAACCACTCAAAATTCTCATAGTTTATTATTCGAAATATTAAACTCTAAATGAACAAAAGATCCGTTAAACTATGTTAAAGAAATAACAGAAAAATTTGGAAGTTACAAATCCAAACTTTACACGGAAAATAACCCCAACGCCAATACTATCGGAGATTACAATGAAAAACTAATAGTTTTACATGTAATATCTGGTCTCAGAGATCCCTGGCGAGATAATTTGGCCACCAGAAACCCACAAACACCGATAGACATTGAGATATTATTACGAAATGACTTTCAATACTTAAAAACTAACCAAGCAACAATAACACTAAACAAACTCAATCACCAAAATCGCCCACCTTTCCCTCAAAACTATCAAAACCGTCAACTATTTTTTCAAAATTGCCAACCTTACAACCAGAACCAACACACACCAAAACCGACAACTTTCGCAATATAACAAAAAACCATCCCTACCCCCAGTAACCCCAATAAGCATATCGACAAGGAACACTTCCCAAAATCCCAATTTTGGCCAACACACCGGAAAACAGTCAAACCCCCGATAAGAACTCTTTTTTTAGAAGTAGGCCAAACTTCACAAGAAGATTTCACATAATGAACATTGAATGCGACAAGAACGACGAACTTCCGTATATAGTCGATAAAAAGACAAATTTTAAAATCCTAATCGACACTGGAAGTACGAGGTCGTTCATAAATCCAGAAATAGGAAAAAAACATTTCAACACTAAAATAAAATATAAGCCATTTGAAGTGATCACTACTCATGGCTCTTCAAAGGAAAATTACAGTACACTTCTGAATTCAAACGATCTCTCAATCGCTGATAAATCAGACCTTGAATTCTCTATGTTTAATTTTCACCCAAAGTTTGACCTACTACTAGGGACAGACAATATTAAAATTCTAAAAGCAAAAATTGATCTTTCCAAAAATAAAATAATGATACAGGGGAAATAATCCTCAATTGCTTATATTAAAACTTCGGATGATGCCGACTCTAGGGACGAACAATCCGATTCGACCCAGAACGACATCATACAAACCGGATTGCTAATAGAAGCAAATTCCGAAAAAAATCATCCCCATTAAAATTAAAAATGTCTGTAACGGACAAGCATTATTGAGAAATATTAAAATAAATGAATTAGAAATCCCTGAGGGTTTGATAAACATAAAAAATAGCACAGCTCTTTGTGTGGTGAAAAACGATACAGAAAAGGATTTGAAAATAAAGTTAGAGCACCCGATTACGGTTGGACATCAATGACTTCATTAAATACAAAAAAGGACAATTGAATTCTAACGCAGACGCTCTATCGAGAATAAAAATACACATAAACGAAGGAAACTCGCAAACTCCAGATTTCACGTTCACGAACTCTAGACTTAGACGAAATCTTAACAGAAGTGCTAGAAGATAGAAACGCAAACTCGCCAAACGAAATTATTGCGGAACTGACCAACACAAATCCGGACAGTGATATGACATCAATAGTAGCACACTCACCGGACGATAGTGACCTAGAAATGATCGAAGAAGAAACTGACGAACAGACGGTACATTCGAACTACCAAAGCCACATAGAAATTGAGGCACCTGTCGTTGAAGGTCCAATAAATTATTGTAAAAACCAAATCATAATTTCACTTGTAAACTTCCAACCCAAAAAGGTCAAAATAATAAAACTATTCGTTAACAAAACGAGGTTAATTGTAGAAATTTCAAAAAACAACTTCGCCACGGACATCGTAAACTTTATCAAGGAATTTCTTGTACCAAAAGTAAAATACGGAATTTATTTCGAAACAAATTTTTACGAAGACTTTTCTCGTATTATGAAACAATACTTTAAGGAATCGGAGTTAATACTAATTACTCGACGTAATTGGACAAAACGAGATGTTGGAAATAATTGAGAGTTATCACATCGCAAAGACAAATCGTAGAGTACTAGACGAAACGTATAATCAAATAAAAAACAAATATTATTGGCCAAACATAAAAACCCATATTCGAAATTATATCAATAGATGCGAGTTGTGTCTAAAGACAAAATACGACAGAACGCCCCTCAATCTTGAACTGAATGTCACCCTTACACCCACACACACACGCCCTAACGAAATAATCCACATCGACACTTTTACAGTGGACGGAAATAAATTTCTCAACACCATAGACACTTTCTCACGGCTTGCTCAAGCGTACAAACTTAAAACTTCACAGGCCGTCGAAATAACACACAAATTAATCAAGCATTTCACACATTACGGCATAACGAAGAAAATCGTTACCGATAAATGCGTGGAATGCACTAACTCACTTGTCAAAGAATTACTTAATTTCTACAAAATCGACACACATTTTACCAGCACACAACAACCACGATCAAATGGGATGATAGAACGACTACAGTCCACAATCGTAGAGCACATACGATTACTCAAAAATAGAGACGAATTCAACGATCAGAATATGGAAGACAAAATGAATTACGCCATATTCGCTTACAATAACACGACAGTCTGCCGCAACGCACACACCACATGAAATCCACAGCGGCCATATAAATAGAGACTCCCTACTAGATATAAATATAAACGAGCAATTAACTAACAACTACATAGCAAACCACAGGGAACGAACTAAATTATTATATGAGAGAATTAGAGAATTAAGCCAAATCAGGAAAGAGAAATCTATTAACAAACGGAACGAAAACAGTGAAACCCTCCCTGAAATTCCTAAAGACGTTTACGAGCGAAACGCACAAAGACAGAGCAAAACCAAAGACCGTTACACCGGAACAGATAGATACTGTTAACAAAGAATTAAAAACCGCAAAAATAAAGATCCAACACCACAACACAAAAGACAAAATTCATTTAGAAAATATAAAACGACCTAGGAAAACGGGAAACTAACAAACAAATCTGTTCCAGGACACTCTTCTTGGCAGTCACATCGGGAACTATAATAACGGACATCACAACAGGCCCAGGACTCATCGCTATAGACCTAGGCATTGCAAAAGTACAGACGTCCCACCACGTTGGAATACATTTTGTTAAACTAAACACTTTTTAAATCAACTACATGTCCTTGACGAAAACTATCGCTCGACACTGTTGTACCAATAAGGAAAATTAATACGAGGGACTAGAACGTTAACCGATGGAGCCACTCTAACTAGCTAATGTAAAATAATTAACCACACTAGAGAAATTATAAGAGATAAATTAGGATTTATCAACCCACAAGGGAATATATTAAAGATAAATTTAAGAGAGGAATTATAAACGGAACAATAATTAAATTTATAACTGGTAACTTAGCTAACAACGATAAAGAAAGATTCGAAAAAATTATTAAACATTTAAATTCACAACAACAAGATATGCAATCACAAATAAATGCTCAATTCTCACTAAACTCAGAAATCATAAAATAATACAACAAAACATTGCAAACTACAAACCAGAATAATCACGAGATTGCTAAGAAGATATTGAAACTACACGAGAACATTGACCATTACATGGATTTAAACAGAAAACATAATATCTTAAATCAAATACAGATTCAATATCACATTATATTAAACACATTACAGGATATAGAAAATTCTATAGCATTTTGTAAATTAAAAACATTACACCCCAGCATAATTTCCCCATCCGAACTATTCTATGAACTAAATAACATTTCGCCTTACTATGGAAATAGATTACCTTTCGAAGTTCACCCTCAAAACATAATACACTATGAGGAAATTACCAAAGTCAATTGTGTTATCAAACCTACAGAAATTGTATATTTATTAGAAATACCTATTGTACAAGATGTAAATTTCCGACTATATGAAATGTACTCCGTAGCTGCCAAATACGGAGAAAGCTTTGTAACTACACTTCCAAATGTTAAATATTTACTCAAACCACAATTTGGTCTTGAGAAAACAGTAATTACACTAAAGAGTACTTGTACACAAAAAATTGCATACGTACACTTTTGCTCTCCTGATTTAATAACTTACACAAATGCTCATGTGAATTGAACCTGCTAGAAAATGGCAGTACAGAACTTTGCAGCTACTGGACATCTCTGCCAACCACTTGGAGTGGAAACCACAAATCAACCAGTATCTGGCAACTTTCCCCGCAGGAGGACGTTTAAAAATCATCGACCAGGACATCGCCGAGGATAAACTACTACAAGGAGTCTTCCTCATCAATCCAAACAACAGTCGAATAATATATCGAGGAAAACACCTGAAACACGAGCCTAGATCCTCTGGGCAAGCAAACATCTTGGCAAACGTTGATTTAAATTTCCACGTCACTCAGATGTCAAAGTTCAAACTACATCTTCAGGAATTGAATCTGCAAAAACACCATCCAACGTCATCGTGGATCGTAAAAACATCGTTTGCTTTACTGCAATGAGTTACAGCAATTTGGCAATCATCATAATGTTGATCATCGCAGTGACTTTAATCACCACCATGGCTTGGACACGATTCAAAAAGATGACAACAGACTTCATCGGGTCACCCGAGGATGAAATCTGCAAAATTCAAGAATTTCCAAGGAAATTCCCGAAATAGGGGTGGCGGAGTTACATCCGTATCGGCTGCTTCTGTCATCATAATAGATCCTGCAGACTCAGCAACTCTACAGAGGCTATATTAGACCCTCTCCCACCATTTTTGAAGACTTTACTCGGATTCAGACTCGGAGTTGAATCGCATCTTAATCACGACCTCGTCATAATTTTTATTTTACAAGTTATTCATTTTTATGTAAAGTTAATTGTAAACTTTAATGTTATATAATAAATAAATCTTTTTTAAAACCGAGTGTCGTTGAGTCAAATTTATAACTTTCTATTTATATATATATATATAAAAGTTATAAATTTGACTCAACGACACTCGGTTTTAAAAAAGATTTATTTATTATATATCATTAAAGTTTATTATTATAGTTATTAAGTTAAGTTTATTATTATATATCATTAAAGTTGGAGAGAGAGAGAGAGAGAGAGAGAGAGAGAGAGAGAGAGAGAGAGAGAGATTTCCTATCCGATTATACCGATAAAATATTGAATATATCAGTATGGTGTAAATAATCTGTGTTGAAGGGACCTTTGACTCCAGTAGATGCTAGCAGTTTTGTAGGAGGGTCTTTCGTGATCAGCCACTAATTGGCGTACCCCTCAACGTTATTTAGAGGTCATCTCGGCCACCTGCTCTTCCAATCGCTCCTCCTCGCTCCCTCTCACTCCCTACTGGCCTAAGTAATGGAGCACGTCGCGGCTTCCGCAAATTGAGTCTGTCCCCACTATGAGGAAACCTACGATAGGGGAGAAACGTAGTACTGGTTCTGCAATCCAGCAGACACGTGGGAAAAGTTAAAATGCCTCCCACGCTTTATAGGGGTATAAAATTTCATAATTACACGATATGACTCAACTAAAAGGCAGCTTACCTTGTGTGGCACCCTTTTATGCCCGTGGATGTTGAGATAAAGTTGAGAAAGATACTTTTTCTTAATTTTCACAAAGTACTTTTGTTTTAAAAATCAAGTGAAGTTTATTTATGTTGCACATTCCACTTAGCACCTTAAGAGTCCAGTAAAAAAAAAGTCAAAAACAATAAAACAAAGATGCCTACACGTTTAACAGATTTACGTACTTAAATTTTATCTTATTACAATAATGCTTCACGGTCATGTTCTTAATATCTCAACGGCCAGTTAAAGCCTCTGTAAAATTAAAGTTTAATTGCTGGAGATTTGATTTTTTAATAGCATAAAAAATATTCCTTAAGATGTTCAAACTTCTATTTAAAAATAGTGAATGAAACAAAAATTAAACAAAACGTACTATGTGGCGCAAAATGAAACATAAGAAAACACAACAAGCTTCGAAAAATTAAATGAAATTTTCAAAAAATTCACCTTCTTAAAGAACATAAGACTCACATCGTTTGCTCTGACAAATTTTTCTGCTCTCATGAGTCCCCCATATGTAGGTCTACTTCGAGGATAAATCTGAGCTTGGTGTTTTTTCTTATGTTTAATTTTGTACCAACAGTTTTTTTCCTCAATTTGTATTACTATCAATTACTATCATAAATATACTATCACTATTTTTAATAGATGTTTTAACATTTAATGACTATTTGTTTAATTCGTAACCAAAAAATTAAATTTTTAGAAATATAAATGTTATTTATTACATTGATGATAATTTGCCGTTGAAAAACTAAGTACATATATTTAAAGGACATCGGAAGTAACAATGTTTCTTTAAGCACCTCTCAGTACTAACAGAGTAAAAAAAATCTTACTTAAACTTTATATTAGAATTTAGGAAACTCGTAAAATTATATGTTCTACCAAATATTGTACTTTGTATGCTTAGCATTAAAAAGAGAAAAACTTGGAAAGCTTTTTGAATGATGTGGTAAGATGTAAGGAAAAATTAATATTTTATGAGATAGGGTGATTTATGGGAAAAAAATTTTGAAAGGTTGAGGTATCACAAAAATTGAAATATCTTGAATACAATTCAGAATCAGATTTCGTCGTTTCTATTCTTAACTGACTGTACAATAACCTCCTGCGATACGAACTGACGTGTTCACTAGACAACTTTAATATGTAGAAATAATTGATTAAAAAAGATTAATTTGATTTGCAAAAGGACGAAATCGATTTATGTAAGGGTGAATTAATTTTGTAATAAAGTGAATTTGATTTAAAAAAGGATGAATTTAATTTAAAAAAGGATGAATTTAATTTTCAAAATAGTGAATTTCATTTTTAAAAGAGTGAAACTGATTACCAAAAATGTGAACTTGTTTTGTAATAGGTGAGTTTAATTTGAAAGAGGAGGAAATTGATATGAAATAGGGTAAATTTAATAAGCAAAAGGATGAATATAACAGTAAAAGAATGAAATGTATGTGAAAAGGGTGAATTTCTTCAATAAAAGAATAAAAATTGAACCTTTCCTTTCCTGGTGTATTTTCGAAATATTTTAAATATCTAATCCATTAATTAGAAAGTCGAATTACTCATATAAGAACAACAACTCTTCTTTACACAAACTGCACAGAACTAACCAGAACATATTCGTAAAATATTAAAAATTTTGATTATACGTATTAACAATTACGTCTCAAATTCATAGAGTACATATTTTATTTAGCGGCAAAAATTAATTATCTAGTAAAAATTATACATATAATCTTCAAATGTCGATAAATTTTGGACTGGGTGTTATAGCTAGTATCTTCTTAATGTTCAATTTAGGCAAATGCCAGAAATGTAACATGATGAAGTGATAGTTCTAAATGTAATCACTGTCTCTATCAAGAGTTCATCAAAGCGTGAAGTCTTGCGATTGTATAAATCTGATGTTGAGGTAGGAAAAGAACTCTTATATTTGGAAGATCTCAGTTGTTAATTAAACACACAAATCTCTTTAACCTTCCAGGATTCATGACATACTAACTAAATTGGTTCCGTAACCGAAGTTAAATCTCTGGTATTAAAACGCAATTAAGAGACGTGTACAGAGATTTGTTATAGGAGACGACGCAGTAAACGATGGAAACCCAATGCCCTAGAGAGAAGGGTCGGATAGGAATAGATTAGGGATTTGGTCCGTTCTTGTTGTCTTCATTTGCATTCCGGAATGGTACCTGTTGTAATAAGCCAATAACGTGCACAATCCGAGGCGTGGATCTCATTCGAGAAAGACAAAGGTATATAACATCAAGGAAGCTTTATATTAAACAAGTACAAGATTGGACACGTCCAACGGATGGGGTCTTACAAATTGGATAATATGCAAAACAAGGTTCGGGGACTGCGGTTCTACAGTGCATTATTTAGCGAGTCGGCCACCGTTCGTTGTACAACACCGAATTAATGCATTTATAATACAGGGCGGTGAGCCCCTGCCACTTCTCCACCATGGTTAAGCAATTCATTATGGGTTCAAGCCCCAACAATATTTGGGGGGGGGGCCTTTGACGAGAGCCACGCGTTTGTACAAACCTGCCCGAGGCTGTATTCTCAAACTCGAAAACCCCATATTCACCGGAACCCTTGCCCTCCGCGTTCATTTAGATATAGAACTAATTGTTATGAACCGAGGGGAATCCACTAATTTCTTGTCACAACCAGCTTACCCCACCTCATCCAGTGCCTGTCGAGCTTTTTTTTTTACCACGGTTCATTATCTCTTTGGTTTCTCCTACGGTTTAATCAAGTCCGGACTTAACAGGGGGAAAATGGGTTCTCTTCAATGGTGCCATTTGCTATATCCTGAGCGTAACGCTTTGCCTTGGGCATTGCAAGCCTTTTCATCTTTTAGTCTACCAAATCTTGATTAATTTAAAATCATTTTTTTAAAATAGAAATTACTTAACCGGAAAAAATTATTTTTCTCAGAATAGCTACCTAATTTGGTTATCGTTTAAAAGCCTTTTTCCCTGCTAGAAGAACAGTATAAATGTGTAATATTTCACTATATCATTTAATAGGCGAAGTAACGCAATATTTTTTATTGTTTTATTTTTAATTTACATACACTTCTTGAATATAATGTCAAATTACCAGTGACGATATAAAATATATTTTGAAACATCAAAGCGCAAATGTTCAGTTGCTTTAGGAAAAATAATAAATTTATTCAATTTTGTTGAGAATAATATATTCTTGTTGGTTGATCATATTTCTCAAATAATGTTTTTTAACACTAATAAAACGGCGTTGGTGGGCGTAATGCTTAAGGCGACTCACCACTGTAAGGTAAAGGGTAAAATAAGTGTAGTGTAACATATATATATATANTGTATATATATACATATAAAAGTGTAAGTGACGACCCCCTACCGAACATTTTTTTAAAATTTAGAGCAAGTTGCCTATTATTGATTAAACATTTCAATTTTTTATTAATTCAAATTTTTATATAGTAACAAAGCAATTACCCCGAGGAAGGAGTACTCTGGGTTATTGTGAATATTATCTAGTCTATGATGTTTTATTTATTTTAGTATTGTGTATGTGTTTACCATTTGTATTATGTTATTCATATTGACGAAGCCCTGAGGAACAGAGAGGCTATACAATAAAGAGAAGAGATAGTCGATAACCATGACATCATAAAACTTCAAAATTTGGCTGGAGAAATATAAACAAATAAAAAGGATTAAAAAACCGAAAGACAGGATAAAATTGCAGGATGGCGTTGATCAAGTTGTTTGCCGGCTAAGCAATGTAGTGAGATGATAGTGGTCAACACGACTTGTTTTTTAAAATTTTGTTTTAAGATAAAAAATTAAATTTTAATTTGGTCGAACGGTATTGTAAGTTGATTTTGGGCAACATAAATTATAGACGGATAGCAAACCATAGGGGGCAGTCCCTCAAGCAATTAACTTGTTCAATCAATCGAGCAGTTAACAACAGTATAAATTACTGTTCGTTTTTAATTAAAAGTGCCAGAGACTGCACGGGAAAAGGAGAAAAATGCCATTTTTGTCTGATATAGCCGTGAGAAAATTGCAAAGGCAGCGAGAAATGAACGGCAAATTGACGTTGAAAACGAAGCCCTATTGAGTTTGAAGGGCAATTGTAACAAGGTGCCACAACATATAAGTGGATCCACGTATCCGAATTTGACAGTTAACGTAATAGGAACATCAATTTATCACTTGTATTATCTTAGAAAAAAAAAGTTCATGTCCTTCCAATCAATAACGAAATGCGGAATTATATCATGGTGTGATTCACTCTGTAAAAGGAGGGTTGAGTGAATCACCAGCTGGCTATGTGTCGTTGGGGAAATTGGGTGAAATCCTTTCTCGGAAAGGTTTATCATCCTCAAAACGATATTTCTACTTTTATACTCATATTATGAACGTTAGCGTTGGCACAATTTTAACTTCAAAACTATTCTTTAATAATAAATTTGTCAAAAGATTCACTTACAACTAGGGACGTGTACAAAAAACATTATCCCTTTTTTCCCTTGTCGCCGGCTGGCTTTCCTTTCTCTCGACACTACAATATTTTTTCGACAAAATTACGTTTTTTGTTCTCATTTATCCTGTTGTGGTGGAGTAAAGAAAGCCGCAGGACAACACTCTTTAGATCTTTAATTAAAAATAACAAGTAATTTATTGCTTTTAACCTGCACATTGATAATAGAAGAATTTCAACAAAATATAGCATGTAATTAATATCCTACGTATATACCGATGTGTATAAGGATCTAACCAAGAGTTCCGAGTAAGTAAGAACATTAAAATAGATGCAGCTCTTGCTTTTTTAATAAATCTAATAATAATCTAAATAGAAATTTATGATAGTTAATTGTCTAGTTATAATTTATACGCTCATAATTAATTTTATCACAAAAGTTTGAATATATAATTTGGTTGTTGACCATTTTGGCCTGTTTATCTGTCTTTGCTTGGTTGATCCTGCCCTTGTGCTTTGTAGGTTTCAAAATTGCCCAGACAAACAAAGGAAGCGGCATGCTGAAACCCTTGTAACAAGCCAACCCAGCTAGGATAGACAGACCAAATTGACCGTTTACGACCACATTACATATGCATCATTCCGCACACCACAAAGAGAATTTTCACAACCAATAATATTACCTTAACAATAATTTACTTTATTTTATAAACGATTTAAAAATAGTTAGGAAATCCGATAAATCGATGAAAATGGGAATGAGAAGTGAGAGCAAGAGAGAGGGTGGAAAGAGAGGAAAAGAGAGAAAGAGAGAGAGAGAGAGAGAGAGAGAGAGAGAGAGAGAAAGAGTGAGAGGGGGAGGGAGGGAGAGAAAGAGAAAGACAGAATGAATATCGTTTTATTTTAAAAAACAATAAATTTATGTTTTCACGCTGAATTAAGGAACATATAACGTGGGATTCAATATACAAAACAAATAAATAAATACGTACCAAACAACAAAACCAGAAAATATTATACATGTAGCAAACGTAGGGTCAGTTTAAGTACTATTAAAAATAGAAAATATTAAGAAAAGAAGAAGAAACCCTAATAATAAAGCACAATACATATGAATGCAGTACATCATATCCTACAGCACGTTAAATAATAGTAATAACTTATTCAAAAAGGACATTAAACAAATGAAAATAATTATGAAAGGCACTACAATTTTTTTATAAATATTCGATATATATATATATATATATATATATATATATATATATATATATATAGAGAGAGAGATATGCAGAATATGGGTGAGAAAACGGGGAGGGATGGTGAGAGTTTGGAAGTGACAGTGAATGAGAAAAAGGGCAAATAGTGAGTGAGAAAAATGAATTTAATATTTTCTTCCTTTAATAATTTCACTTTACTCTTTTATTTCTAGCCTTAATAACTTAAAAACACGCTTGAAAACAATTATTTATTTTACAGATGTGTGTATGTGTGTGTGTGTGTGTGTGTGTGTGTGTGTGTGTGTGTGTGTGTGTGTGTGTGTGTGTGTGTAAGTTTATATGTGCCTAAAACTCTGTTTTTGGCCATTAGTGCATAAATTTAAATATTTAACGTTTCACGGTTATTATTTATTATTGCTAATTTCTATGCTAAAGTTGAGAAATGACGAGATTAAGTGAAAAAATCTGATTTTAGACTAAAATCACAAAAATTTTAATATCTCAGGAAAGAGTCAATATAGAAACCTCGTTCTGGTGGCACTGAACTACGTTTTATTCAGTGAACCCCATGGCAGTATTGATATTTAACCCTGTATCACTCTGTATGCAGGTGTATAATTTTACATTGTTCAACATGGTGTATTGTAAACATTTGCATAAAAGTTTGTAACTGGATACAAATAAGCTTGACATTAGTACGTCCGAAATTTGATTTAGACAAACAAGCAAAATTATAACTATATCGCAAAAGATTTTTCGAATCAGGTGTAACTATAGTAACGCATTGATGGACTTACTTACCGTATCTTTTTGAGAAGGTGACATCTCTTTTATCCAATTTGTTGACAGGAGCTCAATAGGCCTCGCTCACCCTATAAGAATCGGGAAGTGTGTAACCCTTAGTGACACTCTTTTCTTCTCTATTTTCACCCAATACAGATGCGACATTGGGGAGAGTCCGGTTTCTGAGTAGACTCCATTGTCCGCACTGAGCTATTGTTTTTCCTCTGCACAATAACATTTAGGTGAACGAGCTCACCCTCATCCACCTCTTCGTGTTAAGTTTATGCCTCCCTCAAGCACCGTCTTCTGTCATTTATACTCGCAACTCGAGTTATTAAAAAAAATATATATTTACAAAATCAACAATGTAATTACTCTAATTTAACTTAACAAATATTAACAAATATTTCGTAGAGAACGATAGGTATGGTCAGAATCTCTAGATTCATATATCAAATTCGGCCGAAGGGACTTCTACGAAGTGAGTATAATAGTTTGTACGCGTTGTATTGCGAATAAGGAACTGGGTCCGTCTATTCTCGCCGGGTTTTTTACGTTGCAATCGCATGTCTTTCTACTTTATGTCACCTTCATTTAAAACTGTTCATGAGAAGTGTAGATCACTTTAATGCAAATGTTTGATCCAATTTCCCAGAGCTGTACACAGTTTTCTGTTCAAATCTGGTCATTTTACTGAACTCAAATCTGGTTTTGTACTTTATTTGTTTGAAAGATTTGCGTCAATACTGACGAATGTACCTATTTGCTTTTTTTCATAAAACTCAAACCAATGTTTTTGATGTCGTTACTACAAATGGGTAAATATGCTTTGTCACAACGATAATACATATTAGAACTAATAAAGACATGTCCAATTGGCAAAATCTCATAACAACGAACACGAAAACCCAAGGTAAAAACGGCCAAAATTCGCAAAGAAAATCAACTAATTATACGGATATTAGCCGTATATAGCTGATGAAGTACAGGGGCTAAAATACTACATTATTTTATAGGATTAATACCATTTTTCAACTAGAATGAACTGAAGAAGACATCTGAAGAAGTGGAGACAAATTAATTCCACCAATAACAAAATTTTGTAAATATCTGATGTTTCATGGCGGCACCTCCAACACAAGGAAACAAACCGGATGCAACATCGAACAAGATATGAGGTTACCTACTCCTATGACACTCTTATTCCGCTCTCATCCGGTAGGTGCATTAAACTAAAAGATTTTTAAACGAAATTTCTGACTAATCCGATCAATTTGTTTATCTCATTCCCAACAATAGATAGTACTGTTTATAGATACTGCAGAAGATATTTTATTGGATTATGATGTGGATGATGAATGAAAGTTTTTTCTATTATTTTTAGATTTTGGAATACAAATTTGCACTCTTTATTTGATTTTTTGGCCTTGAGCCGTCGTTGTGGTGGGTTTGCAAGTCACGTCCTACAATGCTCAAAATCTAGATAGATGTGAAAACAATTTTGTGAGTAGAACCATTTTTTCCATAAAGTGAATTACTATACCATGTGACAAAAGATCATGCACATCATTAATTACCAAAATATCATTTGCACTAGTTTGATAAGTCCAGTCTGGTCGTATGATTGGGGTTCTGCCAAGCGCTCCAACATATAAGGAAACAAAAATTTCCAAATTATCAGACAAATCTATAAAATTCTCATCTACGTACCTAACTCACGTATCATTGCAGATCGTAAATATACACATCTTACGCCATACCATCCTATCTAGTTCCACAAATGGAATGATGAAAAAATGGTTAACAAAAACCACTCATCCCGTAAAATCCTTGACGTTGGCTAAAAAGGTAATGGCTCAAAGATCTTGTTTCTCGTGAAGATATTGAAAGTGAAATGTAATTTAAAGTGCTACAAATGGTTAATTTCACTACATTTTTTTATTTCGCTCTTATTTACTTTTGCATATTACCCACAATTGTGAGTCGTTGTAGTATTTAATAACTTTCAATTAATTAAGGTGTTTTTTTAATTGAGAGCAGCGGGGTATCTAGCCGAAGATCATGGGTTCGAATCCCGCTCGTGACACTGACTTTTTTATCTCAACAAAAAAAATCTTAATTAATTGAAAGATTAATTGGTCAAGCGCACCACGAAAACTAGTTAATTTAAGAAGTTAAAATAAAGTATACCTTCACTAAAAGCTCTCCATGGCCATTTAATTTTCCGCCGAGATTCAAATAGATTACAGGACATTTGAAAAATGGCAAAAGGAAGGAAAATTCAAAAGGTGGGGTTGAGAT
The DNA here is from genome assembly GCF_000648675.2 of Cimex lectularius. NCBI lineage: Eukaryota > Metazoa > Arthropoda > Insecta > Hemiptera > Cimicidae > Cimex > Cimex lectularius. The sequence goes on along the minus strand of NW_019392757.1, from coordinate 306,879 downwards.
CGGGAGTTAGAACGAAATCGCCTGGAGACGGTGTGTAAATGATTAAGGGATCTTCGGGGTTTCTGAGAAACACTACAAGGCCTTCAAGTGTACCTAGGTCTACACACATGTGAGACGGTAGATTCATCCGTCATCAGGCTCTACGAAACCGCAGCATTATGGGAAATGAGATACGAAATCCGATATGACAAGTTCGAAATGTTTCTATTTCCTCCAGGATAGTAAGAAGAAGGCTCAATGAAAATAACATCACGGACCGGCACCCGGCTCGTGGACTTTCTTTTATCACAGATCAGAAAATAACCAGGTTTCGATTCGCACAGGAACATTTGAATCGGACAAGTTTGGAGAATATGAGGTGAGGTTGGCCTCAAATCTTCAAATGAGTGATGAAGAAAGGTACCCCATGCCGTATGATTACTCAGGTGGTATTTCCTCGGACGCATGGAATTGGTTGTTATGTGCAGAAGATCTCTAACTTCACAGACGTACAAGACTAATCGAAGAACTTGTAATGCCATTTACCCCCTCCATCGTCGAGAAATTCTTGTTAATACAGGATAATCCCAGGCCCCATGGAGCACGTATTGCGGATGAGTACCAAGAGGTTGGAATTGAGTGGTTGCCGGCTCAAAGTCCAGATGTGAATCCAATCGGACACATTTGGGACGAACTTAAGCGAGAGTACGTTAGCGAAACCCAGCTCCTAACGCCATGCAAGAGTTAACGGCTGTTCTTGATGAATTGAAAAGACTTCATCAGGATATTATCATAAATCTTTTCCAAGTAGTGGAGAAGCTTTTAACGGATGTGAATCGAGCCAGAGTGAAAATATTCGGAATTAGTATGGAAAATATGAATAAACCTAAATACATTAAAATTTAAGGGAGGTGCGTTTATTTTGTCCATCAGTTTACAATAATTCGTACATATGAAAAGGAAGAAGGCTTCCCCTTTGTTACTTGAGTTAAACCTTAAGTGATAATGTGGCCGAACGTGCTTCGCCAGACTAAAAAGAGATCTCTTGAAACGAAGTCCCTACTCCATGGTACAGTCAAAGTCGTCGTTCTATATAGACTGGCTTACATTTCACCCTCCCGCGACGCCAGTGGAAAAACACGGAACACACTCCATTCAATCCAGAGCCGTCGTTCCTATGTTAGAAATGCAATTATTGTCAATTCGAGAGACACTGCATAAGTCGACGGTTTTCTCCTAATCGGATGGGCCCTGTTTCCCCAATTCTTCAGTCACTCCTCTATATTTATCCAGACGTGAGCGGAAATATTTACACTTGAAAAGAAATCTATTAGAAATTCTGTTCCTTAAAAAAGTGAGCAAATGCAATTTGCATCCAATTTCTCAGCCTTGGGATATTAGGGGTCTTTTAGAGAGACACCCCTTTGATCTACTGAAATGGTATCGATGTAATATACATTGACTTGTATTTTTACTTTCCAAAGAATTGGAATAGTCTTTAAACTGGTGTTTATTAAAAATCTTGAACAGATGGGATTTTTCATATCAACCATACGAGGGGAAAAATGGGGAATAAAGCGAAACATTCTTGGGAGAAATTATTCCGATGGAAATCTTTTGCATTTTTGATTCTTTTTTCTTCCATTTTATTAACAATACAAAAGGGATTTATGTCCTATGCCTCCCCTGTCACTCCCGCCATCAAACCCCCCAGCCAGCTAAACGGATCAAATCACGTTTCACGTATTGATTAACACATTAATTAAATTCGACCCTTCTTTTCCATCGAACGGGATTGGATTCATGCCAGTCTGAACATATTAAATTAATAAAAATATTGTATAACAGTTTTTCTCATGTGTACTTATATCGTTACGGATTTGAATGTGTTTCTGCCTTGGTATTGCATGTATTTCAAGGTTATTATATATACCATTCGTATTTTTTTACGTAGGATAAACAAACAATGATGTTAAATGTGATTAAATTATAAAAGGTTACAAATCAGACGTTTCCAGCAAAGCAATTAATTTTTTTAAACAAAAATCGGATTCGTTTTTAACACCCTTAAATACGAATTTTTATATTAAAAAATTGTATTCGCCGGGGAAAATTTCTGTTTGTTCTGTTTACCTTAACAGTTTACCTCCTTTGGATTTTAACAAAATGTGTGGTAATTTATTTATTTTTATTTTTATTTTATTGGGAGGGGGTTCTATCACATTCTGTTCTATCTATATTCGTTAGTCGATTCGTTTCGTTGCGATAACCAAGGGTAAGGAAGATGGTATTAAATATATGAAAGGTTACAAAAGCCAAAATTAGCTTAGAAAAAAATCTGCCCTAAAATAGGTATGCTGTCACAAATATTTGGATACATTAAAGGAACTATTTAAAACTTTAAATGCAAACTTAAGTAGCACAAGATGAACCATTTTTCTGAATAGGAAGCATTTGAAATTCGAACATTTTTTTAAAAACCAATCTAAACATTTGTACTCATGGTTTTTTGAGTAATGAAAAGGAATGTCAACATTCTGTCTTGCTAAAAATTGTTTTAACCTACTTAAAAAAATCAGGAAATGTATCAATCTGCGAGTGAACAATTCTACCTATTATTGAAATTGAAATATAATATATAATTATTTAGCAGAGGGCGCTTATTGCAAATGATACCGCCAGAACTTTATGTCAAAGCTATTTAAAAATTTTGAACTAACTAAAATTTTTGTATACAACCTATTTGGTATTAGGTTTAAACCTAATATTTTTTTCTCTATTCTAATGATCAAGTTAGCAATTTCTGTGAAATTTTGGCTGTTCCAAATGAATAACCCAAATCGTATAAAGTTCTTAATTATAATATCCTGTTTGGATTACGAATTAAAACAAATCCCTAATTATTGTTGTCACTACTTCTTTTAAATCTTAAACCCTTTATCTATACCGTAAAAGAAATTGATTAATTAATCTTAACAGCCAAGAAATAAAACATTAATTATTCATAATAATTGAGAAATTTATGAACCAACTATGCTAAATAAATGTATGCAGAAACTATGAATTACGGACATCAGTCTTTTATAATTATTGCATAGTGTAAGATCATAAATGTTAGAAACGTTTTCTTTAATATCAAAATTAGTGCAGTTATGACGACTTTAATCCAATTTTTCAATTACAGCTATAACCACATTTGCATTTATATGATTATTAATAAAAAAATATATTGTTTGTCATTATTAAAGTATAAATTAATTACATTACAAATGCATTGGACGCTTGGTTATGCATTACCAATAACTGTCCGACATTATTATTTTATTAAATTATATATGTAATCAACGGATCGATCAACAATCTCATATGAGTAGTCCCCTCGTCATGGGAATTCCGGGTAAATAACGGACTCAAATATGTTCCGGTATTATGCCGTCATTACCGGAAACACAACACGCCAACGAATAATTAGCAAATTTAACTTGGATGATTTCAAAATGTTCGCCAAACGGAGTTATTAAAGCCATAAAGATAACAAATGTTGCAACGTTTTGAATTATATGTATACGACAGGTTGAACAGTATCGTTGAAAGTAATCAAAATGGAAAGTTCAACGAAAGTACTAATATAAATTTTATATATTATATATTATATATTATATATATAATATCATATATATTTATTAATCTAAAATATGCCTATCATTAATATGATATACTTTTGGATAAATTAACTAACTGTGTTGCAAACTATTGTCACACAATAATATAATAAATAATAATGATGGTAGAAAAAAGTTGTATAATTCTATTCTTGTAACTCCATCATCTACTATAATTTTATTTTTCTTATTATTATATCCTTGCAGATTTTAGTTATATGTTGATTTTTTTCAAGTCTAATTAAAATTTTTCCAATTCTAATTTAATTATCATCAAACTAAATTATAATACTCATGTACCTAAAAATAACGACATCTCTATTATCATTATATTGTAAAAATAATGTTAAAATGTTATACACATGACCGGTTGTTTAAAAAATATTTAATTTTTTTAAATAAAATATTTTTTAAATTTAAGGTTTTTATGTACCAGTCGATTGTTTTGTATTTTTTACAGGAGAGGTCAACCGTCGGATTGCCGATGTTTTTGGAAAAAGTCCAATTTGTAAGTATGCTTGTCAACGAAAATAACAATAAGAATAAATGAAATAAAAAATTTGATAAATTGTTTAAAAAAGTTGTTGAAACAAAAAACACAATTCGGAATAGATTTAAGAGGAGGCCAAAACATTCTAATATATCAATAAAAATTCCAATATCTTGAGTTCTTATTTCTCAGCAAATAATAAAACTAGTTTTTTTTTGTTATGTATGAGCACTGTATAATGGCGTTAGTTTCCAACGAATATGTTTTCATTTGGAGCACAGTATCATTTGAATTCAACTTTTAAGGATTGCTATTATTTTTGGTCTTCTTGTCTTTCTAGGTTTACATATTCTGTTACGCTCAAAATATCATAAAAAGCCGAATGACCAAAATATACTGTATTATTTACTAAAACCGCTTTAACCTTTATCAGCTTGGGGAAAAAGGAAAGTAAAATTAAAATGTTGGTATTTTTCAAGAGAACTCACCACATTTTGTAAATTGTTTTGGTTCAAACGCGAAAAGTTATCACTTATCACAGAATAGTTCATGGGAAATTGATGGCTTTTTATCTTTATAAACCGGAATATATTACATATCTCCAAGAAATCGATTTGCCGAAAATCGTATTATTGTATACTTTGAAAGTCCCATCGTCAAAATTCATTGTTTTTGAGTCTTTAGAACGTAGCAATTTCTTTTTTTTCGGGATTTGTTTTATAGTCTGGAAGTATCGTTTTTTGTTATTGTTTGTCTTTGTGAGTCTAACAGTAATTTATAGTTTTAGTTCCAAAAATTCTTTGGCTATATACTAGAGTTGGGATGTCACTTACAATACAATTGTCCTTGAGCACGGTAATAAGTATTTGGTTTTGCTATTTTGATATTTGGAAAAAACAGCGCTGTTTGAGTGGAAAAAATAGTGCTGATAGACTGAATGTATTATTGTCGGGAGTGGATAGTATGAGAAGGACGATCAAGGTATAGTGAGTATCCCAGCATCTTTCCATTACATTAGTTATATTTTAACATTATGTGTGTAAAATGAGAGGGGATGTCGAGTACTCCACCGATATTACTTGAATGAATGATGTGTAAATAAATGCCACTGACCTACACAATTACTGACCTATTTATTGTTAGTCTATCAGCAAGATATTGGAGAATATTATTCTCACTCACATTGCTGCCAGTATGTATGGAAACAGCATCATTTTTCCAGAGAAGTTTGATGAAAGGGCAGGTATTCATCTACGACCAAACTAGCCTGGATAGAAGATGACTTAACTCTAACCAGATAGAGAAATAGATTATCTTTAGTGGTGATAAAGAAAGGAGGGAGAAAAATGCCTTAAACTTTGGGTTTTATATCCATTCATATTACATAGTATTTGACAGATCAGTATGTCACCAGCCAATAAATCTCTGCGGAACCTGGTGGTTATCAGGCAGAAGCTCGGGGTCGCACATGCAGGCTGCAGGTTATGTAGAAACCGTTTCTGACGATTGTGACGGACTCATACATAAGGGATGTAACATTAAACTTTTTCAAAAATGCGATGCAAGAACTGGCACAATCTCCTCCCATACATATAAGTGTAGGTTGGACACAGGTACTTGCACAAAAGAAAAAGAACATTCTCCTATAATTTGGCCTCGATAACTCGGGTTAAGGTTTAATCTTTTCCACAAAAAGAAAACTAATGTCATGTAATCAAATAACAAGATGGAGATAAGTGTCTCTGTACAAAAATTCAACTAAATTATTGTATCGAATGTATATTTTTGTAAATAAAATTTCTGTTCTAGTATGTAAGTAGAAAAGAATGTGAAAAAATGAATAAGAGAGTGGTGTATTTAGATTTAAAAAGAGAAAGACGTAGGCGTTGACACCCCTGGAGCCTACTTCAGGCCCGGAACCGAGGTCTGACCCGAAACACCGAAGTTGGAGAAGCTCAATTTTGTACATACGTGTGTATCATATTTGCATATCCCTGCTGAGTTGAACATTACAGATTTTCAACCAGAATTTAATGGACAATAAACTGTTGTTGAAAGTTAGATCGGGTTTATTGTTAGGATGACCGGCTGGTGATAAATGAAATTTCCCCCTGATAAGCGGAAATTGTAATGGCAACATTGGACAATTTGGGCAACGAAAACACACTCCTCCCGTCTGTAAATGTCTTTATTAGATGCTTTTGTTGTATTCTACATTCTCTTTCTCTCAGCTGCGAACAAAAGCCGGAGGAGATACCGATCAGCGCAGAAAGGAGAGCTTTCGGGCTCCCCTCGGTTCGCCTCCGAGCAAACTGGGGTGGCGATGGGCGAAGGAAATGCCCTTCAATTTTTATGATATTATGAAAAGCCGAAGGAAATGCCGAGGGATGACTCAGAAGAGGGTGAGACAATGTCCGATATCGAACCGGTCCGGGACCATTCGCAACACATTTCTGGATGACACCCGTTGTTGTAAGAGGAAACGATGTTCTACCGAAGCAATATTGCATTCAACATATTTTTTTTATTGCCTTGGCACACCTTTGATGTACGAGCCCTTCTTAAACATTCAATAACTATCATATAATATGCAAGTAGATCAAATCTGTTGACAGAATTTCCATCAACGCCGTCTATCAATGGTATGTCCATTTTTACTTTGCTTGTTTCGCTTTGAACCTCAACAGATTCTCATCTAAGAATTAAGCATCTATAAGAGGTTAAAATAGGAATTTAACTTCATGTAAATATGTAATTAGAAACAGTGAATAATTAAGATTTAGGATACATTTAGTATAGTACACTAGAGTGTGATCCTCTTTGAAGATCACTTTCAAACAATGATTAACGAAGAACAAGGTATAAGATAAATCGTTGAAATGCTTTATTGCAGGGACTCTCCTAATTGAAATATCAATGGGGGAAAGGATTTCACCGCAAAAGAGAAACAAGACAAAAATCGTCGATTACCGTTGAAAGGTAGTCAACAAAGAATATGGGAGATCATTATTCCGCGTTACTGCAGTACCTTTCTTCCCTTCGTTCAAGGCTCACTATCAATCAACCTCGCCCTGAGGAAATTGTCATCTTAGTACAGCCATTCAATCTGCTAGGGAATTCTAAAGAAAATGACTTTTGGGACGAGAAAAAGGCCTTAAATCCAAAGGAAGAAGTTTTATAAAAAGATCGAGCTAGCAATAATTTGATTGAAAAGGGCAAATTTATTCTGAATAAACACTTGCTAAAAGTGAGTTCGTTCAAACATCCCACTAATTAGAATAGGATTTATAAACCCTGTATAATACGTAACACGATAAGGGGTTTCCTTTCACATCGAACGGGTAAATCGTTACTGTTACTTCTTTTCACATTGACGGTGTATAAGACACTTGAGAGTATAGTTTTAAAATTTATAAGAACGATAAGAAATAAACTATCCAATTAATATATGACTGATAAAAAGGCTGGCAAGAAGGCAAAAAGATTACTATAGATTCTGACAGCCGAAAATATGGGACAACGTGAGTGCCTTTGGAAAATTAAGGAACAAACCAGAGCACAAAGGACAGAAATGAAACAAAAGGCTGACAAACTAGCCAATAAGGGGCTTACCTTCACCAGTAGGAAGGTACTGTCCTTTACCTTCTGTAAAATTGCCAACTGCCACAAAAAAGTAAAAATGCGGCTATTTTTATTTTTTATCTGAAAAATACATATCTTGTGAAATGACATATTAAACACAGGAAAAAGAATGGTAATGAAGTGAATTACTGCATTAAGGCACATTTTTTAATAACCAGCTGAGTTGGTTGTGTCAAGATGAAGAGGAAAACTCACTAAATATTGTAATGTGCATGCCTGACATAAAAAAACTTGCTACTCAGAGAAAATAAAGTCTGAATTAAGTAAATTTACCGGAGGAACCACTATGTAGGTTAATAAAAAGCTAGATGGCGCGCATCAACCCATTAGTGGAATACAATTTAATAGTATTTTGATGGTAGCAGAGCCACAGCTTCTTAGCCAAATCATAAGAATTTAACATAACCCAGCTTATCAGACCCAGGGTAGCCTAGGCCAACACAGGAAAACAATTTTGGCCAAATTTGGTCATACATATTTGCTCAGCCTTTTAAGACAGTCTTGCGCTTGGTCTCATGTTTTAGAAAATTTTACGCTGAATAAGAAGGCTTTTTAAAATGTTTTCCTAGCTTCAGTTATTCGTCATTATCAGAATTTCAGTAACATTTAATTTTTGTCCTTTTTATTAATACTTCAAATTGAGCTATGAAGCCAAGGATTCATCCTGGAAAGGTGCCCGATAGCAATCGATAGGAAATTTAAATAAGCTTTCAATCGATCACATTCCACTTTTCCCGAATTCTGAAGTTTTCTTGCGCGTTTATGGCAAAACTGATCACTCTCTCTGCCGATTTTTAGGAATGCATAAAGTATAAACTGTCATGTTTTCGCAAATTTTGCGTGCAACAACTTCTGTTTGAGGACTTTTTCAAAAAGGTGAAAAGGGAAGCGACAGTTCTTACTTTGACCTATTGGGATGTGGAATGTTTCTGCTGTCGATAACCGCTTGTTTACCTTATCACGGAAATTCAACCTTTTCTTTCTATTTCGCAGGTGTCGTAGCAGTTTGAGTTCGAATAACGTATTGAAAGGTTTATGAGTGGTAAAATCGGGAGAAAGAGTGATCGATTTTTTCCACGTTTAAAAGTATAACTTCGATTATTATCCAGCAATCGTCCCAACCTTCTTAGAAAAAAATCTAATTTCGTAAACTAATGAGAAAAATATGAGGTGTCATTTAAAATTAACGAGTTGTACATGATTTCATATTGTAAAAGATATTTCTACACAAAAATTACATATTACACCCCGTGTGTAAAACAGTGAGTGGATTTATATTTATTTTTTTCAGTTTTCCTGAATTTGAAAAAAAATTTACGTCATTTTCCAAACACACTTTTTTGACATCTTTTCATTAATCATGTAATGCATTAAAAATAGAGTGACAGTTTTTTACTCTCTCTTTCGTTTTAATCTCTTACTCTCTCTTTTTTTCTTTCTTACTTTATTTATTTGACCAAGTATGTCTTTATCTCTATCGTTCTCTTTCACTCTCCCTCACTATCTCTCCTTTCTATTTACATGTACATTTATTCCTGTCTCTGTTACTTTCACTCCATCATGTTGACTTCTTTTATTTTCGTACTTTTGATAACATTATACACCTTTTTTCTTCTTCTAACTTGCTGTCAACTTCTTTTTTCGTTTCTCCAAGATTACGAACGTGCCTCTCATCGTTTTTCTCCTTCTCCTTTTCTTTTTGTTATTTTACTTGGTCTCACTCTCACTTCCTCTTTATGCGAATTTTCTCTTTACACTATAATTCTATTAATCTTTCCTCTCTCTCTCTCACTCTCTCTCTCTCTCTCTTTCTCTTTCTCTCTCTATCTATCTATCTATCTATATATCTATCTATCTCTCTATCCATCTATTTATCTTTCTCCATCTCTTTCTCTGTGTCTCATTCTCTCTATCTATCTGTCTATGTGTCTATCTATTTACTTTCCTCCCCATCACTCTCTCTCTCTCTCTCTCTCTCTCTCTCTCTATCAATCTACTTGACTGTACCTTTATTTATATATCTCTTTTTTGTCTTGTGTATATATTTTCTGTGTTTATTTACCTACTCAATTCCTTATCGTCGTTACTGTTTTTTGTCTTTATACAACTCTTGAAAACATTTTATTGTAATTGTTAAAAAAATATTAACACTTATTTGGATTTTTATAGTGGAATCGCCACTTTATTGCGGAATTGATTTCCTTGTTATAACAAAAATTTCTGATTTAACTTTTCACAATACTGACATATTCAAATATTAACCCAATCACACCACATGGTTGAGCTATGGCAATCGACTATTGCCGATGCACAAGTTGAAAATATAAAATCTCAATAATATGATCTATCTCACACACACACACACACACACACACACACACACCACATACACGCTGACAGATACTTTCTACCTAACTGTACTTTTAACACAATGCATACGATTACATGAAAAATTGTATACAGTTGATTATCGTTGCGTTCACCTCCTTAAACATAACATTCATATTTTAGATGATTAATTTATAAGTAGAAAAGATTTATTTAGTTTAATCAATCTTCGTACGATAAATATTTGATTTTCACAAGGGAACGTCCCCTATGTTTGAAATGATATTGTCATGGTCAATGTAGAAAAGCGTAAAGTAGAGTGGATTCTTCTAAAGGGATAAGTCGTTAATGTCAATTCAAAGTTCTGTCCGTCTGATCCAGCCGGCGCTTCCTTCATCGATCCCCACGTTATTCTCCTCCCGGTTCTCAATTCACTTCTATTGCAACCCCCGGAAACCTTCAACCCCCTTTTTACTAGTAGGCCTCCACGTGTTGCTCACCCTCCCATTTGACGCAGGGTGCTTTCGGGTTGGAACATTAAGTCCAGCTCAGGTGCAACCTTCCCTTGGCATCTAGGCACACTTCAATACCCGTTATCCTATGAGGAAGTAAAATAGGTTTACCATAGGCCTATTAAACTTAGAACTTGAGTAAGTGGTTAATACAATATTGCGAAACTCATGAACAAGACCATGAATAAACAATAAGCTGAATTAACGAAAACTGCCTCGAGACTGATTGAACTGTGAATACCACAAAAGTCTCCCATTTAATTAAAGACAGTACAGTGGCATCATCCTTTTAAAACATAGTATTTACTTACATAAATATATATTTATTTAATACATATATATTATATGTATTTATATTATTATTATTATTATATTAGGTATGTATATATATATATATATATATATATATTTCATTTGCTTCGTTTAGCGCACAAAGTAAGTACAGTATATACTGACAGACCAAAAATTCCACCCAATTGATTTTTTTCATTTTCTCGATAAAAATAAATTCTACCCTTAATTCTCAATTTGTCCCATTGTTTTTACCATAAATATTTGTTTATGCTATGTTTGAAATTTGGATATCAATTAGAGGTAAACACAGTTACTCCTTATTCAAAAAAAAGGATAAAGGATTTTTCAATGTTTACTTTTTACGGAATTTAAAATGTTTATTCAGTCTCATTTGAATTCTGAAGCAATTAAATGTTTGGTTTTCATCTTTGTTTTCTTAATTTCAGTTTTTCACCTTAAAAATGCCACTTAGTGCTGAGGTTGGTGTGGCACTTATTGATGTTGGACGCTTCATCAGGTATGCTATTGCCATCAGAGATCCCTACGAAACTCTGCAAGACGCCGTTAGATGTTTTGGAGAAACTGGCTCCTACCATAGAAGACCCGGTTATGGATGCACTAGTGTAACAGAACCACAGGATGACCGTTTTTTTGACTTTGAGAATTTTGCGAAAAGGGCACCTTATTGTTGTTTTGATTTGTCACCTCCAGGAAGTTCGAGGTGTCCAAATTTCTGAGCGCACTGCTCGAAGAAGATGAAATCAGTATGGAATGATTTTTTTTTATTTTATTTTTTTTTTATTATTTTTTTTATTGGCCTTATGATCTTGGATATTAGCCATGGTACGAATTTTTGTGTTTCAAATTGGGGGTTATCGGGAAAAAAGGGCCAGAGGCGACGGTGGGAATCGAACCCACGACCGCGGCGTGAGAGTCTCTCATGCTAACCACTCGGCTACCGCGGTCCCCAAAAACATAGCCATTGATCCATTGATCTGCTGTAATTTTTAAAGATGAGTGTAGATGTGCTCTGCAATCTCAAAATGGGCGTGAAAGACTGTGGAGAAGGCGAAATGAAAGGTAAGAAGCCTGTAATTTTTTCCAGACCCGACCTTTTCCACGTAGCAAAGTGATGGCGTGGGCGGGAATTTCAATGGAGAGTTGGTTGTTGTTCGAGGACGGACTTTGACGGCCACTCGCTACGTGGATGAAATTTTGAATCATCATGCGCTGCCTCTCCTCGATGAAATCGGCGACAATACTATTCTAATGCACGATAATGCCCGTCCACATGTTGCTCGCAAAGTACAAACGTACCTTCAACAGCATAACATCAGCTAAGAAGCTTGGGCAGTCCATTTTTCAGATTTGAACACCATCGAACCTCCGAAGTACAACCTCAAAAGACGAAAAAAGAGAACGTCCATCACTGCCTGATACACTCCACGATCTTGAAAGGACTGTTCCTGAAAAATGGGCTAACCTCCAGCAAAGAGACATTTCCAGACGGTAGAAATTATGCCGATGCGTCGTCAAGATGTAATTAAGGAAAGAGGAGGAAATACGCGATATTGAAATGTTAATTAAAAATCTAAAACAAATTTTATTTGTCGCTTTTTTTTAATTTTTTAAATTTTTTTAATATTTTATTTTTCATTTTCTTTAGCAATTTACTTTTTTTTAAAGACAATCTTTCTTTTTAGACAAAGATTCAATTATTGAACGTTAAAAAACGTAAAACTTTGATTAATATATAAAAATATGTGTTATAATATATAATAAAATCTGTTAGATCTGTTATATACATATTATTATATATTCTAACAGATTTTTTTATATATTATAACACATATTTTTATATATATTTATGTGTGTGCAAGCAGTTACGCCACGGTATGCAGCTCTTTAAATTACTTTCGTTTTCTTTACTTTGCTTTTTTACGTTAACCCTTTTCATTCCAAAACGTAGTAATTTAACGGGATGCCAAGATCATTATTTCGTTTAATCCCTTTTGTTCTGGCTTTTGTACTCATTTTGCGATATTTGACGTTTCGCCCCCTACATCAGTGCGTATATTTTTCCCTCGATTATATTCCTTTATTTGGAGATCGTGAGATGCGGTCTGGTGTGACGTAGGTTTAGAAAAACATTTTCTATATCGTGTCAACGTTTCGATCATGACCTCATCTCACGATCTTCAAATAACCATTAACTAACGGCCACTTAACACCAAACATATATTCCTTTAGTTAAAGTTTTTTTTTTTAAATAACCTAATAAACAATTTTTTAAATGAGGGTTTTTCAAATACGATGTTATCTGAACACTCGTGGTGCCGGTGATTTGGAATAAAAATCGCATTTGTAAGTATGAACCTTGATCTTTACCTCACTGTGATGATTCGCTGTCGAATCAAACCTTAAACGTTACGGACACCGACACCCAGTGCTAATGAACTTTCTGTGAAAAAATGTAACCATGAATCAATAAATAAACGATTATAAATTCCAAAATAAAAATAAATGAACAGACTAAAGTTATTGATAATTCACATAATTACGGAACGGGGTATACTAAATTCGAAATTGCTCCATTTGGAAAACCTTGTTGTCCCTATTGATTAACAATTAAACCGACAGGATATCAGCCAGCTGGATTATCCAATTTAGCCGGATAGTCTTTTGGGCAAACAGGAACATTGCACTATTACAGTTATTTGGTCAATATTGAGAGTAACCGTTGTTTCGTCGGGGAGGTCAGGCCATTACGAAGGCGAGAGGCGACCTAGTACCGAGCGCGTAATATCTGTAAATCACCCAATTCTCGACAAGCTTGCCGGTCACTGAACTATTACAATCTGTCAAAGAATCGTCCTATTCCAGATAAAACAGATGGTGTTTTTATTATTTTCTTGAATTTTATTTTAACAACTCAAGATTAATTTTCTTTGTTGATTAAACTTGTATCTTGAATATAAAAGACTTTTTCTCTTTCTTTTCTTGAATACCTTATTAAAATAACATTTTGTTCTAGGAAAACTCGTTTATAGATGTTGGTTTTATATCAACCTTGTTTTTATTTTATTTCATCAAAGCAATGAGATAATGAATAAAGATTAAAAAAAGGAAAATTACACAATACCTTTTCTTACACAATAAAATTGGAGTTTAAAAAGTAAACTTAACCTTTAGAAAAAAGGGATCTTTTAGTAAATTTATAATATGTATATATATAAACTTACAAGGAGAGAGTACGGATGTGGGATCACACATTTTAATGTAACCTTATTTAGTGATACAAGAGCAAAAGTTATTAGACATATGTCTGAGCATTATTGCCAGTGTGTCTTAGGAGCTGAAAAAAAATTTGAAATAATTTTTAAAAATATGCTTTTCTGTGTTTACTGTGAATATGTTTCAAGGTTATTACATATTAGGCGATAATATTTTACACCTAGTATATGAATAATAGACGGCCGTACTAAATGAGATTAAATACATATAGTATGTATATATGTAACTAAAAGACATTTCCACTAAAAGAGGTCATAAGAAAAACGCCCTTTTTTAAACGCCCTTTAACACCCTTAAATACGAATTCACTGTAAACATTTTTTTGTTTTGTAACATTTCAAATATCTCATTTAATTTAATACAATCCTGGCTAGTATTCCCATGTAAAACAGTAAATAAGTAAAGATGATACAAAAATTGTCTCCTATAATAATATAATACATGAATACATTTTCACATTATGAAAACAATTTTCATCTCAACTAAAAACCTTAATTAATTGTAATGTATTAATTGGTCAAGCGGACCACGAAATTAGTGAATTTAATTAATTAAAATGAAGTACACTTCACTAAAGCTCTCCGTGGCCATTTCATTTGTCGTCGAGAATCCAATCCACGACATTTGAAAAATGGCAAAAAGGAGGGAAACTCATAAGGTGGGGTTGAGATAGGAAGTTGATGTCCGAGTGGATCGAGGTAACGATAGCTCAAGTGGTAGAGCAGCGGCGTATCTAGCCGAAGATCGTGGGTTCGAATCCCGCTCGTACCATTAACTTTTTTTCATCTCAACTAAAAACCTTCATTAATTGTAATGTATTAATTGGTCAAGCGGATCACGAAATTAGTGAATTTAATTTATTAACCTTGACATTCATGCACAAAAATGGTAGAAAAATTCATGTAATACCTGTATTATTCTCGTTAGTCTTTTCAGCACCATGGACATTTTTTATTTAAAGTATAGTTACAATCCGGTTATTATTATTGTATTGTAATGTTTAATAGAACATGACATTTTATAATTATTTTGTACGTATTCTTTCTTATTGCAAAAATACACTTTAATGATAACTTCAGTTTATCGGAATATCCAATTAGGAATGTGGGAAATCAGATCCTCATTCATCTTTTATTTCAATCATACTACGTCAAGAAATATTAGGCAAGGCTTCGAGCGTTCTTGCTAACTGGCCCTAGCAGGTGAGAAAAATATATATTATGTATATATATNGAAATCGTGAGATGCGGTCTGGTGTGATGTAGGTTTCAGAAAAACATTTTCTTTATCGTGCCAACGTTTCGATCTTTATTGAGATCATCTTCAGGGATCAAAGTGTTTGTCTTCTATGTAATTGTGTCATTCTTGCGTGTCGTGTCTTGGGCACTCTCGACATCGTAGCCGACAGATTGGTATGGTTTTTGGAACACAACTCGCTGCTCTCTCCCTGGCAGAACGGTTTCAGAAAAAATGGACTACAAGAGATAATCTTGTTAATTTGGAAGCTGAGATACTTCATGCTTTTAATCGCGGAGAAAAACTATTGGCAGTCTTTCTTGACTTAGAAAATGCCGTAGACCGTACTCTTAAATTTCTAATAATAGGGTCATTAAGAAGATATGGAATAGTCGGTAACACCCTCACCTTCATTGAAAATTTCCTTAAGACAAAGCGATTTAAAGTCAGATGTGGTAATTTTTTTTCCAAAGAATTTCATAAAGAAAATGGCGTACCACAGGGATGTGTTCTAAGTGCGCTACATTTCTGTTTAGCATTAAACAAGGTCTCGGAACACGTAAAATTACCTGTTCGTGCAAGCTATACGCGGATGATATTGTTATTTATTGTACGGGCAAAAACATCGATACATTGAAATCTAATATGCAAAATTCACATGTCGACGTAACTAACTGGATGACTAATAGTGGCTTCAAGCTATCTGAGACTAAAACGGTTGCAGTCCTTTTCGCAAAAAGAAAGCCGATATCACCTCCGTCATTAATGATAAACAGAAAACCAGTTACATTTTCAGATTCGGTCTGCTATTTAGGGCTCATATATGACAAAACTCTAAACTGGTCATCTCAGTTAAAAGCATAGAAAGCTCGGTGCAGTAAAGCATTGAGCGTTCTTAGAACTGTTAGCTCCACATCGTGGGGTGCTGACAGGGTAAGTATGCTTAAGCTGTACAGAACACTAATACGTTCAAAATTGGATTACGGTTGTAATGCGTACGGATCAGCTTCTCATAAACATCTAAGAATGCTAAACAGTGCAGGCATAAGATTAGCAATGGGCGCTTTCAAGTCAAGCCCGGAAAATAGCTTATATGTCGATTCGGGAGAACTGCCACTAACCTATCGCAGTGGAATACTAGACGCAAAGTTATTCTGTCTATGCCTTCGCATCCGCTGAATATCTTCTTCCCGGCCAAACGGCTCATCCCCGCAGAAGTTTATAACAATACCACAAGAAAACATTTTCCAATCGGCGCCTCTCATATATTCTCAAATTTTAGATCATCCATCATTGACTTTAAGAAAATTCAAGGCAGAACTGTAAGCTGCTCCCCTCCTTGGGTTTTCCCTAAACCCAATATACATCTATCCCTTACAAAACTCCCAAAAAATATAACACCTCCCATACAATACCAACAAGAATTTTTGAATATAAAAAGTAATTTTAACAACGCCACATTCATATACACAGACGGATCGAAAGGCCCGGATGGAGTCGGGGCTGCCTTTGTATGCGAAGAAAGAAAAAACTATTTCTCACTTTCACCCATTTGTAGTAATTTCTTTGCGGAGTTGCTTGCCATATATAAGGCAATATGCGATACCTTGAATATAATAATATGTACTGATTCCCTATCCGTTTTACACGCCATTCAAAATTTTTTCACCTATAATGTTCTAATACAAGGAATATATTACCCTTTAAGGAATCATAAAAATTTGGGAGTAGACATAGATTTTATGTGGATACCTAGTCACTGTAATATCATAGGAAATGAAAATGCTGACAAGGCGGCCAAAGTCACTACATCCAAAGGTGCAACGAGATCTCACGTGGTGACCTTACCTCCTTAATAAAACGTAACATCTGGATGCAGTGGCAAAGGGAATGGGGCAGCATCACAAACAACAAGTTGCGCTAAATAAAACCATGCGTAACTGCATGGAACTCCTCCTCCCGCAAATCAAGGAAAGAGGAAACTTTCCTTGCAAGATTAAGAATAGGACACTGTCGAATCACACATGGGTACCTCATGAGACGTGAATCCCCTCCGAACTGTGCAACTTGTGGCGTGTTTCTAACCGTGAAACACATACTCACTGAATGCAGAACATTTAATCATTTAAGGGACAAACACAAACTAACGGACGATATTTACTGCACCCTTAATGACGATAGTACCATTTCCATTCTCTTTGCTTTTCTAAAGGAAATTGCTTTTCTAATATCAAAAATATAGTTTCATGTCATTGATATTGAGTCCAGTTCAGAAACTCGTAAAATAATCGCATAAAATCCAAATGACATTATGTTGTCGCGCTTGTTGGAGCTCGGGATCGGTAGGGAGCGGGGCCATGTGACTGGTCGGGGGCGGAGGCGCGTCGGAGGAACCTACAAGGGCAAAGTGAAGCTCGGGGCCAGTACGGATGTGGGAGTGGAGGCACAGCACCCGTACATCCATCGGAAGGCCTAGTAGGTATAAAAGAAGTTAAAAAAAAATTGCTCAAATGTTTCGTTTCATCTTTCCTATTTAAATTTATTTAAAAAATTAAATTTATAGCAAAATATGGGTAATTATTCAATCAAAACACACACGAAATATGCAAAGAAAGAAAAATTAAAACATTATTTACAGAATCGAAGGAAAAAAGGTAGTAAAAGAAGAATATTTTTTGGGGGAAAAGAAAAAAATCTCTTTTAGTTTTTATGAGTATTCCTGTTTTTAAATAGATTGCAAGGCTCACAAAGGGAATCTTGATTGTTTCTTGAAGAATTTGACCATATTTCTTCTGCCTCGGCTTTACGTTCGGAAAAAGGGCACTACTTTGAACTTTTAAATATTTTACAAATCTTGTTTACGACTCGATCCGGATCCTCCTGTACATCCGGTACTAGCTAGCGTAAGTCCTCCGGATTGTGGTTAATAAATTTTGGAGCTTTGTTCGTATAGAATGAGGGGCATAAATCTTTCGGATTGGTTGGTTTGACGTCGAGAGAGCATGAACTTACGGTAAACCTATTCTCTCACAGAGTTTTGAGTTATGATGTTGAACCTCTCGATTTCTGTCCATCAGTCTGCCTTCTCTCTCCTCTCCCTCTCACTCTCTCTCTCTTTCTCTCTCTCTCTCTCTCTAACTCTCTCTGTCTCTTCTCCCTCTCCTCTCTCACCGCTCACTCTCTCTTTCTCTCTCTCTCAAGTTTTTAAAACACCAGTTTTTTAATTCCATTGTTACTTATTATAAATTTTTTATGTTATTTCATATTCTTGTCATTATACATAATATTTATTATAAATAATTTTATTATTTATTAGTGTTTCATGTTTGTTTATAATAATTCAAAAGAATAAAAGAGCCGTAATGAATTAAAAACAACAAAACAATCATTCTAAACCAATTATAATCTAAGGTTGTCAGGATACTAATCCCCACTACCTATTATAGTAGACAAATTAAATGTTATCCATAGCAGAAGAAAATGAAATGTTTCAGCATATTTATGTTAAAGGTGTTTGTTCTAATTTTTATTGTTTTTTCACAAGTTTTTTTCTTTATATTATGCCAGAACATACAAAAGAAACGCGTCTGGAGATTTCGTGTACGCAAAAAATAAAAAGATAACAAAACAATTAGTTCTTTCTTGACCCTAGACCATCGGTAATATGCAGCGAGTCGTTTTTAGATGTCCCGGCAAAATTTCTCTTGAACCAGTGACGCTATAAAAAAAGGACATTTTTATATTTTTTAGTCTAGTTTCAAATTATTACCCTTTTTTTTAAAAAATTATACAGGGTACCTCAGGCCCAGTCCAACTTCAAAATGTAAAATACGACTCTATTCATCCTGACACATCATTTTAATCGATTTTTACGCTGATAACAATGGTGCAATCGCATTTCAAATTGGTCAAAAAAATGACAAAGTTATGGAAAAAGAAACCGGCAGCGTTATTTCGACGAGCTGAATAGTATACTGTGTTCCGATTTCCTCTCTCCAAAATGTTGGAAGGGTCAGGTTTTTCCAAAAATAAAATTAGAGATGTATTCCGGACCTACAATTTTAAGCCATAAAGTTATGGCAAAAAGTTTGCAAAAAAATTTGGTTTGCTATTTGTTATGTGTCAGAATG
Organism: Cimex lectularius; assembly: GCF_000648675.2. Classification (NCBI taxonomy): domain Eukaryota; kingdom Metazoa; phylum Arthropoda; class Insecta; order Hemiptera; family Cimicidae; genus Cimex; species Cimex lectularius. The sequence continues at coordinate 287,312 of NW_019392757.1, read as the reverse complement.
TATAGGGTCGTATTTCAAATTTTGAAATTGAATTGGGCCTGATGTACTGCGTACAATTTTTTCTCCAAAAAATAAAAATTTGAAACTAAACCAAAAAATATGAAACACAATTTTTTTATTGCGTCATTGATTCAAAAGAAATTCAGCCGGGCTATTTAGAAAGTACATCTTGTACTAATTGATATAATCTCTTATGTGAAATTTTCTTCAGGAGGCCATGCGTTGCATGTGACCATTTGTGTGAATATCATCTATATAAACCGCAAGATTTACGTATTGTTGTCTTATCACAACTCAATAAACTTGTATGGATAGTATTTTATAAAAATATAAACAAAACGAACTAAATATTGAGTCTCAATTTCTTCATGATTTGGCAATTTTTCCCTGAGGAAATTTGGAAGGGAAAAGTAAAAACTGCCTTTTCATGATATTTTCCAAGCTGTATTTTCTGATTGAGAGAATAGCTTTTATTCACGGTTTCTCATCCGGATTTTACGATCTTGTTATCACCGTCCTTGGCCCGAGCAAACCGTCTTAAGATCAGGCGACTGGCATTTGGATTCGGCTCAATCCATAAATTGTTCAGATCATAAATCCGTCGCCGAACCGAATCTGGGCTCCTTTTCGTCTTCTTATCCCAATCCTAGGAAACAGAGATATGATTTAAATCACACCATTAAATCACATTTATTGTCCTTTTCTGCGTCCATGAAGTCATCTTTTACCGTGATCCATGAAGGATCATTTTATTCATATTAGGTGCTAATTTCTAAAATTTCAACTTATGGTAATTTTCTGCCTGATTTAAGGAAAAGTTTATTTAACTGATTGAAAAGATTAATTTTCTATTAACAAATTATTTTTAAAATTAAGTTTAATGTTGTGTCTTGCAATAAAATATTCTTTTTAAAGCAATACAAGTAATTTAATACAGTTAATTTTTGTCTATCATCTTTGTTCATTTCAGAAGACTATATTCCAACTTTAAATTCTTGTCGTTTTTTTAGATGTGATAATACATGATAATAGTTTAAAATTTAGTGCAAACTAAGTCAGTTTATTAATGTCATTTTCGTCATATTATATTATAATATTGTTTATACTAATTCAGATATCGTGAGATGCGGTCGGGTGTGATGTAGGTTTCAGAAAAACATTTTCTTTATCGTGCCAACGTTTCGATCTTTTATTGAGATCATCTTCAGGNCGTTGGCACGATAAAGAAAATGTTTTTCTGAAACCTACATCACACCCGACCGCATCTCACGATATCTGAATTACTATCGATTAACGGTCACTAATCTCTACACATTGTTTATACTTAAGAAAATAATACCCTTGCGCTCATAGTGATGAAGCTTAAAAAAAAAACACTTTTTCTTCAAATTAAAGATATCACTTTTTTAATTTTTTAAACAAAACATCACTTCAACATTGTTTTAAGAAGTCCCTCAAGTTTAATTTTAAGGAGTAGAACAACAGACATATCTGTTCCTTTTCGATTCTCATAGCCTAATCTTATTTTTATTTTCATTGTTATTGATTGATTATAAGGTCATCTCCGCACACATATGCGCACAGAATTGAACTTCATGATACCTGCTTTCGATATTGGAAGTCCGGGCTCACCCCTCGATCTTAACCACTGCCCAATCGCAACGCATCAGATATCGGTTTTTAGACCGAAATTCACTCACAATCTCACTCTTAAATACAATCTTGCCCATTTCCATTCGTTCAAGAAGGGTGTCGAAGGGGTACTCGTTATTCGGCAATCAGCTTTCTCACAGCACATATTCACACTAATAAATACATTCACTCTCAATATAAACCAAAGGGAACAAAAAACGATATCACGCAATAAAACAGCCATTGTTCCTTAAAATACAATAAAAAATAAAAGACCCAATTGTTCACTGCCGAGCTTAAGCACATTTCTCATTGCGAATGGCGTTCCTACACGCTCGTTATAAGGAGCCAAAGAATGTTTCCATTCAATCAAAAAGAACACGTCAAGCTATATTTGGGAAAGTATAAAAATACTGTGTCAACCGCCAATGACTCTCATTTAATCGAATGAGAAAGATTCCTTATCATCGATTCAGATCTCCTGAAGAGTCACCCATCGACAGTGTTCTTGGTATGTTGGAAATTCTCTTCTGATCCAAATCACTAACGCAGCCATTTCTTTTTGATCAGATTTTTATTGCATTGGGTGAGAGCCGGATCGCGGTGGCTTGGTCTTGATCTTGGGTCTCGTCCACCCTCGTCTGATTATTCGCTACCGTCGAGGCAATTGTCCCGGTAGTTATTGCCAAAAAATGTTCAAGTCTTTAAACTTAATAAAATATTACAGGATTCGCGAATTCATACGTGCTTAATTCTTCCACACATTATGAATGTTTCTGGTGAACATAGATTTTAAATATGTAGTGTTATATTTCTTTTATATAAGGAAATCACATTGACGGGTTTATAATATTTTCCCTTTTTTTTAATAGCGGATTGTTTTTCTTAAATCCTATAAATATTTTTCCATTATTTCTAAACTTATACATTATTCATGAATGTATTAAGATAATCAGATTCAGGTGAATTACCTTTTCTCACACGCGACGAAAGGGCAAAAAAAGTTGATAAGGTTCGAAAATAAACATTATATTTCATATAATGATTAAAACATTATTAAAATGTACTTTTTAATTATTAGAACTGCATCAATTTGTGCAACAAGAAGTAATATAATGTAATGTTTAACTTTTCATATCAACTTAACATTTTTTATTATCACTTAGACAATCCTCCATTGATTATCTTAACGTAATATTTGGTTCGTTTTAAAAGTAAATTAGAAGTCTCACTTGTGTTTACAATTGAATTTTGTAAATGAATTTTTGGACAGTCAATCCCTTCTTTGTTGGTTTTACTGTAAAACTTCTTTCTAACGTTCCAGTTGAGTCCTTAATAGTTGCGCATTGAAGATGTGTTATTAGGAGAAATTGTTCCTTATATTCCACTAATTGCCGACGGTTTTATTTTTATGCGTGACAATGCAAGGCCCCACATAGCCGTTATCGTTGGTGACTACACGAAACGGCTTCAATTCAATGTTCAGGTGGCTAGCCGACTTAAACCACGCGATCAAACGCTTCGCAGACGCCTAACTACAGGGAATAAAACATACAATCTGGGGTTGATGCCAGGACATACCAAACACGAGAAATTTGGTGTATTGTGTAAATATAGAGGCCGAATTAGGTAATAATGTTTGTGGTGTAAAATATTTCTTGCTTTTTTAAATTTTTTGATTTCTACCATATTCACATTCGTACATATTTCAAATGTCATTACAATTTTTTTTCACGCAGTCACAACATTAACACTAATGCTAGCGCTGCACTCGGATGTCACATGCCATGAGAAACCAGCCAATGCAGGCTCAACCTAAATGGAATTGACATAAATTAAAAACATTACATAAATTATTGATGTAAAAATGACTGCAGTATTGAACATAGTTTTCAATTGTTATGTTGTTATGATAGTAATTTACAACAATATATAATGATTTCCAAGATACTATCATTAAGATCCTACGTACTATCAGTCAGCCATTCAGGCTGACCTGTCATCAAGTGAATAGTACCCTAATCGGATGACGAGAGAGGTTTAAATTTGGCGCTGAATGGTCAACTAATTAATTTACTTTATCTGCCACCCTCCGACTTATCAGATAAGGGATTAATTTTAGAAAGACTTGTATTAGTCATTCCATGCGGCTGTTTCTCCCATTATCCATCGGATCCTGCAGAAAGATTGCTCTAATGGTTTCTGACCCGAGGGGCAGGTGCAACTCTAATTATCCAGAGATCCACTATCCCGCGGTGAATTCACCCTCCCTCAGGGGGAGAATGTTGTTTGCAAGGTTACTGACCCTTTGTAAATATTGTAAATAACCAGGGGTGTTCCTCCCCATCCGAAAGCATTCACTTTCTCCGCTATGCACTTGTATTTCGGTCATATATCTAAATTTCAAAACATCTTCGTTCTGTGACACTTGATTGGTATTAAAAAAAACACCTGCAAAAATGGTGTGAATGTTTAATTGTCACATTTTCATACAAATAAAAGTCAGCTTTATTTACATTTTTTATTTAACAAAAGTATCTTACGCAAACGACATATCACAATTAAAACGTTCACGATTTGAAAGTAGATTTGTTCATCCAGATATAAATAAGGCAGTTTTGTATAAGATTTTCTTCGCTTGTGGGGTGAACAAAGTTTGAAGGGTAAATTTGTTGAACTAATTAAGAACAGAGCCTTTGGTAATTAACTTGCTTCATCTCTGAAACCTCAGAGATAGTTGACCTTCCATTAAGCGTTACTTAGTTGACCCCAGCTAGCAAGTTCCGAGAATTATTCCTCTTACAAACTTTTTCATGTAACAGAAGTTGTTTGACTCCGTATCTAAAGGTTTCGTAAATTAGAGAGTTAGGCGATGTTTTTCTTTTTTTAAGGAAACAAAAAGCTGGGAATATTGTCTTAAAGAAATGGGATTATCTCCTTTCAAAGTTTTGAACAAGTTTATTTTTGCATATATACAAGGTAGAACACCTCCTCGGCCTATTATGCTTCTTGAACAAACATCTATTATAAAGTTTGCAAATCAAGATCCCTACATTTTTGCTGTTATTTTTTCCAGCACCCTGGGCAAGATGCTATTATTTACTATTGTTTAAAGAGTTTCTGAAGTTCAGTTATTAATAATCTTTTCTAGGACATGATTTTTAGTAATTATTTTGTATGTTTTGTTGTTCCCATTTCAAAAATACACATTAATGATAATTTCAGTTTTTCTGAATAGCAAACAAGGATACGGTAAGGACGTGAGATCACAGATCTTTATGAAATTGTTTTTGGTAAGGCTAGGTCGAATAATATTAGACACTTGTCCAAGAGTTCAGGTTAATGGGCACTAGGAACTGAGAAAAAGTTGTCCATGGTAATTCAAGATTTTTTAAAGGATGTGCTTATACTTTTGCTGTACTGTGATTCAACTTTATTACCCATCGATTTTTTTAACCTAAAATAAGAAAATATTAAGCAGATTTGTATTAAATATAGTTAAATGGCTAAAGAGTTACCAAACTTAACAGACGTTACCAATAAAACAAATCCAAAACAAAAAACAATCAAATTTGTTTTAAGCACAGGTTACCACCTATAAATATAAAATTTTATCGCATATTCATTTAAATTCATACAATTTAAACATTCATTTAAAATATTCATTTTTGAACTGGATTTGTCGTGTGAATTTTTTCCTCTGATATCAAGTGTTCCATTTAAACATACATAACTCCTCCGAATTTGACCCGAATTCAACATTAAACAAACAACCGTTACAAATTTCGTGTTTTTTCAGGTTACATCAACAACGATTAAATGTTTTGTCATTATAAGTAAGAAAAAAATGCTCAAACGTTTAATTTTTATTCCTCCATTTTAATTTATTTACAAATGCGACGTTTATGTCATTAGGTATGTGGTTCTAAACCCCTGTAACGTTTTTGTTACATAAGTGGAGTCGGTGCAAAGTTGAAACCATTTTTGTAATTTTGCAAAACAATCGTAAAAAGTCAATTTTGAGAAATTACAAATATATATATATATACACACATATATTTAGGGTTTTTATAGTGTGAAAAACGAATATTAATTTTACTTCTTGCTACAAAATATTTTAACCTACTTTACTGACTCCGAAATACCTGAAGTTGATCACAATATTAAGGCAAGCTACCTGGGTCTTCACCTCCCATTAGATTAGATCATACTTATCCAACTCTCCTGCCCATATCTAATAATCTTCCACCACCAAAGAAGAAAGACTCTTAAAAAGAAAAAGAAGAAAAAAAATTACAATATAATTATATTTAAATACAATATTATATATTTGTTATTACATTGCGTACTGCAATAGGGTGTCCTTTTTAGAAGGCCCGGCTGAATTGTTCTTGAACCAATGATGGTATCAAAAAAAAGTGTTGAATATTTTTTAGTCTAGCTTCAAATTTTTACTTTTTTTGAGAAAAATTGTGCCCAGTACCTCAGGCCCAGTTCAACTTCAAAATTTCAAATACAACCCTATACATTTTAAAATAAGATTTTTTACGCTGAAGAGATTGGGGCAATCGCATTTTTAATATTCAAAGTATGACAAAGTTATGGCAAAAATTTTGAAGAAAAAACCAGTCATGTTGTATGAGGTTGCTGGGTTGTGATCGCCGTAGACATTGTATTTTTAATTGCCCCCACAGAAAATAGACTGTGGTGTTAAATCGGGTGATCGAGGAGGGCAACAGATCGGGCCATGAGGTCCTATCCACCCATCCCGGAAATGTCGATTCAAATAACGTCTCAACTGCAAAGAATTGAGTCCATCATCCATCAAGCTGAACACTCATTTTTTGACGTTGAGTATGCATGCCTCTAATAGTTGTTAAAACTTCCCCCAAAAAGTTGAGGAAGTGAGCACCATTTAAATTATTTTTATAGGAACCCTTCTGTGGTATAGGAATCCACACTATTAACGAATATCTCAGACAGAAGGACAAAAAGAAAATTAGTGAATTTTGGAATTCACTTATTGGACATAGACAATCCAAGAATCTTCTAACCAATTTTGGCAAGAAAGGAATCACAGAATGTGTCAAAGGAAGCAGGAACAAACTGCGAATCCTAACAGGACACTGTAGATTAAATGGACACCTAAAGAAAATTGGAACAATCCAAGATAGCACATGTAGATTCTGCAAGGAGGCAGAAGAGACACCAACACATTTACTAACAAACTGCGGAGCTACATTAGCCCGCAGCAGGAAATGTTTTGGGATGTATAATGTGACCATAGAAGAGCTTCAACCACTAAAACCGGGCCTATTAATCAAGTTTCTTGATGAAATAGGACTCACCGATGTGCTTTAGGCAGAGAACGGGGGATACAATAGCTCTTAAAGGGCGCAGTATACCATACCCTGAAAAAATTACATCTACATTTACATCTACATGGTTTTCGTCATAAAAAATCCTTTCAAACGATCTGTCAGGATGTGTAGGATCGTATATGGGTTGTTTAAACTTTAAGGAATATTGTCTTTATACCCCAGCTCAAAAATGGCTGCAGTGGTTTGGCTGTAATAATTGCAGTTGAAAGCGACAAAAATGGGTTTTCTTTCTAACTCATCTTTAGAATATACGATTTTTAAGCTTGTTTTCTGTACAAAACGAACTTGCCTAACCCCTATCTCTAGTCAAAAAATTATCTTTGCTACTTATGCAAATATAATCAAAATCGCGGTAGGTTGAAATACCCATGTCGAATTTTCAAGTGAATAAATCATCTACGCACTCTTTCCGTCTATTTGAAAGCCATTTTTCAGGCTGAAAAGTATAAAATTTAAATCTTGAATATATTTAATGAATTTTAAAAAGTTGCTTAGAGGTTGGGAAATTTTTCAATAATGCTTGATCCAATGAGCTTTCGAACAATATAGTTGTATGAATCGGTAAGATCATATCGAGGAGTTTGATACATCAAACTCAACAAGTTCGTTTTTCCGGAAAAAAGTTTCTTCTCCGCGGTGTGAGTTAGAAAACCAATTTTTGCTTTAGGCGTTCTACTCCATTTACCGCCTTCTATCATTCAATTGATTTTGCAACACGTAAAGTCCCATCCTGTGTAAGTAACATCCTAGTCGACAAAACAAAATAAATAAAAGTTGCAATTATCAGAGTATGGGGGATTTTTAATTTACCACATTTATTATTTGTTTTGATGGTGAAACTTAACAGTTTAGACTTTCTGTTTATTTTTACACATTTGCAACTCAAAGTTGTTCACATATTACACCTATTGTTAAGTGATGGCTGTAAAAGCTATAACATGAAGCATACTCAAGACGAAATTAAGGAATTTGTGGGTTGTACCCGTTCTAATTCGTTTCATTTTATTTATAATTATATATCTTGACTACTGTACTAATTTATTATTCTTAAACGGCTAAATAATGCAAAATTTATCATTTATTTAGGTTTTATCTTGAGCAATTACCAAATCTATAAATTTAAATATATGTTGCTTGTGTAGTTTTGTAATTGTTTCATTAAAGTATGAAATGGAATGGTATAAATATCCTCCAACAGATACTGAATTGAATTAAATAAACTTCTACTTTATAAATATTTGTTTTACACAAACAATATTAAATTTCCAAATCGGTTAGTCTTCAATAAATGAAAATATGTGCATCTTTCTGATAACTTAATTCAATTTTTAAAAATTCTATAAACTTTACGTTATAACTTAATTACTGCCCTTATAAATAATTGTACGGAAACTGTTTACGTATTTGAATAGAAACAAAACTAATTAATAAAATAATATACGTATTTGTAAATCAAAAGTGTTAGTATTGGTAACCAAACAATCACATATAATCATTTGATAATTTTTATTAGAAGAAGAATTTTTATTAAAGATGAAAATTGGATGAGAATGTGTTTTTTATTTTTGTTTGTTATTAACTTTTTGCATTTTACAACGTTAATTTAAATCAAATTCGATCTACTTCTATACTTCCTATTTTGATTAAAAGTTATCTTATTTATAATCAAGATTTGTTAGTTCTTCTAGAGTACAAACAATGGGCGAATTCTTCTCGAACCGGGCACGAATCACTTCCAGGGAAACTTTCGCTTCTGTCGAGCCCATCTACATTTTCTTTGAGGGGGTTGGAAATGCCTTGGGCGGAGTCGGTGGACGAATGACTTTCGGAGTTTCACTAAATGACCCACATCTATCTTCTCGATCTTCCCCGCCTACTCGACGATTCGGCTGGCCTTTCTGATCTGATATCTCTCGTAAAGTAATGTCTTAATAATTGATAACGGCATTTGACCTTTGATCCTTCTTCTCTTGATATACGGCGTCGTTAAAACTCAAACGGGCAGCATTTAAGCGTTGCGTTCAGCCTAACCCGTTCCATCAATAAAATATGTACTAAATCAAGAGTTAACTCAAATATCTATGTATGTAACATGCACCAACAAAATAGAATACATTAAAAATAATAAAAAGTTATTAATAATATAATATTGATTAATAAAATAATTAATAAATAAAAAAGGTAAATAAAATTAGAATAAATGTAATTAAACTTATGTAACCAATAGATAAATTTAAATACAAATGAAAACAAAATTGATTGGATGGAGCACAATGGAACAAAGATTCAGAAAGCTAGAATACTCGGACTCGCTCGTACGCCCGAAAAGAAAATTTGTTATTTCAAAAAGTATTTAGATCTGTTTTCCTTTTGTTTTACATTTTTCATTTATGGTTGATTATAAGTCAAATTATTTGATTTTCTTGTGAATTATATTTTTATTTTTATATAAATGAAATTTATTTTAAGTTCCAATCATTGTGTTGCAAAGTAAAAACATTTAAAAAATTAAATTATTATTTTGATTTCTTTTTCCAATTACAATAAATAAATAATTAAAAATACTATTAATTCTTATTTCTATCATATATTATTATTTGGAACCATTAATTATAACAATTATACCAATCAATATTTTCATTTTAAAACATACTATACGAGTAAGTTTAAAATTGTTCCTTCAACACCTCTAGGGCAAGTGATATTTTTCTTGTAGGGCCACAGTTCGAAGAGGAACACGTATTGTCCACAGAGAGGTGACAGATAAGTATGTATTGGGTTGTCCGGAAAATAATGCAGGATTTTAAGTTTTCATTAAAAAAAATCTATATAAAATATTCTGTTTACGTTTACAGGATTACTCATTTGTATNTTAATACCAAAATCCTGCATTATTTTCCGGACAACCCAATAGTACGATAATTTCTCTAACAACGTACATTCCACAATACCACTAAATATTATAAAATTACTATACTACTAAACATATGCAATACTAAAAATATACAGTGTTGACTCGTTAATGTTCATTCTGGTTTTCTTAGATATAACTTATCTTAAAAGAAATATTTTAAAAATTTAAGCGTAATGTTTACTTTCAAATATGTTAATAATTAATGTTTGTTGTTTTCAATTTTATAAACTTTTTTTAAATGGGAGCCGAAATGCATTTCATAAGCAGATTCAACAATTTCAATCAAGTTCAATTAATTTTATTAAACGTTGCCAACATCATTTCTCGACCAGTTCTGGAAAAGTAAGTAGCAGTAAAATGTTGGATCCCCTATTCCGCTTTTTAAGAGAAACGGGGGTGTTTCCTCACTTGTAAATAGTGTATAAAACGTGAATATCTGTGTAAATAAGTGTATCTGTGTTGTATTTTATTGTGTCGTGTATTTATTTGTAAGTAATTTGTTTATTTGTTTGTTGTAAGTGTTTGTCTTTTAGACTGTAGGGCCGATGGCGGAATATTGTGTACCCCATCGGCCATAACAGTGCAGTGAGAGGGGGCTGAAATGACTATTGTTCGAAGCCCCTGGGGGAAAAAAATTCAATTATTAAATGTTAAAAAACGTGAAACTCTGATTAATATATAAAAATATATACAAACCAAGTTATATTACAAGTGGCTGGAATTTTTTGCCTGTCAGCGTACAATTTATTTTCGTCCTTAATTTTAAAACATCTACTTATTACAATAATACATATGTACTGGAAGAAGAATAATTTTAAATTAGGGATTAATTTGTATGTCGAATATTATTTAAGTATACGTTCGAAATTGGGGATAAACCGAATTGGTTATATTATTTATCCATTTATCTCCATGTTTAATTATATTATTTTATTTCAATTTTTTTTAAACCAATCTATTTCCTTCCTTTGTTTAGAACGCTACTCCGACTCAAAATTGCGCACTATATACAGAAACTGCTGTAGAACCACTTTTCATTTATACATTATGATTCCATTTTGAATATGTAATAAAATCAATGGGAGGCTATGAAGGCAAACTATCCAAGACTACAGCGGTTATTCACGGTTTGCTCACTGGCATGCGCTTTTCTGGAAACGCGATCTTGACATATCCCTGACTTAAGAAAACACCCTCTTGCGGAACTGAGTTATTTGTTCAGACAAATAAACTCTTAAATGCTCACCATCGGGAGAATTGTTTTGAAACAAATAAACTCTATTGAACACTTAAAATCTACGGATTTAACACGACATGGTATTTTTTTAATTTACAGGAATGTAACTATAAAGACCCCACTATACCAGGGCTCCGCCTTTTTTTTTTTTTTTTTTTTTCAATTCACTGTAAGGTGACATTTGAAGTCAGCGTTATGGAGCGAGAGTAAGTCAACCAAATGTAATCTCTGCAATTCATGTGCTGTTGAGGACGTATTTCACTTCATGGCAGAATATTCATATTGAGTGAGATACGCTTTTCCATATTTAGTGTTGCTGTGTTGGAAATAGAAACATTCCTTCAAATATTGAAAGGATTAAATACGCATATTGTGGTGCGGTATGCGCGGCATGCTTGGAGATATCGGTACGATTTTGTAAGTTAATTTTCACCTTAATTTTAGTATAATAATAATGCATATATTTGTGGCAGAGGGTTTTATATCCATTCTGTAATGCTAGCAATTATTTGTTAGTTAATTGTGTACATATTTATCAATAAAAATATGAGTATCTATCTGTCCTTTCTTCAAAATATGTAGCAGTGTTGTGTTTAAATTTAAGCAACATTTAATTTGTTTTTATAGCAATTATTAAAAACTTAAAAGCAAAAATTAAAAACCACGCTTCACAAGTTATCAACCTTTACGTTTGGAAAAGATGTTTCTATTTGAGCTCACGCCCCTAAAGCTACTCTAAATTATTATTCTTTAAGAATTTTCCCTACTTTTTCCGATATTTCACCAATGTACTAATTAATCATATATATTGCGGGTACTGAGCATAATTGTTGATTCTTTTAAATTTAACGATGAGCATTACTATACTATAAATTCGGATAACTGCTAAAACAACTGTACCTTTTCAACCAGTGAACTGATAAACATCGAACATGATTACTCACCTTAATTATTTTTACATAGTAACTTATGTAATTTATTTAAATTATTTGCCAGGTGGATGATAAGGAATCAATTCATTTTTTTAAGAAAACGTTTACATTGTTAAATATAAAGAAAGTTACCACAATATTAACAGTTCCTGAAAAATTCCACTATAATTCAGAAATTATTTGTTTCACTTTTTGAATTTTTTTATACTATTTAAACTCGCTAGAATACTTTCTTTGGGGTTATAAAAAATTAGGTCAATGAAAATTGTACTCCCAGAGGCTTCCTCTCATGTGAACCCTAAAATTATTTAGCAATCCGTACCGGATGAATAGATGTACGATGAAACATCTGGTTACAGCTTATCGTCGATCAAATATTGTAAATAAATCCATTATATTTAGTGGTCTGATTGACCAAATTATTTTTTTAAATTAATTAATCTTTTTCTGCAAAGGTCTTGGTTGAAATGAAAAAACTAGTGTCACGAACGGGATTCGAACCCACGACCTTCGGCTCAATACGCCACTGCTCTAACCACTTGAGCTATCATGACTTCGATCCACTCGGACACCAACTCCCCATCTCAACCTACAACTTTTCGAATTTTCCCTCCTTTTTGCCATTTTTCACAAGTCGTGTAATCAGGATTCGATTCTCGGCGACATATGAAGTGGTCACGGAGAACTGTTAGTGAAGAAATACTTCGTTTTATTTATTAAATCTAAATGGATAATAAAATTATTTAGTGGTCTGATCGACATTGTAAATAAAGTTTTTTCTAGGCACTATTTGTCATAGTAAGTTGAAGTTATTCATATTGTTAGAGAGATATGAAAGTAATATATGTTGATTGGCGTCGTCAATGATTTATTATATATGGTTATAAATGTTTTGATTATTGTATAACTGAAACATTGGAGAATTTCAGTTTTAAAAAGTTTCAGTTTATATGCGGCGACATTAATACTAAACCGACTAGCTTTTAAGCGTTGCGTATAGCCTAACTTGAACAAATGAAATAAATATGCAAGGATTAAGAAGTTAATTAACTTATAAACGAAAGTAATAGATTATTTCATGTCCGTCATATTAAACTAAAATTTAACATAATATTTACAAAACTTATATTTTTAACAAAAATAAAGCATTTGACTAATTATATTTCTTACATTGGCTCATTAACAACGGCATTTGATCCTTTCCGTTGAAATACGGCGTCATTAATACTACACCATATATCGTTGACGTGTTGCCTTACCCCAAAATAAAACTTTTAAAATAAGAAATAAACTCAGAAATAAGAGATTTTCGGACCAAAAATTGCATTTCATAAATGTATAATGTTTAATATTAAACTATTTTTAAATAATAATAATACTTCTTTGCACCATGTGTACGAATTAAACACATTGCAAAGTAGTTATTCGCTATCTACGCCAGGTAGATTAAAGAAGGAGATTGGAGAAATCGTCTTATGACTTTTATTTGAAATATTTAGATTATTTGGATATTAGATGACGTATGGTACCTCACAGCTTCGCTCCGCATGTCCAGATAAGTCGAAATAATGTTTTGTACAGTGTTAGTTTGCTCTTTACAGTCATGTCAACGTTTTCACTCACGAACAGTCTGGAACGAGGTTTGGTCTTGATCAAGAAATCAAATTTAGCGCTCGACCTATTTTAAGGTCATTATCAGGGCAAAACAATCTTAAATATATCTACAGATTGACATAATTTTTTTACAGGCAGTCTCAAATTTTCTTGAAGACCAACGCAGTCACGGTCCTTGGCAATGTTGGGACTGAGTCGGTTTTCAAGGAAATTTGAGATCGCAGTAAAAAAAAAAACTTAAATATGTCAATCTGTTTTTTCTGAAGATGACCATAAAATAGGTCGAGAGATTGCCAGTAACAACTGAATTTGCTTTCTTCTTCAAGGCCATACCCTGATCCAGAGTTCGTGATGTCTGATTTCGGTCTTGTGCGTCTTCGTAATTGTCCAAAACGTTTATTTAGTTCTTATCGCTTAAGTCTTGTTTGAGGATTACAGGTCAGTCTACTGTCTAAGGATAGCCCTAAGACTACGCAGATATTTGTAGTTACGTTTAGTTAACGTATAAATGTGAGCAAGACTGTTTAAAGTGAACGTAATTTAGGTGCCTTTGTCTTCGTTCAGTTTCATTTTCCACCATTCTTCAATGAGTTCCAGACGCACCTGGATGTTGGGTTAGAGCTAGGAGATAAAACTGCATTATTGTATGCTTAACGTTTTTTAACGTTAAAGTTGCAAGAACAGTGGTTGGATGTATCGGCATATTAGCAGTATAATGGTATATATGATGGGAGTAGTGAGGAAAGGATGCCCCTGGCACAGATGATACTGGCACCCTTGACGGAGTCTGATGACGTCACAGATTACTACACTAACAACGCTCCCAGGTGTACTCTTTGTGCTCTAAAGCAGGGGAAATAGGGTCAACAATTCTGAAGCAGTCTTGTTTAAATATCCAAACAATTACTTTACGATATAATGCCAAATTTATGAGTATTGTGTGTGGTGTTTAGTGACCGTTAGTTAATGATTATTTGGAGATCATGAGATGCGGTCTGGTGTGACGTAGTTTTAGAAAAAACATTTACTTTTTTGTGCCAACGTTTCGATCTTTGTGTTGTGATTAGTGACCGTTAATCGATAATTATTCAGAAAGCGTGAGATGCGGTCTAGTTTCGATCTTTATTCATCATTTTGAATAAACATGAGATCATCTTCAGGGCCTGGGATTTATCAACGTTTAAACTCCTCATATAAAAATGTTTTCTGTCCCACCTTCCTTCCCCACTCTTTCAAAATCCAACTTATATAAATATATAACATCAATATCTCACTGGCACTCTCAACAGGACACCCAATAATGTACACATGTACACAGAAAACAAACACTTTGAGTGAGTACAAATACTTTGATTGAGTCTAAAATATCTAGCATTGAATAAATTCACTTTTATCACATCCTACAAGTATTTGTATAATTTAAACAATGCTTATAAATCCCAGGCCCTGAAGATGATCTCAATAAAGATCGTAACGTTGGGACGAAAATGAAAATGTTTTTATAAAACCTACGTCATCTTACGATCTCTAAATACTGTATTAGTATTTTTTTCTACTTTTCGAGCTATTGTTTATTACTTGAGCTTTTAAATGATTTGTGGCGTAATCGAATGATCTCCCAGTATCGAAAAGGCTTAAATTGCCACTATTGCTTAAGTAGTACAATAACTACGGTATACTGTGGTATATGATTAAAGCTTTATGTTATTCGTCATCGGTTTCCCATCGTTTTATTTATCTTGAAAATAAACATTTGTCCTTCTCAATTGATTGGACCAAAATGTAGAATAATAAAGCGGCTTAAATAGATTATTTTGTTCAATCATGTCAACAGATTGAGAAAAATGTTCTGGTTTTTCAGTATTAGCGGGGTACAATTTCCAGATAATGAAAATACTTCGTTTTATGCTGATAAATTGTATTCGTCTCAATGTGTTTCTCCCTTTTATTCCTCACTAAGTGCAATGAAATATTCAGCGAGAATTGATTGAATTTTTCAAACTGATGAAACCTAGAAAAACAAGAAGGAAATATTTGAAGTTGCCCCTTACTTACGGAATAAATTCGCCTGAGACAACTTTGATATTCACGCTTTATGTTAGATGCTGATAATAAATATGATTTTATTTAAAAAATAAAATAAAGTGCCACTTTGATTAATTAAATATATTTATTGTATCGTCCAGCACATTGACTGTTGAATTCTCTCGTATTTTTCTCGACCCGAAAAGGCTTGATTAAATAACATAATCGCCGTAGGCATGAGACTGAAGATCGTTTTACAAACAATTCCCAGACCCTTTGACCGACTGGATTTTTACATATTTGCTTTCCAACTTCCCTCCATCCACCGGGTTGTTTCTTTATGCAATAGTCATTGTGCTTTCCTCTAGAACTTCGTGAATATAAAGGAACCGGGATCTTCTTACAGTGTGTTTCGGTTTATAACGCGGGCCAGAAGGCTCGTGGATATGCAATTTTTCGTACAGTTCCGCAGGTTCGCAAAAGAGAAACAAACATAATATTGTTCCAGAAGCTACATTTCACTATACATGTATTATTTCTTCATGTATTGATTACATTAAACTTGTTGAGAGAAAAACCCATTGTTTACTATCAATACTCAATGCTCTGCCTCACAATCAATATACACACACACACACACACAATGCCATCTAACGTGGGCAAAATTAAATTCGAATGGTATTTTTACGGGAATTTTTACTAAAAGTATAACCTTTAAAATGTTAATTGTGACAAGTTGAGTTTTTCACTTATTTATTTGGACCCGATATGCAGAATTAGGGATGGTTTTTAGTATTTCTGTATTTTATATAACAAATAGCCAGTATCATTACATTCAATTACAATTAGTATATTATATTATTATTATTATTACATTCTAACTTATTTGTTATTATTTGAGAATAATAAAACCAGTTATAAAAATAACATACATATTTACCTGACATTCATTCAGTCATATTTCTTTATTTAATCTAACATAATGTGTAATATTAAGTAGCTTTAAAAGTCGTTAAGAATGAAAAGGGTTTTGTTCAAAATTATAATATAAAATCTTTACAAAAAATTTGTGAAAATTTTAATCAATATTCCAATCAAGATTTCTATTTGTTTTCCAATACGCATATGTCGATGTTTTCCGTACGTGACCGACTCCTACTTCATGCTAAACTATAAGACTAGATAAGTTTTTCTTATTTTTATACTCGTCCTAATTGTTCTAATAAAAGTTGTATTTAATGATATGGCGTAAAATTGTGCGCTGGCAATGACAAACTTAAAAATCTACCAAATCGTAACATTTAAGTTACAATAGATTATATGAAAGACAAACGTAAAAGTTAATGATTAAATGAAAAATAAAAATTATAGCACAGTTGTTTGTAATTTATGATCAGAATTGGATCCACATGTGTACCGTGTGCATAAACCGTGTCGGTAATTCATGTAGTTATAACTTCGCTAATGATATGCTGGTCCAACTGAGTTTAAGCAGAAAGCTTCTTATTTGAAAAAATATAGCACTTCGTGCAGTTATTTTTGAACAGGCTAAACTAAAATTTATATATTGCTTAATGCTTTTACTTGTTTTTACTTTGCACTTTATATTTCCCATAAGATTCATGTTTTAAACTTTATAGGTTTTAGCTACATGAATGCATTTAAAAATGCAAGCATAAAAACGTTTAAAAAAATTTTGAAAAAAATTGGCTGGTCCTGTAAACAAGGTTGTATCGTCGCCATTTGTTTGTTGGGCGAAGGTAACAGCAAAGATCAAAACTAGTTAATTACGACAGTGGGACCTCGGAAACTGCTGAACATTAGCGTGGCAACTCATCCCCGACCACACAGCCGCCCCTCGTACTGTGGCAGTCGCTGAACGTCCAATTGGGGATGGCAATCATCAACCTCCTCCGTCTACTCCAACAATCATCCGCCTCGTTGTGAAAACCGAAAAGATAATTTCGGCTTCCCCTTCTTTGAAAAATTAAACTTTCCACAAAAGAAAATCGAAGCGTCTCCCCTTTTGAACAGTTTCCTTTGGAGACTGAGTTTGATCAAATTCTTTGCAATGGGTGCATTTTCGTCTGTAAAGAATTCGATATATCAAAAAGTGATGAAAATGCAATGTTTTTTACACTGAAACGTTTGTCTTGTAAATGGTCTTTTCTTATTTCAAAATACCTAGATAAATAAAATAAATAAACAGTTTTCTCTGACAATACCTTTTTTACACATTGCTGCGTTAAAAAAATCGTTGATTTCAAAATTCTTTTTTATGGAAGTTCTTTTCAATACATCTCCTGTTATCAGGTCTGTCCTGAAATTTTCCTAGTATTAACTTTTTGTTTTGTCGCAAAAATTTGTTTTGTTTCTATGTTTTCCCTTGTCTAAACTGTCTAAAAGATCGGCATTTTGTTTGTAGGTTTAGGAAAGCACATAAATTTATTCATTTGAATCAAAACATACGTTCGGTAGTTACCTGGTTCGCCCGTTAGTTACTAGGTTCATATAACTGTAACTTTTCAATCTAAGTTATTTGACGTGTTACGCTCCTAGTACGATCGTATCTTTGTTCTTTAATTATACCGTTAATTGTACTGTTGGGTTTTGTTCGATCCAAGTAGATCGACGTTTGATTCAATGTACATTATTGTTTTCTTTACCTACTTTTCCGATATTTTGTACATGTTTATCTTTGTAGTAAAGTGATTTGGAATGCAATCAAATAGTCCTTTCTTTCGTTTATTTGTCTTTCCATATTTTTGAATCAACAAATAAAAGCAAGAAAAACTAATTTTTTTAAAAATGTTTAATCCTTTGATCATTAGCGTGGTGCATCGAGTGCATCGCATTTGGGTTTCTGTTCGTTTACTGTAATTCGTTTAATTGATAATGAATTGATTTACATTCCATTCAGTAATTGTTTTTATTTGTATATCTTTAATACTTTACCTAGTTCACATGTTTCTTCATTTTCTGAACTCTTGAATTTTAGTAGTTTCTCTTTTTTTTGGTTAGTTATAAATTTATTAGTAATTTATTTTTAAACTATTTCTACGATGATGTTAATTTTTTCGAATTTTCATATTAAAAAGTAAATCTGTCAGAGATGTATGTGTTTCCCCTTTTTTTGTTTTCTAGATGTTTATTTTTCCCTTAAATCAGATATTATGTTAGAAAGATCGTTTAAACATTGTTAAGACTGTAGTACATTAATTCTTATTTAATTGGTTTTGTGTATACTGCTGTAATGTAACCATTGCTCTTAATTTTTTAAAGTTTAAAGTTTATTGCTTTCACTATTGTTTGTTCACATTTTGTTTGTTTCGACGTGATTTTCTTTCATATATTTTTTTAAATTTTTTTAGGTCTTTACTAACATGGGCTTTTGTTGGTTTTATTAATCTTTACAATTATTACACTGTGTTTTCTTGCTGTAATTTTATTGTTTGCTCGATTAATTTATGTTTTCGTATTAGTATATTGGTATGTTTTACATTTTATTAATAAATCATCCTTCAATTTTTTTAAAATTTGTTTTTATACTACATCTCCCAGTTGATTTTTTATAATTATTTCTTGCTGTTATTTTGCAGTTCGCCTTTCTTTCCATTATTCTATTTTGTATTTGTCTGGTATTCTTTTTTTGGTTTCGTTGGTGGTCCTTGATTTTTGGATAATTTTTTAAAAATTAAATTAAACTTACAATTTCATCTTTCATCGCTATTTGTTTGTAATCATTTGTCAATTTTGTTTGCTACAGTTTATTTAACAAATATAATTGTATACATTATCCCCTGCATGCAGACGCAAATAAAAACTTTACAATTAAATATTATATCAATTGGTGTAAAGGTGATTCATTGTTATTTTCTAAACAAATACAGATTCGTACATTAAAATGTGTTATATTGTTTGTGGCCCAATTGTTTATATTCGTAGTAAAACGAATATTTTATGTGTGTGTAAAAACTTTTACTTGTTTATTTTTACAACGATTCGGAAAATGTCTCAGATTCGCAAGAAAAGTAGTACGTGGTAGGTAGAAAACCTGGAGATCTGTGAATTGTTAGGGCCGTGTGGGGCATAACGCATACGTGCCGTGTGTGGTTAGGTGGTTTTCAAACCACACGGCCCCCTGCCACAGGATCGGAAAACGATACATGCTTTGAGAGGATATGTCAGCAGTCAAGTAACAGAGGGCCAACTCCTTACCTGACAAGCTTATAAAGGGGAAAATCGGTTTATAGGAGCCTGAAAGATACCTTTTGCCAGCAGGAGCTCAATTACGTTTGTTCTAAAGAATTTTTAACTACAAAATCAACTTCCTAATTCCATACATGTAATTGTGGCTATGAGAAATATGGCGGTATTCTTGTCATCACAATTTTTAAGTACCTTTGGTTAATTTCTAATGCTATTAAAGCCTGCCTCACACATCCTCTTAAACATGGTTGTTTAAAAAATACGCATAATTTTTTTCATAGACATTAATTAACAGAATATATCGTATTACGCGTTTTGAGCTTACCTATTAAGCTCAAAAATCTGACTGATAAAAGCCAGCTAATACGGTAAATATACAATAATTTGAAGCAAGTTTTGATTTAATTACTTCGAAGTTATTGCAATCCTACACCCTGATTAAAACGACGTCCAACCGCTAATTTGGTGTCACTGAGGAGAGGGTCAGCACCAATTTATAATAATTTGTAAATTAAACTCAAATATTATTCCAATGGTAATACCGGGTTTCCGACTCAGAACCGCCTTTGGCCTTCGCTGCCCCCTTCTAATCATTGATCAGAAGTGCATTTCTGATTATCCTAGTTCGTCCATCATCTCTGCCGTTTGTTTTAGAAAGGTACAAATTTAAACCAAAAGAAGCTGACCCTAACGATCAGAATTATATCAAACGACAAAATAACAAAAACTTACAATCAAAAACCGTTCATTGTAGCTAGCCTGGCGAAAAATCTTCTAAAAAGAAAGACTGTATCTTGTTGTATAGGGCGTTTAGTCTGTAATGTACTATAAAAAATACCTGCAGATGTCGGAGATTTCAGACGTCTTGGATGTTTGTTGGAAAGTTTAAATAATTAAATAAATTCTACTTGCAATTAAGATGGAAGGATTTAATTTGGATTTATCAAACTGTTGTAAGTTAAATTAAATTAACTAACAATATTTCAATTTGAAAGCAATGAAAATTTTGTTTTTAGAATAATTTGGGGTACATCTGAAGTAAAAAAGAAGCGGGACTTCCTGACCAAATTATAAACCAGAATAGTCGGAACAGTGTAATTAGGGATGTTTTACTACCAAATAATTTTTCAAATTAACGTTTAAATAAATTGTTGTTCTACATATATTTAATATTTTCATAATATAAATGTACTATTCTAACTGGAGATGTGATAATACTATGAATCTTTTGATATTCAACTTTTTATTTGACGATCCAAAAGTATAATTTACATTAATAATAATTTTTGCTATCGCATGCATACTACCATTACCTTTTTTTATTTTGCCTTATGACATTATTAATTTTGATTTATACTAACATGTTTTGGGATGGTGCAAAAATAATTCAAGTTTTGAAAAGGCAGTTGAAACTATTTTCAATTTTTGTAAAATAAAGAAACTTTATTCGAAACATTTTCCATCACAATCTATACATCTTTGCGTGTAATACGAGTTTAATTCCGCTGACATAAAAATCTGTATTTCGACTCACAATAAAGTCTTAGAATGCGTTTTCGGCTTCACCACGTTCTTTAAAAATACCTCAAGAAGTGATCAAAAGGCCTAACATAAGTAGAAGTCTGTGGGCGAAAGGTCGAGTGAATTTGGAGGGTGCGACATCCTAAATTCCTACGTTTTCGCAGGGTTGGCATTGCGACATGTGGCCTGGCTTTATCATGAAGAAGCATTGGCGCCTTACGGTTTACCAAGGTTGGACCAAGGTGTTGCCCTTGTATTTTGTCAATTTCTTGGCAATATTTTTCTGTTGTGATAGTTTCACCATAATTCTGGATATTATAGCGAACAATCCCAGCAGTACACCACCAAACAGTTACCATAATCTTCTATGGGTGCAGATTTGGTTATGGGAAGTAATTTAGCGCTTCATCCTTGTCCAACAACTGACCTGTACGCCTCCTGTTATCAGAATCCATTTTTCATCGCACGTAATGATTCGATCTAGAAATAGATCGTTTTGGTGGCGCAACAGAGGCGCCACAATTTCCTGTTTTATTTTACGTGAATTTTCTTCAATCGTTTTAATTTGGTCGTCTTCCACAACGGAAGGCCTTCTAACTTTCTCCAAACCTCTTCTGATTTTCCAAAGATCTTGTCCGCCTTTGGTTTAACATGTAATAAACAATTAAAATTAGTCATGAAATGACGAAAGCAATAACTCAAAGTTTTTTTAGAAGCAGATCAAGAGATTTAGTATAGCAAATATGATAGCATATAAATAGACTCAAGGGGTGACGTTAAAAACTGGATCTTGAATGATATGGATTTTTACTACCCATCCTCTTCCTTCGAGAGATATACAGCGGAGTGCTTTTTGCACCGAAACAGGTAAAGTAGTAAGTTGGTAGTAACTTTAAAGCGTAGAAAACTACAAACAAAATCAAATAAGACAAATATGTGAATGTGAAACCAAATGTGTCAATACGTGTTAATCAGATTTTAATTAATTATACTTTTTAACTAAAGTTTTGGTTGAGTCGAAAAAGCAAGTGCCACGAGCGGGTTCGAACCGGCTACCATCGGCTATTATAGTCCATTGTGAATACTAAATCCATACATGGGTAAATCATATTGATTTTCAAAATGTTAAAATTTCATTAAATATTACAGTATTAATTAATGATTGTTAATGAAACTTTTCCAAGCTCCAACCTGACGTGAATTGAAAGTGTGGTGGTCCCTGAATTATTGAACGTTTCTCAGGAATTCCCTTATCTTCCAGGTCTGCCTATTTTGGTAATTTACATAAATACAAATTAACTTAATCGTAAACGAACAATCAGCAATTATCTATCGAATTAACTGCCCAAATCAACAATAAGCTAAACCAGAAAAATAATCCAAAAAAGATAGTTTAAGGTAATACAGCTGTCAGGGAGGGAGAGAGAGAAAGAGAGAGCGAGAGAGAGAGAGAGAGAGAGAGAGAGAGAGAGAGAGAGAGAGAGAGAGACGGAAATGTGTTACGTCAGTATGCATTTATGTCCAGACTGGAATTTTAGAAAAAAACAAACCGATTTTGTCCCTAGGAATATTTAAACTCTTTCTCTTTGTTGATTTAAATCCATGCTTCTTTTAATATATGCACAGTCTCAATTGTTGAAAATCTGTCTTGCTTTTGCATTGTGCTATTCAGCTTATTTAAAATGGTTAAATATCATATTTTTTAATATTTCGTTCATACCCTGTTCTTTTTCGAATTGTTAATTACAAAATTAAAACAAAATTACCATGAAAAATAATAGTCAAATATTACGTTCTGGAAGCTTTTTTTTTAAATTTGTCTGTCTAGGTTTACAGGAGTTACACATTATACATAGTTTCATACCAGAAGCTAACTCCACAAGTACAAATCGATCTGCTCATAATCAAATATATTTCCTATTATCAATTTTATTTTACTAGGATTCTGCCTAGAAATCGAATCGTTTGTATAGTTGTAATCTTTGCATATTATTATGAAAATTTCAGTTGTTTGCTGTCGAGGTAGCAGGATTTGGTAATGGTGGGTAACCAAGAAAAAGGTTATATCATTTTTAGATTAAGTTGGCCACTTGTGTTTTTTATTAGTAGTTATGAACCATGTTTTCCACTAGATCTGGGGATGGAATGAGTTGAGAGCTTACATATTATTACGACGGGTTCTGATGATAAGGCAGAAAAATAAATTACATCGCTGTAAGAAGCAAATTTTGTGCCTAGGTCAAACGGGGTATTGTTATTAACATTATAAAAGTAGACCTAAAATTAAATTTTAACGCAATTATTAAGTATTTTGGTTGAGCTTATATTTGTTGAATAATGCAGCCTTAACGGTTCACGACTTTTTTCTTTTTCCTGCGAGCCACCCTCTGTACGGTAGTTTTATAAATGGTTTTTTTCTTTTTCGTATTCTTACCCGGGATTGTCGATTTTCTACTTCGAGTGGGTGTCTGGTACTTACTTGGACCCGGCATTTGGATGACTACCCTGCTTTCAGGGGCGGAGTCGAATTCCGCCAGTTTGATCAAACTACCATGAGAGAAGGAGGAGGTGGATTGCTTTCGAATTTTTGGTATCGTCTTTTTCTTTTTATAAACGTTTCGTACAGGCTTTACTCTCTTCTTTTGTGACTGCATTTTCTTGGCGTTCTGCTCAATGATTGGATGATGATCTCTTCAGTTTTTCGTCGCCTTCGTCACAACTGCTCTGCAACTTCTTGTTCTGCGATTTTAAAACGACAGCTTGGATTTCAGCCCTGAGAAGAAGCTTTTGCACGGTGGACATTCCCTTCAGGTACGGTACGAGTGTTTTGAAGAAAACAACATCATCATCGTCATCGTCCACTTCTTCTTTTTTCTCAGGTGCTTTCTTCAGCTTACATTGCAATCGGCTGTCGGATTGGTCGTTCTGCGGTGGATCGTTCTGCTGGGGTTCCTTAGTCGGTTCGGAATTGGGCTCAGACGTTTCTTTTTCTTTTACCTGCTTCGCATCAACCTCATCGATCTGCTGTTTTGGCATGTCTCTACAAAAAGATTAATTTGGTATAATTCAAAATTCTCATACTCAAAGAAAGAAATTATAAGACACATTACGTACATTTGTTGAGCTCCATTTTTTTTGGAATTTTTCTTTTTTCGTTTCACTACCATCTTGCTATCATGTCGCTATAATTATAACATTTACAAAAATAATTACACAAAGAACTCAAGGAATTAACGCTTACCTTACTCTTGAACTTCCTGATAAATTCTATTACGATCGATTTAAGGCATACCGGTTGCAATGTTCATGAACTTGGCTAAAGTACTATATGATAATTTCAGCTGACTAATCACATGTTTTAGACGCTGTTTCAAAATCAAGCTGTATTAAAAAAAAGCAGTTTAAAAATAATATATTTTCACATCAACTCGATAGACAATACTATATAGATATTATATACATTATGTTTACACAAATCGATTATTAATCAGAGTAAATATTACGTTTATGGATATAAATGTTCAATATTGTAAAAAATTAAAAACTTAGATAAAACACCTGCGGCTTCAAAAAATCCAAAATTTCTATCAACTATAACTGCGTTTTTAATAAATAGGAAAAAATAACATATAAACCGATATCTCAATTCAACGAGTCATCAATGACGTATAAAGTCTCTAAAAATACAAATCGCGAACTGTTCAAAATCAAATAATTTCATGTTAATATAAACATCTTCCAATGGTATTGGGTTGGTGCAAAATTAATGCAGACTTTGAAAATTTGTTTTATTTTCGGAGGTGCTTGTCATGTAAACAATGATAAATCATCAAATCTAATTTATGGATTATAATACACACTTTCAACTGTTATCTTTCATACAAAACCTTTTAGTTTATTATGAATATTATAAGAGTGAGGACCTGCGATATTAAATACGTCTAAACTAGATTTTCGTCAAATTTATTTTTACGAATATAAAATTGGGCGAAGTGCGTCCTAAACAGCTAATAACATCAATACAGTTTGTAGGGAGGGAAGACTAGCGAGTGCACGGTGCAGCGATGGTTTCAGATATTTCGATCTCAAAGCAGGGAAGGTCCTAGGTAAGCCTTCGTTGTGGACATCGAACAACTCAAAAAGTTGATTAAAGAAAATTCACGTAAGACAAAACGGGAAATTCTCAACTCAACCCATGTTCGCCCCCAGGTAACGCGCACTAACTGAAGCCCAAAGAAATCGACACTGAAATTTGTACGTCTCCTCTTTTGCGTCACCAAAATAATCCGTTTCTCGAACGAATCAAGTCCGCTGAGAAATGAATTCTGTACTATAACGGGAAACGTACAGTATACGTAATAAAATAACAGATCAATGGTTGGACAAGGATGAAGCGCCAAAACATTTCCCTAAATCAAATCCGCACCAAAAAAAGGTTATTGTGACATTCGGTGGTGTACTACTGGGGTTGTTCCCTATAACTTCATGAATTATGGCTAAACTATCACAGAAGAAAAACATTTCCACGAAATTGACAAAATGCAAGGGAAACTGCAACGTCTTTGTCCAGAATTGGTAAACCGCAATGGGCCGATTCGTCTTCACGTTATCGCCAGGCCACATGTCACAAGGGCAACCAACCCTGCGGAAACTTAAAGACCTAAGATATGAAACCTTGAAGCACCCTCCAAATTCACCCGACCTCTCGCCTACAGACTTCCACTTTGTTAAGCATTTTGATCACTCTTGAAGGATACAATTTTTAAAGAACGCGGTGAAGCCGAAAACGCCTTCCAAGACTTTATATACATTAGCAAAGACGTATAGATTGTGACGGAAAATATTTCGAATAAATTTTCTTTATTTTATAAAAATTAAAAACCAGTTTTGGCTGCCTTTTCAAAACCTACATTATTTTTGCACCAGCCCAATAAAAAAGAAAATTCGTATAATCCAAGCGGTCATAAATTATTTGGCAATTTCCTACCGGTCCAAAATATTTTAAATTCCTTGGTCATTTTCAACAAATTGCAGTAATAAATGTAAATAGTTCTTTGAATTAATTAATATTTGTATGTAATGTCTTGGTTGAAATAAAAAGCTAGTATCACGATAGCTCAAGTGGTTAGAGCAGCGGCGTATTGAGCCGAAGGTCGTGTGTTCGAATCCCGCTCGTGACACCAGCTTTATCATTTCGACCAAGTCCTTACATAAAAATATTAATTAATTGAAAGAAGTAATTTGGTCAATCAGACCATTAAGTATAATGCATTTAATAATGTAAATAGTGTTTAAAAAAATCGATGTAGGATTTATATTTCTTAGCGAAGCGATAATTATGTATATATATATATATATATATAGTAAAGAACTAAAAGGAGAAAAATTGGATTTGAATTTGAAAAATAGATGATACTTCACGCAAGAATGTATAGAATGTTTGTAAAAAGGTTTCCTCATATTTCTTCCCCCTGTACAAGATTAATAACTGAAATCTTTAGTAGAACACAATCCATGATTTATGACAGAAAATAGGTCATATATTTAATAATTTGTAGAAATTAAATCATTATAACGTTTCGATCCTTGTGCCACTTACTTATTTGATACTGAATTTGCCGTTGTCAATTGGTATTTAAGTGTCAAGTATATTATAAAATTTATTGTAGAGATATGAAGTGTTGTCTGACGCGATACAATTTGGCAATCAATACTAGACAAACCAAATGAGACTTTAATAACTGTATTAAAACTATGATTATTGGTTCCTCAGTAGCGTTTCGGCATCGACACTTTACTAAGAGATCTTCAACAATCCTCTTACTCATACTTGTCTTCGTGTGAAAATGAATTAATTAAGAAAAATCACTCTACCCAAAACTACCCACACATTTAGTTTAGTTCAATAGTTCAATAATATATCGATCACATCTGTGGATAATGGTATGTGCCTTAGGGCAGTGCTTCGTAAAGGGCCGGCAAATAGGCAGCCACACTTTTAAGAAAACAGGAGAGTTCGAAGCCGCCAAAACGCTCTACGTGTGCAGCATGTTTAAAAAGGACTAAAAAATCTTGTGTTGGTTTGTTCATGAGTTGGCGTCCGTTAAACAGGGTTTCTTTAATTATTATACGTATATTGTCTTGAAAAAATTTAAGTCATAGTTTCATTTTCTCATTTATAATTATAAAAAGAGTTATTCCCTTTTCATTTTTATTGTAACAAATTACCATTAATCTTATTGATTCTATTGTTTATTTTTAATGTAAGAAGATTTTTCTTTGTTTTACGATTACTGTAAATATTCTGTAGAAGCACAATCCCCCAACTCTACAACCTCTACCTGTACCAGAGTTAACGCTCTGCCTTAGCACTCATACATACGAAAATGCTTAAGAACTAATTAGCCAAGCTTATTTGGACTAGTGATTGGTGGAGTTTAGTCAAACATATAAGCCCCATCCAAACTGCCCAATCCTTAATCCTAAGAGAAATCCTTCATGTTCCATTTTATTTGTCCAACAAAATTACCCATACCGATATAGATATTTCTTTCGGGCGAAATGTAATACGCTCCCGTTAATGCAAATTTCATAAAAACCTCCCTACCTCCATAAATCCTCAAATCCCAATGAATTCCCTCAAATCCTACTCGCCGGCTAAAGAGCTGATAGCCGCGTGATTTACTATCCATAGACATTGACAGTGATGCTGACACATGTTGTATTGAAATAGACAACACGAAATTGGAGTGCTCCTGGACACACCATGGGTAGTTTTTATTTCAAAATTCTCAGTCCCCCCCCCAATTTGTTGAAACTGTGTAGTGTGCTAAGGAAGCGCTCAACCCAAAAACTGTGGAAAGAACTATGTTAAAGTCAACTTAGATCTTATTCAATTCAGGGATACAAAAATGGTATATAATTATTTTTTGATCTATCTTATTTAAAATGATTAAAAATAAATTTAACGAAAACCCGAAATTATTTCACTTCAATTCGATATATCATGTTCCCATCCAGTTGAATTACCACAGGTAGCCCGGACGGACTTGATAAATGGAAATGATATCGACTGGAAAGTCGGCCGTGACGACAATAAGGGATATGATGAAGGTCCTAACTTTATATCTAGATGTACCAAAAACAGTGTTGGCCATTTTATGTAAAGCTTTCTCCAAAGATAATTTATCGGCTACCTTTCCGACAAAAATCATTGTTTCACTCTAAAAGTTTGTTGGGTAGTTGTAATTGGTAGTGTTTTTTTTCTATAAACTTATACAAGACATATATCGTTTTTATGAAAAACTTTTTATTATAACGCGGAATATTTTCCCTATGTTCAGCTGTTCACATTGTAGATTGTATTTTGTAATATATAAATAATAACCTGTTAACTGAAAATACATTTAGTTAAATATGTGTATTCTTTAAAGGCAAACCTCAACAGTATGTATGTATTAAATGAGGATAGATATACATATAACAAATTACAAAAATTAAAACACGTTTGTAAGTTAAATAGGCAAAACATTGTTTAAAAAATTGAAACAAGTTTGAAGCATCCTTCCCTTTTTTCGTTTCATTGGTCATTTAAAACTCTAGAATTAATATAACAAGCAAATATAATGGTGATAGAAAGGGGATTTTTGTTGACTGGGTGGACAACATTTACATATTACATTTCCTGTGTGTAATGTTTTAATGACTTCTGGAAGAGTGCTGTGGTGAGATATCAGATCCCTGCACGAAAGCTTTATCCTGTATGAGCTGGTATGTAAAGAACTCCGCGTTTTTTTTTTATATCATATGTACCTGTCAACAGTTTCCGACGATATGGTAACATCTTGGTGTCGTGGATTGCACGTGAAGTTGTTAGCCCCGCACTTTAGGGTTCTTGCAGAAAGCTGGACGTATTTAGTTAATTTGCAGTCAAATATGAGTGGCGGTTTTAGGGTTCCTTTGGTTGGGGGAGCGGTTTCGACATCGTTTGTTTCTGACAGTGCGGCAAACGGTTATAAGTAAGAAATCCTGGAGGAGCAGTGTCAGCCATCCCAGTTGTGGTCAGCAGTGCTGGATCGGAACACGTTGAAGGTTCTGTTGTGAAGGACGAATTTCCTCAGTTGGAGAACTAAATATGGTAGTGCGGTCTTACTCGTTCTTCTCATTCTAATACATATTTATCTTAAATTAATTTTCTAACTCTAGCAAGATGGAGTTTACTTATCCAGTTCTCCAGTTACATGTTACATTTGTTTAACATAATTGTTACATTATTCGGAAATCGTGAGACCGCATCGTCTAATGGTCACTAATCACCGCACATAATTGTTACAGTTTAAATATAATTTTTACAATTTATTCGATTATTTTAGGTTATTGTACATTTTTACATGTGAACTTTAAAATTTAAATTAAATCGACATTCACTACTTATAAATGATTAAAATTCTTATTTATGGGGTCCCATCATCTTCACAGAAGCCAGTGAGCTCCCTTTACAAATAACAGACTGCACAATTAGCCTTATTTCCTTCTCAAAAATGAAATATTCAGAGATTAATTGTTCCACGTTTGAGCTACTGGGTTCTCACGTTGGCATCTGCATGTTTCATCACCTACGATTCCGAATATGTGCATATACTGTATGGTTTTTTTATTTTTTATTTTATTTTATTTTTTTTGTTATTTATTTATTATTTTTGCCGGCTAACTATCAGGGTCATCGCCCCCGCCCCACATATAAAGCCTTCTCACAGTTGTCTTCTTAGTTATCTTATGTGTATATTCTTTTGTGAGTTTTCTTATGCATCAACTAAACGACTGTTGCCTTCCGATTCACCTAATAGGAGTTTGTAATCTTGTTTGTTGTTACCCTCCCACACGTGATAAATTAAAATACATAAATATAATATTTACACACATTTTCATAATTCACATTCATACTAATTTACTAACCTGCACTACAACTAAACTGGAGGTCGGAATATGTTGTTTTCACCCCTTCAGAGGACTTATTTTATCTTGTGTCTGAAGTCTGTCTTCTGCGGTGGGAAAAGTCTTTTTCATGTCGCTTTTTTCTGCCACTTATGAATCCATTGATTGATTAATAATAAATAAATCAAAAAAGTGGAAACAAAACGAGTGCTAACAGGACCTGTCCCAAAAGAATATTTAATATGTTGTTTAAACTGGTCTATGCTGCACATCCTTACAATTACACATATATTACACATCCTTTGAAAAATATTATTTTTAATAATTGAATTACGAAAACTTGAAACTAAAGTTAAAATGTCTTTTATACAAATTACAATTTGGGCGGTGGAATAATATATTATAGGAATGTGTATGTTTGTTTGTTATCCTTTTATTATTTTCCAAGTTTTTGTTCTCCAATAATACATTATTTTTCACATTTTACTTTTATCCCATATATGTACTTTTATTTCAGTGAACGTCTTTACTGTTTGCATCCTACGTCCGTTGAGGGGCGCACTCTGGTTCACTAAACCGGAACATATCCGTTGCTTCTCGTCGCTACAGATGACGCTAAAGTAATGGGTTGCCAGGGCAATGGCAGCATGTAATCACACTCATTACCTGGCTCAATTCCCCTTGAATAACGTGGTTTCCGGTCAGGTCAAGCGTTGTCGCCAACGTAATTTGGTCCCTTGGGGTTCGATGGTAATATTTTGGGAAATTTGTGGGCCGATCTCATTTCATACCTGTAAGTTACGAAAATCGATGAAGCTTAAAATATAAAAATAATAATCACGGCGCTCCTCCTTAATATAAAATTCTAAACGCGGATTACACAACCATATATTGTTTAAAATCCTTAAATGATATTAACTGATTATTTTGTTTATTATTTTAACTGGTTTTTTCGTGTTACATAGTTGAGTAACATGTATTTTCAATTAACTGTAGGGTCTTGCTAGAAGTACTTCTCCAAAAAGTAGACGTTTTGAAATGGAGAAGATTGGTGTAATAGCTTTTATTTGCCCAATCAGCAGACGTCACGAAAGTCTACTTGGGCCAAAGACGCACGGATAGATCGTTTGCCGAGAACTTTACCACTTCCAACAATTGATGGTTAATTTACGTTAAGTTAAAAAGAAAATTTCCTCATTTGACTGACAGGCATATACATGAAAGCACTACAAAATAAAAATTTAGTTATGCAGTTATATGATATTTCTCCCTCCATATAAAAGATAGATTGCAGAATCTCTATAAATTAGGACTGACAACGATATAGACCAAAAGGTTTTTCATTTCTGTCTGTACATACAGACCCAGAATTAAAATTCATGATCTACTCGAAGTAGCCAATTATACAGGCTAAAATATGATATACACGTGAGTGCTCGTGTCGTCGGGTCGTTTGGGTCGGTACGTGTATTTTCAGCACTCGTGTGGTCGAAGATTGAGCCAATTGTTAAACAATTATCAGGCGCATTTGTTGTGTAAAACCGAAAATTACTTCAATTAGCGTTTATTCGCGTAAGTTCGTCACACTACTTTGAAAATAAATTCCTTTTTACATATAATAAATAATGAATAATTGGTTGCATTACAAAAGTTTGTTTATTTTTAACAAATATATTATGTTTTAAATTTAAACTCCTAAAAAATTACCATTGTATTTTTAGAGGTAAATTGATCAAAACATCATGGCAAAAAATGTATATTGTTATAAAAATATTCTTTTCACTTTTAATTATTTGTCTATCATATTCTAACGGTTTATGTTTACAGACAGACGGAGTTTTTACGCAATTTTTTTTGGTAGCAGTATTATCATTGACTAAATATTATTTCAGAACTAAAAGCATTGAGCTCATTAAGATGGATTCTCGATATTCACCTAGTAAAGATATTACGTTGTATACATCTAAACAGGAGATTATGTTCAAAAATCGAAACGTCGAATTATCATAGCATTATCCCAACGAAATTTTCAGGACTAGTGACGAAATATATATGTTTAAAGAAACATTAGTGACTTTTCATTATTGAAAGTTGACAGAATACGCGAAAATATCTCTACTAAAAGGCGATGTAAACAGTGTAACAAATTTTTGAACCAACCAGGATTTTGTTCATTTCGCTTTGAAAGACGAGAATAAAAGAGGCGCATTTATGAAAGAAAGATAGGATCTGTTCTAGATTTTTTGCAAATAATTTTTCTTCACAGGACAGTATAATTTAACCAGTAGTGCCTAATAAACTACAACGCTAACAATTGGTTTGCATAAAGCTATCGTTGGTTCAGTCGTGCTTGTAGTTTCTTGACACATTTTTTTCAGTTTTTTTTACACTTTAATTAGTATAATAAATATTTAATTAGTATAATAAATAACACTGGTAGCATCCAAGGTGGCTTTGGAAGGACCCACTTATATATGACTATCTCTTCATTTGTATTTAAATCACTTTTGTGTACTCTGTACATGTATCATGCTTCAATTTATTTCGTAGTGACAACATTGTGATTTAGACTTCATGATTAGTTGTACAGTGGTTAAAAAAGGGATCTCCACTGAGCATGAGAGACTAAAAGTGTTAGATCATAAAAATATAGTGGTGATGTCATGGTTCAGAGCGGATTGATTATAATCAAAAGTGTGTACCAGTCCACTCATGTTTTCTGGTCTGACAAAGAGTTGTAATAGATAAAATTCCTGTTTGGTTAAATTAAAAAAATACTAAATATATATACAAAAGAAGAAATAGATTTAATTTCTGGTAATTGTTACTATTTTCTTGTACTTAATAAATTAGTTTGAAATTTTTTGATTTGAAATAATTTGTATTATAAAAAGGCTCCTGATTGGCTTGTATTCAGGTCGAATGTGTTTCATAATAATCAGGATTCTGGAGTGGGCCCGTCTGTTTGAATGTAGAAACAACCGTAACATATATACTTCTTTTCTACTTACCAAATTTCAGACTATCAGTTCATTGCTTGCATGCGTATTAGTTAAAATTTTATGACGTCTTACAAATGTAGAATAGATCGATTGATTTTCCTAAAAATATTAAGTTTTTTCTACCATAAAACATTCTCCGTTCGTTTGTAGATTGCCTGAGTTTAAAAAGGAAGCGTCCTCTCATTTTTTTAAAATAAAGTGTATTGACAAAAGTAAGACACAGTTTGTATTTTCATTTTCTGTTTACAGACTAAATGAGTGTGAAGAAAGAGAAAGGAAGTAGTGACAAACAGACACTGTTTGCTGACGATCTACCAAAGGCAAAAGCTAATGGGGTTTCGTGTAGCGGACGCCCTTCTGTATACATTTTCACCAGGCTCCAATGGAAACAGAAATTCTTTTTTTAAATATGATAGCCGAAAAGGTTTCAGCCGTACGGTTATTTAAAACGATGGCTGTATTATCGGGTTCACTGAATACTAAATGACCGAATACTTTTTAACTGCGATACCCCAAACTCATTTCTCCGAGACGACTTCGTCTATTCGGTGAAAAATAAAATAAATCACCATATTCTGAAAGCTTATCCCACTTTTTTAACGTTATAGAACGATAAGAGCATTTGTGATGAGTAGGCCGATCGATCAACAGATGGAGATAGAAAGAGAGCGAGAGAGTCAGCGACGAGGTAGTGTGAGAAAGAATTTAAAAAAAACCTTGGCGGGATAAGTGCAAGAAACTAGAGAAAGAAGGCGAGAGAGAGAGAAATGAGAAAGAGAAAGGGGAAGAAAGTGAGGGAGAAAGAAGAAAAAATTGACTCTAAAACATAACATGACAGATAGAAAGTTTATTATTTCTTGGGAACAACAGCAACAACAATACAAATGTATAAAATAACTCTCTGAGCGTTAGAACAATAAACAAAATGGAACGCAAATCATTATATACCATATACATAATATATATAATGTAATAGGATAATAATAACGAAATACAAAATAAAAAAACGAACAACATTTTTTTAGATTACTATTTTTAAATTAATTATTTTTTATTTTTTTCAGTTTAATTTAATTAATTTAAAAAAAATAGAAATGTCAATGTTGTCAGCAGATATTAGTTAGAACAATAATTCAAAATAGAAAGTAGAACAATGTAATAATATTTTATATACAGGGTGAATTGCTACTCGTGCTACAAACTTCTCCAGTAGATTCTTCACCCTAAAATGAACAAAAAAGTTCATATTGTCCATGGTNTTAGATTTTCAGAGAAATGTTTAGATTAAAAGATATCACGATTTTCCGACGCCAGGACGTGATATCTTTCAAAATCGATAAAAAGCGAAATTACTCTGAAATGGCTGAGAATCGGACCATGGACAATATGAACTTTTTTGTTCATTTTAGGGTGAAGAATCTACTGGAGAAGTTTGTAGCACGAGTAGCAATTCACCCTGTATATATACAATTTTTCTTTTGTTATGTTAAAATGTTGCGAAATGTCTTTTAGATATTCTTTATTATTTACTCATGGAGAGTAGTCAGTAATGGCAACGATGAACTTTTCAAGTTTCCAATGTAATAATTTTTAGAAGAACAGTTTCCGTCGTTTCTCTATTTTTATTCACTTAATTTGATTTATGACTTCAGATTAATGTGTTTTTACAATTTATTTGAATTTCGATAAAAATCTGTACATGCATCATCGAATATAACGATTTAGACTCGTAAATAGGGGGCCAAGGTCACGTTTCGATAGTGGGAGGTCGGGTTAGTCACCTGGCTTGAACGCCAGTGCAGGTGTCCCACAGACATCTAAAACGACAAAATATCCGACATGTGATCATCGCAGAAATTCAGGACCCCCCCAACTGCCCAGCCCTCCACGATCGCAAGCATATCCACCAAGAGCCGAAGAAGTGGAAGCCGCTCCGTTCCAGTA
The DNA here is from genome assembly GCF_000648675.2 of Cimex lectularius. NCBI lineage: Eukaryota > Metazoa > Arthropoda > Insecta > Hemiptera > Cimicidae > Cimex > Cimex lectularius. Next base: position 251,967 of record NW_019392757.1, on the reverse strand, counting down.
CGCATGCGGCCCCCCACCAGCAGTCACGTTTGAATCTAAACGGCTTCAAACCGCCTTCTGACTCCAGTGGATACTCTACTTCTGCAGGACCATCGCCAAACATTCGAGAAGACGTCGAGAACAACGTGGACATGCGTTTCACCTGAGAACACCGTGCTGTTGTTTGTAGTTTTTGTGTGCAATTGACAACATTTCTTATCAGTGTTTTCCGGGACTATTTCAAATTATGGCTGTCACAGAGATAAGAGTTGGTTTCATCTTGTTCACCTTCGCCATCATATCAGGTATGTTTTATCACAATTAAAGCGATAACATTGTTTATCGAAATTGCTTCTAAATTTAAACCTGCCTCAGCAAATATCAAAAGTCTTTGAACTTGTGATAAACAATAGACTAAAACTATGCTTTTATGAATAAACTAGTTTGGTACTTTACTTTAAAAATATATCATCATTTCTTAATGAAGGTAAACATAAATACCTATTTACGGACAGCATATATATAAATATTTACACAATCTAAAGCGCAAAAAAAAATACTAGGGATATAATTATGACATCCAATTTACATGCACATCAAACTCGTACCGTTTCGTTTGTACAGCAATTGTGCTAATGAAAATAAACTTATCCGGTTTGGAAAATCGTATTATTATTAAACAACAAGCTTTTTGTTTAAAAATATGTATTTGCACCTGGAAGAAAGTTATTTGTAGAATCCTGTTGATCGTCGGACTGGTCATGAGGACCAAGGTCGCGCGAACCAAGGTTCCCCCGTCCGCTCTCACCTACTACGTTTTTTTTTACCTAACAGTACTTTCCTATCTCGTCCCATTTCAAAACGCTTCCCGCCTTTTGTTGAACCTTCTCCGAGTGTATTAATAGGTTCCAGTTTACGTGGGAAATTTTTTTTCCAGAAATAAAAATCTAAAACGTTGCGGGCAATGCGCAAGTGGTTACATTTGCCCATTGGTATTTCAGAAAATACGCCTAAAGATTGAAAAACAAATAATTTTCTTTTCTATGTTGAAATTTCCGCGTGCCTATTTGTAAAAATATTGCGTACAATACTTAATATTTTTCAACTGATAGGAAAAAATCTGCAAAACGAAAACAATGTTGTAAATAAATAAGTACTCGTATACCTATACAGAGTGTATTCGGACCAGTGTGAAAATATATTTTGGGAATGGGGAAATTTAATCGAAAATGGTTCATATGCCCAAGAGCGGAGTCCTATCTCTGTTCAATACGGAGGTATGATAGTTTTTGCCTATTCGAAAAAAAATTGGACCTTACGCCATTAAATCGCGTTTTCCCTTTCACCTAATTTATTCGCAGTTGTGACTCCTTTTTCAAAAAGAAAAATTTCCTATAGAACTACACCATTTTAATTTCTTTGCGACCCGCTTAAATGTCATTTATAGCAGAAGAAATGTACAATTCATCGGAAAAACGGAGTTTTCAGAAGAATTCAAAAATTTGCCTCTCTTTTTCAAATAATCTTATGGTTTGTCGAACCACACTCAAATTTCTTCATTTAATAGCCTTTCTTATGATGTATGCATTACTGTGATTGATACTCCACGGGGAAGAGAAATCAACGTTCAAAGGTGAAAAAAACGTGGTCTTGGTTGAGGGAAGGAGGTGGAAGTAGTTTATCATGTTCGTATTTCCTTTATTTTTATTATCATTTTAGAAAAAATGCACATTAAACAAAACAATAATGTATTTAGGTTAAAATTTGTTCAAACCTTCCCTGTTCTGATGCACAACCTTACTCGTTTCCGATGTTGTGCTGCAGCAATTATTATTCTTTTTAGCTCTTCTTGTTGACCTGTATCATGTAGACTTCTTGTTTTAGAAAATCCCAAACGAAGAAGTCCATAGGGTTGAGATCGAGGGACCTCAGTGGCCATACAATGGCACCATATTGCCCTATCCACACAAGGAACCGTTTAGACTTCTATTTCTCACCCCAAAAAAGTGTCTATCACAGTAATGCAAACAGGTTTCAAAAAAACACAAGAACATTCATAACTCCATATTAAAGAGTAGTAGGACGCCCGCTTTGGGTGGGATCCGTATCTCTACCAATTTCGATGAAGTTTCACACTGATCCGAATTCACCCTGTATTATATTTTCAATATACATTAAATAGACGAATTACTTTTCCAACTCAACATATCACCTGTCACGATCATTTATAATAACAGTCAAGCTTGTCATTTTTGAAATTGCTTCAATTTAAACAATTAAACGTTAATTTTAACTTCCTAAGGCACTCAAATAAACAAATAAATGCTTTTAATATCTTGACGTAATGTACGCGACAGACAGATAAATTTCAACAGATTTCTGTTTTCCGTTGATCCTGGATTCTTTGTTAAATTTTGACGTAGATTAAAATTTGTATAAAATTGATATTGAAATAAATTATGAAGCTCTTAATTTAAAAACAAAAATAATTCCCTTAAAATGATTATAATCTGAATGCTCAGCATTTCGCTCAAAAATAATTTGTACAAAGTAGTTTGATCATTGTTTGTTTGCAAAATTGACGTGAATTTTGGTGTAAAACTACCAACTATACTCATTTTTGTGATATAGAGCTATGAAATAAAATTTAATAATAATTTTAAAAGCTAAAATTTTGGGCGACCCCAACAATGTATAATATATAAAATAAAATAAATAAAAAAATAAGCATTGTTCTCATCCATCATTCATTGACATTTAATCCAGTTCAATTTAAATTAAACATGTTAAATGTTAATGTGTACAGTTGACAACATTTACGTTTGATGTTTAATTCTTCTAAAAATATATGTTTGTTATGTTATGAGAAAAGTGTCGTTTTTCATAAGGAATTGATAGCTTGACGAACTTTCTCTCTTTTAACTTCTACTTCTCTACTTTAACGTCTACAGGACGCGAAAACGAAAATATTACCAAAAACTTTATATACTTTTACCTGGTGTGGATTTTACAGTGAAATCTCGATATTTTCGTACCCCGATACATCGTAAGAAAATGGCGATCCCTTGAAAAACCATGTTAAATCGTATAAAGCCGTTGCAAAAAACGTATTATAATTGATATTTTTAGCATTGAAATCCCGAAGTTGCGAGTAGCAGTCGTGCAGCACGTGTTTAAGTAATTGTCTAATGGAAAAAATATATATATAAACAAATAAAAACTTTCCTTACGTACATATATACAATAAACTAAAAAATTAAAACTTTCGATATAACGTTATATTTTTACCCTCGATACACCATAATCTGGATATAGTGAGCATGTCGATATATCGTACTTATCCTTCATACCCTTGAGGATACGATACATCGGGATTTTTCTGTGTATACGTTCTTTTTGACCTTATAATCATTTTTCTTTTTTTTAAGTTTAATAAAAGTTAAATAATCCCTATTTTCTCCTGGATTATTGTATGTGTATTGACGTGGATAATGATATAGAAGTAGTTGTTCAAGTATATTAACTACCAATTAATTTATATTAAAAAAATAATGAATAGAAAGATAAACCCCCTAAAGTTTAAATTTACCGTACATCTAGCCAGAAAATTTTTCGTAGAAATAGTTTATTTATTATGTGTTTGATAAACAGTACGTGGGTACAATTTAATTTTCCTAAAACCTTAACATTTTCTCATGGAAAAATGACTAATCATGGTCATTTATGAGTGGATATTTTTGAGCTGTGAAATAAAATTTTGTTCTAATAATGTCGTAATATTCCGAAGTGCTAAAATTTGTTTCCAATAATAGATCATTTAAAAATAAATTAATAAAACTAAAAAAAAAATTTTTAACCGACCAACCTTTCAGTTCACGATAGTAGATACTGTTATTCCAATTGGAAGTAAAAGTATTGGAAGTAAGAATTATTAATATCGTTTCCAATATTGATTTGTTTTTAAATAAATTTTTATAATTTTGTAAGAATCATGCAGTTTTTCGAGGAGGAATTGACTGATTGACGAATGTTCTGAACTTCTTTCTTTCTATGCCTTTGTAGACAAGCGAAAACGAAAATGACTACGAACGTATTTACTTTATTTTTACCTTATACATTTTTGTCTTTTAATCTGACAAAATGTCAACAATCCTTATTTCCTCCAGAATAAACCTGATTAATGACAATTCAGAGAAATGAAAAATGTCTATTTAACGCATATTTGCATGCAAAATATTGACCCGACTAAGAAACGGACGAATGTTTTGCTTTCAGATTCCAATCCATTTAATATAAATAAAAGCAGAATGTGATTAATTTTCGCAAATAAATAAAATAATAATACCCAAACAATTCTCACGAGAAAATGTTGCATAACATGAAAGAAATTTCACAGATATTAAATTTTATTGATTAAATAAAGAAGCGTTTTTATGTTTTTGAAATGATATTCCAATATCCTGATTTTCTAAACAACCCTTGAAGACATCCTCCGTTTTTTTAAAATTACTATATAATTGTTAGCGTCAATTTTTAAGCAGTTCGACCGTCAAAATACTAGAGCACAAGTTGTATTATTTTTGTCCACAAAATTTGATCAAGCAAAATTGCAATATTCTTTTTAATATTTAATGCTGCTAGGGTGTAAATAGCAATTCTCCGTTGAAAGCCAAATTGATCAAACCACCGTCTGAATTAATAAGGTACATAATCCTTTTTATCAATAGTTTTTCAGGCAGATTTCCCACTTTAAGATGTAAAAAGGCAACTTCCCTAGAGCATTTTTTAAGGTTTAATGTTTCCAACTAGTCTCTATAGGATCATCATCATCTTTATAACTTTGTGTATTGATTAGTATGAGTATGCAATGTGCTCTGTAACACAGGCAGATTCACTTTTCGTCACAGAAAATCCACCCTAATAACCAATGTTTCTTGGCATCATTTATTTAATTTTTTTCGTCAGGACGTTTCATTGACAAATTACCGCTAATAATATCTGAAAGGCTGAAAATTTGATACTTACATACCAGAACCACTACGCGTAAAATCGAAATAAACCGTTTTACAGCATAAAAGCTTGGAATTGAAAAACGAAATGTACGAATCAGCAATATTTTCTTATATTAGCTGTAAATGTTTCACGCATATATTGGTTTGCATAATCATATTACGATAGTAATCTAATTAGGTTGTAAGAATAGTCCAACTGAACTTTTATTCCATTTGACCGATTTTTAGTTGAACACATTTATTTAATTTGTCTCTACTGTTCATAAATATTAATAAGCCGTAGTTATTATATTTTCATCAGTAGTTATTACAACTTAAATACATCGTAGACTGTTTAATTTTGCTGTACGAGTTGATTATGCTTAGCTTTTTGAATTTTACACGTTTCACGGTATTGTGGTTCTTTGTTGTTGATGTTTTTAAATACATTTTATTTACATTATGCTGATGCATTTCTTCTAGAAGGCTAGCCAGACGATTGCGTGTTTTAAGCATACAGCATGTACATTATGCATGATTGTCACATATTGATCCCAGGGTTATCTGTGAAATAAAGTTCTTCATTAAAATAATTTAGCGTGTAATTGGGATAAGTCGTTAGTGCCCAAGTACGAGCGGCCCAATTAAATATTTTGACATAATTGAAGTCTAAAAATAAGTATGTTTTTAAATTGAAAGATGAATGCGACAAAATAGTACCGAAAAAATAGTTGCGCTCGTTAAATTCTTAAAATTGGCAATTAACTAATTTTTTTCTAGTTAGGAAGAAAACTAATCGGATATTTAAAACTGTTCTTTATTAACACTGTAGCGCATAAAATTTAAGGAATCGGTAATAAGGTCTCTTGTAAAACTTGATAAATCAGAGATTCCTGGAATCATTAATCAATAATCCATCGTTACGCTCGAATAAAACATTTATTTACTATTTCATTAAATTGGTTATACAATATTTTATAAGTTATATTTATACCGTACCTTTTAACTTCCTTATTACTCTCTTTCATTATTAATTTGTGCGTTATTTCGGTCTTAGACTTGTTTGTCGTTAAGTGCGTTTTAAATATTAGAGTAGCGATTCGTTGTTTTTAGGTTGAGGTTGTGAAATCCGATGAATCAATGAACACAATGTCATTACACAATTGTGTTTGTAAACAAAATTTTTTCTGTCGTACTCTACCCCCAAACAACAAATTGAACATCATAAAGAGGTGCAGTTCGGTTAAGTTTGCATTTTATCGATAAGTTGTGCAAGAAATTAGAAAATACTGGATAGGTTAAACTGATAAAGAAATTCTTATATTATTTCAACAAACCGATGAGTGGGCTAGACTCACAATGATACGAAGAATAAACTGACAACCCTAAATTGGTCAAACTTACTGTATGTTGTGAACGTTATTTGTCAACAGCTTACGCTATAAATATTGCCATTTAACAGATATCTAAGAAATTTTGAGCTTTTATGAATAATGTCCCTTTTTAAATAGCTTTAAGATTTAAAATAATTGGACAAGTAGAACGTAAGTAAGTAATAATATCCAGTACATGAGCGTGTATATTTATGATCGTTTGACTTTTTCCCAAAATATTCCATGTCACCTTGTTCATATTGTAAAATGCAATAACTGCCACCAAAATACATAGACTATTGTCTGTTTGATTTTTCTATTTATGGTGGGGAATTAAATTTACAGGTGCCTGCGGCAGTTGTAAATCACTTTATGGTTTATAAAATTAAAGTGCAAAGTGAAACTCGTAGGAGCCACTTAGCCATAATTCCCCTGGCCTTATTTGAAGCCACACCACAACCACGAAAGTGTGGTTGGACAGGTATGAAAATTCATAGTGGATTCCGTTCATATTGGACCGTTCCAGCATGTGTTTTCGTGGCATTACGTTTGGTCTCGATTATGTTTTTTTACGCTCGTTTTAAACACATTGTAAAAGCGCATAAGGAGGACACTTTTAAGAGTGAACATGGTAAAGGCGACAAATAGGGTACGTGACAAGCGATCTATGCCTTCAGTTTATAAAAATTATTACGAACACTCTGGATCAAGGTATGATCTTGAAGAAGAAAGCAAATTCAGTTGCTACATCCAAGCTAGCTCCAAGTGTAAAAGTAGTCAATACTTCTAATACTTCTAATTTATAAAAATTTCTCATAGTGATATTTATTTCACGGTCTGAACAAATACCCGAAAATCATCACTGAGAAATATTCGCATATTAGCATATGTTGGGGGTTTTTGGCCTGCGAATAGATGAAAACATTCTAAACTAATCGCAATAATTTATTAGAAGTGAGCTCTAGTTAGAAGAAACAATAAGTGCAGTATTTATGAGGAAATCTTTCCATATAACTAATCATGGTAAGATTTCTACAACTTATTAAATACTGAAATAATCTAAAAAGGTTTAGCGTTGCTCGAACAGCTTTTACAAACTTTTCTCCCCTTTTTCATAATTCCTGTTGTCATTGCCATACTTAGGAACGAAAGAGACAAACGTGATCTCGTTCCACTGTTAAGTCGGTAATTTACTATGTTTGAAACCATAAGTTTTGGGTATTTTTAATAAGGTTTAAATAGGGTTAAAATTTAAAATAAATGTAAGTTGTAAAAGTCAAAATAAACTTTAAGTTTAAAATAGGGTATTTTAAATAGTTTAGTGAATTAAAAGTCGATATCAATTATCGAGATAATTGGAATTTATACCATTTAGGGAACTAAAATAACTGCGAGAAAACGATTTAAAACAAACCGATGAATTAATCAGAACGAAAAAGGAAAAGGGCACACTACCTGAATTGATCTATTAGCGCCCAAGTTAATTCTGATTCTTTTTGCTTTCATTTGACTTTCACCAGAACTTAAGAGGGGCGAACGCGGAAGACATGTGGACGATTCCGAAACGGGTCTGTATAAGTCAAGTACACTAGAATTTGTTTTGGCTGGTTTTCCGTCCAAAACTTTAGCTCATTTTTAAACGGCATTTATCACCGCTGTGATAAAAACCCGAATCGTGATATTCGTAACTGCCAAATTTCGAAAATATTCGTGCAAGTCGTTACCGTCTGTTGTGGCAATGGCGTGTTGTTCAGGTGAGGTGAGAGGAAATTATTTGCTAGAGCCATTACTTCGAATTGGTTTAATTGTTTCGCCGGACGGGGTCGTTGACGTGCTTCTCCCTTTGTGAATATTGAGCTGTTTAATGCTATTTTAAACGGTGAAAACTTCGATACCATACTAATTGACTTTTTGTCACGTTACATAAATATAACGAACATGAAATTATTGTATTTGCTTTTGCTTGTTGTTATCCTATATGCATTTATCGTTTTGACAAAAAATTATAAGCCTCCATTTCGTGGCGATGAAAATTGTTTTAGAGCGACTAGACTGTCCAATAAATAACATTTAGCCTTTAGCGATCATTTTAGACAACACTGAAGATAACGAAAGGCCTAACTCGTCTGAATGACTATCCAGAGAATAGACAGGCAAAAAATGATGGATAACAACTAAATTTAAGGTTGAGAGCCTCGCAGACAACATGGACAAGTCCAAAAGCTGTTACTTGAAATTTGTAATAACAATTATTTTGTCAATTTCTGTGGAAATATGCCACCAATTACATTTTTCAAAGGTGAGAAAATGAGTCTTAATCAGAAACCGTTTCTAATGGAAGCCCGTGATATGTTAATGTAAAGCAAACATGATCCATGTGCTTTCAAGGAAGAGGCAGCGGACGTGCCCTACGTGGGCTCTAGCACTTTCTCCTCATTGGAAAGGTCAAAGGCCTTACCCTACTTCCACTGCCTGGCCACAAATCTCCGTTTCAATTCTGATTTTGAGTTTTAATTAATGTAATGCCATTACAGGATCAATTTTAAAAACGGACCCTACATAGCCATGTTTGAGAATACGAGTGAAATCAACGTTGTTTTTTTTCAAACTCGTTTTCCTTTTTCCTTGGTCAATAGATTTAATCAACTTTTAACGCAATTACATTTACCGGTAGATAAGATTACTCAACCTTTATGCACAACTTTTATCCAAATTAACTTAATTAATTAATTATTGTGGGTTTGTGATATTTTTTATCCTGGTCTTCTCTCCCGATCAATCGCTATTGTCCACGGACAGGATACAAACTAACAGATATTAACTAACCACCTTTAATTATTTTAAAAATAAAGTTACAATTATTTGTCTAATCAGAATGTCAAGAAACTAAAACTAACTAAACTATACAACTAAAAATAAATGCTCCATTATAAAAGAAAACCTCAAATTCTCTTACTATACCAACCCAAGATCTGAACCAAATAGTGATATACCTATTACCCCACTTATCTAGGTATCAGCCAGAGAAGTTTAGTTTCAGGTCAATACTATCTACCACTGCTCAGATGGCTAGAATAATAGATTATTTAATGCCTAAGTGAGTAAAGAGGGTTTTGGTCGATATAACATGGCCTTTGATACTTTTTGGCCTAATAGTATATTCAGCAGGATGATGTATGTAACTTCCCCTCCTACATAATGAAAATAGTCCACCCTTATCCTGATAAGTTGCTTATGTTCCTCAAGGCTATATCATTGGACCCAACGTGTTTCTTATATATTTTAAGAAAATACCTCACGCAAAGAATGTAAAAATGTCTTTTTACGCTGACACATTGTTTTCTATCGTTCTCTAGAATTTCTTTTTGGAGGATAGACAATATCTAAAATCAAAATATAATAAACCATAATAAAACGAAAGCAGTAGGTGTCAGCAAGCGAAGACCGAAAACAAAATCTCAATTGAAGGCATGACTGTGTCATAGTCTGAGTAGGACAGTAAGATCAGCTTTACCTTCCATGTAAATGATAAAGTAAACAAGGTCTATTCATGTAATTTTTCTTTTGATCTGTCACCAGTCCAGTATGTCACCGGCCAATATAACTTCTGCCTGTACAAGGTGGTGGTCAGGTCGATGCTTCTGTATCCTTCTGGAATCTCACATGCAGAACTAATGTCGCCAATCTGCAAATCGTGCAGAAGAAGTTTCTTAGACAGACTCCCACCCGATATAAATGCATATCGGTGCTGCGTAACCATTAATTTTTTTAAGCAATACAAGGCTAGTACCGGCACGCTACCAAATAGGTAACTATAGTTTGGACGATAGCTATATTCTTTCGGCCCTCCAATAGATAGAAAGTGATGGAAAAAGAAGCGAAGGAAATAAATGTAAAAGTTGTCCTGAAAGGGTTATATTGGAACGCGAAAAGATTCGTATACAAAACTCCTTTCTATCTAGGTCGATTGGCTAGACCTAACTTTTCGTATTAGCTCACCCTAAAAATTAATTTTGAAAGTTAGGCCGTCTCTTTTCTCCCCCGTCTATTTTTCTGTTTTCCTTTCTTTGAAGTTTCTCATGAAAAGATAAGTAAGGCCTTTTTTCTTTCCTGGATACGAAACCTCTTCAAGCAGGCTGTATTCACTGTAGGGAAACGATCTACCCCAATGTCAGCCTGTCAGATAAGATTTGATAAATGAAATTCTGCCGACATGCTACTAATTAACATCCTTAACGCCCATTATCGTTATATATTGAAAACAAGTTTATTTATATTATCAGCACCTAAAAAAATCCCAAATGTTTTACATCTTTTAATAAATACATCCATCATTCCACAATTCTAAATGCACCATAAACAAAACAACTAAAGTTGTGCTTTCTTCGATTTCACGTCACTCTGACATTAAATAACCTTTTGGTACAATTAATCTATAAATTATCAATTGTAGTCACAGTCCCTTACGATTGGTCGTAGCGCTAATACCCACAAAGCCATGAGCAAGCGGTAACATCTTCAGTATAGTAAGCGCTTAAATTCACATTAGACCTATAAAAAATTCCTTATGATTTGATTAACATTGAACTTCATATAATTCGTAATGTATGCATGACTCATTTTTGATGATTGCATGACACCCATGTCTTTTTTCATAGACCTATTACCAGGATGTCCATGTAATATCAATTTTGATTATTTTTATTAATTTTCTCAGCCCTAACAAAAATGACGTAAACGATTCTATAAAGGTATTATAATAAATAATTGGTTTAGCTTGATTTCAATAGATTATGAGCTTCTTTCTGTAAAATTGTGTATAATGTGTTCAAAGCTGCCTAAATTCTCGACATTTCTGCATACTCATTAGCTTAATGCTGTCATTTGAAACAATATTTTAAGCCTCACGTAACAAATGACGATTATCTATTTCTATTTAAAATAAATACAAATTTATATTGATGAAAATGGTAGTTAAAAATGAATGTGACGGACGAAAAGAGCCGTCGAATGGCTTATACATGCTTTCCTGGCAGGTGCTTTGTACAATTTAAATATTGCCCATGGCGTTTGAATCTGTAAATAATTAATAATTGAATGCGTTTGTTTCTTTGTTTACAACACGCTCCATCGCGTTCGTTTGTATAGTGGAACCCTTTATTTATTTTCCTTCGTTCAAACAGGTCGCTTCGTAAAATAATGAAGTTTTGGCTCCACGCTCGAAGGCAAAATACCACTATTTGACCTGTTACAAAATGAAATTTCAAATTTGAACGTTTTCGTCAATATTATGATAGTGTTAATTTTAAAAGTTCCCATTTAAAACCACTTGTTTACTTATTAGTTACTTACTTGTTAGTTATAATTCGTAAATTATTTTGACTTGCATCAATTTCAATTATATTTGTTCTGAAAAATACAATTAACTTTACTTCTTATAGTTTGTGATATCTGTACTAAAATAAATTAAGCGTGTAGGCCAGTGAAAGAGCCCATTTGTAAGTACTCTGGTTTCGAATTCAGTACCTTGAAGATTCGAATCCGGGACTTTCCAGAGATGAATCGCGTAGAGTAAATAATTAAATTAATAGGTACGGCTCAACAGTGGTTAAAATTTATATTATTACTGACTAGACTACCATATACTTCAACGGGTTGACGAGACAGTTTTGATTTTATTGATTGATGAAGGTTCGTAAGATTTTTTTCGAATGATATGTGGCGCTTCATTTTGTTTACAAACAAAAGTAACTTTCATTTTGCTGACTACGGAATTATAAATTTAAACAAACCCACACGATAATAATTTTTTTTTCCAAGCCAAGATCAACAGTAAGCAATAAAGTCAGTGTTGAAAACGCCGACGGTTCCAGCCCAACTTCCATCCCAGTCGTCGGTAAATTTCCGGCCCGTCATCAATATTTTATTTGAGGACTCGTGAAAAGATTAGTTATCGCCCAAGTCGTAATTTTGTCAGGCTCGCCTCGCCCAGTTTAAACGGCTTTGGGAAAAAAAGTTCGTCTTATCTTTGTCCACGCCAAACAGTAGATATCCGGGCAATGAACAGATATAAATGAGTCAACACAAAGGTTCACAAGCATATAATAGGAAACCTACTCTCAACTTGAAAACATATTGTGTTGCTGTTGCCTCATAATTATTATTAAATTTACCAGATAATTTGATTTTGTGATACATTTTCAGTATTTTTCTAAATACATCATTACAGCTGATAAACCCCCTGATATATCCGGGAGAGGCCACGGGCCTCCTAGGAGGTCTCATAATTATATTGCTATTTCTACAGCTGATAAATCAACCACTATCACTACTATTAATAATAATAATAGAAAGTAATGTATTTTCCGTACAGTGCAAGCGGAAAATGTATTTTTCTAATAGTGCAGAAAGCAACCACTCTAAAAATAACAAAATAAATTCGTTTTGCCATAACAAAATACTACAAAAATGCCATCTTCATAAACTACCTTACATAGCTATCAAAATATCGCCTTAAATAATGTACTTAATATCAAACTAAAATGAGTAAATAGTATGAAATAAATATTAACTTAAAACATATTAAAGAAACTTCGCAATATTATAAGTGCGACAAACCAAAAGAAAAAATGTTGCCAATAAAACAAAAGACAGTTCTGATTATTTATTATATATTATTTATCATGACATCATTTTAAGCAATCTGAAGTGAAAAATACATTCAGCCTTCGGGAAGGCAACGTCGAACATAGACATTTTTTAAAACTCTACTGTAGAAAAAGTAAAAACATATATTAATTTTTTGTTGTTTAACGACCTTGTGTTTCCACATCAGCCATGGGATCCCTTTCATAAAACTAGACATTTGCTCACTCATCCATTCACTCATCCATTTTTCAAGTTAATTCAGTGAAATTATATAACTTTTAATTATTAAATAAATCGATACATACATTTAAAAAGAGTAAATAAGCAGCTTATTATTAGCTAAATAATTAATATATGAATAAATAATCAGTAAATTATTTAAAAAATAAATAATCAATAAATTAATTAACAATTAAATTAATTTCAAATAAATAATATTTTATGTAATTATAGTATTAAACTGTTATCCTACAGCTATATATAAATTCTACTGAAAGCCGGTATATTTGTTATATTCATCGTTCAAACAACTTTGACAATGAAATCTCCAAAAGTTTTCTAAAAAAATGTAATGGAAGAAAAAAAATATTTGTATAAAATTCTTAATTTAAAAATTAACTCATCAGTAATTCTCTAATTTTTAAAAAAATATTATGAAATGATTAAAATATGCGACTTTAAAAAAATGAAAAAAAAATAGAAAAATTTAATGGAAAAATAAAAATCTATTTTTATAAAATTCCTAATAAAAAAATTACTACCACTAGGCTCTGAAATCTACGATAATTAATTTTGTTTTATCCTTCACTAAATAAGTATGTTAAAAAAGGGAATTGTTCATTTTTATGTAAATCATAAGTTTGTAACTAAGCAACAACTCGGCTGATGGTCATAGACCAAGCGTATGTTTATTTCCTAATGTACATTATATGAAAAATCAATAAATTCATTTATCCACCATCCATCTATTCATGTAACTAAATTTCTTTCTCTGTCTAAATATTTTAAAGTGATTAAAATGTGCGTCTTTTAAACCAAATGAAAAAATATAATATAAATCGTTTAATTCCAAACATTTATTAGGTATTAGTTATCATTTCAAATAAACTAACATAAGTACAAAATAAATTAATCTTAAAGGAAAACAACAAAATTTGTTGTAAAATAATTATTGTGATTTGTACTATTGTGAAAAGTTAAGTATTTTACTCGATTTTTACTTTTCTTTTCTAGATATATCAAAATTATTTCGGTGTGTTACTTCCCTTGATTTATAACAAAATATTTGGCAATTTGGTTATGTTTATGGCAGTTTAACCAATATTGAAACAAACTGCATTTAATGAACGGGGTGGCCTTCTTAGGACTTATTTGTATTTACAACATCATTTATCTCACGCCGATACTCATCCGAACGATGTTTAATAACGAAAGCCCTCCTGAATGTCTACTAGTACCCTTATGCAAATATGATATGCAAACTGGGAAAGCTGTGAAGTTCAATACGCGTGCATTATGCATTCCGCGAGTGAGTTCATGCAAATGTTCCTTCACCTCCCCTTTTGAATTAATATGTAAACATAAGGTGGAGTCACAATCGATAACTTGATAGGTTTCTGGAAAAAATATGGTGGGGGAGTTAAAAGAAAACAAAAACAAAACCGATGGGTTTATTTGGAGTTGAAGTTTGCTGCGTTTGTGATATTACCGACCTGACGACGGAAAATAATTCTTGGGTCATGGCCAGAGAATGTCAGATCTCGACAGTGAATCATTTCTCAACTTCTCTGTTTCTTTCCTTTTTGGGTAGTTGCACTATCGTTTTTAAGTAAAAGAGTTCACGCTATTGTTGGTATTAATTTTATTCCCCTTATTTATTTCAACTCATAATTTGGCAATACACGTAAAACGCAAGTTTATGAGTATAAAAAAGAGGTTTATTTTTAGCCGAACATTATTAAGAAATATTTTTCTGGGTCCACAGATTTTAGACCAAACTGTAAAGTTGGGGAGAACCGAATGCTTTTGACAGACCAAAATGAACGGGAACAACATAACTACTAATAAAATTAGTAAGTTTATAACTAAATGCCTAATTTTACGTGTTTTATAACGCGGTATTTTTGAAATTAATCAAAGTATAGGAAAAGATAGGGAGGTTAAAAACTTTCAAGGGCAAAGTACTTCGTTCTTTCTAACCCATAACCTTAAATATAGTATATTTAAAAAGTTATAATATAGCAATACTTTATTACTTATAAAATATCTAAAATAAAATCTTCTGAAGAAAAGAAGAGAATAGAATATAGTTTATTTTAGCACAATTTACATACATATGCTTATGTAATTACATTTGCTATTTACAGGGGAAGTAGCGGGGCAGTATTACATCCCGTTTCATATGTATTTCTGTTTAAGCCCTAGACTTAATTTCATTGACTTTTAATTTAGACTCTTGGAAAAATTAAGTCAACCACAGCAAAAGGAATTAAGATAATTTAAATCAAGTACAATAGAAGTTAAGTCAATTTTGTGGTATCACAGGAATTGAAAACGATACATACCAATATAACAACAATTAACTATTTAAATAAACTACCTAAATAACCAAGCAAGATTTAGTTAACCAAAGTTTAAAAATCAATATATTACCAACAAACAGATCAAATAAATAGCCTGAGTAAATAAATTTAAATTAAATAATTAATGATATTAAATAATTAAATGATTAATGATAAAAAATTAATTTATATAAATAAGGCTATATAAAAATTGTAAAAAGGCTTAATTTTGAGGATTAGACATATATTGTAATATTATTGCTCTACTGTGTTTCCAAGTAGCATTTCTACGCTACCTTCCAGTACATTGGCACGAGGGATTTCCGTGTTCCATCATTTTATTAAAGAAGTTAGCAGTGAGACGTTTAACTTCGTCGAATAAATCCCACTTTTGTACTCTCATGGATGGGGCTAAATTTAGTGCGGCGGTTTGAAGAGATTACTAGCCAAAAAATTTATTGCGCAGTAATTAGATACTAGGGATTTTCTACAGTATTTTACGAGGAAAAAATCGTCTCTAGGATGGAATATATATGTATCATTTCTTGGGCCATATCATTTCTGGAAAGAAAAAATCTTCAAATTTATTTTTATTTATTATCAGGTTTATATTATAAAGAAAATATTGGCATTTATAAAACATAAACTGAAAATATTAGTAAATTTGAATTCTTGGATGATCCACCATGGCGATCCATGGTAATCTGATGATACGTTAAAAGGTTTATATTTTATAAAATATGTAGTTAAATTTCATAAGACGCTAATACATGTTATTGACTATTGTGGTTTTATAACGTTTATACTCCATTCCTCATTCGCGAGGAGGGCGGTCGCAAATCACAGTTGAAAATCTGCGTAAAAAACATGCATATATAAAACATGCAAAGACTGATGATGACCATTGACTGCTAAACCCATCATTTTAAACTATTGTCGGTGGTGTTTGGTCTGCGGGTGGATGAACACGGGATGAACGGTAGACGGTAGACAATGTTCACTTTTCTGGGTCTTTTATCATTTATTATCACTTGACTTTAAACCTCATTGTCTAACTTTCTTTGAAATTAAATAGTATAATAAAATCTAGTCGGCTGCTTATTATGTTCGGAAAAATACAACAGACTCATTATTCGGAGAGATGCGATCTGATGTGACGTAGGTTTTAGAAAAATATTTTCTTCATCATGCCAACGTTTCGATAGTTATGGAGAGATGGTGAAAAAATGAATTTATACAATGCTAGAAGATTTAGAATTAAAAAATATATAAATAAATAAAATCAATTTATACAATGCTAGAAAATTTTAGATTAAAAAAATGAATTTGAACAATGCTAGAAAATTTTAGATTTAAAAAAATATGTATGCAATGCTACAAAATTTTAATTCAATCAAAGTATTTGTACTCACTCAGTGTTTGTTTTCCGTGTAAACACTTTGAGTGAGTACAAATACTTCGATTGAATCTAAAATTTTGTAGCATTGCATACATATTTTTTAAAATCTAAAATTTTCTAGTATTGTATAAACTCATTTTATTTATTTATTTATTTTTAAATCTAAAATTTCTAGCATTGCATAAATTCACTTTTTCACATCCTACATGTATTTCACACCAGACCGCATCTCAAGATCTCCGAATAATCATGGACTAACGGTCACTAAACACCACACATAATTGAATAACCTGGTTTGTAAATATAGTATGATATTCAAACGTGCCCTTAGTGATTTCATGTTACTTTTTATGATTTATTTTTTATAGTAATACTCTTTCTAAATCTCGTTTAAAGGATTCTGGCTATAAATAAAAAAAATAAAATGAGAGATCTCGAGTATGGCCAATAGACTTGGAGAGAGACCTGTTGAATCTCTGTTCTGAAACGTGGCCCGCATTACAGCGGGAATTTCAACCATACTGTGCCAATGATCAAAAACCATAAAAAAAGACAAATGAATGATTGAAGAGCGTATGAAAAATCACTTCGTCGCCATGGCGTCCGCTAATGCCGTTTTATGGCCAAATAGAAATTGAAACCACGAGACGAATCCCAATTATTTAATATTGCTGAATCACGTAGTGCCAATTACACAGACGGAGTTGAGAGGGAAAATCAGCGTTCAGGACGTTTGTAGGGACACAAAATTTTAATGACTGTTGAATAAAAAACTGTAAAAAATCGATCTCGTTAAACAACAGCGAAAACACGGTTAACGTTTGAACTATATACAAAGCATTGAACAATATTTCAACGTGATGCAACCAATAAAAAATTAAGTTTACAAAACATTTTGTTCCGATAGATTTGCTATTTAAACCAAAATTTATATATACTTTTGAAATGGAGGTTTTTGCATGGCCAAGAATGTCGCTTTTATATAGTTGCATTATATATTTAGCTACATTTTATTTTTAAATGAACTCGGACTTTGAATTTGCTTAGCTGAAATCTACATATACATATATACAAACATGTGCAGAGTTGAGCCCATCGCTTATCGCAGTCCATCCGCAACCCCAGCTTCTGCAATTTATAATAAATTGCCGGCATGCTTCAAGAATTACGCACCCCGGGTGTTGGCAGTCTGAAATCAGACCTCGGGCTTATTCGTCCAGCCACCGGGGTTTTCTCCACGGGGTGGGGAGCTGTTAACAGCTAGGTCAATTCAGTATATCACACATGCAGTTCTAAACCCATACTCACGTTCTTTAATAAATACATTCTCTCCTAGTTACATACCATTCATTCAATATTCCTCCATCATCGTTTACACATATTGTATACCTAACCTAACTGAGGGTAGATGGGGTACTCTGTATACCGCCATGGACCCTCTCACAACCCACCTTGACGCTAACAAATACATTCACTCTCAACACACGCTAGGTATCCCGAGAACTGTCATTACTTTATAAAATAAGACAGCCCTGTTTCCTCCAAGAATCGGAAGGGGGCTCCAAAATACTCACCATTGTGCTCAAGCATAATTCTCATATCAGTCTGTATGGAGCCAAGGAATTGAACCCTCCAATTAGGTTGAACTGATCGACCTTTCTCTGCATACGCCGCCTTTGGCCCAAATGTAAGAGCCTGTGTCAAACTCGCATGCCCTATCCATAATCGGGTGAGGATGACCACTTTTCACTGCTGAACCGGCCAAAAGCGGTGTTTGAACATCGAAGTTAAAGGTTTTTCTATTTATAATTGTATAACTTTTGATCAGAGAAAGTTGAACTGAATTTGTCTGGAAACGTCAAGGAGTAAATTGTCCACTGTCATTCGCGTCTCGAATGGCTCGGACAATGAAACTCGGCAGTTCCATCAGTCGACTTTAAATAAAGCCCGTCATTAAGAAAGATCTCTTCAAGCACAAAATTATCCCTTTTGGACATCCTAATAGTCGCCAATCGCAAGACACAAAATAATTACAAGTGTGGGGTGCCAATAAGTTCGGCCCCGGATGAAAACGGGACGGTTTTATCCCTTCGGATTGACCGATAATTGACCTCAATTGCACGCCTCTGCAAGACAAATTAATCTGACGCAAATTGGCCCTTCAGAAATTTTGTGGAATTACGGACGTAGCCAGCCCACGTAGGGCACGCTCCACTAAGTCCAATCACCTACGCTTTATATTGCTTACGTTCCAAACGCTATGCCATGTATATATAAAACAAAACTAAATTTTTGTTACAATTTCAAACATACATTTTAAACAAAATTTTGTTTTTCTTTCATTCATTAATATTATATCGCACCTTTCTTCAAGCATAAAACGGGTTTTTCTTGGGTTTTATTGCTTGGTAATCCTCATATCATTGAATACATTATTTGCTAATTATGTTCGTTTATTCAATCTTAACTTTATAAAACCTATGCTCAAGTTTTCTGTTCAATCAGCTCTTTATTCCAATGCTTGTCATTGCTTTTCTCTTTATCATTTTTATCTAGTTCTTATTTAACTTTATTCTTTACTTGTACAGCTACATAATATACCTACATTCAAAACTATTAAA
Organism: Cimex lectularius; assembly: GCF_000648675.2. Taxonomy (NCBI): domain Eukaryota; kingdom Metazoa; phylum Arthropoda; class Insecta; order Hemiptera; family Cimicidae; genus Cimex; species Cimex lectularius. The sequence continues at coordinate 232,395 of NW_019392757.1, read as the reverse complement.
ATTTGGGACCGGGATCAAATGGTTAGGGCATCCGACGCGTCTTTTCCACGCTAGAGGTTCTGGGTGCGAATCCTGAGTGTTTAATTGATCATTATAAGAAAAAATATAGTTAAATGATTTGAAGACTCGACACCCAACGTATATAAACAAACCAATATTAATAAAAAACTTGCGTTAATAAATAGCAACGTTATCCAAGTAAAATCGAGTTAAATAAAATGCTGTAATTTAATTAGTCAAAATAATTAATCAGAACATATTTCGGAAAATGTCGAGTTCATAACGATTCTGGCGTGATCATGCAAGGCGGTGTCCATTATGAAATCTAATCACAGGATGTTCTAAGATAACCATTAAACATTCGTAATAGTCACCTCAATCAAAAGCAGTTTTGTTTAATTGAGCAACAGCTGTCAGGAAATTAAAATAATTCAACCAGTAAATGTTCAACTGACATCAAAGACAAACACGAATCGTCGGGATTCTTGCGGGAGGAAATTGGAGGAATCTTAACGGTCTAAGTAGAAAAATTAATTACATTTTCTGTCAAGTTTATTGCAAAAGTTTTGTGTGATGAAAATATTTAACATGAGAAATCAAGATTTCCTATCTAGCTTGATTGATATATCATTTTTAGCAGAAAGCAAATTTCTATAGGTTTAATATATAAATAAGCTTATTTCGTAATGAAATTTGTTTATAAAAATAAATTCGTGTAGTCAAATGCATGGAGTTTCAACCTCAAAACTATTAACTGTGGTTGATGAAATATAATTGGGTTAAGAACTATACTTGCCAGACGAGAACAAATGACACTAAGTATGCACAGCTTCAGTTCAACTAACAAGTTATTTTGCTACTTCAGTTGAATAAATAAATCATAACCTTAATATTGTCAAACAAATTGAAGAGTATCATTTTTTGGCTCTATATAGTGATCGAGTCTAACCCAAAATAACACAATTTTTACATGGGAACTGCGGCAGCTGAGGTTAGCTAGGTGCGTTCGATTGCCACCGCTGCGGCGGGATTTTCTGACCCCTCTCTAAAAATATTGTTAATACACAGGGCACAAATATTTTCAACCGCTTAACACTGATTTTTTCTCCGGGCCCGATATTCAGTACAAGATTAGTTCAACCAACACCAATATTACACAAAAATTCGAATATCCAGTTTGTTTCGAAATACTCAAACATTTAGTAAATCCGAACGATTCATGGCCAACTTCATTGCAGGAATGACCGAATTTTTTTCTCCCTCAGCCTCCCTAGGCTTCGTACTATCGTACATCTAGCGATTCTACACTGGGCGAATTTATATTTCCTGAAAAGCTCAAAGACGTCTGCAACAATTCTTTCATTTAATGCATTAATTAGTAGTAACTAACACGAAACGAACAAATAAAAAGACCCACTATTTTTCTTTGTTGCTGGAGGGTTTAAATTTTTCAGACTAGATGTAATATGCACTTTTTTATTGCTTGACTGCAAGTTGTTTCTTTTTTTTCGTTTTATCAACCCTGATTGTTCTGGTCGGATTCATACATATTTCGCTTTTACTAGTTCACAAATAACGCCGGGCAAAGCCAGTGTGATAATAAGCGGACAGGATAATCAAAAAGATCATGCTGCTGGCCAATGTGACAAATATTACTATTACATGTAGAATATACAAAGTTTTATGTTTACAAAGTAAAGTCAGATTTTCCAAGAAGTAACCAAACATTCAACCCGGTAGCATTAAGAACAGTTCAGGATAAAGGATGTTTTTTTCAGATTTGTTGATTGCGCATAAATTGAGCATTACCTCACACGGTTGGCTTGCTTAGGAAATCACTTTCTTTCCGACGCCACTTTCCAGAGGGTGAGCTAAATAAACACTAATCCCTCACAGTGAAAAAATGCGGGGTAGGAAGTCCAGAGATGAAAGCGAAAACGATCCGAGACGGTGGCAATAAAACGCAAGCCGATGCTGTCCGTGACTCATTTCCTTGAGCGGTGCACTTTGAGAGAGTTTCATCAGGTTTATTGACGTTTCGGCAAATGTTTACAAATCGTCGGTCTAGTAGCATCTCCCCGACACAGTCGGCATTGAGCCACTAATGGCGTCTTATCCCCTGCCGGTCCTGTTCCGGCTACGCGGACCCTCCTCAGGAGTCCGACATGGAATACAAATTTTTCTCCTTTTTCTCGTTCATTTTCGATTTGGTGGATTTATTTGTTAAGGGGATCGACCACCCTGAATTTTCACCCTTAGAACAAAGAGTATTGGTTTCCAATGTCCAATAACCTTGGGAACGTTAAATAGATTGTAAAGCTGTTTAGCGGTATTGTTCAGATAGTTGTTTCCTTAATACTTGCAGGATCACGATTTCATTCATTAATTGCATATTGTATCGCAACGAAAATACTTATTCTCATTTATTGTTCCCAGATAAATCGTATTATTTACTCCTAGCATTACTTTTATTAAACCGCCTTCATTACCATTCACTAAGAGAAAATTACTTTCAAAAGCTTTCAACATCCTCCTCGAATTATCAAGTCACCCATCAAATCCGACTGTGTAAAAATTTTCTGTAAACCCCGACAGTTTTCGTTTCATCAAACGCAATTTCCTCGGGGAGAGAAATAAAATTTATTTCAAGAGCTTTTTCTGCGACAAAGGAAAAAGTAATACCGTGTTCAATTGAATCTCGAAAATATGGTTCTCTTTGAGTTGGTTATGCTATAGATTAAGAAACCTTCATTTGATTTATTTCGATGCGGTCGATGCTGTTTTCACAGGAAAATATTTTGTATATTTTAATAAACAGCTCGGAAGTACCCAGGCAAACAATGTGATATTTTAACGACTAGTTAAAAAATAACCTGTAATTCAAAGTTTCAAATTCATATATGTGTCATAAATGCTCGTGCTATATCCGTTTACCACTTATTTCAATCAACGGCTTGCTTTTTGTAGTTCTAAATATGACTGGAAAAGAAGAATAGTTTGAGAGGTGCTTTCATTTGGTTGAATATTTCAATGAAATTAATCATTTTATTTTACTATTACTAACTTATAAAATACATGAAACATTTATTATACCCAGATAATTAAATATCAAATTATTAACGAACATTTTATAGTTTACTGGTTAACTGTACTACTTATTTAAAATAGTTTTGTTTTATTATCCAATAAATTTGAGTTTGATCAGAAAATACGCTTTAATTGTATCATGATATAGTTAGTAGAATTTTTAAATTCAAATAAATTGTTCAACTACAGCTAGGATACGAGTCTTTCAAACTCATTGAAATATATAAATAATTCTACTAATTGCTTTTGTTACAGAGAAACTATTTTTAGCCAAAAACTAGTGTTTATTTTTCAAGGGCGCACTGCTGATGCATGGCGAAACCTTTCTGTTTGAACATAATTGTGATGAAACAATGTTATTATATTTTTTTCTTTATTTCACTCATTTCCGACGTTAATGTATTGAATTGTTTAGTAATTGAAATGTTGTAAACTTGGTCAAAATTTAACATCAATTTGTTTTTCAGACCTAAAAAATTAGTCCCGACATAATTTATATGATCCTTTAATATTAAAATTTGTTGTTAAAAAATCAGGGATAACGAAAATTCGAAAGAAAACCAAAACATCAATTTTTTGGTCAAGGAGGAAATTCTCCTTCATCAGGACTTCGAAATTATTATTAATAATTCAAAAGTTTTGGAGACTGTACTTCTTGATACAAATACGTCGACAAGTTGGTTCAACAACAATGTTCCTGTCATATCATTTCTGAGTAAACAAAGATTTAAAAAAAAAAATTTTTACAATAAAAATATGAAAAATAATCAATTTTTGCATTTATAAAAATCTCAATTAATTAATTTGTATCAAAATACAACCAATAGTAATGTTTTTACAAACCACTGTTGAATTATTGACAGATGCCAGACAGAAAGAAATGCCGGCGTCAGAAGTACGTGATCAAAACAAAAAATTAAACTAAATCAAGAGTCGAGGCAATTAACATAGTACAAAACAAAACTTAATACAACGAAGTTTAATAAATGTTAACAAAACCAAGAAATTCATGACGCATTATTCGTAATGTCGAATGAAGGAGGAAAAAAACAGAAACAGTTACAAAAGGAAAATTATAATGTACATTTAAAGTGTAGTAGGTTTCGTCCACACTACCACGATTAAATCATAAATTAATTATGGTTGAGCGATAATTTTTAATAAGTAGATTAATTTTTAAGTAATATACCCCTCGATAACCTAACGAAAGCAATGAGGGTTTTCTTTCTTCAATTTGACCAAATCCCTGATTTTAATATAAAAAAGGATTAGGGATTTTAACAGCAAGATTTAATAATAAATCAGATTATGCTTAGTTGTGAAAAAAAAACTATTTTTCGCTGGAAACTCGTATTTATTCTTACAAGGACAAACCGTCGAAGCGTGTCGAAGCATAATTTTAGCTTTACGAGCTAGGTTGAAACACGATTCACTGTTTTTGGGTAAAATTAATTTTTCAAAAGTGTTGTACACATCTGTAATAAAAATCTTATGATGGCTCATACTTTTTTAAAAACTATTTAATACTATTTTCGGTTACGTAAGTCGTAATCATCGAGTGTTCATGGTTAATATCTATAACTATCAATTTTTTTCATGTTGAACATAATAATAAAATGAACTCAAGATTACGTTTTAATTTTTGTATTTGAAGTGTACCTTACAAAAAAGTTGTTGCGGACGATGTAGTTTAATTTAATTTTATCCTTTTAATTTAACTTTAGTTAAGTTAATTCTGCCTTTGGTTATGTTTTGTTTTTGAATCGAAGTAAAGATCTGAACTTGACAGTATCATTGAGTACCAATGCATCGCCCCAGGCGGGTGTCGCAGCCGGGGCCTGTTGGAACCTTCCAAGTGGGAAAAACGGCAGTCGTTGTTGTTGTTTCGTCTCTCGTGTGAGCGTGGCTACCGGCAACTGATCTTGTGAGCGGTTGACAAGGAATCGTGTCAATTAATCGTATCCATCAATCGTGGCATCAATCGTGACAATTAACCGTAGCCAGCAATCGTGGCAAGTTACGACATTCGTCACACAAATCCTGACTCGTGGTGAGAAGAGGAACGGGAACGAACACCATTCGGAGAGCTGAGACTACTCAACCGGTCCAGCATCAAGCAATGGTGCAACCTCGCACGTGATACGACGGACAATCCAGCGTCACCAGTGAGTCCGTAAGCTCCGGGCTACAGGCCGTTCCATCTACAGGGCCATCCACCCCCCGTGTGGTGGCTATATGCTTAATGTAGTGTTTTTTTTTCCAAAATCTGCAATATAAGTGTGATCATGTGAAGAATAATATCATAATATTAATAAATAATACAAATTAATTTTTTATTTAATACAGTACTGCAAATGTAAAAAATATAATGATTTTAATAGTAAATAAACAACGGTCCGATCCAGAAGATCTATCGAGTAAAAATTAAAAGAACAGAAAATATTGAAACAAGAAATAAACACTATACAAATAATAAAATAAATGGATTTCTTTGCATTTTCATTTTTAATATTCGATCTACTTCTGGAGCTTTAAGAAATTCTAAAAATACATTTTTGTTTGTTTTTAATCCCCAGGTAACAGGCGAACCATTGTTTGACTTCGGTTGTTGTTCTTCTCCTCTTGGGATTCTAATAAAAGTGTGATTTTTACTTTGGACTTTTTTGAAATTATGTAGAAGGCTTCGTTTGAACTTGCTTTTCCCTCGCGTAATTTACATATTTCTTCCTTGATATTAGAGTTTCAATGACAATTTTGTCGATATAGGAAATCGTTTTTTGTAATTAGAGAAACTAGCTTATTTTGCAATAGTCGAATTGTGAACTTTCCTTTGTTAACATTGAATTTTCGTCTATATTTTTATCGGTTCGGTTCATTTTTTCGTTGTTTGGTGTTGCGTGTTCCGGAGACAAGTAGTACAAATAGTTTTTCCTTCAAATTATCAAGATTATATTATGTAGGTCAGTTTTATCTTTCATTTCGACAATCGAGGGGTGAAGTGTTTGATGTAAGTAGGAGAAAGCAATGATTTCTTTTCCGGAACGATTAATTAATGCTCACTACTACAGAATGGGTTTGGTCTCGAATCCCGACGATTTAGTATACCCTATATTCTTGCTCTCGGAAAAAATAGAGGCACTTATGTCACGATGATATTTGCAAAAAACGAGCCAAAATGGAGAGCAAATATCATTGTGACTTTTCAGGTCGGATGCAACGTGACAACTAATTTTGTCGTTGAATCTTCAGTTTTCAATAACAAAACGACTATCAATCATCTTTGTTTTACAATGATAAATTATTATATTTTAAATATTCATTATTATCTGTTAAAACACTAATGAGCCATAATAGACCTGCTAATTTAAAACGTCTCACAGTAAAGAAGAGTTAATCGAGAGAAAAAATGCTTTCTGCTATTAGAACATAAACTTAATTTACTTTAGTTTCTTTATGAAACTTTCCACCCACGCGGGAGAAAAATAACTCGGCTTTGGTGAAGAAACTGTGGGTAAATCGTCAGGTGAAGAGGTTTCACCCTCACCCCTGAAGGTAAACAGAAAAGCGAGTTCCGCTGATTGACAGATTACATGTTTCTACCTCGAGGATTAAGATCCCAATCTAGCTGCCTTCTGCAGGGGTGTTTTCGTCTATTTTTCCTCCTGTCCAAATTAAAAATAAATCCGAGATAGGATTCGCTGCCCTGGGTTTTTCATGAGGCGCAAAAAGTTCCTTTTCAGAGCCCCTTTTGAATCTTGAACGAAGAACCAGACTTTTCCAATCTAAAATTAGATCTTGTAAACTTTTACACCCCTACGCCGTAATTGTAGTGCGACTTGTTTGTTTGAATAATAATGTAGAAATATTTACTAGGAAATATAAGTAAAAACCGTAATAGTCGCTATACACGTGTAAAACAAAACATCCCAGTGTATTTTACAATTTTCCACAAATATAATCCAGTGTACACGGTCATTAGGTAATGCTGCTAGAAATACTCGGCTTTCGGTACTTTCGAATCGTTTTTATTAAACCATACTGCTAGCGTTAAAATTCTAAATCCTTTTGATTGTTATGTGCTGTCATCTGCATGTCAGTGATATCGTCTACATTTTCTTGATATAATTTTGGCCCAGAACCATTTTTCATAATTTTTGTTCATATTGCCATCTTGATTTTTTATGTAATCTTGATCAAAATCTTATTACCATTATCTGCTAGTCGGAATGATGAGGAAAGTGTATCCAACCATATAATATGTTTAAAAGAAACGAATGTGTATGAAAGTACACAGTATAAAGAAATAGGCTTTTTATTAGCTTTAAAATATAATATGGTTTAATATCCTGGTACCATAACAGACTGAATTAGGATCACAAATTTTTACAATAATATACAATTGATATACGTTTTAATGGTTACGTTTTAGAATGTTTTGCATTTTTTTATTTTTTTCCTTTAAAATGATTGTGTTTTGCCACGTTAGAATTCGTTTGATTTTTTTAATTATATCACTTTACTTATTAACATGTAGATTTGATTCCTCGTTTCTCTGGGGCTTATCCAAGTCCAAATGTTTGTTCATTTTATGATTAATTATATTTTATAACCTCAGTTAAACGTTTTCATCTATCCCCTTTATGTGGTCCTATAACCAATTATTATGTTTATTTATAAACAGCTCCATGCAGTTCAGCTTTTTAATTTTTGCCGAATTCATATAATTATTCTTCCATAATCGTTGAGGTTAGATTGGTTTTATGTAAAATGAACTTTTTAACTTATGTTTGATATTCTCCATGAATAAGACTTACTAAACTTATTATATTTTTAGTCGGTGGATTATCTTCCAAAAAGCTAGTCTTGCGTATAAAAAATTATTTATTAAAATAGAAGTATCGTTTGCAAGACTAAAAATGGTTTTGGACTTATTCGTGATTCTGCCGGTGTATAAAGTTCTATTCTATATTTCCGACTTCCTCTACCAGTTGTTCGTGTTTGCAATGTTCTTTTAATGTTCTATTGAATGATGGTGATTTAAAAAAACTGAATTAGCGATTCTGGTTAAACTTAGTTGTTCCTTTTGATGATGTCACTTTCTGTAATTGCTATTGCTCTTTTTAATTTTGGCAGTTTCACAATAAAAATGCAATTTTTATCCATAATTTTTCACTAAATCTATAAAAAAATTATTTATTGTTATTAATCAATTTATTTTTCTTTACAGGTATGTTTCTTCAGTGGATGTTTTAGCCTCGACGTGATGGTAAAAAAAACATAATTCATATTAAAATGCGTGTTGTAATTTTAGTTTTTCTAATAAGCGAAGATCAGGAAACATTGGGGTGAATGCCTATGGTTTCAATTAGCAGAGAAGCCTTTTTTAATTGTTCATTTATTCCGACAAATTGATTTCGTTTAGATTGAAACTGATCCAAGGGTTTGAACATCCTACCCCTAGATCACAAATAATTAATTATTGAGAATTTGGTTTTTTTATCCTCCGTCAAACTGTCATCCCAATCCATTATCATTGCTTTCATGCTTAAATATAAAAGAAGGTCAAGGGGTGACCGGCATTCCCCTTTCTCTTTGTGATAAATAAAAACAGACCCGGGTTATGTTAAACGAATTTCATGGTTGAACACGCCACCGGTTCATTCACACAATGTTCCATGGGAACGTAGAAACCCTTTGAAATTGATAATCAATTTGAGATTCGGGTCGAGACATAGGCCCTTTTTTTAACTAATAACCCGTTTCGTCTAATTATTTCAACCAATTGCATGTTACATGTCCAAGTAATGAGTAATTAACTTTAAAATGGAAAATTTCAAGTTTAAGCACAATTTAAGCAATATAGATTGTCAGGCCACAAGAATACACAATGTAAGCAATGAGACAGAATGAACTTTTGATCAAACTTTTTTGCCAGGGTGTATATATCACTTCGTATACCTCTCATGTTCATTTTTTCTTGCCATTTTCCACTAGATTCTGTTCCATATTTCTTTGTCAGGAATGTTGATGCCGTTTTTTGTTTTTTTTTTTGTTGTCGAACTAATTCTTCCCATAATGATATTACTCGGTTATAGTTCACAAATGTTTTCCTTATGGATATCACGCTTCTCAGACAAGTGAAGGATGTTGCAGAAACTGGATATTCCTCTATTATGTTTTAAAATGTATGCAAAAATTAAGGCGTCAGACAAATGCTAAAGTTTGTATTTAAAAAGTACTACATTATTAACAATCTACATTAATTTTCATATTAGTTGATAAATAATTTTCACTGAATTGACTTTTGGCTGCTTTACATATAACACAATATATGAATATATTTATGGAGTGCTACGCCTTCGTTTTTGATATTTTCCTTTTCTCTATATTTTTAAGGACATTCTAGAATAAAATAAAATAAAATAACGTTTTGTTACGGATTCTCTCATTACCAAAAGTACCGTTGTCAATTAATCTACATTCAGAAACCCTGTGTTCTAATTTTTAACAGATATATGTATCGTTTACCATTATTGATCAAAAGCAATTGATTTTGTAACATCACGTACTAGAAAGCAGTCCCAGGTTAAAGTCAAAGATGGGAGATCCATCTCCGTATAATTTCTGGTTAAAGAATCTATCTTAGTGATGTGGCCAGAAGATAGTCTGACCTCTGAATCATGCTTTTTTTCCACTTAATGTCCAGTAAATTTCCTGTGTCAGGTCGGCAAACCAACTGGTGGGTTTTGCTATTGTAATTGCCTCACTATGCTCCTACGAAGATGTTATAGTTAAGTGTCTTTATCTCAATGAGAGAGAAAGAGTGAGGAGTCAGGGGGAGAGAGTGAGTGAGAGAATGAGAGAATGAGATGGAATAAATGATAAGTTTGAATTTCAATCTGTTTTGTAAGTTCAATAATTGTCTCACCCACTTTGTTTTTAAATGTTTGTCTTTTTAATTTAGTTTTTGTTTTTCAACCAAGATAATTATACAGGGTGAATTGCTACTCGTGCTACAAACTTCTCCAGTAGATTCTTCACCCTAAAATGAACAAAAAAGTTCATATTGACCATGGTCCGATTCTCAACCATTTCAGAGTAATTTCGCTTTTTATCGATTTTGAAAGATATCACGTCCTGGCGTCGGAAAATCGTGATATCTTTTAATCTAAACATTTCTCTTAAAATCTATAAGCACCGTTGAAATCCCCGTTAATTTTTCAATAAGAAGATGAAGGTGGCAAAACGTTTGGGTCTTTCTTCCTTGACCTTCTAGCTGTTTGTAAACTTCTTAAGCATTACATACTAAATGGGCATTAAATTAAATTAAAAAATTTCAATGGAATTATGATTTTGATTCTCTCTAAAAATTAACGGGGATTTCAACGGTGCTTATAGATTTTAAGAGAAATGTTTAGATTAAAAGATATCACGATTTTCCGACGCCAGGACGTGATATCTTTCAAAATCGATAAAAAGCGAAATTACTCTGAAATGGTTGAGAATCGGACCATGGTCAATATGAACTTTTTTGTTCATTTTAGGGTCAAGAATCTACTGGTGAAGTTTGTAGCACGAGTAGCAAGTCACTCTCAAACATTAGCAATCCTTGAACCACCATTTTTTCTCTTTTTGTCATCAACATCTTGGTCTCACAACCACTAAATAAGAAAATGACGAGTGCGTTGGAAGCGTTATTAAATCAGGTAGTTTTCCTCAAATTTGCTGCCTTCTGAGACTAAAATTAGAAACTCTGGATTACTTTATACACTTTCCGATTTACACAATTTTCCACTCTTTTTGTAGTTCTGGCTGAAATAAAACACAAAAAATTAGCCCAAACATTTTGCCACCGTCATCTTCTTATTGAAAAATTAACGAGAATTTCAACGGTGCTATTAGATTTTCAGAGAAATGTTTAGATTAAAAGATATCACGATTTTCCGACGCCAGGACGTGATATCTTTCAAAATCGATAAAAAGCGAAATTACTCTGAAATGGTTGAGAATCGGACCATGGACAATATGAACTTTTTTGTTCATTTTAGGGTGAAGAATCTACTGGAGAAGTTTGTAGCACGAGTAGCAATTCACCCTGTATACCTGAATAATATATCCAAGGTCAGTCTGAAAATGAGTGTGTATGGACGTGGGATCACCGATTTTAATGAAACTATTTTTTTTTGTGTAACTACGATCATTAATATGTAGATATTGAATAATATTAGATTTCTATCTGAGTGTTCTTGCTCATTAATTGTAGGAGTCGAAGGAATTAAAACAAAATATTTCATACTTTTTTAAAATATGGTTTTCTAACATCAATTTGTTTTTTATGTAGGATATGAAAATTATACGCAGGATCGTAAATGTGAGGTGAAATATGAATATAAAGTTTAAAAACCAAATGGCTATTCCAATAAAATGGGCCTAAAACCATTTTTGTTTCGAATTTTCATACACCTAAATAAAAAATATACATTTTTTTTTGGCTGGATTCGTTGAGGGAAATAGTTTCCCATAGCGATGTGTATTATTCCACTTATAAATTAAAAAAACCTCTGAATTTTATCAAATAAGAAATCGATTAACAGAAATGTACAAAGCTTCACGATCTGCAGAGAAATCATGGTCGATGACATGCGTCTATGCGGCAATTCCGTCTTGAAAATACATAACGTCGCCGACAAATGCCTGGTGGATGGTGGGTAACAGTTACCATAGTGTAGGTGCCGTACATACACAACATAAAGCGTCGGCCGAAGATGTGAGGCTGTCTTATCAACCGTTCATTTCATAATCAGCGAACTTGACAAAAGTTTTCGACATCGTACCACCAAATATTAATATAGGTACCCCACGTCCTTTTGCAAATGTGTATCGCAAAGAAATATAATAATTAGTGTGATTTTTAATGAAAAAAATCTAATTCATACAATAATGTCTATAGAAATAGAACTCGTACTCCTCTGACTTTATTAAAGTTATTACATTTAAATTTATTTAACGTTGTTGAAGATATGATCTGTCCGTTAACTAAGACTAACTAACTGTTATTAGCTAGGGGCTAAAATGATCATAGTATGAAATTACTGCAGCTGTACCTTACTCAAGATTACTCAACTTTGGTCCCCTTGAATTGGAATTTCAACAGAACTCAACTCACAAATGAAATAAGTACAATATTAAAATTATTAATTACTTAGATATCATATGGTAGGAAGCAAAATGCTTATACATACAAAAGTGGACTAATGGAGGAGTATAGGTCAATTATTGCATAAAACATATACTTTATATGTATAATTAATATATATTCCGTTCCTTATTGGGGTAAACATGTTTTGATCAAATTTAAGTTTTCAAGACGGATTTGAAACAAATTGGAAGAGTGTCGGATGTAGATCAGAAAACAGAAAAAATAATTAAAATCCTATGTAATTTTACAGTAATTGACATACTGAAATTATTTGTCACCATAAGATAATTCTTCCAATTGTCAATAGAAGCAAGCACTTTTATTACGTGCAAATTAAAGTAATAATTATGAGGAATAAAACAGTACCTATCGTATTGCAAGTTGGATATAAAATCTTATTAGTCCGTTTTACATTTTTGAGTTATGTTTTCAGAGTAAACAATAATTTTTGAAATGCTAATTTTCATACGGTACTACAAGGATTAAGTTTATTATTTAAGATGAATAAAGTTTTCAATTGTAATTATAAAACAACCCCTTCTTAATTAAATTGAGATTTATTTCAGTCAATAATGACCTCGTAAAATTTCATCAATCTTGTAGAAAATTAAAATTCGCCTATCAGCCCGGGTCTACCATAATTATGGCGAATTAATACCCCTCGATTAAAGGAATTCAGACCTAAATTGGATTATTTTAATTTGGATGGTGGTACTTAAGTGGATCAACACTTCCTAATTCCCTTCTGGCATAAATTAGTAACAGGGTTTTCTTTAACAAAGGTGTCCTACGATTGGCTTGACATGATTATAAGCCAATAATGGCTTACAGGAAAAAGCTTTCAATTACTTCTTTTCTAAGGGTGGGTTAGGACAACTTTGAACTCACAAAAGAGAAAAAGAAAATGATTTCGATTGTTTATAAGTACTTTATTGGAAAGAAGTTCAGACCTTCGAGGCGATTCATGTTTATTACAAACTTTTCAATCTCCTGTCTAAGAATCCGATTTAGTTTTCTAAATAATTAAAATTGTTTAAACAAACAAAAATATAAATATTCCAAGAAAATAAAAACGTCCAAATAAAACTTTTAGTTCAAATATCATTTTTAGCAGATGAACAAAACCACAATTTATCTATCATTCTGTACTTTTTCTTTGTTAATCATTAACAAGTAAAATAAAAGAGGAGAGCCTAAAATTAACTGCACGCTGAGTGTCGCGGATGAGGGTTTAAACCATTTTACTATACATTTTCTAAATTGTGATCTATTAAAAAGTCAAGGGCTACGCTAGGATTCGTACCCAGAGGCTCTAGCCTCGTAAATAAGAGTCCGACGACCTATTCTCTAATTCTCGGCCCCCGTGGCTCCCTAAAACTATCTATGTTCTATATTTCAAATAAATAATAAATAATTCTTTTTATCTATGGTCTTGATTGGGATTAAAAAGTTAGTGTCACGAGCGGGATTTGAAACCTTTGGCGGGTCGTGGGTTCGAATCCTGCTCGTGACACTAACTTTTAATCTTAATCAAGACATTAGATAAAAAGAATAATTAATTGAAATAATTAATATGGTCAATTATTGCTGCTAAACATGTATGGATTAATATATTATTTATATTGTTATGGGAAAAGAATAAGTTATGATACAAGGTAAGATTCCACTTAATTATCAAGGTATATCTTTCTGATTAACAGCCAAATTGTGTGAATGATCTAAACTGCGTTTATTAACAACAAATATAATTGTAATAATGAGATCTTCTACGTTTAAATATTAGTTGATTTTGCTAAAGGTGTACCTCTGCTGGTGAGAGTTAAACTGAAAAAATTCCGGCGTCCTGGTTTAAATTGCTAAAGGAGTTTAATCAACCCCGTCCGCACCCCATTTTAAAAAGAGCACCCCTTTGGAAATCTTCGGGGCACAAAGGAAAGTCTGTTTATTTTCTACCAATTGGCTCTTCCCATCACGGACTTGGGCGGCAAGTGATTTACTTTTGATGGTCGCCTCTTAGGAGTGGTAATTCATTATTTGCCTCAGCCCTTGCCTCCTTTTTAAACTTTTCAAGCGGAAAAGAAAGACTTTAAATTAAAATTTCGGTAAAAATAAAAAAAAAAGCATGACCCCTGTAATTAAATATATAAAGACCTCTAGTGTAATTGATTCTATGAGTAAACTGCGGGTGTAATAAAAGTTCGTTTTCACTGTGAGACAGATTTGTCAGAAGTTTTCTCGTTCAAGAGGAAAAAAAGAAAAACTTTTCTTGTCATAAAGCGTCACACTCGCTTTTTCAACCTTTGACGAAAATCCTTGCCAGTTTTCTTTGAGTGTCACAGGTTGAAACGGAATTAACAAAGTTTGTTACGTCGCGCTGGTGAGAAGTGACTTTTTTTCCCTTCCGCCCATGTATGATATCTTGATTAATGTATGAATTTTGGACGTAGTAAACGCATGGCGCCCTTTCTTTAGACGTTCAGGAAGTGCCAGATGTAAACATATAAAGCAAATATTCAGCTCTGTGATGAAAAATAAAAGAGTTTCTTTTCTTTTAGTGATGCATTTCGGCGAATAAATAAAATACAGAAGAAGAAATATTAAACTTTAAAAGACTACAGGCTGGATATAATTTTATATCACCACATAATATCATTGATAAATTAGGTTATGCTGTTTAGATATTATATACTTTCTATTACTAATTATAAATTCTTTATTTTGACATTTGCTTATTAAACCTTAATTTAATCATACTATTTTTAAACAACTTCAAATTTATTATGTAATGTTTTGGGTATTTTATTGATTATATAAAATAGTTTAAATCGGTAGTCCATATTGTTTATATTTTAGATTGAGAGCAAATTTACTGCTTATTTGCAGGTTGTAAGTTTCCATGGTACCAACAGAAAATCAATATCAACTACGTGTGTACATATTATAGGAAATCACTAAGTCTGTTACATTAAGCATTATATCATTTATGGGTATATACTGTGTGTAGTAAAGCCGTAAGTCATAAATGGTTTTGCGTCTTCAAACTTAATAATCCGTAAAATATGATGAGTAGGGTGCTTAATGTACAATATCTAATATATTTTGAAATTAACCGACCGCCATAAAACTGACTTGAAGATCAATCTCGATTATTAAATTCTATTGTTTGAAACTCGGGTTATGGAGAAACGGTTGATATTATGTATGAAAATCTGAAAAAAATAGTAGTGAGTACAAAGCAATAAACAAGGTAAATGTTAAGGAGTCGAGGGATTTTCTACAGGATAATTCATGAATGCGATTCGTGTGGACGGAAACGATGAAGGGCAATAACTTTATACAGAGTTAACTGATGCTGATATGCTAAGTGATCACAATTTCTCACAAATCCTCACAAAGTAAGTTTTCACCATTAGCTTCGCGCCGTCGGAGCCGGCTGAATAGCTCATTATTTTCTATTCACGGTATATTTAAAAGGTCCCGGACACGACAGAGCGTGATTCATTCGTAATGGGAGTTGGAACACCTCCTACATTACTGAGAAATTGCCCGGTATTTTCAGGAGAAATTTTTCCGAAAACAGTTTGAATAAACATCCGAGGGTTGATTGAAAAAATTAGTGATAACTACAAACGGTCACGGATCTATAATGGCAATGCGATTCATTCTCATTAGAATATTTATGACACAAATTTTCATCCTATGGTTATTAGTGTTTTAGCAGGTCTAAAATATTGTTATAAAGATTATTGAAATTCAATTAAAATATTATAGCTCACTCGAGAAATAACTTTTGTGAATGTTTAGTCTTCAACGCGCCCCAAATCGTTTTGTATGTACGGAAAAAATGTTATCGTTTGACAAGCATTATATTAAACGAAAATATTGCAGTTATTGGGACGGACATTATCTTTCAAAAATGTTAACATTTGCTAGATAATATTTTCATTTTAATATTCATGCCATGTTGATGTTATTTGGAGTAGAGACTGCTTTTCGGACAAAAAAGTAATTTATTGTATTTTTTTAATTAAACCACAAACTTTTGTGCACAGAATGAAAGTAAAACATCAAGTGTTCTTGCGCGTCTTGGTAAACGTGGAACTCACCATCACTTACATTGTTTGAAAACATTCCTTAAAAACTACCTTCCAAACTAAAATATCGTTGACTCCCACTTTACTGCAAAAGGTGTGTAACTTTTTAGCAAAAATTGGGCGCCATCAGGAAAAATCCGAGCTCTATCAGAAAATTATTTCTCCCGAAAAGTATTTTTCATTTTGGGTACATTTTTTTAAGCTCTTCGTCGTATTGAAATTTTATTTCATTATTAGATCAATAATAGGTAAATAATCGTAGCGAGTAATTCGTAAAAATACATTGGAACAGAGGATTAAGGACTTGTCTTATGTATCTGTTTAAGTTCGCGATTTTTCATGGTGGAAAAAGTGATATTTTTCAAGCTCTTAATCAAATAAAACGTAATTTATTGAAATTAGAAGTATATAAAATTGTACCTTATTTTAAAAAAAAGTAATAATATTTTTAAGTTGATTCCTACACTCAAGTTGGCCACTGAAATATAACGTCACATAAAATTTTTACGACGTTCGTATTACGCAAAAATCACTTGTTTTTTTATATTTTCCATCTTTTTCTTATTTACTGGAAAATGTCCGCTGGAATATGCTGGGGTCGTGACAAAACAAGATGTGTTTCTGTTCATTATTTTGTTTCTGTGAGAATGCGAAAATTGTACAACAGTATGCCAATATGCTCATGAAGGTTATTCTGTCATTTTCAGTTTTAATCATTATACAAATCAAAATAAGACTAAAATAAAATTTATAATACTTAGGGGATATGAGATACAAACTTTTTGGACAGTAAACATTTTTATTATTAACTTCACTAATTCTCGTGGTCCGCTTGACCAATTAATATCATTCAATTAATTAAGGTTTTTAGTTAAAATATATTAATTGAAATATATTATTAACAATGCTATTAAATACGTCAATGTTCCTAAATTTTTCACAGCATCTAATGTATTTTATTCTATATTATAAATGTGAAAATGCGAATTTTTTTTCGATTTCAAAGTTTTTGTTATTGTAGTTGACGAGAAAATATTCTGACAAAATGTGGGTACATTTTTATACTTCCGTTTGTTGGAAAAAATATTCAAGCATGGCAAAGTAGTGCTAGGGACACGCAGGGAAATCAATAAATTAACAAACTGGAAAGCAAGTAGAACCGAAATGGCCACTTAACCTGAAATTATACTTGACTGTTGAATTGTTTAGCGCTAGTTAAAGAGATGCAAGTGGGGGCATAGACGAGTTAATCCTCGCCTCGAGGCAACTTGCAAAGTTCCGCCCTTACACATTTCAAGCATGACTCCAAAACTTGAAGCCGGAAACGAGGTGGGGTCCGCGATAATTAAACCTGTTTACAAGGCCTGCTGGTGTCCAGGGCGCTGAAGTTAATCCGAACAGCTTACGGTTTACACCCGCTGACCGCAAGGGTCCACGGAGCCGGAAGGGTCCACGTGTACCGAGAAATTTCGGTTTGCCGCAGGTTTAATCCGTCAAACTGGCTGAACGAGGGGGCTTAGTTGGGCATTATAGTGACAGAATAAGCTTGTACTCCTCATCTATTACTTTTGGACAATTTTTTTATTTCCAAAAAACGGCAGTCTCGTCTTTTAAAAAGGGTGTTTTAACATACTCCACTTATCACGCTGTGAGACTACGATTTTTTGTCATGTCAGAAATGAGAAAATCAACGATGAACGCCTATTTTTGACGTTCCTAACAACATATGGGACCAGAATTTCTCAAGCGATTAAAAAGTCAAAACTATTGATAAGTACACCTAGAATAGATTTATAATCTTTAACCTAAATTAAATCATTGAGCAAGTTATTAATAAATTCAGAATCGTTTATACAATTATAATTTAATTTTTTCTAGTTATTAAAATATCTTACTTGCTGTCACTAGACTTTCACTACCATTTATTTGTGTATATATGCGATTAGATGGAATTTGTTTATCATTGTAAGCTGTTTCAAGTTTGTAAGTTGTTCAATAATTCCAAAATTTCACCCAAAAATAAAGGAATTTTCCCTAAACAATCCGTAACAATGCAAAATATTTGTAAAGAAATTTTTTTTTTTAATTTATTTATTTGTAGCCTATACATACTTGTACATAATACAAATGTGATCGCAATGTATATTGTTCACCGCTCGGTCACAGCACTAACACTGATGCCAGCGCTGCACCCGGAGGACGCATGCCATGAGAAGCCAGCCAGTGCTGGCTTTTATTTTAATAGATTAAGGGGCAAGGAGGTCTCGGGGCCATCGTCGTTTTAGGCGACGTGGTGGATTCTCGGGATGGGAATATGTGGAGAGGGCTATAGCGGTAGGATTAGGATGGATCGATAGGTTGGTATGAAATTTTTGGAATCGGAAATAGATCAGTTCGTGGACAAAAGGAACGTTGAAGTCTTTGTGGATAGTGAGGTTAGAGACGTAAAAAGGAGCTTTGACGATTTGTCTGAAGGCTTTTGATTGGAAGGACTGGAAACGCTGGATATTGGATGGCTTTTTCGGAACCCCACAGTTCCACACCGTATGTCCAAAGTAGTCGCAATAAAGTCTTGTATAAGGTCAGTTTAGTTCTGATGGTCAACCCGGATTTTGGTCCTAGTAGTCGGCGTAATTGTCCAAGTCTTCTGTTGAGTTGTTGTCTTTTAAGTCTTGTGTGGGGATTCCACGTCAGTCTGCTGTCAAGGTATAGTCCTAGGTATTTGACTTGAGTGGAAGTCGGTATCTCTTCATTGTTGATGTATAGTCGAGGGCAAGACTGTTTTTTCAACGTGAACGTACATTGGATGCACTTTTCTCCGTTTAATCTTGTCCTCCACTTTTTGCACCAACCTTCGATGAGCTCAAGGTGTTCTTGGATATGAGAGGTAGCTTGGGTAGGATTCAAGTTAGAGGACAAAATTGTGGTATCATCCACGAAGGTAGTAATGATGGTATTGGGGTGAGTAGGTAGATCAGCAGTATAGATGGTATAAAGGATAGGACCAAGGATACTCCCTTGTGGGACACCGGCTTGTATTGGCCTGATTTCAGAGAACTCGTTACCGCACCTTACTCTGAAGCAGCGGTCTGTTAGGTAGGATTTCAGGATAAGGTAATAAGGAGTGGGTAGGAAGCGTTTGAGTTTATAAAGCATGCCCGGGTGCCACACCCTGTCAAAAGCTTGTCCTACATCTAGGAACGCACCCAGGCAATACTCTTTGTTCTCAAGAGCAGAGGAAATAGTGTTCACAATCTAAAACCTTGTTGGGTCGTAGAATGATGTGGGCGAAAGCCGAATTGGTGAAAGGGAATAATATTATAAGTATCTAGGATAGGGATTAGTCGTTTTAAGAGGAGCCTTTCAAGGATTTTGGACATTGTAGGAAGAAGGCTGATGGGTCTGTAGGAGGATATCTGGTCGGGAGTTTTATGAGCTTTAGGAATGAGGATAACGACGGAAAATTTAAAACGAAAAAGTAATTTCGGCCATATATGTGCCCATTGGTGTTTCGTATGAAGGTTCAAAACCACTTTCCTATATTTTTTCCAAAGTCTTCTCAAATAAAATTCGAAGGATTATTATGAGATTCGAACCCAGAACCATTAGCATGGAAAAAACGAGTACGCCGTAACCAATCAGTCACATACAATTACTATAAAATTAAAATATTCTTTATGCAACTAGTTTATGTATCTATTTTAAAGAGTAATTTTACTTAAATAAATACATTTTAGCGTTAGCAAAAGTTCTGAACAGAAAATGTTATTTTAAATGTTTGTTATATTATTACGTACCAATAGATCAACCATATTAGATCAAGAAGAAGGTAGAATTTGACGTTGAAAGGGTTTTTCGCGATTCCTAAGGGTATGGTACAGCGAACAGGCAAACAAGGATTTATGATGTTCCCATGGCTATTTCATCCCGTCCTTCGAGGAAAAAAAACGAAAAGTTCTTAATCAAATGAGAAACAAGCCCATTGTATGTATTAATTAGTGAGTAAATAGGAAAAATAAATTACAAAGGGAAAGACCATTAATTAGTGGTCGCTAGTTTAGGGTAAATGTGGTGGTCGCAGTTTTGGGCCTACGTCCAACTTTTCGGACACACTTTGCATCTCATTCGACTTGCACATTGATTACTGACTGTCATTTTATAACACCCGCGCATTCATTTTCGAACCAGTTTTTTGTCATTTGAATTTTAAGTTTATTCAAATTGCACAATTTAGCGCTAAGACACATGTTTTCCTTAGTACTTTTTTGAATACTGGTTCTATTTTTATATTTAAATTGTTTTATCCTACTTATTAATTAATGGAAGCAGGCGCTTCTCGGCTGAACAAATTGCTGCTGTTTTTTTGCCGAACAAGAAAGTACCCTGTTTAAATAAATGGTTTCTGACGATAATGACGGATGATTATAGGTTAATCTACAATAAATTCCCGTTTACATTTAAAATTACGTCCGTCTGAATTCCTATATGGACATGCTCAAGCGATGTTTTCCTTATAAAGAAGAGGGCTCTTCCAAAGCATAAAATTAGAAATACTTTGGGCTGGTTATTTCTACTTCATAAAAATAACAAATCGTTTTTACACTTCACACAAAATCATTTACAGATAAGACTGGAAATAACTTTTAACAAAATAATTTCAACAACAAATTCGTATAGATAACAATCTTGTGCAGATTAAAAAACTTATTACATTCTGGGAAGTTGGAACATAACAACATAGTAACATCTTTACATCTATCTATTTATCTCTTGTTAAACTTTTCCTAGTTGAGGTGCAATCTAGGTTAAAACGGTCTGGTTTAATTAAAGATACTGACATTTAAAATGTTCCGAATTAAGAATTAAAAATTAAACCAAACAGAGGTCAGGTGAAAAACTGTTGAATATACGGAGAGTGCAGTATTGAAATCAGGCCGGAAAATGAACTTGATTGCAAACTATACGTTTATATTATTTACACCAGTATGAATTTTATGCGCGGTATCCTGCCAATTGACCAGTGTATAATGAAAGCAAAACGAGAATAATAAATAAGGTTCAATCAATAGAGAAAAATAAAAAAGAATGATTGAAAAAAAGAGAGACAGAGAGAGGGAGAGGGAATGAATGAAAGAGACACAGTGAGAGAGAGAGAGAGAGAAAGAGAGAGAGAGATAGTAGGATAGAGGAAGGAAAGAGAGAGAAAGAATAAGAGGGAGAGATAGTGAGAAAGACGGACAGAAAGAGATAGCATGAAAAGAGTGGTCGAACCAAAAGAAGAGAGGAAGATGAAGCTCGTGTCTTTAATGTTGTCTAGGTTAGTATAATTTCACGTGCAAGCACGCAAACGTACTTAAAAAATGACGAAAAATGAGAAGAAGGGGATTTTTGAGCTGCATGAAAAAAAAGTCCTAAATTATTTCATTCATTGTCTCATTTCTTGAAAAGCGTCAATTCGACTGTCGCTGTCACCAGAAAGAATCATTGAATGGGCCGCTTCCTTGGTTAAATATAACGGGCGATTAATTTCTAAAACAATTGCCTCCCTTGTATGACTAAGCTGAGTGAAGTATTAGTCGTAATTATTACGACTTCCTCTTCAATTATTTTTAATTTAAAAGTCAAAACATCACTTGGACGTTCAAGTCCATTTTTTTATTATTAAGGACTACCATACATTGCCAGTTTAATACCCCAGGGAATTGGTATCCTTAAGGGATTTTCCTGATAGAATGGTAATGTGGTTTCAGCGGTCATAAATTACTCCTGGGTAGAGGAAATTTAATGTTATTAACTCTTCTATGCCACTCCATCATTTTGTTTAATTATTGCGGTATTCAGTTGTGTTTTTTGTGATTTAGGTAAATTATTGACGATGGTAACGGCTAATCTAATTACAGTTACTATACATCGTCAAACACATAAAATATCATAGATACAGAATACTTTTAGCACCCTTGGAATCTGTTGTAAATGGTTATAATGTTAATGTAAAAAAATCGTAAATATATTCTTTTCGTGTATAAAAAATGTATATATGAAAAGTAAAAATAAAAATTCAGTATTGCGCAATTAATTATAATACAAATAAAAGATAAAAAGTTAGATACATGTATATATTTAAAATGTATTATAAACGTATAAATAAATGATTAAAAATGAACATATGTATTAGTTAACTGTTTAAGTCGTTTAACGTCATAAGAAAAAACATTTGAATTATCATGGTTTATTGTGTAAATTGTAACGTTTAGTGTTTCATTTTTACCGGGCAGTAACTTACTTTTATTAATTGTTAACAAATTCTGTTTTAATGCTTGATTTTTTTTGTGTGTTTTAAGTTATAACTTAAAAAATATTTTTCCTTTTTCCAAATTCGGACTTTTTTTAAAATTTTTTTTTCTTTTGTCAGCAGGTAATTAATCTGTAGACAAGTTCATATTCTTTATCGATTTATTTCTCTGTTGAGAAAGGGGTTAGCTTATTTTTATTTCATAAACGTATATAATAACTAATAAACTGCTTTAAAGTTAATAAATAGTTATAATACATATTTAAAAAGCTACATCAAAATTTAAAGATTGAAATAAATATATCAAAAATATTTGCATATACGTGGTAAAAAACATAAATCAGTGTGAAAGTATTATTTTTGAAAACCAATGACTTGGGTTTTGTTTCCTCTTCGACGAATTTTCCAACACGGTTTGCCTTTTCAGCTAAGTCCCAACCTCCCATTCAGCTCACGTTTAGGCAAATTACGTGCATCAACAGTGAAAACAGATTTGGAGACTAGGCTGATTCAAATATAACAACTTTGTTGTCATATTAAACACAGGGCCCTTTTCCGAGGTGGCTGAGTGTGAATTCTGATTAACATTAGAAGTAGACTAACACGGGGTGGCATGTTGTAGAAATGGGTTGGAGGGTTCTTCTTAGGGGATAATTAGCGGGGTAAAGCCAAGAACAACAGGGAAGAGATGGAAGGGCTCACGGGCACAAAGGAGCTTTAGCCGAGCTTTCTAACCCTCGCTCTTTGTCGAAGAGAGTCGACGTGAGGAGAATTTTACCGAAATTCAACTTCCGAAATACGAACAGTGCTCATTCATCGAGTGGTACAAATTTTAATCCGCAAAACAAAGGTCTTAACTATATATTAAACAATCTTCTTTCTTGAGAGATTTGACAATACAATTCATACTTGAGTTAGTTCGGTTCCCCTCTACGAAGTTTAAATCCCACATTAATCATGGTAATCACTCCTGAGAAAACAACAGATTTTGTGCGTTGAATTAATTCGCGTCATCCAATATTTGATAAATAAATCATAACGAAGCACATCAGTTCGCAGGTCTGGCTGACAGTCGAAACCTACAGGACAACATCATTGACTATTTAAAAAAAACCGTATCGGTGTGTTTTGAATTATCGATCGGAATAACTAGATAAGAAATGTTTCCCACGTAGCAGAGAATACGTGGAAAAAAATATGGCTTGTGGGCGTCTCTGATACGAGGGTGTGAAAGCGGTCCCAACGTTTGTTCTCACACCCAATGAAAAGGAATGCCATGTTTTTTTTTTAAATTTTATCTTTTCACCTGTTGTATCTTACAAATAATATTTTAGAACAAAAATTACATTTCGCAATGGGGCTAATTCCAAAGTATTAGAATATCATGTAATTTTATTTAAACTTAGGACCTTTTTTCTTTTATCTGGAGAATATGCCTATTTATAATCAGGGTTTTTCCTATATCCAGTGTCTAATTTCAACTTTCAAATAAAGAGCTTATTGGAAGAAAAACTTGGATTATTTAATTCCGTTCAAAAAATCATGATTATGTGTAGATGTGTTTTCAATTAACTTTGTTTTCAAATTTACCATGTAATCGTAATTGCGTGATATTAAATTATGAAAAACCATTACAAAATTGACGGCGTTAAAGCGGTTTTTTATTCAACACCAGTTTTAATATATATTCTTGGCCCGAATCTCTTCCCAAGTCCCGTAAACGCGAAGTTATTGACTTAGATGGTGAACACTTGTTGCTCGCCCAGGGGTGAGAAAAGTCCTAAGGGCGGAAATATGCTTTTCCCGACCCCTATTCGAAAACTAGAGAATAATCCGACGTCCCTCGGGACGTTCAGTCTTCGGGGATCTTACTTTTTCATTAGCGGACCAATTTACCAAGATGTCTAACAATATGAATTGTTTATGCCCCACAATTATATTCTTATCTCTGTTGGCCACTTGGATTGTAAATCAAATTTTCTTGTAAGCTAACATTAATTTTATACATTGTTTATAACTTTATTATGCTCTATATTCACATACGATTTAATTTCTTTTCTCATATTGAAACCTGTCAATACTTAAAATTTATTTTATAAATTTCATAGATTATAATTAATTTAGAATTGACATGTTAGAAGTATTGACACGTTGCTAATTTTTTGGTAAATATTAAGACTTGTAATCAAAATTGTTGCAAATCAAAATTTCTTAGTTTAAAATTAGAAATACTAAAAGCTATTGCAAAACAGGAAATTTGCTCATCTTCAACGTATTCACCAGAACGATTTATTATTTATTTTGAAAATATTTGGATTGATGAAGTAAGTCTTTTATTGCTAGAAACAAAAATTCTATAGAAATAACTTAAAAGAAAATATTTTTGTTCCGCGTTGTTTACAAGTTCTTCGCATCACTAAATCCCTTTTGAAACGTTTAGTTACGTTTTACAAATTGTAAATATATTGGGAAACACTTGGGCAACATGAAAAGAGTTTATTTATAGGTTAAAGTAGCAAAAACTCACATATACAAAGCTAAGATAGGTTAGAGCTTTTTTAAAGATTTATAGCCTCCATTAGACGAAAAACTCAACAAAGCTTACTTGATTAGTTTATTAACTATTCTGTCTCCATTGATATAGTTTAAATTACAAACATGAACACATAGAAGAACTTTAACTTTCACTTTGAGCGGTTATGTTTAGACTTATTGCCGCATTGTTGCCAAGTTACCATGGGAAGTTAGGCTTATGATTTTATTCAGTCTGCTTCTGAATATCGTCCGCGGCACCACGTTTTTCTCCATTTCGTGTTATTTCTCCAACTTTTATTTCTACTTGTTCTCGACGTTGTTCACTAAAATATGTACTTCTCTCTATTGTCTACGGTTGCATCAAGATGGAGATAGGACCGAGAAATCTGTTTTCAGAGGCAGAGGGACCACGTCGAGCCAATCCCCAAGCCTAGGCGATCGGCAGTTTCCTCAATAAAGGAGAAAATGTAAGCCTTTAAATTGGTTACTCTTTTCAGCCACCTTTACGGTTAAAAACAACTTCAGGCGGTGACATTACACGACGACTTATCACTTAAAGTTTCTTGGGTTTGAATCTCAGGGGCTCTAAATTCGAACCCTGAATACGTGGGGTGAGACTTCAATAAGTAAGGATAATAGCTCTCCCAGCTTAGATAATTTCCCTTTACTAGCCTCTTCTAATCCTTATTCTCTAGAAAGCATAAAGCGCATGTCCATCAGATTTTATTTTTTTCGATTGTTTTTCTGTGTAAGTCCGGACAAAAAACCAAACTTTCTGCAATTAGAGTTGCGAAGAAAAAAAAGACGATAATACGCTTATGATAAGAAGAGAGGAACAATAAAAGAAT
The DNA here is from genome assembly GCF_000648675.2 of Cimex lectularius. Taxonomy (NCBI): domain Eukaryota; kingdom Metazoa; phylum Arthropoda; class Insecta; order Hemiptera; family Cimicidae; genus Cimex; species Cimex lectularius. The sequence goes on along the minus strand of NW_019392757.1, from coordinate 206,340 downwards.
AACACGTTTAATCATTTTAATATTTAATTACTACTTAATTACTGATCTCTCATTTTGACCTAGAAGAAACTAGATCCTTTAAACACTTATTACCAGAGATGAACCTGTAATTTAATCGTTACTGATCATTGTGGTCTGCTAATACTTGTTGGTTGCTGAGTCAGACGCGTTTAACTATCTGTGTTTGTGAAGGATAGACTCTTTTAAAAGGCCACGAGGGGCATTTGGTGGATTAATTCTTGTTTCGTTTTATTCTCAATTTTTAAATTCGATCTTTGTGATCGGCGGGCCTTTTTCATTTTAATTCGTATAGTGTTTTGGATGGTGTAAACTGTTGCTAATATGAGGATTTAAGAGTTTTTTAAGTGTTAGATGATTACTGCTATTGGAGAGTTCGATTTTACGTCGTTTTTCTAAACGATCTTGTGCATTCTTTGCATATGTATTTAATTTTCTTCCTGTCTTTTCAATGGATTTGTCTCTACATTTGCATGTTGTGGAGTATATGCCATTTTTGTTAAGCGGGCTGGGTTTTTATTTTTGTCTTTGTTTTCCGTGTTGTGTCCGTGATCATAATGCTGTTTTAATACCTAAGTTTTTAAAACTGAAGAAAGGTTATGTTAGATTGAACGTTTCTTTATGTAAGTGAATGAGGACCATATAGTATCTGTTATTGCGTTTCGATTTGTTCTTGTGTGTTGATTTTTTGTGGTAGCCGTTATTGCAGGCAATGGCTTAGATTTCTACAAATAAACGCTATTTTCATTCGAAGAACATGACTAAAGATAGTTGCATCATTGGCGATTAATTTTGCAATTTATTTAATTGTATTTTTATGTCAGTAGATCCCTAGGTTATTTTTCTTTGCTTTATTCACTTTTAACTTTAATTTAAAGATTAGTTAATTAGATTGTTTAAATTAATCAACCTTACAGTAATAAATATAAGCAATAAAAATAAGCGAACAAATATTTTTAATTAAATCACATCTTTTTTTTTTTGCTTTCTTTAATGGGTGTGTTTGACCTAATATTTTTTGACTTTTTGATTTACGTGTGTAAAATATGCGTTATTTGCATAATTCCAACTTTTGTACCTTGTTATTCGTTTTTATGACGACCGAATCCATTTATAAAATATTTTATCGTTTGATATCCCTTATCCTGAATAGGATAGATGCTTTTGCTGTAGAAAAATGGATAAAAACACTTTCCGTGTGAAGCTGGAGGGTGACTTTGTGCCTAATGCAAGTAATGGTTCAAGGGATGGTAATGCGGCCCTCGTCTTATCTTTACATTCAGGTTAAGGATGTGGCAAAGATTCGACCCATGGGAAATGAATTAAGGTAAACCAGACTCCTGTGTGGGGATAAAAGTATGAAGGTGTTCCTCTAAGTGATCCCGCTGGGAAATCCCTGAGGACTCTGGGATCCATTATCCCTGCAGGGGTGCAAGCCACGGAAAGGGGGAGGGTATTGGATTTTGGACGGGCACACGGTTTTAAACTTGTTTCCTAGAAGGTGTTCTTTCTCTTTTTAAAAGGATATTGACCTTCAAGGATAACGTACAAATTCCCTTCGCACTGTGGACATTTACCCGTTAAGTTTTATAAAGCTTCCTTTGTGATATGACCCAAGAGTATATATATTATATTCTATATTTAGTACGTTTTTAAAACTGCTTTACTCCTGCCCCAAAAAAATCTAAACTTAACTAACTTTAGCTTTCTCTCTCAAATTTTTAAACATTAGTTCGATACAAAGTTTTAAGAAAAAAATATTTTTGTAATAAATTAATTAATTTTATTAACATAACATTTATTTTATAGAAAAATATTTACAATCAGGGAGAAATAGTTAACTTTTCCTGGCTGAGCGTGATGTTATAGGACCACACTAACCAACTCGGATTGTTAGTGAGGTGGTTATAGGCGCACCCAAGTAATTTGTAACTTCGTTAAAGATAGTTCATTTGATAAAACAAATCTTTCTGTTTATTGAACTTCAGCTAATTTCGCCGGAATAAATTATCTGGCCAAGCACAGTACCGTTAAATAGTAAAATTCTGACCCGGTTCGAGCGGTTGGACGGCGGTAGGACAGCGGTTAAAAGCGATGAACGTGCTTAATCTGTTTGCGTTGCACTTTACAGCTGGAATTTTGCGTCAGTACCGACGGTTTATCTTAATGCTTAAAAAATCCGCCGACAACATTTTTGTCCAAAAGTCCAATGGATCTATGAGAAAAAATAAAGAGAAAAAACTTAAAACCAGGAATTATCGAGATGCAATACATAAATTTAACTTCGTGGAGTTATAGTATATTCTGATTTAAAAAAAAAAAAAATCAAAGCAAAAAGACCACATAATACAACAATGATTTGACCATCATCACAAAAAATGTGCATATTAGAAGTTTTATCGTAAATAATTTAACCTTTCTCCGCCATTAAATTGTTTGAAAGGAAGTCTAGCAAGGAAGCATCTTTAATCATTAAGCCAGGCGTAGGCAAATAAAACCTGCTAAATTACTAATCTGGTGAGGCGGCGGTGGCCCAACGGTTTAGTCGTTTTAGGCGATGTCAAGGCGCTCATCACTGTAAGGTAATGGTCTAGGGTTGAATCCTACGGAAGTAAAACATATATATAAAAAATTATGAACTTAACTTTATGAAATATGTATTATATTATAGTTTTATTAGTTATTCATACAGCACAATTAATTGTTTTTTTACTTTAGATTATTAGAATTTGGAAATATATCCCTGGTGATAAAAGATAATATAGACAAATTAATTTTAAAAGAAAAATTAACGGTTTATTTCGGAATCTTTTCCGTATTTCCGACATAGGACGACTTGGTTTGAAGCTTACGTGGAACTTTTTAAAATATTTTTTTCTTATACAGGGTGAATTGCTACTCGTGCTACAAACTTCTCCAGTAGATTCTTCACCCTAAAATGAACAAAAAAGTTCATATTGTCCATGGTCCGATTCTCAACCATTTCAGAGTAATTTCGCTTTTTATCGATTTTGAAAGATATCACGTCCTGGCGTCGGAAAATCGTGATATCTTTTAATCTAAACATTTCTCTTAAAATCTATAAGCACCGTTGAAATCCCCGTTAATTTTTAGAGAGAATCAAAATCATAATTCCATTGAAATTTTTTAATTTAATTTAATGCCCATTTAGTATGTAATGCTTAAGAAGTTTACAAACAGCTAGAAGGTCAAGGAAGAAAGACCCAAACGTTTTGCCACCTTCATCTTCTTATTGAAAAATTAACGGGGATTTCAACGGTGCTTATAGATTTTAAGAGAAATGTTTAGATTAAAAGATATCACGATTTTCCGACGCCAGGACGTGATATCTTTCAAAATCGATAAAAAGCGAAATTACTCTGAAATGGTTGAGAATCGGACCATGGTCAATATGAACTTTTTTGTTCATTTTAGGGTCAAGAATCTACTGGTGAAGTTTGTAGCACGAGTAGCAAGTCACTCTCAAACATTAGCAATCCTTGAACCACCATTTTTTCTCTTTTTGTCATCAACATCTTGGTCTCACAACCACTAAATAAGAAAATGACGAGTGCGTTGGAAGCGTTATTAAATCAGGTAGTTTTCCTCAAATTTGCTGCCTTCTGAGACTAAAATTAGAAACTCTGGATTACTTTATACACTTTCCGATTTACACAATTTTCCACTCTTTTTGTAGTTCTGGCTGAAATAAAACACAAAAAATTAGCCCAAACATTTTGCCACCGTCATCTTCTTATTGAAAAATTAACGGGAATTTCAACGGTGCTATTAGATTTTCAGAGAAATGTTTAGATTAAAAGATATCACGATTTTCCGACGCCAGGACGTGATATCTTTCAAAATCGATAAAAAGCGAAATTACTCTGAAATGGTTGAGAATCGGACCATGGACAATATGAACTTTTTTGTTCATTTTAGGGTGAAGAATCTACTGGAGAAGTTTGTAGCACGAGTAGCAATTCACCCTGTATATTCGAATTGAAGCTGTAGAAAGTTGGCCGATAAAACTTTTTGTTTTTTTGAAATTTAATTAAATAATGTCTATTAATTAACTTGTTGCGTGCAAATCGTTCTTAAACTATCACATGGATTTTTATTTTTAATGCTTATACAATGTCCTAACACATTTTCATTTATGTGTCATTTGGGATACATTACCAAGTTCAGGAATTTTGTTTTGTATCTAGAATCTATACAAACTATAGGTGTCGGTCATAAAATATTTTCTCTTCTACCTAAAAAGTAGTGTAGTAATTAACTAAAATCCAAATGATTAATGAAATTCACACAAAATGACAAGCAATTTTTGTTAATTTACTATAAAACCTTGTATCTTTAGAGGATAAGGATGATGTTGAAATGCTTTTATTGTTAATGTTGTCTCTTATCAGAATACAGTGAATTTGGAATGTATCCTTATATTTTTTTCTTTATAATTAAATTAACAACGTTTCGAACAAATATACAAAAAATAATAAAAAAGATTTTTTTTTCATTGCCAACCAATAAAAAATAAACTCTCACAAAGATCAATGCAACAAACTAGTCTTGCAATTGATATTAAAAAAATCATGCACAGTGCAAAGTTATTATTAACTATAACGGAATGGTTTTCATTGTAAATAATAAATTGTCTGTTTTGTTGTGTTTTGGAAGCGTTTAGTACTTTATTTGAATATGAAACATGTTTATGCTTCCGGATTTGGTTTTTAACAAGGGAAAGAAGTATGTAACATGCGTTATGATAAACGGATGAGATTTATTGAGGGGGGTAAACTAGATAGAAGATAACATAATTTTTCATCGTTTAATTAAGCATACACCCCCTAAAGCCTATATTTCTTAGAGAAGAAAGGCGTATTGAGAGAGGTTACATTGTAGAATGGAGTCGTTCTGGCTTGAGTCCAAATATTTTCTTGAGATAAACTCCGTAGGCCATTATCCACAGGGCACGAAAGGGTAAACACCCTCTAAGGAACAACCTGACCTTCTTTGTAAACATCTAGCGATTTGATTACAAGAGGGTCGGTTTTATTGGTAAACTGTTGTTCCGCTCTTAATCTCTTTTGTATGGAATCTCCCTTTTCGAAAACACTCTTGGAGGCCGAGCGCCGGCTGCACGTTGTCGGGGGGAAAACTTGAAAGAGGCGCCGCCTGAATGGCGTTATCTATCTTAAAAATCGCCCCGACGATAAAATATGAATTCGTGCTTTGTTGGCGAGCGGAGGCTCCCTCGCACCAAAGGAAACGGAGAAAAAACAGTGATAAAGACGGGTGGCTGACTCGCCGAACTGATCCCTTGAAACCCTTAGAGAGTCAGCAACATATATCTTTAACATAACAATAACATTCATGTGTAAAAATTCGAACCTAAAATACAATTTTATGGCATTTAAATAAATTATTTTTTATGTAGAAAGTAATATTAAAATTAATTAAAATATAAATAAAGTTACATTTGAATATTTTGAAACAATGAGAGTTTTTTTAGCATAACGCGTACAGAATGTTACGTTTTTTGTGCGGTTTCAGATGGTCCACATGTGTGACAATGTAGATCAGAACCCAAAACACGTGAGGCCGAGCACAATGACCCGTATGCATTAATCTTAGAAAGTGAAAGATAAACAACTTCAGACTTTTTTAACGGACCCAGTCAACATTATGTTGCCAAATAAAAGTTCTGTAATAATTTGTTATAACGTGTTCTTTCTTTTTATCATCAAGTGGCCACCTCGAATTGTACTCAATAGGTTTTCAGCGTAGGAAACCTTGTAAGTCAAACTGTTCCCATAAGCGATATTGATCCAATCTAAACGTTCCTCGGCCAATTGTTAGTCATCTTCTGTAGATCACTGGTTCCTGATTATTATACTCCTATTCTTAACTCTACTTTAAATTATTGCCCATAAATCATATTTGGGATATCGAAATATCGCTTGCTAGATAGAAATATTGTTCAATATGTAATACAGGAACCACTCCTTATTCCTTTAATCAGTGGGCAATCTGGTAAGCAGTCTGAAGACAGCGATTACTTTTCATGATGTCGAATTCAAATTTAAAAAAATATTTAGATTCAAAAATATGTTATTGTGGATTATTACAAAAAAACTATTGTCATTTTATAAACTAGAAGCAGTCTGAAACGTTTAGGTTACATTGTTTTATACTATCGGTTTAAATACATTTTAATGATTTAGTTGAAAGAAAAAGTTCATAACCTTTAAAATAAAGGATATAATATTAAAATAAAGATAGACTCCTTATGTCCAAATATTTAAGCAAAAATACCATTAAAAGAGCAATTCCTGTTTTAATTACAACAATATTTGGCGAATTACATTTGTGTAAATTTTTTGCATGTTATAAATCAATTTGTTCTATTATGTTATAAAACGTTAAATTAAATCGCAGTACAAAGATTTTATATTAAACGTTTTAATAGGCCAACATTACGATCTCATGAAAAAGTCCTCGTTTTTGTGTGCTGTTGTTGTTAGCACATTAGAGATCAAATGAACAAGGATATTACACTCTTAAATATGTTTTCACTAACATGTTTTACACAATCAAGATTTCGATTTTTACTGTATTTTTTTAAGACACATTTTTAAGGTGTAGGTTGTTTAACCAATTAACACCCTTCCCCCAGAAAATTATTTATAAATTTTGTTAATTTTTTAACTTTTTATTAGCAATATCATCGATAGTTGTTCCTCAGTTATATTTACTGCATTTAGGTTTTGTAGGTTTGTAAGTAAACACATTTTTCTTACAGCAATTTACAATAGAATTTAATTTGTATTGAAGTAAAGTACGTATTAAAGAAGTAGTTTCTTTTCTTCTTGGCAGAACCTATGTAAGAAGTTTTTAGCCAGTCTAAATATTTTTAAGTGCCTATTGAGTGAGCTATTTCCGGTTAGCAGACCAGCAATGATCCTAAGTTTTGTCTAATAAGTTTAATAAGGTTGCTCTTGCTGGCTAGTGGCTAATCATCAGCATTTTCCTTACCCTAGAGAATCCTACTGCTGTCTGGGCCCAATACAAGAGACAGTTTGTTCTCTATTTCTACTTTTTCCGTCGCACTCAGCAGTCCCAGACCAATGTTTTGAGTGTAACTTGACGGGGAAAATATATAAATCTTACCTGTTGTACCTCTTGGCCTTTGAGCGAGGTTTTTCTGCAACAGGCAGATAAATAGCAAAACAAAGTTAACCTAAGAGATAAACTACCAAAGCGATAATTACTAAATATTTTGATTTATCAAATGTGTGTGATCTTGATCTATTGGCATTATATCTTAGGGTTGATTTGTATTTGAGAAGATCAAATTGCTGATAAATGTCCAACAGAACTTCGATTCTATTAATCTGAGTTAGGGCTAGGATAGTGGTAAAGTTTAATTTGTGCTATGCCGGCAACTTGAACATTGAAACTAGGCAGACTGAGAAATGGTCAATAATGATCCAACCTCTGTGTTGTTATTATTGTTATTTACGATTTGTTTTGAATAACGAACAAAACTAATTTATTTCTTTGCTGTGTTTCAGGTCAGTTTATATTTCCGGCAGATGGACAGTCAGTATGTACCCGTATGTTTTAAATTCCCTTAACAACAGTTTTTATTGTTAAAATGTCTGAACGGTTGTTGATGTTTTTATAAACAGGAAATTCTTTTTGAACTTTTATTAAATCCTTTTTTGTTTTTGTTTATTAAGAAAACTCCAACTTGTTAATTCTAAATAACTGGAGACATTTTTAATCTTTTTAAGACTTGTGGTTAAATACAAGTAAAAGGTTTTAGTACAAATTAAAGTTTTATTCAATTTCCTATTCAATCTAAGTTGTTTTATATTGTTTAATAATTAAACTCGAACCAGCGGAACACTTTTTAGTGATTCCACTTTATTATTTCTTTTTTTTTAATTTCTCATTTTTAATATAGTAGTGGGTTGACATTTTCTTCTGTTTGCCCCTTTATTCATTCAGTTTGTAATTACTTTTCCACGTCAATGCCTTTTAACCTTTCTAGGTAATTTAGGAAGGAATCGGCAAAATTCATAATTGCCGGTTCGCGTTAAGACCATTTCCTCCCAGTCAAGGTGCAAACGTTTACAGGAGAAAAATAATTAACTCAAAGCATTAATCAAGTTTTTAACAATTATGTAAAATTATGCACCAGATGTCTCATCTGCGAATTAAAAGTTAATACAAACGGGGTAATGAACTGGAAAAGAATTTCAAAATCCAGAAATAATTAAAGTCAACATTTCGAGATAGAAATGTGGATGAACTGGATAGATTAACGTCGCCCTGCTTATAACCAGGCGTCCCTTCATCTATCGTTTTGTCCATTGTCGGATTTTCTCGAATGTATGACGCCTTTGGATGGCGTACATAAACTTTTTTGTTACTACCAACATTAACAACTGTCTATATAAGTACGTCTTAATTTCAAAATTTTGGTACTTACAAAGCATTTAAAAACATGTAGCAGTAAATTTCAAAGCGCCGCCATTGCTTCTTTATAAACGATGTGTGTTGATTAGTGACCGTTAAGCGATAATTATTCAGAAATCGTGAGATGCGGTCTGGTGAAATGTAGGTTTCAGAAGAACATTTTCTTTATCGTGCCATTTTTTAACATACATTTTCTTTAAAGATCGAAAACGGCACGATAAAGAAAATGTTTTTCTGAAACCTACATTACACCAGACCACATCTCACGATTTCTGAATATTTATAAACGATCTTATTTTTTCAGAAATAATCAATCTCTTAATGTTGTTAACCAAGAATAGAAAAATCAAAAACGTTTTGCCTTTAATAAATCGGAATTTTGGCTATTTATAACCACGAATGTTTGTTTATAACACTTTAAACAATTTTTTTTTGTTCGTCTTCTCGTAAAGAACAAAAGCGGTTCGTATAAATTCATGCCAAAGCCATCAAACGAGGAAGTTTAATGATTAACTTCCAACTACAATATTTGCTCGTCTGGACCGACGAGAAAATCCCGCTGGAATCCTCTCCGTTTTAATCGAGCAAAGTGAAACGTTGCCCTCCCCCCGCCGATCCGTGCTAAGCAGAAGTTTCAGCAACAGTCATTAGCCGATTTCGAAGTGACGAAGTTCTCAATGGGACCCCCGATCTGCATCGGAGAAGTTGTGCGGCTGTCGTTCACGACTGCTTAATGCCGTCTACACGCGGATCCATGATTTTTGGCCAACTTGATGAAATATGATCCGAGTTCCTTGAAAGCGATTGTTCCCAAGACAGCCAAGTCGTACCGTATCGAATCAATTCAGCATAGGAAATGAATGCGTTCCGGAAATATTTTACAAGCAACGTCTATGATGAAAATAATAATAATTAAATAGAAAAAACGTTTAAAAGAAGAGTTTAATATTTCAAAAATGTTTAAAAACGCAACATGACCTACGTAAGCAATCTGTTAAACAACCAAAATCCGCTTAACTATAAGCAATTGTTTAATAATAGTAATAATACTTTTAAAAAACATTCACTATCAAAACATGAAATACCAAATTTTCTATTTTGTTCCTTGAAATCGCTCCTAATCTCCCTAACATACACCCTTTCTCTTTAACTAAATATACTGATATTTACTTACACCACAGTGCGAAATGTAATGCTATATTCCATTTAGGAGGAAACGGTTCATTTTACACTTCAAGAGCTTATGGCTCCAGCTATAATTACATTGCTTCCTTTCTATCAAACGTTTTGACACATTAACGCCGCTTTCGTCTGATAATATTCTCAGGTATCCCTAATATCCGATGTATCGAAAATTGTCTTCTTAAAAGTTAAAAGAATTAAAAGATCAAAATTCAATATACACAAAACGTAGTAGAAATGATAAAAGAGATTTTAAAGAGATTAAGCCAAGTTCCAAGCTTGTTTGTAAATGGTTCAATTAATGTAAGGATAACATGAATTTTCTACTCTAACGTCAGTCTGATGTTTCAACAGAAGTTAAAAAATATTAATTTAGAAAAATTTCCTTAGCTTAAAATTTTAAGCAAACTGGTGTAAAGAGTTTCTCCCAATTCCCGTTTTACCACTTTGAGAAGGCTTTACTTAAGCGATCGTTTATGTAATTTATACACATACATAATATATATTATACACATATTTAAGATACAGTTTATACTCATTGATGGTTTTAGATGATCTAATATTCGCATAACTTTGTAAACTACCAGGATTTCTTTTCCACTGCTTAACTTCTTATCAGATTTCACCTTTGCGATTTTCAAGGTTTCAGTACTGAGGTACGTCGACCGAGCAAATGGGTAAATAAATAATTCAATTTCAACCGAATATTTGTATATAATAAATATATAATACCATAATACAAAATATTTTTAAAAATGGGAAGTTTAGTCTGTATGTCACAATACGTATTTATCTTATAGCGCCCGCACCCCAAACACACACCAGACAACGTCGTCTCCTTTTCATATGAAGTTTCTTCATTACAAGTTTTGATGATACAGTAATGAAAAAATCTCGAAATTTCGGAAAACAATAAAAATTTTATAAAATATTATATCATTTCTTTCAAAAAAAGTTTAGTATACCTACCCAGCTTGCAAACGCGTGCTTAATTTCTTGTAAAGTTTCATACTACGACTTTTCATTATTGGCTTAAGTAAGTCAATGAAGAAAAATCTAATAAAAAACAATCGTAAGTATATAACAGCTAAAATAAGCTTTATTAGACTTTGATAACATATTATTTTATTTGGAATACGTGCTTTATTTAACTTCCCAGCGCTTTTTTCTTTTTACATATGTAATTTCACGTTTGGGTAAGACCCTTGTCGAGCTCCTCTGAGCTCCTCCAAACCGATTTGCCAGTTTTTTTCCGTTTTGGAATATTTTAGAGAAAGGATAGCAAAGCGGGAGAAACCTAGCAATTGCTGAAGAGGAGTTCAGAGGTGCACTAAAACGCCTTCCCAACCAAACATAAAATAAAGAATGTAAAATGCTGTGAAGTTCAATGAAACAGAAATCCTGATTAAAATAAAATAAACATCCACTTTCGCATGAAAATTCAGTCGGTAAAATGTGGTTCATTCTTTAAAAATTACAGTTCATGTTATGTTTATTCTTACGTATGTTTTAATACAAGTATCACATTACATATTGAAAAATTTTCCATTTCCAATGCTTATTTTTTTATTAAGTTACAATACTGTGCCTAGTGAACCAATAATTATATTTGAAAAATACAAGCACACTAATATTGTATAAATATTGTAAACTTAGTGTAACGAATAAAACCCCCTCCCCCCAAAAAATCTAATATTTGTCAAATGTGCGTTTTTAGAAGCCCTTTTAAAATTGTATTTTTATTGAAACATTCCATTACGTTTAGTGAAAATTCTTTTCTGAAAGATATATTTTATCTGACCTTCCGAGATGTGGAAAAATAAGTCTCGATGATGCATGAGCTAGAGGCTATCATTGTGGGAATGTTTGTGCTGATTACGTTTCCCGGCAAAAATGCCAACTATGCCACGTCTAAAAAAAAATAAATTACAAAAAAATTTAGCTCGGCCATAATTGCAAAAGCGTAAAATTATCATTAATTTAAAGCGTTCTGGCCTAAACCGGTATAGTCTGCGGAAATAAAGAGAAATGCTGTTCTGCCATTGTCCCCATTTTACAGGACACAATCACCACTGGTCTGCAGAAGGCCATGAGAACATGAAAGAGGAAGAAGGTTTACAATGACTGACGTGCCCATCAATCAAACGGCAACAAGAACAATGTCCAGCCTGTCAACGTCGATTCAATTTATTTGGGACCTCCGAAAACTGCCGGCTGTTGGATCGGCGCTTGAGAAGTATGGCAAGCACATGTTCTCGAAGAACACTTGTGGTCCTTCTAAAATACTTTAAAACTGTTTCGAGCAAATAAATAACCACCACGTGTCTTATAATTTATAGCTCACGACGGTAAACGGAATCATTTCCAAAGAAAGTTGGATCCAATGGGAAATTGTAAAAAATAGATAAACTTTCATCTCGCCGAAAATAAAAGAGTTTCGACTAAGAAAGTTTTTAGGCAAAAGAAAAGCCCAGGAAACAATTAATCCAAGTGTCCTATCTTTCTTCAGAAACCTCTTTTCTTATAAAATCTCAAAACTACTCTGGAGGGATGATTGATGTTGCCAATAGGGCGATAAAAACTGTGATATAACGCTCCGGTTTTGGTTAATGCCTTCAAATTGGAACTTCTTTTTCAACCCCTAACCTCTTTCTCCCTCACAACTCAGCCGTGCCCATAATCCTAACTTTCTTCCACTCTCGCTCACCCTCGCGCGCTCTTTCTCATTCAACTTCTCTTTCTCTCTCTAATTCGCCTTTATTTCGTAATATTTCAAGGGGGTGGATCTTTTCCTCCCCCATTTGACGTTGGTGTAGTTGGAAATAAGGAGATGAAATGTTCCTTCCGATTTCGACGTACGACGTACGGAGCAAAGGAAACAATATTGCTTTCTGATATTTTAATATTTCATAGTAGCGGCAAAACTACAGTCTCACATTTCGCCAACATCATTGTACATAAAAATCAAGCTAAATATAAAATATTTTAATAATAAATTAAATAATAACGCTATTCCTTAAGAGCTTAAGAGCTATTTTTTATTATTGATGAAACATGTTTTATTATAACGAATTATTTAATATTAAATAACATATTTAGAACAATCAGTTTTTACAAGAGAATGTTTATTTTTACCAATATAAACGTATTTTTTACAAATTTTATTGCACAGTGGCAAGATAAACTTGATTTATTTCCTTTTAAACATTGAATGAGGTTTGCGATGCTATATATAATATTTATTATATGTTTATTTTCGTGCGATTTTTATTCCAACGATTTTATTTACGGCCTGATTTAACTAGTGGCCATTTGGGCATTTGATACGATATAAAATTTCACTACACGACTCGACAAATTTCTGCAAAAAAAATTAATATTATTCTTAGTCAATCTTTTTTTTTTTTTCTAGCTCCACCAGGGCGATTTTTTAAATTTTCACTGCGAAAATGTAAAGAATTTGTAATTTCAGTTCATTTTCAACGTTTAATTCACTGATTTTAGCTCGAATTATTCTAATTGATGCTTTTTTGTTTTCTGGTGGAAATTCGTTTTTTTATTTAATTTTTGGATAACGCTTGTTTCGAAGTTCAGGCTTTTGAATTTATTGTGAAAATTTTCGTTTTTTTTATTACTGAAATTGTCAAGTTGTCTTCAGAGTTGCGTTTTTTAAAAATATTTTATTAAGTATGTCTTTATAAACCGTGATTCGGCTCATTGATGCTTTCGTTAGTTACAGTGTTGGTAAATTTTTCTGGTTGTTCATTTTTACCCTTAAAATATTAAATAATTCATAGCACAATTGTACATTATTGTGTTCAAGTTATTTGTATATACAAATGTCAACACGCCGCCTTCCTTGTGCTAAATTTGACCGCGGGAGATCTCTGTCTTATTGCCATTAATTAATCTGCAGTTTCCATTGTAGCTGGTATTATGTTGAACAAAGGGTACAAGTTGACAATGTACCCGTATACAGCGATTATGCCGAAGTATTAATCAACGCTGGAAATCCAATACTAGGGGGCAATGCATTGTACATCAAAATAACTAAACCAGATCAAACGTCATATGGTAATAAATGTCTGGGCAGTAATTAAATAGGCCGGTTTTTGTCCCAACGCTGGACAGTAAAATATACGATTTTCCAACAGCGCATAGGGGTCCGGTTATCGGGGAAAAAGGTTAATTGAAAAATAACACTCTCTTATCTCTCGATACAAATGAAAAATAAACTCATCAGCATAAACGATGCCGGGGAAAATTAATTTAAGTTATACATAATTGCCGACGCCGATGAGCGTTAAATGCAAAGACAAAGACGTGAACAATGCGATTTCAAAGGTTTTTAAGCAAATTGGCTTCATTTGAGTTTGCTTTTATTATATAAATAATTGTGTTGCCTTTGTTATAAAATAATAATACTATACAGTTAAACCGACGGTTTCTGTAAATTAGTTTAAAAAATAATAGCATTAACAAATTAATATTTACTTTCACAAAATGCTATACAATAATACAACTTGCAACTTCGGTTTATGAGTGAAAGGATATATTTCAGGGAACTCTTTCGCATTAATTCGTAGGAATTTTCAAAGAAATATGATCAATAGAGCTTTTATATTTAAGGCAATTTAAGTGACAAACAATTTTTTTTACTATATGCATTTTCAATGTTGAAACTACTAATTTAGATATATCGATATAATTGATATCAGCCCGTAAATTATAACTTTTTTAACAAAAAGTATAGGGGTAATATGAAAGAGATAAAAGAACGTTAAGCTTTCATGGAGTATGTCCCCTTAATCAGGACTTTGAAACTATTGTTAATAATTCACAGTTTCCAAAGACTGAAACTTTGGTTTTCAAATGAGTTTCAAATATGTATATCAAATTTATGAGATGATAATGAAACGATATGCACAATCGGTCTTTTTTTTATTCAATTGTTTACTTCAATTCTATGTCCATTCTGTATTAGCTTAATAATTTTTGTGTAACAAAATATATTAACAGAAGCCTAATTTCCAATGAAAAAAGTATAATATAAAACAAATGATATATTATTCAGAAATCGTGAGATACGGTCTGGTGTGATGAAGGTTTCAGAAAAACATTTTTTTTATCGTGCCAATGTTTCGATCTTTATTGAGATCATCTTCAGGGCTCAAAGGTTTGTCTTTTGTGTAATTATGCCATTCTTGCGTGTCGTGTTGAGAGTGCATCTCACGATTTCTGAATAATTATCGCTTAACGATCATTAATCACCACACAAATGATGTACATGAAATATTTTGTATAATAGAAAAGATATAAACATCTTTTATGTTATGACCAAGAGAATAATTAGTATTATATAGTAAAAGACATTATTAAGCATTTTCCAGTATTGTTTTAATTAGCTTGATTTTATTTGATGTAATCAGCCATTTTTCCCTTTGTTTTATTGCAGATGCATTTCCAGCCATGCTTTCGCCCCTTCTTGATCATACATTTAAAAAACTCTCGAGTGTTGTAGTTTAAAAAATTTAAGCATGCTGTTAAATTGACACCAGTCATACTTTTTTATTGTATATACTTTTCTTGAAGCACATATTGGAAAACAAGAAAATATAATTAATGTTGTGGGTAGAAGTTATAGGTTTTCAACCTATTCAAGAATCTTCGAAGCTAAAATAATTCATCCAATTCTTGGTTAATCCACTAATGTAACAGGGTCAACATGGCTTTACAGAAATGAGACCTATGTTTATATCATACAAGTCTGTACTAAAATTTTATATTATGCCATAAAAATGAGTACAAGATTTTTCTATTAGCAATTCCCTTCATTACATATCTAATCGATAAAGGTTAAACTGAAGCTCTTCACTATCTTGAGCACCGCCATCAATTATGGTCTATTGTGTAATCTTCATCTTTGTATAGAGCTCTTCGTAAACTTAAGGCTTTTTTCTTGTTCCGAAAGCTTCGGAAATGGAATAAAAGCTCTCGTTTATTTCCTTCGGGCCTTGGCTTTTCCTCTTCCATAAGTAAGAAACTTATCTTGCGAAAGCCTTGCCACTAACGGAGGACACGTTCCGATGGTTTTTTTTTTCTTGGAATAAATTTGAAATATTAAAGCTAGTGTGGGTGGAAATCTTCATTAGGACATTCTATATTATAAAAACAAACTTTGTGAAAAAAATTATAAAGTATGAATGATTTTTTGAGATCAAAACAAAACACATACAAATATTCTAGTATTTGGATTAAAGCTACCTCATGTAAAATATGTTGTATGATTTAGACCCGTGGTAATTGAAGGCAAGCATATGTTATTACTATTACTTATTATAAAATATGTTATTTACCACAGTAGACTATTTACACTTTGTTTTTGAAAGGATTTTTTTATGAATTTATTTATTTTTTGTTAACGTGAACCTACTCTTCGGTCGTATTTGTTTTGTTCAACGGGCGATGCGATAAATAACGGGCTAATGCGTCTTCCAGGTCACTCCATTTTCCCGGCGGAACACTTTAGGACGGACCACTCCGAATATCCGAAAAGTGTTTTTGTCCCTTTTCTGGGTTAAACATCTCCTGGAGAGGAACAGTTGACGACCAACGTAATGCGAAGGAAAATTACTAAACACCAGCCTCTTTGCCATTTTTTTCGGTCCCTTTCCTAAATGTTATTGAACGTGGAGGAAGATTTCATTATTTTCCTCGCAACGGGAAGGATTACCGGTCTTTTGTCCCTGGGTAATAACATTTGATCCGTCAAGCCGATTACCCGGGTCCTCACTGGACCCTCAGCTTCAAGAAAATATTACCTTATAATACCCTTTTCGTTATTTATTTAAAATTATTACTCGGCCAAATTAAAAGTGTTTTCCATTGTCAAGATGAGGTCCGAGTGTGTTTTAAACATTAAAAAAGAATGTTTGGAGAATTTCGAAATCTCAGATGAGAACATGAAACATAAGAACATTTTAAATCTAAATTTTAGTACACATCCTCATTTATAAGATTAATTTACATTCTCTGCCCTCTTGTTCAATGGTTTGAAAAAACAAAAGGTCTTTTTACTCTAGAAAGACAAAAATTTAACAATTTATAAGGGTATGTATGTTGTTCTTGTAGTAATTAATTTTGTCAAAATTTATGTGCCGAATTACAATATTAATTATCTTGCAACACATAGTTAATGAACGAAGTTTAACCTCTTTTTTACTTTCTTTTTATTTGATTGAACTTTCCATTTCCGTCCAAATGAGAACAGTATATTTTAAATAGTTTTTTTTTTAAGCTTGGTATAAATGAGCTTAAATTCTTTAATTAAGTACTTTATAAATAGACCCAGGCGCTGTAAGTCCTCTTAAAACTTCGCCTGCGGGAGCTTACAATTTTTATTCTCGGTACCTTAAACAATGTCATTCGTCAAAAGCGTTACAATTGAATTCACTTTTGTTTACCATGATACTATTTGTTGAAAATTTTCGTCTCCTCGCGTAAAAAAAAAGAATAATGCGATAAACATAAAGTTGTCAGCAGCAAAGTTACAAGTGACAAGGAGTTTTCAATTATTTTCCACCCAGAACTTCTAACATGTTCGATCGGTAATGGCGAGACCGGATTATTATTCAGTATGCCGAACTACTTGCGGCTCCGTTAACCGCAGTTACCGACCTTATCGAGGTAGTCTGTCTTCTCTAGGCAGTAATTGTTCGGAGGACAAGGAACGGCGGGCCATTGCTCGGATAACTATGTCCCGGTATCCTTTCATCTTCCACGAAAAGGAAAGCTTTATGGAGAGTTTTTAAGCAGTAGAGTTATGTCTTAGATTAATACCAAAATCAAATAAATACATATTAGAAGGCATAAAAAGTAAATGAAGAGGCTATTAACCTAATTGAATTCAACATACTTAATACTACTCTAGTTTGGTTTACTTTGTAGTCGAATCATTTCTTCAATATCAGTTCATTAAACTAATAAATACTATAACGATTGTTCGAAGCACTTATACCATCAATTTCTATTTCAAGTTATTCCAATTTACTAGGTGACTACAGTCAAAAACAGCAAGTTTGGTCAGACCAGATCGGAATTACATTTCGTTCTTTTTTATACGCATTTAAAACGTTTTTTTTCGTTTTTGCGAAATATAACTCCGACATTTTGCAGAAGCTAGTAGATTGTATTTATAGTGGTGATAACTCTACGGTCCTGAAATTAAATCGACCTGACTCAATGACTCGAAGTTTTAGAGAAAAATAGTTACAGCTTTATTTTATAAGCGTATAGATAAATTTAGACTAACTTTTTTAATAACTTAAGGCATAACATGGAAGCACTGAGTTATTTTTATTTTAAAATAACGATAACATTAAATTTAAGGGAGTAGCTACCGTTTTACGGACGAACAGCTTTTTTCAAATTTACATATATAACTCCACTTCTACTCGATTAATTTTAATTCGGATATGCATCCCTTTTTTAAAAGGAGTCTGTACTTTCTGTTCCAGTATAAACTCTTAAATTGTACTCTATTCATCAATTTATCAAGGTGTGCTTTTCGAAGATAGGCCAAAAAGTGGGAACTTTGGTGCAATTTTCACCAAATCTATTGGTTTCTGACAACCAATCTTTGGATTATTTGGTTTTATTTTCCTTAGCACGCTACGTATTTGCTTTTTAAAATAACTATTATAATTATTTTTTTAAATATTTATATAATAATTATTTATAAAATTATTTCTTCCCTCCTGGGAGTTTTTAAAGATATTTATTGAGCGAGTAATACCAAGATTAGAGATATAGATCAGCGATCGATTTACGATTGTTCTGCGGTTTATTTTTTTTACTTTTTGTGAAGTGTGAATAAAAATATTTCCCTATAATGAAATCTAAGATACGGTTAAGAGAAAATAAAACTAAAACATTTTAAGTAGATCCACAAAAATCGGACGAAGAGCTGTTTTTTCAATTGTCTACCATTTTTCTTGATGATTACTTCTTGATGGAAATTGATTTTCATATAGATTTTTGGCGAACTCACAAGTTGTATCGTATTTTTGCACTACTTTTTGCAATTTTTAAAAGAAAGCCCAAATTTCGTATCATTTTCTCAAAATTTATTGATTCTATAACAACCAATACTTTTCGTTTCGTTTTTCTTAGTATTCTACGAAAGTTTTTTGAAGATAGTAGTAAATTGTTAATTTTTAGTAACAACCTGAAATTGATACAAAATTTTACTTTTTTTTAAATTAAAAAGTATTATTTCTTCCGTTATATTATTATTTCTATGTTATTGCTTACCTATTATTATTGTTTTAAAATGAAAACATAATGGCGAAGAGTTAAGGGGAAAATTGTATACAAAAATGAAGAAATACTTCTTTTCAGGCAATTGATTTTCTGATCGAGTTTGAATTTTTCCCATTGCCATCAAATTTAAGCCATAAAAATAGATTTCTCTTAGGCAGATAGTTTTTAACACAGAATGAAGGTATTTAAAAGACGAGGTTCTTCAAACGGTGTGAGATAAGACGAATCGCTTGTCCGTTATGACTAGTACACCAGAACGCTATTCGCACCGTTCAGAAACACGACGTTTAAAGCTCGGATTCTCATGGTACTCCTTTACCTCTCTGAAAAAAAATCGTAATTTAATTAAAGAAAGAAATGCTTTTATCGGACGAAAAATTGCTATACCCTAGGATGTATATTGATTGACCTCATCTATAAACACAAATTGATTTTTACTGGTACGTCTACGTTAAACAATACCTTTATACCTTTGTATTTTAAATAATAATGTATTTTTAAATATTTTTGAAACAATTGAGTAAAAATACAAACCCAATGATTGATAAAATCTGCATTGAGGTAAATGCGTGTCACATGATATATTTTAAGAAGAAATGACCAACAAAGGAATTTTAAGGTTAGAGTATTTTTAGAGGTTTAATATGGCCGAATTGAGTGAATTTTGATCGATCTCTACATTCAATTTTCCCAGGAAGGAACTAAAGGTAATTCACATAATCGTTTCTAAGCCACTTTTCATTTTTCTTTCAGCCTGAATTTACACTCAGTTTTATTGTTCTTGTTCTATTCATTCCTTTTTCTTTCATGCCGAGCGACTATTGAAACGTATTCGTCCATGAACAAAGAACACCCCTTTTCTTGAGCGAACGGAAAGGCGCCGTCAAGCCGCAGCTAACGAACCCTCTCGCCGAAACTTCTCTCCAGAAAATAAGAAGTGAAACTCTGATCATCCTGGTATCATAACTCGGCCGGGTCCAGCAACTTTCCTGTATATAACTTATTTATTGCAAGGAAGCGAAAGATAGAAAAGTTAGGGGCGAGGCCCTCCTTCAAGGGGCATTTATACACCTTACGTTCCGGAGTTAGGACGAATTTTTCCCGAGTTCCTTTATTGGAATCTCCCGGGAAAAACGGTCTAAATTAATCTTCCGAACTTACCATATTAGATACAACTCGTTAGACTTTCAAAAGAGGCTAAATAAACGAGAAAAGAAATATCGAGAAAGTTTGTTTTTTCCTTTGACTTTTAACAATTGAATATTGACACTTCATTGCATAAAGTGAAAAGCAAAAAGATCTGAAGTAATACTGGAATCCTACGGAAAAATGAGGTAAGTAATAAGGTCTTCCATTAATCCTAACAACTAAGAGAAACAATATAAAAATAATGTAATTTATCTACGTTTCCTTTTTTATCCTTTGAACCTCTGGATGCTGCCTTGCGTATGGCATTTAGCGAATTCCGATTTACCAATGCTTATCAGTATATCGATTTATTGGAAGATTCAATTTGTATCAATTTGAAAAATAATCACACGCGCAATTTGTTCGACCTTTGTTACAAAATTACCTGTTGGCAAGCAACATCAATAATTCTAGTATTCTCTGGTAGAGGATACCAATTCATACCCGTTGCCCTGTCGACCTCACTATATACACTTTATAGTATANTATATATACTCGAACGGATAGTCGAAAACCTCCTGATGATGATAAATTAATTTTGTATAGTTTTAAGAAAAATGTAAAAAAAAATCATTTCTGATCTGTAATTTTAATCCTTGTACCTAAGCAATATTAAGAAAAAGTTGATATTTACAAAGAAAGTTGATAAAAAGTATAATAATGTAAATAAACAAATAGACGTAGTATACCCACTCAATACCAAAAATAACCTAACATGTCTATATGTTTTACTTTTCAATCAACTATGGTCAATATATTCACGTCTTTTGGTCATGTAGAATGGGATGAGCGTAAGTAGATATTTGAACATATGGTTAGGGCTAATTTCAGTCTGAGTAAAAACCAAGCACATCTAGCTTGAGGGAGCCTGGTGATGTGTAAAGAGCGTTTGTAAGGGTGGGACAGGTTTCCGAGCCAGCGATCAGGAAACCACGAGCCACTTCCGCTGTGCGAGAACCACCTGTTTATAGCTCAGACCGATCCATCGTTACCGGCTCATTTAAGATGTACTACTCTGGGAGGGTCCACACAGACACCTGGAAAAGAGTGCCAATTATTTTCCAGGCTTAGGAGCTCTTTGAGAATTCCCCTTCTGAAAAAATATGCGGCCGTGTGAAATTTTAAGTAGTTATGGGCTTTTGAGTTTCAATGGGGAAATTCAGGGTGTGGTAACAGCTTTTTTAAAAATGTGTTGGTTTTTATTATTTGTGGGTGACAAAAACCTTTCCTTTTTTAAATATTCTCCCTGATAATGACAAATAATAATAAGATCTAATAACATTAAATCTTGGTTTTTGCTCGGATAATAACATCTGAACTCCTGGCTGTACAAAAAGAAGTGAAAGTTCTTTTTTAACATTTGTTCTGATACACTGAGATAACAATAATAGTATTAATAAGTATTCGCTATACAATTTTGTAAATTTCTATAAACGATAGTTCCTATTATCTATATTACAATTGCACAGGAGCACAATACGCAGTTCAAATTGTCCTTAAGAAGGAACGTTGTGGTTTAAGGCAAAAGTTACATAACTTTATTCGTAATATAAAGAAAGATATATAAATCTAACTAATCTCAAATAGAAATTAATGACAAGAAATTAAAAAACATAAACACTATTAAATATTCTTAGTTAACTTAATTAGATTTGCTAATTATTTTCATAGTTTACAAAAATCGGCTTTGAGAGATGAGAAAAATATAAAAAGTATGTAGTAATACCGACTAATTTTTAGTTAAAGTTAAATGCTTTTTATCCGGACATATCGTTTCTTCTGACAAGTGTTTCACAATTCGGTAACTTTGCTCTGAAACTCTTAATCATATTGAAACGATTCTTTTTATCAATTTTGTAGAACAATATTAGGAAATAATCCTAACAAACAACGTTTTGAAAGAACTATGCAGGAAAAGAGTTTTTTTATTAAAAATGTATGAAAAGCTTGTGTCAAATTTAGGTTGTTAGCAAAATTTAACGATTTAATATTTAAAACCCCTTAACTAAGAATTCGTTATATCCTAAGCAAAATAAGGCCAAAATAGATTGGTTGTAATAGACGGTTAGGGATAGACGAAATATATTTTGAGATAATAGTCTAAAAACATTTTGGCCACTTAGTTCACAACTATTTAACATTTAAAAAGCTGTAATACAGCAAAATTTCAGCATTTTCTAGGTTCGAGCAACATTTTACAAGTACATCCAGGGGCAGAGGAACATTGAAAAAAAAATAGGTGAACAAAGTTGTCTCAAATGTTGTTGCTGCCAAAAATTAATGATTTACTATTTTTCGAAAACCTTACCTAGGCATTCTTCACATAATAAGAAAAACTAGGCAATAGATTTGTTGTAATAGACCAAATAGATTTCGACTAAATGGTACCGAAAAATGCCAACTTTCCGTTTTTTTGTTTTCGCTTTGAATAATTAAATAACCTTGAAAAAATGCTGCAATATAGTCAAATTTTAAAGTTCGGTGCTTACAAAGAAACTACAGCCTCTTATAAAAAAGAAATTCATATCAGATTTAAAATCCCTCGAGTAGAAGTGAAGTAAAACGAAAATATAAGTAAATAACACCCCCCTTATGGTATTGACTTAATAGTATATACCTCGAAATTTTTAATAAAACACTCATAGACAGTGTGTTTGTATGATGAAATATTCCATTCTTCTTCATCCATTTTCTGTGTTAATTAAAATGTTTTAGATTTATTTTCTCATACCTCTACCTCCAACTACAAAGAAATATTTTAATTAAATAGCCGAAGGTCGTCGGTTCGAATCCCGTCACAAATTTTTCATTTCGAAAAAATGTTGTATAATTAATTGAGAAATATTTTCATTTTCATTCCAGAAAGGGAACAAATGAAAGCTCTAAACAGTCGCAAAACTGTTGTTTTACTGGTATCATGATATTACTAGCTAAATTAAAATGACAATTAATCCTTTAAAAATTAATTTTTCCAGAAAAAAATGTATATGTCGTATTGATGAACTCTTAGATAATGGTGAATGTAGTAGCAGTATTAGGCAACTTATTTTTGGTTTTCGGATGAAGGAGATAGTTATTATGACTACAACCAAGGTAGATACAAAGTTTAACAATATTGATAAAAGTTCGGAGTAAAATTTTTACGCTCATTTCTCCTGAGGAAAGTCTGTTTGTTTTCCTCCATACCTAATAATTATTTTCTGTTCTTGCCATTTCTTTGTACATCTCTGTGTTGACGCCCTTCTGCAAAACACATGCGCCGGAGAGGAAAGGCATGCAATGCTTTGTGAAGCGAATTCCGTTACTGTAAATGGTTCAGTAGACAATACGTAACAGGAATGCTGGAGAATCCTGGATATGTGGCCGACAAAGCATCTGCCGGGGAAACCTTTGGCGACCTGTAATTAACAAATCCAACTGTCAGACACATCCCGCAATTTCCCCAACATCTTTTGCCAACCCTACATTTCGGCAGGATATACTTTAATACAACCCTCACCTTTCGAGTTGATAAACAACGGTGAGTGAGAGGGAGACCTTTTCGCAACTTTGCTTTTATCTGTTATTATTTAATAAAAGAACAACAAATCTCATTTAAATAATACACATTGGGAAATGTGTTAATTATAATCAAGTCTGCTCACCCATCCGTCTTTGACACGGTACCCAATCATCAATCGAAGTTAGATCAAACCTTTTGATTTAAAAATAAATAAATCACTGTACGAATTTCACATCTCAGTTGCGCTCAGGTCAATCCTTTCGCCACCCTTTCTCACCCTTAAAGCACAAACGTCCTGTACGAGTATAATGAAAGGGTTGTAATGAGACCGGAATGTTTGTTGGGGAGTTGTGAAATAATTGTTAAGACCTAATAACAAAGTATAGGTTATATAAATGTAAAATTATATAATTGTTTTTATTATTAGATAATTTATTTTACTCTTGATTGTACAATAAACTTTGAATTGACTAATTGTTGAATTATTTATGCAATAGTAAGACGTTTTGAAAAGACCTTTGGGCTGATGAACCTGTACTTCGATAACTTATATTCTTCCTGATCTGCTCATCCTCTATAGTTTGGGTCCGGCCGGAACAAGCAGTAGTATTAGGAGGATAAGCGTTGAATTAAGTTGTTCGTGGATGTTTTCTCACTGAAATGGCGCAAAGCCGATACGTGGGACATCGGAAACCACGACGAATCCAGTAGTGACACAGTGATAGTTATCTGAAAAATACTAGTTCTTTTTTTTCCGCCATCGACCCCGAACACACACTCATACGCTCTCAACGTTCGAGGGGTGATGATGATGTTACATTTCACAATCACCCCTCGCCATTCACGCTAATAAATACATGCACTCAGACAAAACATATAGACACACAACACATAAGACATATCATATACAATAAAAAAAGCCCAATTTCCCCTAAAGAGCGGAACAGGGGACCTTGAAACTCGCTTCAGTGCTCGAGTACCATCTTCACATTAGATGGCATGCCTACACGCTCCCTGTAGGGAGCCAAAGCATGGCATGTTTCCAGTATGTGGGACACATCGAGGAACCTTTCTATGCATAAGGGGCACCTGCGCTGGCAAGAGAAGGTGCCCGTGTGTCAACCTTGTATGGCCTATGCTTAATCGACGATTCCTTGTTTCCGGCTCAGGTTCTCCGGGAGCCATCTACGAATCGTGCTCTTGACGCGCAAAACCCTCTCGACGACCCGGCCCACTGACGCTGCCATCTTTCTTTTATCATGTTCTGCTATCTTGGCGTCAGAGGGCCTGTTCGCGATTGGCCGGTCTGGAGGGTAGGACGGCCCGGCCTTTGCCGCCTCGTCCAAACGTTCATTACCCTCCAGCCCGACGTTTCCGGGGATCTAGACAACAACCACCGTTTTTCCGAAGCGCTTCAACTCGTCGAATTTTTCCATCAACAGTACAACATGAGGGTCCACCGGGAACCTGTCTCGCAGGGCCCAAACAGCGCTCAGAGAGTCGGTGCATACGAGAAAGGCAGATCCTTCCTCGGTCTGCACCGCCCCGAGAGCGTGCCAGAACGCATACAGTTCTGCCGTGTATACGCTGCTGGGGGGGGGGGCAACAACCAGAAGGTGGCCACTCCTTTGCTATACACGGCACAGGCCACACCATACTAGACCAAAATCGGCGTACTTGTTCCTAAGTTCAAGGAACTTAGTCTTATAGAGGTGTGACGGTGTACATGACTTGGGCAAGCTCGCCAGGTCGTCGCGGCCGAGGAATAGGCCATACATTCGTAAAACATTCTTGAACACAGCAGCGAGTCAAACATTTTTAACAGGGTCTCCCTGTCCGCTCCCCACCTGAAGTGACCAACACATTTCAGGAGTGTGAGGATTTCTTTGCTCCTGACCTCGACGGCGTCGTTGTGTGGCTGCCATCTCAATTTCTTATCAACTATGAGGCCAATGAACCGTACCGTCTCCACATATGGAACGGGTGCGCCCAGGAAGCAGACCTGGGGGGGGGCTATGGGCCCTCCTTAGTCCGTAAAAGTGAAAGCACACCGTCTTCGACCAGGAGAAGGAGAAGCCGGTTTCCTCGGCTGTTGCACCCACAACGTCTATCGCTGACTGCACCCTGCTGCTGACCTCCGCCAAATCCTTACCGGAATGGTAGAAGCAGAGGTCGTCGACAAAAAGCATCCTTTTTATCTGGGGAGGGATGCCGTTAGCAACGCCGTTCCCCGGACTAAGAAAAGCGCAACGCTCATCATCGAACTCTTGGGGATGCCGTTCTCTTGAACGTGATTCCCAGAGAGCACGGTTCCCAGCTTGACTCGGAACCTGCGGTTCTCCAAGAAACCCCGGAGAAACCTCGGCAGCTAACCTCTTAGACCAAAATCGTGACACTTCTGTAGTATTGCGTATCTCCAGGTCATATCATACGCCTTCTCAAGGTCGAAGAACACAGTCAGAGCGTGTTGTCTGTTCAGGAACGTGTCCTGAAAGTCGCCCTCGTGAAGACATGCATGATCTACCGCAGAGCCATGTCTACGGTATCCCGCCTGATACTGGCTGTAAAATCCCTTCGTCTCAAGGTACCACGTCAACCGACTATTTACAATGGACTCCACGATCATACTCAAGCTGGTTGTTAGCGAACTCGGTCTGTAACTCGAAGCCACCCTCTTTACGGACAGGTATGATGAGCGCCTCTCATCGGGGTACGAGCCTGATTCCCGTATGTTGTTGAAAAGGTACAACAAGCGACGCTTCACACCCTGAGGGAGGTGGTGAAGCATCTCATATGGGATTGAATTCCGGGTGCGCCCCAACGCAGACTCGAACTCTCCCATGGTCAGGGGCTCGTTGAACGCTTCACTTGTTCCCCCGTCGAAGTCGATCGTTGTTAGATTGTTCGGCCCCTTTTTCTTGTCCGCCGTTGAGTCCCTCTCGAGGACGTTTGGGAAGAGGATGGCACCATCCTCTTCTGGGGTTGGGTGGCATCGGCCACCCTTTGTTTTGCTCTCAACATAGAAGTGAGGGCTTTGTTGGCTGCTCCTTTAGAGAGGGGCCGCCGGGGTTTTTTCTGGGGTCTTTGCACCCAGAGTGGGGAGGAGTGCTGCCGCCTGGGCATACGGCCCCGCAGTGCTCTTGGTTTGACCACTGCCCTAGCCACTCGAAAGCTCATTCTGTTCATTACTTTCATTTTCTGAATCTCTCGTTCTTTCGAGAGGATATGACAGCTTGCCGATCTGTTTGTATGGCAGCCGCCGCAGTTCACGCATGTGGGAGGGTCAGCGAATCCGGATTCTTTTGCCTCTCTGCCGCACTCACAGAACTCTTGCGGCGACTTGCACCGCAGGGATATATGTCCAAATCGTTGGCATCTGTAGCATCTCTGATGACTCGGGATGTATGGTCGGACCTTTAATTTGTAAAAAGCCGCCCTTATTTCCTCTGGGCATTTTGGTGTGTCAAAGGTGAGGATTAGGCTCGCAGATGGGACGATTTGTCCGTTCCTGCGCGTATTCATCCTCTTCACCTCCAACACACCCTGCTCTTCAAGGCCTTCTTCATGAGATCGCGGCATATTACTACTATCCCTCTGGAGGTGTTCAACCATTGGTGAGGGATACCTTCGACTTCATGTCCTGCAAGCCTCTTAAGTTGTTTTAGCATTTCTTCCTTTTCTCTGCCTGTTATGCCAATACATATCTTTCTCTCTCTACTCTTCGTAATGGTACTTGTGACTTCCAAGATTTCTTTTATGCTCTTGTACAGACGGAATGGGCACGTAGATTTGAAATCGCCCTCTTTTCTTGTAGCGCGATGTACATGGTAGTAGCGCGTTTGGTATGTCTCGGGGAGAGGAGTAATCCCATGGTTCCGAGCAAACGACTCGATACCTACCGATAGTTTGGTCTTTTTTCCTTCTTTCTGTTTTTAATTTATTTTTCTTCTTCTTGCTTTCTTTTCTTCTGTGCCGGAGACACAGTGGACACAGGCTCAGGTTTTTCTCCCACGATCACGCCTTTTGGCGAGTTTGGGGGTATCTTTTTATTTTCCCAGGTACGGGGATGAATCCATCATTCTCCATCTCACAGGAAGGAGAAGATGGTTGGGACGGGATTGATGTGGGTGGTGGGGTGGTGCATTGGGGGGAGCAGTACGGGATGTTGGGAGGACTTCTGAATTTGCACAAGGCAAATGGAGGCCAGGCAGAGTAGGCACTTTTACTCCTAGATCTTGTTTATTCATTTTCATTTTTCATTTGTGTGTGTTTGGTCTGTAGTATGTGTTTGTACCGTGTTTGTGCAATTCTCAACCTTTGGGGACGACCACCCGGCCCGCCCGGGTGCTTCTCCGATCTTCCCCCGCCGCGATGCCCAGCACGGTAACCATCCAGTCGCCAGCTGGCAGTACTAGGCACCGCAACATTATACACGAGGTGATAGAACAGCCTCCCCGGTGGCTATTCCGGGGTTCGGGGTCCTGTACTACCTCGCGGCCCGGGAGTGCGGTAACCCAGTTTTCCTCCGGTACCCTCACAGGAGGACACCCGACGAGACCGGGGGATTCCCCCCTCCAGTTGAGAATTGTGTGTTGTATGTGTGGTATTTGTGCACGGTAGTATGCGTTTGTTATCTTCGGGTTCCGAGGCCCTTGGTCGCGTGCATCGACATGTGTATTGGTGGTGGCGTGCTTATGGGGAGCCTGGACACCACATCAATTATTAGTTGGCGTAGTAAGCTCCCCGCCTCGCCACCACATAGTGTGAGGTGTGGCGGAGTTGTGTCCGTACAGGGGCGCCAAATCCAGTACGTGAGGATTTGAGTTCTTACCAAGAACCTTCCTAGCGGCGGTAGCTCTAGGATGTTTATAGTGTGTGTGCTTATGTCAGGTTTCTTTCTCATTGAAGATGGTGCGAATGTGTTTGTGTAACATCGAAACCCACGAGTCTAGACGACGTATACAGAAAGTGACTCAGCGGCTATTGAACAATATGACCAATTCACATAAAGCAGTCTTTTGATGTATTGACGAATCAAAGTACAACATTTGATGCATGTGTTTGCGTATAAAATTTCTGTTTGAATTTAAGTTGCATAGATAGGTTAAACAACAATTATTGTAAACAGCTTAACCCTGTTTCATCTCAGAGATAATTTATACAGGATGTCCCAGTTAAGATTCAACAGGCCAACAATGAATTCATCGGACTGAAAAGAGAATAGTTTTAATTGACATATTCCGGAAAAGCTTCGTTACATACTTGCCTCTAATTGACGTAAAACACCGACCTTTCTTACATTTTTCTGACTAAATGAAAACCTTCTTTACTTCCTGAAATGCTATTTTTGGATGATTATTGTAAGGCTATAACGCCTGGATGAAAAAACAGCGAGAAGGTCTGATCAGGCCAGTAAAACTGCAGGTAGTTTGAAGTAAATAATTATTTTTCTTTTTTCCTAAAATTAATTATGAATTGCTTGATAACTATTACCAATTTAATATGGACTGATTTACCATATTATACCGTTTGAAATCAGCTATCTAATTTGTACATGATTATCTTGTATAATTATGTAACTATCTACATTATTTTTTAAAATGTATAATTTTTATCATTTTCATTAATTATATGTGATTAATTTATAAATAAACATATGCAATGTCTTGCTTATCTCAAATCTGTTAATTAAGATAACCACTAATATGAAATTGGTATACTCATTTCTCAGAAATGTTCATTGCTTCTGTATCGTAGTAACGGAACGGTTTTATTTGTTCTTTGCAAACAGCATACAACTACTTTATAATAACAAGAGAACGAGTTGATTCCAAATTGTTTATTTTGTCAGAACTTCCACGTGAAATGGAATTATTTTCGATATTGGGATTGGAAAATTCGTTGGAATTAAATCTAATTGAATTTCTCCCCCTGACAAATTATCTTCTGACGTACAGGTAAACTCGTTTTTAGCCAGTAGGGAATTGTAAAATTGGCTTGTTCAATTAACACAAGTCATTATTACAGGAATCAACTAGATAATCTATTCTGACTGATATTAGTACATGGTTTTGATTGTGTTATACCCTAGTTTTTAATCGTTCCTCTGTCGATTTTATTATAATTCTGGGTAGTATAAAAAAATATTTAAATGACATCAAATTAACTTTATAATAAATTAAATTAAACAGGTAATAACATGAAAAAATGTATTATAAGTGATAGTCTTATTTACGAGATATAGAAATCAATTTTGGACATTTGCGTAAGTTATCTTTAAATACCGTCAACAAGTAATTGATTTTATTGTGTTGATACCGCAGTAATAAATGGTTATAAAGTAGCCTAGATTCTAGCCAAGTTTATAAATTTTAACACATTTTTTCTTTACGTGTTCAGACGGAGAGTCCCATTAAATTTAAAAAAATCCATTGTTACGATACCAAACCGTTCAGAAGAAATGGCTCGTATCGGTCAGTGAACGCTGAACAGTTAGCTAAAGAGAAAAATATATATAATGGTCTTAGGATTTTCTGGCTAACAAAGGACGCCAGTTTCATTGTCAAATTGCTAATTGAGAATCTAGTGGGTTGTCTGCGAAAAAATACTAGGCCGAACTGTAAAAGTCGTTTTTTGGTTTAGAGTAAGTCGTCGGCCGATAATCGTCCCTGTTCACCTGGTCCACTTGTCCTCGCTGTTTGGCTTTGTGCTACGTAGATGGATATGCTCGAGTCTTTTTGTTTGCCTAGTTTCACATTAGCCATGGGTGTTTTAAGAAGAGTAAGGGGAAGGAATTTATTTGAACTTTTAAAGATGATCAATTTTATATATTGTACAATTTTTTCGCGGCTAAACTCAAAGAACTTGCAACGTGCACTGAAATTAATTGAGTGTTATAATATTTAAATTATTTTAAGGATAATTGTATACTTTGTCTATATGTTACACATTTTATTAAATGAGGCTATCAGCCAGTATTTACAAATTAATTAATACAAAGTTGTATTTAAGAAATTTTTTGTGGAATTTTATTATGGTAAAAAAATTCATTTACATTACAACCCAATAATTTTAACATGAAAATATAAATTATTAATCGTAAACTTGCATATAAGTTCAAGTATCCCTTGCTTTCAATTCAAGTTTAATTTTTTCTTGACTAAAAATAATTCTAAAAGAGAGAAAATATTTTTTAGAAGTGTTTATTTATTAATTGCTAGAATAATTTAACTTTTTATTCTTTATGACAGCCGATTTAGCATTTTCAGTCTAAGTGTTTAATCTAGACTTGCTTCATTTTTGTTTAAAACTGTAACTTATGAGTTAGAAAAAAGTCAAATTACGTATTATTCTCAACGGAGCACAACTTATTATTCTCTCTCATACACTTTCTCTCTCTCACTCTCTCTCTCTCACTCACTCTCTGTCTCTCTCTCTCTCTCTCTCTCTCTCTCACTCACTCTCTGTCTCTTTCTCTCTCTCTCTCTCTCTCTGTCTCTCACTTTCACTTTCACTCTTTCTCCTTTGTTTAGCGAGATTTGTGAAATAAATTGACAATCATTCTTCAATCATGCGTTGTCTCTCACTCTCTTTGTTCACCCACCTCATCATTCCCTCTATCTTTCACTCTCTCTCTCTCCTCTCTCTCTCTCTCTCTCTCTCTCTCTCTCTCTCTCTCTGTGAGTTTATTTCATCCTCATCATCAACATTATATCTATAAGTATGGAGTAGACGTCAATAGGTATTTGATGGTGTGTTCTGTCATCAGTCCACTAAGGACAATCATTTATGATGTGGGAAATGATGTGACAGGAGATGTACAGTTTGATCACATGGGTTTATGTGGTCTTTCGAAGTGAGTTATGAGTAATTATGAGTGAGTGGTGTGGGACCAATTCGAAGCCGGGCTGGAAAGGTTTCTTCTTGTCGGGAAGGTCAGGAGGAAGTTTCCTTTTTCTACATATTTTTTTTTTAATGGAAGGAGTTTGTTTCCTTCTTCCCAAACGAGCAGAGGTCAATGAAAAGGATGCCTTTATCCCAATGAGAACCTGTTGTGGTTTTCTTACCATTCTAAGTTTCGGTTTTCAACTGTCAGGAATCCCTTTTGAATAATATTTGCACATTTTGGTCTTAACTGTTTCAATTTTATAAGAATATCTTGAATGCCTGGGACAATGTGTACTTTACTATATTAAGTATTTAATTAGTAAAGTAGGATTCAATTAATAAATATTGACCGATTATAAACTGTAGAAATTTAGTAATTAGACTTATCTTGTTATTATCATGGTAACTCAATCATCAAGTTATAATATGGCAAATTTACGAGGTACTGATTACAAATTAATGAGTATATTATGGCCAACCAGCCGGTGGAGCAATTTATTGTTTTGAATTAAACCAATTGTATACATAGCACAGGTAAACATGACAAAGTCAAGCTTTAACGAACTTGGCTAAACTATGATTTATACCAAAACTTGAGTAGTTTTGGCATTTAAACTTTTAGCA
Source organism: Cimex lectularius (assembly GCF_000648675.2). Taxonomy (NCBI): domain Eukaryota; kingdom Metazoa; phylum Arthropoda; class Insecta; order Hemiptera; family Cimicidae; genus Cimex; species Cimex lectularius. Next base: position 174,134 of record NW_019392757.1, on the reverse strand, counting down.
CTGTGCCTAATGTAAAGGAGGGGTTAATGGTTAGAAACCTAAGACTTGCGGTTAGGCCTAATTACACAAGCTTCGTCCTAGGACGACATTTGTACCTTTCCAAAGGAATTCTCTCTCACTCTCTCGCTGTTTCTCTCTCGCTCATCCTCTCCCTCTCTTCGGCTGTTGTTAGGCTTTAATTAACGCAAGACTTGAGAGAAATTTATTGTGTCGCTCAGGCTCGTGTTTACTCGAGAGGCCTTTTTTCCTTCTGCCCGGTCGAAATCTCAAACTTTCTAGTTATTTAAACAAGACGGATGAATCGTGCAGAAGATTTCAGGATTTGCGGGTTTGAGAGTCGATGACGTTGACAAATGTGGCCCTACAAATCACCGGAAGCAACTCGGTAATACATTGAGTAAGGCGATAAGGCGAAGGGAAGATGCACGTAGTGGGATTTATTACTTTCCCATAAGCAAAACGCCTTCGATTAATCCGACCCTTGAATTCCTCCATAAAGGAAATTGCCGTCCGCGCGATGTCTTTATTAGGGGGATACTATACTCTTTTTCTTTCCTTTATAAATCAGTGGTAATCCGGACGTTTATCAGTAACACGTCTGTAGCTCTTAAATCTTAATGTAGTGTGGAATCGCTTAATAATTCCCCTACTTGTTATTGTAATGAACAGACTATCTTTTTAGATGGCTAGGCTTTTGACCTAATGACGCTATAAAAAAAGTACTTGTTTAATATTTTGTAGTCTAGTTTCAAATTTTTATGTTTTTTTGGAGAAAAATGATACAGGATACCTCACGCTCAGTTAATTTCCAAATTTTAAATACCATACATAATTTTAAGGGATATTTTACGCTGAAAACAATGATGCAATAGGATTTTAAATTCGTCAAAAAATGACAATATTATGGCAAAAATTTGAAAATCATTTGGTTTACTATTATTTGTCACATTTCATTTTACAAGTGCGTGCCTTTGGTCAAGACGCAAAGATTTGCTTTTCTTTAACGACTCTTTGCCGGTGCTCAGAGCAGTCAGGGGAGATGGATTGACAAGCATTCTCTACACTGCCGCAGTTCTTCAACTGAGGTTGCTGGATTATAATTGGCGTAAACACTGTTTTTTTAAATGGCTCTACAGAAAATAGTAAAGTGGAGTTAAATCGCGTGACTGAGGAGGCCAACCGATCGGGTAATGAGGTACTATCTACATATCCCGGAAGTGACGATTCATCTTAATCTTATCATAATCTGGATAAGACAGTAAAGCAACATATCTATAATTGCAAAAAACCCAAGCAAAATCCTACTGGCTACCCACCATTTTGAACACCAACAAAATTTCGACTTCAACAATCCAAAAATATTACATACAGAACAAACATAGACGTAACTTTTTAGATATGGTGTACATCAACAGGGATAAACAAAGCATGAATTGCAGAACAGACACATGTAAACTCAGTCGCAGTTACGCTAACATCATTAACCAAATTCAATATCGATAACATACATATATCATCATCACATCACACAAAACATATAATACAACATATAAAACAATCATCACTTTCCACACATCAAACATTTCTATATAGTCTAATTCTTCAACAATTTGGCTTTCCTTTCCCTAATTATCCCCGTCTATATAATCCTTAAAGGATAATCAGGCCGAACCATTACTAATTTTTTCCCATTGTCGGCTCCTTTCACCTCAAAGAAGCCGACTTCTCATATTGTCTTTTTATTCCCGACTTCCCTCCCCACCCCTTCAAAATCCAATGTATATAAACATAAAATATCAATATCTCACTGGCACTCTCAACACGACACACAAGAATGACATATCTACACAGCAAATAAACGCTTCGAGTGAGTACAAATACTTTGATTGAATCTAAAATTTCTAGCATTCTATAATGCTAGATGTGTATTTTTCACCACCACATTCTGTAATGCTAAATGTAGATTTTTTTCCACATCCTACGTGTATTTGTACAATGTAAACAATGTTTATAAATCCCAGGCCCTGAAGATGATATCAATAATGATCGAAACGTTGCCACGATAAAATAAATATTTTTATAAATCTACGTCACACCAGACCGCATCTCACGATTTCCAAGTAAACATTGGCTAACGGTCACTAAACACCACACAAATGTTTACTTTAGTGAAGAAGCAAATTATTGCAATTAACAACGAAATACGTGCTTTCAAACTTGTTGCCATTACTTTGTCATTTTCTGACTAATTTAAATTCCGATTGCACCATTGTTTTCAGCGCAAAAAATCATTTAAAATGATATGTCCGATATAGGGTCGTATTTCAAATTTTGAAGTTGAACTGAACCAGAGATACCAATATAATTTTTCTCCAAAAATAGGTAAAAATTTGAAACTAGACTACATTTTTTTATTATACCGTCAATGATTGAAGAGAAATTCAACTGGGCCATTTAAAAAGGACACCCAGTGTATCGATTTGACTAATGTAAATTAAACAAATAAGCTAATATATTTTTTGTAATTAATAATATATCCAACTAGCCGATAGGAAATAAAAAACAATAGTTTTTGGTAAGAAATTTATTTGTATATCTTTTATCCACTGAACGCTTCAGCCTTTTTAAAAGTCACACGATCTCAACCGCGGCCTCTTTTTTCTCGCTTTAGGATTTCCACTCTGTTCACCATTTATTCCGTTTCTCGTTTACCATGACAGATTTTGTGCTCCTTTGTAACACAGATAAACTTCTCTTATATTTTTGTCGATTTCTTGAACTAATATTGAGGTCTAGTATCGTTTTAACAGTAGAAAATATAGCTGACTGCATGAATAATAAAAAATTAAAGTCGTGGATATTGGTCCAGAGCACATAACCACCTTCTTTTACTTCATATGGCCTATTTTACTCAAATATTGGACCATCGAAGACTGTCACCTAGAAACATTTTACGTTAAAATAGATGTAAATCTGGTCATTTCATAGTCTCGAAGCTTCCTATTTTCAAACTGAATCACCTAGGCTTTGTAGGATTCGTGTAAGGATTGTTGTAAGACCTGCGTAAATCAGTTCCAATCCTTTCCTTTATTTGTTAGTAGCTTTAGATACAATTAATTTGTCAAGAGTAAATAATTGGATTCACAATAGAGAAAGAAAAAGACAAATTGTACATGGACTTATTAATAAGACCCCGAAAAGTAAAAATTAGTTACAACTTAAATTTTTCGTTCAATCTATGAAACATAATTTTATCTAGGTTATATTTTTAAGAAAAATAATTGATGGATATACAAATTGAAAGAGAAAGACAATGGAAATGATTAGTGAAAGATGTGGGGTGAGGGAGTGAAAGGGGAGAGAGAGAGGGTGAGAGGGAGAGAGGGAGGGAGAGAGAGGGTGAAGGGGAGGGAGAGGGGGAGAGAGAGAGAGAGAGAGAGAGAGAGAGAGAGAGAGAGTACATATATCCATAGTATCGTACCGTTTAGAAAGATGGAAAAGCTCAACAAGGTATTATGCCAGTTTCAATCATGGTTCGATTTACAATGTTCATGTAATAATTTCTACTTTAACAAATTTTGATATCTGGTGACTTTTACTATATTAAGTAGTAATAGTTGTATCTCATGTGGTTGCAAGCTAATGGTATTAAATCAGAAAAATAGAATAATATATATTTATATTTTTTTTTCTTTTTTAATTTATTTAAATAATGTTTCTTAATTTAGATAAACACAAAATCAATTTATTCCTAAAAATGTATTTATAATTAGTTTTACAATATACAATATTATGCTTATATTGCTTACATAAAATTAAATATATTTTATAAATCCTTCATTTACAATCGCTTCTTATTTTATATTATTAACTATTTTCTAATGATGTTCATAATTCATGCCATTGTCTGACGCTGCCTCCACGATACAATCGCTCGTAGTCTCTCACGTAGCAATCGTGTCAACGTACGTTGTTAGATTTATATACAATTATATATGTAAATATTGGTAATTTTTGTTAGAAACTTAACTTACAAATACATTTAATTAGACTTGCTTACTCTTGTATATTGAATATTTTGGTCAGTTGTGCGATTTAACATTCTGATGTAACGTGGAGCACCAAACGGATTAACTGTGTCTTCTATAAAGAGTTCATAAATTGGTAACACTGAAAATATAAAAATATTTGTTTTTGTTTAATTCTGTTCTATAATTTTTAAATTCATATCGTGCAAAATTATATATACGGTCCAACGCTAGAATAAAAAGCGTAATTGACTCGATCATTTTGAATTCAGTGGGGACCAGAATTGAACCCTCTCCTCAGAAATAAATTTACCTCCCCCTTGGCGAGGATCTGGGTTGTCTTCGATTTGGGTCAGGTTGTTTAGCAATAATTTACATACCGCTGCACCCAAGGGCCGCCGTGAGGGATGCCTACGCGTGTAAGCAGTCAAAGTGAAACATTCATGAACACAAGACGGTGTAATGAACTCTAGCTGGAGCTGAATTATTCAAAATAATTGGCCATAGAAGCTCAAGTTTGTAGACCGACGGCCGTCTCAATTGCCATCAGTTTTAATCGACAAATATTAAAATTGTATACTTTTAAGTTTTCTCATATCCTGAAATATCGAATATGGTTTTTCGCCGTTTACAGATTTACGAGACGCTTAATTTCTTCTATATATCTGTGGCTTTTTCCAACTTTGTACGAAAAAGTAAAAGTAAGAAAATTGTACAGATTTTTATGCTAATTTACATATATTTTCTTCAGTACACTAAATTAGAATGATTTTATGGAATTTACAGGATATAACTCCTCGTTAATTTAATAAGAGATTAGATCGTTCAAGTCCAGGAAATATAAGGGTAGATAATAGGTTTAGTTTAATATTTCAGTTCTCTAATTAACCCAAGTCGTGTTAACCTCATGAATCCATCCTCATACTTGGTTAATAACCTAATTGTAAATTCATATTTTCAAACACGCGTCTCCCGCCCAACAGGTAGCTTCCAGCAGCCGGATGAAAGAGGGTGGCCAGGTTAATGAGAGGGTGGGTTAAGTTACCGGAACCCCTAATGTAGCATTTCCTGCAAATACATTAGGCCATGGCATGGGAGCTCGCATCCAATAAACATCCATAAGGGCACATTTTAAGCTAAATTACCTGGTATTAAAGGTATAACACGGATCGACTAACGTCGTAAGTCAGTCATGCTAATCCATTGGGCATTCAAGTGGCCGGGTCGAATACGAGAGCTTCTCTCTTTAATAATTTATGATCATATGGTGATAAATGAAACAGTGGTTAGTTACGCATTTCCTCTTCTAACAAGCTCATTAGGTGAAGCAATTTTATTTATAAACGTTAAACTACGTTGGGAAATTTCTCCGCGTGGTCTGAGTGATGAGCCACATTTAGTTTTTACAGATCAATTTGGTCAGTTTTGCACACCAAATTTAATGGGTTTTAAGTTAAAATCTTAATTATTTAAAAAAATTAAAACAAATCTAAGGCAAAGTTGAGCTGTTTTCTTAATTTTCCATAAGATTCTACCAAGGTACGTTGAAGGACGTTTTTATTTTCATATTTTTCCTCTTGCAAAGATTGAGCAAGTTTCATCTTTACCGCCTACAAGGAAAAAACACATGGCAAACAAAAAGTTTATTTAATTATACACATTCCTTTAATGGATGTTTGCAATTTAATCTATGGATTAATTACGTCAAAAGTGACTTTAGGGACAAAATCAAGATTTAATTTTTTATGTTTTGTTCCTCCTGTTGTTATGGTTTCTTGTATACAAAAGGACATCTGTTTGAGAGAAATTAAAAAATCTACTGTAAATCTGCTAAACCCATACATTGCTAATGTCAATAATCACGTGCCAATAAACTCAATTAGTAATAATTATTATTAAAAAGCAATTAATGCTTTTAATTGGAACAGTTTAATGCAACACTAATTTTTTTAAAGTCATTCCTAAGTGCCTTTATTGTAATAGATTCGAATCCCGGAACAAGCCAAGAAATTTTAATTGGTAATATTGATTACTGATTTATTTAAGCTCAAATCTGCTCAGTCATGTACAAACATTCCCGCGAGTACAGAGTTGAGGCTATTACTTCCCTTAGTCCACCGGCAATTCCAGTTTTTGCAATTTACAATAAATTGCTAGTAGGCCTGGTACAATATATCATATAAACTTATCGCTAGGAGAGAAGCAATGGTTGCTGACTCCCCTCAGGATATGTGCAAATGATAAATAATCTCATTACAAAATATATATAAAATTTGTACAGATGGTAATAAATACGTATTAACAAAAAACTACATACACCAAAACAACCCCCCTCTTTCCAATTATTATTTGGATTTATTTACAATGATAGGAACAGAGGAACCAAATAATCGTCCCCGTGCTCAAGCACTATACTCATATTCATGTGGCATTCCTACGCACTCTAAATGACACTATGAAACCATGGAATTGCACTCTTAAAGTTGTTGGAACACATCAAGCAATCCTTCTCTTCATGGGACAGTTAACGAGAGTTTTGGGTCAAGAGTAAGGGTCCGAGTTTCAACCTCGCATGACCTATTCTTAATTTCGTTTTAATTGGTAATATATAAAAGAGTTATGACCTCTCACATACAGCTGGTAGTTTTATGTTAAGATCTTCTGAATGAGAGGCATTGTTTTACTTACTTCAAAATGACTACAATAAATCAAAAAAGATGATAGGCGAACTCGGCTGACACACTGCCACCACCTTATTAGAAAGAGACCCAGTAAATGCTCCTTATATGACATTTTATATCAGCGAAGCATAATTTTGTAAATATGCGAATAACTGGCGCCGCACAGAAGACGTGAGGCCTACCCTATCACCGCGAGTGGAGTGGGTAGGCTGGTATACTCCAGGCATTGTCGAAAGGGGTCTGACCAATTTTTAAATTGTACATAGTGTTTGAAAGGATACCCTGTATGAATGTACTTATGGGCGAGAATGTAAGGAGGCCGGTAAGGTGGACATTTAGTTGAAGGGGTGGATCCTCGTTGGTGCATCTGTACTCTGAGACCCACCAAGTATAATCTATGTTTAATATTTTTAGTAATATTTTTAGTAATAACTTGAATGTGTATTTTGTATGCGTGTATTTGTTCATATAGTTACATTTAGCACACCATGTGTGAAAGTGTGAAAACAAGTGAAGTTCACTACTAATATATTTCTTACGTCAAAAAAATATCGTCTATCCACACATGAAGACAGAGCAAAAGAAAAATTTTAATATATTCAAATGGATTGCGACGTAAATTTCGAAAAAATATGGAAAAAGATGGACAAACTATGTGAGGAGCCGTACTATTCAACCGCCCGGAAGAAAATAATTGAAGAAATATTAGTGTATATTATTTCTACTCGCTCAAAGACTGTTTTAAAGTTGACCATAATTGGTGTTAATGGTGGTCAATTTTTGTTTTGTTATAACCATTGTTGGTTTAAGTTTCTTTTTTTAGTTTCTTTCTAAAACGAAGGATACGTAAATTGTTTATTTACCACTTCGAGGGTGCACACTTTTGTTGATACATTGCCAAGTTTTTGCCTTCTAAATTCCACCGTTGCATCTTGAAGCCTCGCCAAAATCTTCTATTTTCTCTACGTGCTCATCCTCAACCAACATCAAACAACAAAAGCTCTCATGGTCACTTTTTTGTATTTTTGTTTATCTCAGTAGTAAACCGTCCCACTTTTAAATTGCACTAACATGCCTCTTTTGTGGTTTTTATAGTCGCAGATGAATTATTCATGGAACTTTTAAATAAAATACAAAAGCTTATTCTAGGGATAATAACAATGCGGCATATCTAACAATAGTCAGATATTAAAAAGATTTACAAATGCACAAAAACACGAGGGCTGTGTAAAGAATATATAAATGCGTCGTGGGAAGGCGGAAACAAAAGGGGGTTTGATCAAATTTCAAACAATTTACGATTTATAAATGTTCCTTTTGAAACACTAACCTTCAATGTTGGATTAAAAAATCTGCCGATTATTCATAATTGGATTTACTATTTCCGAAAAGTGTAATCCAGCATTATTGATAATCTATTGCAGTTCGTGGTCCGATTTTCCAGTTAACATTTTTCAATTAATTAATATTTATGAAAGGTATTGGTTGAGATAAAAAAGTCAGCGTCACAAGCGGGATTCGAACCCAGGACTTTCGGCTAAATACGACGCTACTCTTCCATTTGAGCTATCGAGACTTCGATCCGCTTGGACACCGGTTTTATGGAGTCTACTACTTACTACGTTTAGTTTTCAAATTAGCTAAATGCATTTAGCCGTTGTTCCAATCAATTTGATTCCGTTTTCTGTTCTAATTTTAAATCAAACTTTTTTTTATTGTTATCGATAACTGCTAAAACTATCAGTAGCATTTATGAACGGCGCATTCAGTTGAAGGACAATTTAGCGTTTTCGCATTTATTTTTAAGAAATTGGATATTTATAATGAAATTTTGATTAATAAGTAAATAATTTAATATATAAATTAATACAGTAATAATTTTTAATGTAAGAAAATGCCTTACGAGATAATTTGTACATTTAAATACCACACTTCAGCGTCATATTTTATGTGGACTGAGCCTGTGAATTGGACATTAAAAAATACCTAAGTCGATTTTTATATAATTTAGTGGATAGGAGAAAGAAACGAAATTGACAGATGAAATTGAATTTTGACAAGAAAATTGCTTTTCAAATTTTCTAAACCTTACCTGTAACATGTCAAGGGTTGTTCGACATCTACAAATTATTGGAAAACATAGGTACGTTCGTAAGAACAGCTCCAATTTGTCCCTTGCTCCTATTTTTCCGTTATGAGGACAGTGACGCGATCCATTCCGTTTAAGACATTTGTGACAACGGTTCTCAGTTATTTTATAATTAAGAATTTTCTTTCTAAGTATTTTGTTTCCGAAAGAAAATCCTACATTTTGATTAAAAATTATTTAAAAACAACCCTTTCTGTTTCAGGTATGTCGGTGAGATCATTCTGATGGAAAATAGAGGTAACCCTTCAAAAACCACTCCTGATGTCGATCTACATTGAATTTAAATGGCTGTTTAAAATATAATTGCCTCCTTAAAACAGGACAACCTGCCTGTTCATCACGGTTCGCCCTTCATTAACACCCCTAGAGTCGCGAAATTAATATACTCATGAATATGATAATTTGTTCCAATCCTCCCTTCACCTCGTGTAAATGTCTTCTAAAGTCCCGTGACTGGGAGTAGCTGTAAGATCTTCCCTGTATAAACAGTGTTGACACTTTTCCTTCGCTCTGTTTAACGCTTTGATGTGATTTTATTTAAGCTTTGTTGCCCCTTGGCTTAACAAGGCAGGCTTTATAACGAAATTTCAGCAACCTTTTAAAAAGCCCGTTCCATAAGATGATTAATCGAGTTTAACCTGTGGAGGGAAATTGTAAGTTAATTCTGAAAAGGGTTGTCAGGAAGGGTGTCAATTTTTTTGTTTTCTATAGGATGGCATATCCTGAATTTTTATATACCGTTGCACTACAACCTCAGTGTTGGAATAATTATTACCACAGGTAATTTTAATACATCATAATCATTAAATTTGATAATCATCGCATATAAATCAATCAGGTTTAAAGCGAATTTGAAAGAAAGGAAACTCAGAGTTCCTTGCAAGGCTACATCCCTTTCATCAGTTCTTATGAAAAAATACTTAATGATTTACATGCTTAACAAATATAAACATATAGTCACAATTTTAAAATTGTGATTTCAACCATAAAGAATTTATGCGTTTCGGTAAATAGCATGGAACAGATCTACATAAAAGAATGCCGGATGGTAGATTTCATTATGATATTTTAAAGAGGTGGTGATATATTCTAACGAGTAAATATTAGAATTTAAATGAATCATATAACAAGTTTCTGATTTACCTAGTTCCTTTCGATCTATTTAGTCTCCTATGCGTCCTTTAGTCCTTGCGAAAATTCAAGAAAAACGAATTTTCCAAAGATTATTTCCCCCCTTCATTGAAAATTCGAATATTAATCACGAACATCAATTTGGATTCCGCTCATTTCACTCGACATCTGTATCGTATTGTGGTAATCGGGTTTGCTTTGAAAACACCTACCTCATCCGACTATCGCATAGTGACATCATATAACGGACCGAGTTTGGACAGAACGTCAGGGAAATGAATTCTCCCCTTATGTACACGTTAGAGCGAGTGCCCTCAGGGATACCTCCTCGCCCATTTCTATTTTCAATATACACTTGGAGATATTCTTACGCATGTTAACATTGTTACACGTAATTTGGAACCCTCCATAAACACTCAAGACTTACAAAAATGCTTGCGTGAATTAACTGTATGGTTCACTATGTGGAAAATGAAGCTAAACTTAACGATAAACTTACAGATAAATTTCACCCTGCGCAAAAGTATCTGTCTTCCAGGAAGTATAATGGAGCCTCATTGTCTACCACTGACCATTGTGTTTTCTTCGACTTACCATAAAGCAAGACACAAACCGACGTTATAAATTATTAAAAAGACTATTTGACTCACGATTAAAATTAGTCATTGAAAACAAACTTTTAATTTACAAGGTAATGAAAGACTTCTGTGGGCGTACGATACTGACGTATGGGGCTCAGCCAAGGATTCCAAATTCCAACTTCTCCAATCAGCTCAGTCTAAAATTTTCCGTCAAATAATGTTATGTTTTAAATCTTACTATTTATATCGACTTAACGATCATTTGTACTTAAACTCATCTAAACCCGCTATAGAAATATTGCATCAATCACTGAGCATCTACAGTAGTAGTACTAGAACGTTGTTATCAATTCCAATTCTTCCAAAATCCTCCATGACTAAAAAGCGAAAGTTGCCTCGAGACCTTTTCATTTAGTGAAGACGACGAGGTTTCAACGTGAAGGAATTGTTGTCATGGGTAACTTCTGCTACAAGTGACTCAAACATAACAGCATATAACAACATAAATTAATTATGCCTTTTATCTAAGGTATTCGTTGAGACCTGCGGCTGAATACGCCGCCGCTGCTCTAACCACTTGAGCGAAAGTCGTGGGTTAGAATCTCGCTCGTAGCACTAACTTTATCACCTCACCCAAGACCTTAGATAGAAAGATTAATTAAGTGAAATAATTAATATGGTCAATTATGACAGCTAAGAAAATCTCACATCCACAAGAAAAGTGACACAACTCAGCAAAAGAAAATTTTACAGGAGAGACAAATTGAAATTTATTTTTTGACTTATGTATTAAGTACACCCCATTACAGTTGTTGACAATAAAAACTGCCATGTTCCATCAATTTTGTCTTTCGTTTCTCCAAGTGTTAAGCGAAAACTTTAAAAATCCAGCTGTATTACCCCTAAAAAACTACCCTTTTGAGTTGTGACTTGTGAAAATTTGATTTTTCGGTTACAAACGGCTCAACGGTACAAAATTAGACATTAGTATTTTGAAACCATTAATAAAAAATAAAAAGGCATTACAAACCAAAGAAAAATTAATCTGTGCCAATAAATTGAGTATAAGATAAAATAAAAATATTCTAAAAAAATTCAATTAATTGTTAAAACTCAACTTCCGGTGAGTCACATGCAAGTCTGACATAGTTTTCTGACATATTTTATTATCTTATTTTGTGTTCATTTATTTATTTTTGTAAAAAGTCTTACAGAAAAAGTTGCCCCTCCTAAAGAACTATAAGTACATGCTTAATTTTAAATGAAGAACAAGATTTTCCCAACGCGCCCTCTGTTTGAATTCGATTAAGCCAACAGCTCACCTGTTGTTTTCAGTGTGTAAAACAGCATGGTCCTTTGTTTGTAATTTTGATGACTTTTCCTTCTGTTTTCCTCTTTTTGCCTCTTCCTGTTTATCTGCTTCATCCTGTGTTATGCCAACAACCACGCGAGTGCTAGCCTTGGAGGAAACTTAGAGCAATCTCTGTTTTTCTGGAATCGCTGAAAGGTGAGATTAACCTCATATCCGTTGATTATTTAACTCCTTTTGTTTCACAGCTTATAATTCTTCCCCTTATTTTTAATTTAATATTTACTCAGTCCACTACATCGCTTTTTTATTTAGAATTATAGTATTAGGCTGATACCAATTTCACCAAAATATAGTTAAAAAACATTGTTTTAAAAATATGATGTAAGGGAAACTTTTCAAATGTTCCAACGCCAATTTTAAAACCATTGCAGTATGTATAATCTTTCCAAATAATGATCCAATTTTTACTGCCCTCAATTATGGCATAATATCTATAACGAACGGAATAATCATGCTTTAATCGCTAGTTGAATTCCGAACATTTCATTGATAATAAAAATTCTAAATAATAAAAAAACGAAATACTATGAATACGACCTTGATCAATAAACTAAATTATTGTATAGTAGAAATTCTTGGAATAGGAAAACGGCTGAAACTGAAGGCAAATATATTGGGAAATGTGAAATAAACGCGGGATTGCAATTCCCAGGAGAACAATTGATACAAAACGGCACGTTTTCCGTAAATCTATATGTATATTTTATCATTATAAGGGCTGTAAAAATGGACTTGATATTGGAAAATGGAAGTAGGTAAAGGCATGTTACCTAGGTCTCAAGTCCAAACTTATGGTAATTGACTCCTACGTCGAGTCCATAATAAATGCATTGAAATTCAATTATTCCTCTCTACTATATTAAATTGTTATTTAATAAATGTGTCATTTTTTATGTATTATTTATAGGTTACAAGTTTAAATTCTGGTTAAAACAATGTGCTTTTTTGAAAATTTCCAAGTTTATGTAATATTCCAATATAAAATTAATAGTAATAAGTGTGCCATATTGCTTCGCGATCTAAGACAATCAAATGCGATATGAAAAACCTATGTTTACCTAACGGTTCATTACCTAAAATCCTTTAGTTGTAGGTACATTTTTTTATCTAACTAAAGCTCTAGATATTGTCAACCAGGAGTTTTAGTATTTGTATGAAATTTGAATCATTTCATATATGTGGTGACTGATTTAGGTGATTGAATGAGTGTTTGATTTAGGTCATACCTCAACGCTATCAAAAAGTATTTTTCCGCTTCCACAATTACTGTGACAGGGGTCCCACAGGACTCAATTCTGGGGCTACTCTTATTTACCATTTTCATCAATGACTTCATCAGTAATGTTACGGTTGGACCTTCTTATCTATTCGCGGATGATGCCACTATCATTGGAGTGGCTTCAAATGCGATTGAACTTAGTTTAAACTTGAGTATATGAGTCGTTACATCAAATAAACAGTTGGTTGACTAAAAATGGATTGAAAATCAACATTAAAATTACGGTTTGTATGAACGTCGACGTTAATAAATTTGACCCCTTATCTCTAAATATTGAGACTATGGAATTGCCTTGGGCCGATTCAGTAAAATTTTGAGGTTAAATATTGATTCTTCCTTGTCATGGAAAGCTCATGTAAATGAACCCATACCAAAATTAAACAGAGTTGTGTTTTCAATGCGGATACTGGTGAATTCTAAGAGCTGACACATTCATGAAACTGTTAACACAAGTAACTTTGACTCACTCCTCTCCTATGGTCTAGCCTTTTGGCGAAATAGTATTGCCGATAAGCCGTCTTGCACATCAGCTTTTTGTAAATAACAAAATAATGACTCTAATCTACCTACACTATTATAGAATTGCCATTTTCATTTTAAAAAATCAAATCCTTTTCCCTACTAATTTGACAATACATTCTTATAATACTCTCTCCAAGAATGATTTTAGATCAGGCCATAATAATAGTAGATGGTCTAATAAACGTGGTTCCTACATGTAAGCTTACATTTTCAAAGCTTTCCCTGCTAGTACCAAAACGATTAATGGTTTGTCCAGTTTTAAAAGGGGTTTGAAGATACAATTACAGCGGAAATCGTATTATGATCTAAATGGATGTTTTATCTTATTGTGATAATTTTGAAAATATTTTTTAAATCTAATTGTAACAATTTATTTGTAACTCAACGTGTCTACATATAATATACAGGGTGAATTGCTACTCGTGCTACAAACTTCTCCAGTAGATTCTTCACCCTAAAATGAACAAAAAAGTTCATATTGTCCATGGTCCGATTCTCAACCATTTCAGAGTAATTTCGCTTTTTATCGATTTTGAAAGATATCACGTCCTGGCGTCGGAAAATCGTGATATCTTTTAATCTAAACATTTCTCTTAAAATCTATAAGCACCGTTGAAATCCCCGTTAATTTTTAGAGAGAATCAAAATCATAATTCCATTGAAATTTTTTAATTTAATTTAATGCCCATTTAGTATGTAATGCTTAAGAAGTTTACAAACAGCTAGAAGGTCAAGGAAGAAAGACCCAAACGTTTTGCCACCTTCATCTTCTTATTGAAAAATTAACGGGGATTTCAACGGTGCTTATAGATTTTAAGAGAAATGTTTAGATTAAAAGATATCACGATTTTCCGACGCCAGGACGTGATATCTTTCAAAATCGATAAAAAGCGAAATTACTCTGAAATGGTTGAGAATCGGACCATGGTCAATATGAACTTTTTTGTTCATTTTAGGGTCAAGAATCTACTGGTGAAGTTTGTAGCACGAGTAGCAAGTCACCCTGTATAATAGGACAATAATTGATTCTATTCCATTTTATGGCTTCAATGGCGGGTGTTACATCTCGTCCCCTCTACTAAGCTAAACTCATAAATCCATTATGTTTGTAACCGCAATAATTTTTAATATATTAAAGTGATGTATTTGTCCGTTTTTAATCATGTCAGTCTTAAGACAATCTGATGTAGTAAACAGGTATAAATTGAAATATCTAATTTATCAGAATTTAGAAGAACCAATTTTGAGGTTGATAATTGAAAACTGTTTTAGAGAATAAATGACATGTTTGTTTGTCAAATATTAACTGAACAATGTGTAACTCGCCTGGATGGTAATGGCAAAGGTGTGACTGTGATGGAACAAGTGCTGGTACGTGAGTGTATTCCATCACAATACTTTCTCACATTAGTTACAATCGACACCTGTTGGATTCACTGGTTTATTCCGTTTGCTTCACGTTTCTATCAAAATGGCAAATAAAAAAATTTACTTTTCAATAACATTTTCTAAAAATATGATTTGTATTGTAATTCATTTTAATTAATAGACTGTTGATAGAAGTAGGTTGGACCAATAAGTAAAGTTCGAGGGCTGAAAGGTAAACATAAAATCATAAGTCGTTCTGATTCGATTTGTTCTGAAGATATTGAAGTTTTCCTTCTGAACTCTAAATTTCATTCTTTCGTGTAACTGATAGTTGTTTAAACTTTTTTATTGTTTTTTTTTTTTTTGAATTTTTAACAGTTACACGATAAATTGAAAATATCCAGTTCTGAAAGAAAAATTCAATGTTTCCAGAAAAAATCGATGAATTTTTGAGTTGATGGTATCATTTTTTTATAATGGAAAAACCTCGAGAAAAAATTTGGCATTACATTAAAAAAAAAAAAATGATATATCCCCAAGTTGGATTAACTCGCAAACGCTTTAAAGGCTTTTAGCATCAGAAGATTTCACATGAAAATGTGGCCATTTCATTGGTCGCCGAGAATCAAATAGATCACACGACATTTGAAAAATGGCAAAAAGGAGGGAAAATTCAAAAGTTGGGGTTGAGATGGGAGGTTAGTGTCCGAGTGGATCGAGGTCCCGATAGGTCAAGTGGTAGAGCAGCGGCGTATCTAGCCGAAGATCGTGGGTTCGAATCCCGCGCGTGACACTGACTTTTTTATCTCAACTATAAACCTTAATTAATTGAAAGGTAAAAATAAACGTTTTACCGTTTTAAAATTAGAAAACGATTGCTTCTCGCATGGACAATTATACGTCGCATGATCCAGAATCGGTAAACTATCCGATCTTTATGTTATACAGACAACGAACCAACAAAAATATGGTCAACTCTTTCATAAAAAATGACTTTTTGTGGGAAAACATCTGTTTTCTTCCTTTTCTTTCATTCCCATAGCCTCCGAAACGCAAGGCACGGTAATAAATTGTATGATATGTTTTGTCGGTGAATCTGCGTTAATCGTATCTAGAATATTTTATTTACTTTCCTATTCATTTCATATCTGGCTCAGTACCGGGTAGTGTTGTATTAAAACTCACACAGTTTTTTAAAATTATATACATATAGTAGTACTATGTTGTCTGTTTAAAAACGCCAATGAATTCCTCACTCGCTTGAGTTATCTCTTTGGAGCAAAGTTAGCCCTTCGAGAGAGATTGAAATGTCGCAATAAATCTTGATTAGGTCCTACACTAGATAGATGTACGCCCGGTGTGAAGGGAGTGTGAATTAGTAAACGGACATTAACCTTCCACTTCCGCTAACAAGTCCGGCCATTGTTGCCTCAAATACGAGCCTTCTTCAATGGGCCATGCAGTCAGGGTGTCGAGAGATTTAATTACTCTTAGCCCGAGGCGGTTTAATGTCCAAGGGTTGAAATGTCTTATGCTGCTCGTATTCGACTTAATAATTTTTCCTGGAACCCGCAAAACTCGAGGGAACCCCTTCTAAGGAGGAGCATTTATCGAAAAAAAAAAAAAAAGAAAAGGGGGAAACTTCATCAGCTTCCATAATTCCACCGGAATGAAATAACAATAAATCGCCCGGTAATCTCTAGCCGGGCCTCTTCGCGGTGATAAATTAAAAACTTCTCCTGCGAGAAACAGTGTGTCGGCAGATGTTTATTATTCCAGCTCGTATCGTGGGGACCCAGTAACATTAAACGCAGAAACGTGGGGTGGGCTAAAAATATGATGTTTTTTCTTTAAAAAAGGGGGTTTGGTCGAACTTCTTTTCCCCAAAACCCTACAAACAATATTCCTGTATTTCAAACAAGAGTTTAATTATTACCAGTTTAAGGGATAAAGGCAAAATAAAATTAACACCTAGGAATTACTATAAAATAAATTTGTTCCTAGAAAAATACGCCAATAAAAACATGCTAGAACTAACTGTTCAAAACATATTGTGTTCATTGGCCTTTTAAAAGCCTTAAACTTTTTCTAGGCCGTCTCTTTTCACTGACTTCCTTTGTTCTTGCTCGCGTTTCGCTTTGCTACCCCAACTAAACTCTTGCTAGTCATCCAGTTCATTATTGATGACTAAATGCAAAGCTAAATAATGTTCACTGAATGTAAATAAACGTTAAAGATAAATAGTATTCAGTTTGAATTATGGTTATGATTAAATCCTTTTCCGTACTTACCCGAGTATAATCATTCTGCCCAAAGGAAGTAATCCTAATAAACAGGGATCGAATTGCTGACAAACAACTTCCATTAATGGAAAAACTATTGGACAACTTCCAGATCCAATTAATGGAAAAGAAACTCATAAATAAAATAAAATAAATATTGATCATAAAAAATCAATATGTACTTGGAGGTTCTTCTCTATAGGATTCAGTATTGAAACAAAATTATCGAAACCATTTTACTTTCGAAAGAGTGCCACTACAACGAAAATAGTGATATTATATTAATGTAATGAGCGAGATTGCGGTCAGGGCTGAGGGTGTTTCTTAATCCAAAGAAATTTCTGCCAAGCTTACGGTTTTATTTGAAGTCATCCTGAGGGCTTTCTGCTTTATGTCCGTGTTGTTGTACAATGTTGTTGAAAAAGGCCATGATGAGTACGTTGAAACCTCAGTTGAGTTATGGATTATTGCTAGTATCAACCTGCAGTTGTAATTATACTAATGTGGTGATTCAACGAACTGACTTTGGATTAAGAAACACCTCAAATCGTGAACACAACGTTGATAATTACAATATTATAATTTAAACTGTTGGTTAGTACTATTAATTAAATGAAAATAGTGTTATTTTTAAGGATACATACTCTCTTGTAGGACTTAAAACAAATAAAATGTGAAGAAATAATTGAAACATGATCTCTTGCAGAACGGTAAAAGCCCACAAGTATGACAGTATAAATTTGACTGGTAACAAATTTTAGTCTTTACTTCTGTTGCAAACTATTTCAAATTTGGGAACAAGTAAATCAAATGAACAAATATAATGCACCTTTATAATCGCAAGTATAAATGTTTAGTGCGGTGGAAAAAGTGACCGAAAATTAAAAAAGTACAACTTTTTCTTTACGATACAAGACTAAACACCAATAAAAAATTAGATTATTACAAAACACACAAAATTGATCGATTTATTATATATAGTTTTGTGAGTAATTTTCCTGCTGTAAGATCGAAGTTAAGTATTTTTTCCTTCGAAGTATATGAGGTGATTTGCAGTATTTTTGTAGTAGTGCAGGATAAATGTAATTTTGAAGGTAGACTAATAGTTCATTTTTATTGTTTACCCCATTTATTTTGGTCACTAACCAAATTTTTATAGTCGCTCCAAAAATTGTACGTGTACCCCTCTTTCTTTGAGGCAGAATCACTGCTGATCTATGCCCTAGGCTTCTGCAAATTATTATTTGCGCCTAGTTGAAATTGATAGTTGTATGTTGGGTCCAGGACAGAGTCGATGGCAAGCATATGACTTTCCTCCATACCTAAAACGTTCATTTATTCCAATTACATATGCTTTGTTCATGTCAGAAACACAAGCACTGCTTTTCGTTTATAATATTGAATTCTTCACTGTTTCGATCAAAATAATCAATTTTCTATACATTGGTAGTTTCCTCTTTTTTCTTCCCTGAAATATTTGATTATGTGAAATGTAGTCAATTTTTTGCATTTCTCCCCACGGTTTGTTACAAATGAAATTTTAAATGAAAAATTGATGTATAGCATTTATGTAAAGTTTGGTTGAGATGAAAAATTAGTGCCACGGGCAGTACTCGACGTCCAGACCTTCGGCTCAGCTGGAATCCTCAACCGCACTTAGTTTATTCATTACTTTGGTTAAATAGGACCAACTAGAAAACATGGAAAAAACTACTTTTGATTTATTATATCATGATCAGGGTTACAAAAATAACTGAATGGTAGGAGTAGTTTTGTCAGAGACATCGTTTTTTTAATAGGAACGTTTCTTTGATGTAGAATCTTTTTATAATAGTACAATTTGATAGGAACAGCTTCCTCCTTTCCCTCGAGAAAATTATATCGGTTGGGATCGGCGAAAGGGACGCACTTTTTCCAAAATAAACTGGAACCTTTCTCTCTAACCGCGATTATACCGAAACGGGTGGATTTGGAAAATTATTAATCCAGACTTCAGTTCTGGTATAATCCGCAGAGAGTGGAAGAAAATAAATACAAAATGAATAGGACGGGAAATGAAACTCTAACCTGACTTTCTCGTTCTCAAAGTCCCTATTAACCCCACTGGAATAAAAGGGAATTAACCCCGTTCGAATTAAGCCAATTGACAAAAAAAAGTATAACCCAAATGTTTACGGGAATATCTTTACCCAACCATCCAATTTCCTAGGCTTTAAAATATTTGGGTTGAAATAATCAATAATATTTTAAACCATTTTCCAATTCCATGATATCTAATCGGTAGAGATGTCAAAATAAATATTTATACAAATGTATTGGGTTTTTACCACTTATTGGCATAAGTATTCTCTTTCGATCTGTGATTGAAAAAGGAGGATATAAATATTTTTATTTACTTGTGTTTTTATTATTTTATTAAATTTTAATTTATTTTTTAAATTAAATTTTGTTTTATTATATTATCGTTTGCAAAAGGCGTTACTGTATAAACCTCAGCACTTTTCTATCTTATTGTAAAACAGTCGGACATTTGTAAACATACACTTTAACGGTATGGCAGATGTTTGTTATAAAAATACTGTACATGAGAATTAAATTATTCACAAGTTGTTTGTTGAAAGTTAAAACTTCATTTTCCATTCATTGACATATTTACAAGAGCGTTGATTAATTTGACGCTGAATGAAGAAGTTTTGAAGATCCTTTTTGATTTCATAGATTTCTGAAGTATTTTTTTCGATTGTATCGGATAATTTATTAAGTTCTTGCCGAATTTCATTCTTAAAGCTTTGCAACTCTTTAATGAGTCATTAAAGAGGTCTGATATGCTAGCCGTGTTTGCATTAGATTCTGAGGGATTGAGTTTGCAAATATCGCACTTCCGGGACTGATCGAGGTTACATTTTTTAATTTTCAAGATATTTATCGCGTAAAAAATCAGTGCACTTGAAATGAAAAATGGACTTAGGGTATTCTATATGCGTTGTAGGCCAACCTTTCTTGCAGGAGGAAAATGAAAATAAGTGATTGAGTAAGGTTCAGGCCGAAGCTTCACACCTGAACTTTTTAGCAAATTTGCATTTGAAATTTTAGCCGCACGAATATAGTCTGATAATAGGATAGGTTTTATTGACGGAAATTTGATTGGTACCAAAAACCGGACGTTTTAACTACTGTGAACACTTATATATCATCGACAAATCGAGTGCCGAACTAGAATGGCTGCCGAGTTACCGAGACGAAAGAAAGAACGAGAGGGGGGGAGAGAGAGTGAGTGAGAGAGAGAGAGAGAGAGAGAGAGAGAGAGAGAGAGAGAGAGAGAGAGAGAGATTAATTACGCACAATATATTTGCATGTACAGTTCGGTTATGATTTTATATGGAACGAAAGCTATTGATAAACTTTAAATATACAGTGGGTGCGTGCCGAGATAAACTTTTCTCTTCTTGCAGCTGGGAAATTTATATTCAACATCGCACTGGCCATGGTTGGGGGATGAAAGATTGGGAGTGGTGGTGTGATAGAATGCACTTCTCCGCCCCCTTTTGATCTGTCCTGGCCACCCTTCTGTAGGTAAATCGACGGGCGGAGGATCGTGGGACATTTAAAAAAACGAAAGAGGCCAGGGGTGAATCGCACATAGGAAAATCATGAATATCACATGGCCAGCGGCCGACGACACGTTTTATTGCCCTCTTCTTTATGACCAGAAACAAAATTTAGGAAGACAAAACGGCCTGGCCGGTCCTAAGTGAAAAATAAAGAAATCCCTTTTTTGATTGTATAAAGAAAGGGTGGGTTTGGTGTCCGACAGGGATAAAAAAACTTCGACAGATTTCTTTTTTCTTCACACATTCAGAGAATGCATGTATCACTGCTTCACAAGTAAACAAGTTAGTTCCTTTTAACTGATTAAATGTTGGCAAATTGAGAAAGATCTTGTGAGAGTGAAACAGTTTGAAGAAAGCAAAAAAAAAATGATGTCCTAATACATAAACGTATTTAGGTTTAAATTTCGATCATTTACATTTACTTTAAATCATTCAATTCGCCGGAAAAATGTATTTGAATAATAATAAATCTTGTATTAGAACTCTTAAAACGTACTAAAAGTTTTCAACTGTTAGGACAAAAATGATTTTTAGAATGCCATGTGCAGTCTTATAATTTCAGCAAAAATTATCCGAGATAATCGTTTCATTTTTGTAAGCTAATTTTGGAGTCTAATATTGTTGAAACAATCAGTGTTGACCGCGGCTTTAACTCAGTTAGCAAAGACTTAACGGTTGAAAAAACAATTTCGCTTCAGTAGGGGGGCACTCATGTTTCTTGTTATGAGCCAGAATACCATTTAAATTTAAAATTCATTAGAAAACTTTTCCACAAAGTTGTTGTTGGGTTGAAAGCTTCGGTAACAACTTCATAATGGGACCCGTTGACTGAGGAGCGCACCTTCTCAGCGCTGCCGCCTCCTCGGGGGATTATGCAAAACCACCTCCCCTTCCCAGGAGGAACAAGTTTAATTTGAGAAAGAATAGAATGGCGTTGTTTACCCTTCGTGGTCCAACATAATTGGCTCGGCATAATTTTTTTAATTATCCTGTCTGCTAAAAGGCCTTGAACGATACTCTGGTGAAGGCTTGAATGAGCTTTTAAAAATGCAATATTGACACTGGAATAATCAATTTTTAACTAAATTTACATTTTTAAAAATATTTTTATCCCCCATATTCGTAGTTGATCAGAATGTCAATTTTATTCAAATTAAAGAATTATGAATATGCACATTTAATTTATCAATATATTATCGTTACAGTAAGACGCATACACTATGTTTTAAATGATTGGTTGTTAATTGAACAATATATTTAAATTCTAATTATTAATATTTATTGAAAAATCTGATAATAAAGAAACTATATAATGCCAACTGAATATTTTCTTTTAGCCAATTTTAACAATTTAACTTTAATACTAACCAAGATTTCATTTTTTAATTTCAATGTCTGAAGTTTTAATTCCTACCCACTGAAACCAAAGTAAGAATAAAACCGACAAATCGTATTGCATTTGACTTTCTTTTTTTTTTTTTACTTTTCTTTACTGGTACTCTGGTGCCCAATCAGAAAACTACTTACGCTAGGGAATTCTTAAATTATGTTATACGTCTTAACGGTTTTCTTTGTCAGGTTTTTACGCGGAAAGGGGGGAAAGTTGGCCAATAACGGACACGCTTTTCCTTCTCTCCCCCTAAAAAAGAAAAGCATAACAAAATATCGGCGGTTTATTATTTTGATCACGATTGTGGCAGCGTGGGGGAAACGAACAGAAGGGGAATATGGATCCCACTTGAATATAGAAATAGGTTATAAGTTGTGGATATGGCATTTATTATACAGCAGCAGTTCGCTTGCGCTAAACATCATGTACTCATTTTTTTCTGGAATTATTCAAAACTTGTCGAATTGCATTTCTCCCCTGCCTTATCAGGTTTTTTTTCCAAACCATAGTCGAATTATAAATAATAAATTCTATTGGCCTGCTTTCCGTTTACATTAAAATATCATATTTTACATAATTTAAGTGGACGCAGGCTGTTATTAATCTAATGTATGAATACACCGAAACAGCTTAGTGAAATTTTTAAACTTAAAGAATTTTGAAAAAATGACTGGCCCTTAAGGTGTATAATTTAACTGAGTGTTCCCTGATGTAGTCAACATTTCTCAAATTAATTATTCAGAAATCGTGAGATGCGGTCTGGTGTGATGTAGGTTTCAGAAAAACATTTTCTTTATCGTGCCAACGTTTCGATCTTTGAGATCATCTTCAGGGCCTGGGATTTACAAACATTGTTTACATTTAACAAATACATTTAGGATGTGGAAAAGTGAATTTATACAATGCAAAATATATTTTTTATATTCAATCAAAGTATTTCTACTCACTCAAAGTGTTTGTCTTCTGTGTAATTGTGCCATTTTTTATATAATTATCGATTAACGGTCACTAATCACCACACATTTCTCAAATTTTGTAATTTATTCAGTCATCGTTCAAAATAAAGACGTTTTAAGCATTGCTTACAACATGTAACAACAATTAGGTTTCTACCTCTAAACCAACAAACAAAAATTTCTAGTACCGAAACTTACAGTGCTTATTTGTTTAGTATCTGTATATTGTACATAAAATATTTGAATTTAAATTTTGGATTTAAAAAAATATACTCTCAACAATGAAAAATAAATTTTAATTATACACAAATCTACAATAATTTAAATATCAAAATACGAAAACCTTCAACTAATGACCCAATATCTTTTGTTTATATAGCTCAATTTATCTTTATTAAAATAATAGTAATAGTAAAACAAAAATACTTTAATTATTTATTATT
Organism: Cimex lectularius; assembly: GCF_000648675.2. Taxonomy (NCBI): domain Eukaryota; kingdom Metazoa; phylum Arthropoda; class Insecta; order Hemiptera; family Cimicidae; genus Cimex; species Cimex lectularius. The sequence goes on along the minus strand of NW_019392757.1, from coordinate 150,341 downwards.
ATTTTGTTTAAGAGAGCTTGTAATAACTTCTAGAATAATTTAACTCTTCATATCTCATGAATTTCGTGATACAAAAAGTTAAACATATGATCTAATGCTGCTATAATTCGTTTAGAATTGGGTCTGTTGTATAAAATATATTTTTCGTCAAATAGCATATTACACAGAAAATATAGCATCTAGTTCTGTCCTCTCATTTTCTTTCTGTGTGCATGCGTGTATAAGTGTATGCGTTTATTTGGACATTTGACGATCTTTCTGACCTCATGCAGTAACTACATCTGAATTGTAATACGGTCCACTTCTATTTCATAGTGTGATGGAAAAGCAACATTAAAAAGTTTACGCAGAACTAAGTATTTTTAATGAAACACATTTTGAAAACGTATATGCACCTATTTGGAATATAGATAATTTAAACTTCCAATATTATTGGGAAATATTTTACTAATTTACGTTCTGTTGGTATACATAAATGTTTCTTCATCCTTCCACTTTCTTTCAAGGTTACCTAACCAAAACATACTGAATGTTTCTCTCTCATTGCATGGAAGCATTTAAAGATGTTTTCTAAAAATTTTGTTGTTGTTAACGTTTAGATGAAAATAGTTCTTCAAATTGTACACTACAACGGCACACTCCTTTTCGAACTTAAAAATAAAATTTTTCAACCGACTTAAAGCTTGAATGCTATTCTTTAAACACGAAACATGATTTCCCCTTCAGTTATATTTGAAAATGCAATTTCTCTATTGTTAGATTTTGAAAATTTTGATAAGAATCACTTTCCTTGGTGAGCAGGCGGTTCCTAGGAAATGTTTAACGACTGTGAACTTGTTGATAAAGCCCATTAATTCAAAGTTATCTAACTTTGGAAAAGTGGACTTTAGTATAGATGTAGCAGGACGTTTATATTCACTTTGATAGCCCTCTTCAAACTCGTTATGCCAGCCGGGTCGTCCGACATTTAATAATGCATGTTCAGTACAACTGTTGATATTGCGTTGTTACACATCTCATGCTATATTCACGACCCGATGTCCTCCGAAGTGATAATGGATCCCAGGCAAACTGTAGTCTCTTAAAGGATTAAACGGATAATTTAATAAAAGATGGGAAAGAAGGGTGTTGGTGCGGGGGAGAGCCGTATGCCTTGTGTGCATAATGCAATTCTCCCCCGCACCCCGTTGAAAACCTGAAGACAGATATTCCTCAAACATCATCTACTTTCACTCTTTCTCCAAATCCTCACACGCGGCATCAATCTCCGGGAATCCCTGCAATGGAATATAAATTCGGCCGCAGATGTGAAAATAAGGTCTTGGAATTCAATATGCCGGGTGTCTCTGCAAGGTAATTCTGAGCTTATAAAAGAAGCAATAATATGTCCGTATAGAACAGAACTGGGTGATGGGATGATATGCGATTTGCCTCGGTGAACCTATTTGCTTCCTGCTTTTGAGATGAACGTAATACACGACAACGTATTGGAAACTTTCTCCACACCCGATTTTTATTTAAGGCGATAGGAATTACAACCACAAATATATTACACCCGAATATTACCTGGTAGACGATTGCTTTCAACTTGTACAGCCACATGGTATTTTTATTTTAAATTTGATGACAGTTTAATCAAGATTTATGAACATTGGACCTTTTATTATCGCCATTAGTCTGAATCGGTTATCTATTAGTACCTGTTATTAATAGATAAGTTAAGCTTCTAATAGTAATATTTACCAATGCCAATATACAACCATGTATAACTTAAATATCCTTTTACAAGGTATAGGTAAAATAATAATCAGAATATCTTCTTCGAAAGCTACTACTAAACGACAACATCAACAAACAATGTAAATAATTGTACGACCTCATTATTTGTAATTTATTTGTATATCATTTGTAATTTTTATATCATTTGTAATTTTAATATAGTTCTAATTCCAGTAAACTCGCTGATGAATTACAAAAATCCGCAGTACGAATGTCTATTTTTATATATGTATTTGTTAATTCTATTTTTTATTTTTACAGAGAGGTGTCAAAATTATCACATAACCTATTCTTTGACAGTTACAACCAAATGTATTGACGTTTCCTCCGGTTCCACCTCTTGGAAAAATAGTCGTTTTTCAAAACGAAAACTTTCCAGCCTGTGATTTACTTGAGAAAAATAAGCCCTGATAGATATGTTTTATATTTTCCTTATTTTACCGTTAATAACACAGGATAAAAGGAAGTGCCAAGATCAAATATTTATACGAAGGTAGGATGAGAGCTCTAAAAGCCATCCACTCATTAACGTGATATTAAAATCGAACACTTCAAACGCAGTTCACCAAAGAAACGCTATTTTTATTTCGTCCTTAATGGCTTAATAGGGAGATGCTTTATATTGTGAGACTGATTTATAATGTCAATAATTTGATTCCTCATTGTGTTTCCCTGGCATTGCGAAAACACAATAAATTAAAAAACAGAATACTCTTAGAATAATAATTTTAATTAATAGCTCAACTTTTCCTCCATTTCTGACTGTGGTTTCTATGTTGGTTAGGGCATCCCACTCGTATTTACCACACTATCGTTCCTGAGATCGAATCCCGGCAAAACCAATTTTTTTTAATCAAGAACGGTACGAAAAAAGTATCGTAAGTTGTAAAGGAACGTAGTTGGATACATTCAACAGGACCTTAGTCGGGCATTAAGCACTCCTGTAAGACAACCTTACATTTTTTTTATTAAACTTAAATTTACAAATAACAATTATTTAATTTATCTGCCGGTATATTAGTACCACTCTTGTACGAATTTAATTGTATGTAATGAAATAACATATTTACCTATTTAACATATTACCTTAGAATATAATGAGAATTAATGGAATGTCTACGTTATTTTTCTTTAGTCCGACCTTCTTTGATCAACAAGATTTAAGTGAATTCGCTGGTTTTATCGCTCTGCCACACTTTGGGTGGTTTTCAATTTTTACCATGTTTTTATAGGAAATTGAATTTTTAAATGTGGTGGTTTAAATTAAAATAGTAAAGTTAACAAATTTAATAGCAAGAAAGAGACTGAAAGAATAAGAACGAAGGAAACAAATGATGCGATATTGAATAGTTTTCAAAGGTTTTCATTTGAAAGCAATTTGACTGCTTAGGCGTGGGTTGGTGTGCGTCATGAGGTGTATAAAAGAGGCATTCCTCTTTTGTCCCTTTTTTATTGCTTGTGGCCGTCTGTCAGCTAACATTCTTGTAGACGGAAAGGAAACCTTAACCATAAATGAGTTTTCTTTGCGGCCGAGGTTATATTCAAAGGGCTTCCTCCAAGGTTCATTTCAGGAAAATAATTTCTTTTTGTAATTATCCCCAACAAAGAGAGTAAGGTAATCCCAGAGGTTTGAAATCCCGCCCCAGGGATTTGAACGCCTTCAAGGAGTTTAATTAAATCGTACCTTTACTCCCCCAACGGTTTGCACCTCCTTATAATTTTGCGGCTCTCTGTTAATATGAAAATATAAACGGTGCTCTAATAGAAACATAAATTTTTTTGGATTTTATATTCCTTAAACAGAAGTTATTATTAAAATTTATTATTAGTATTATTTTTGTAGATCTCATCATCACATTCATCACCTTAAAGAAATTAATTCAGTCTAACTAAACTAGATCTAACAGCAATAAGCTCACTATTTGCACGTGATGTGATGCTTAATAATGCAAGAAAAATGTCAATTCAAAAATTACTTATTTCATCCTAAAACAAGACGTTATTTATAAAAATTATTGATTTAAAACAATTGTCCCAAAACTATATTTTATTAAAAAGCATTTGGCCGGTGAAACGAGGAAATGTTTACGATGTCCATTCCATTTTTCAAATTTTAATGGACATTACATGATCATTTTCAAGACCAGATCTCAGTACTTACTATTAAAATAGATCAAAACATAAGCCAAATATTTACAATTATTACTGCAATTGCTCGGTTTTACTTTGCTGTGCTGTTCAAAATGATCTAAACTATCTTTACATGATCGTGTCTAAAAACGAAAACAGCCAGACCCAATGAGTAACAGTAATTAATCAACTATAAAATCAAATAGTTTTATTGTCTACGTCGACATCAGTTTGTTAAAATAATGTTACACAATAAAAATTTGTGCTAAATATTGTCTGAAATTTAAAAATTGTATTTGCTAATTGGTATGTGATGTACAAAAGAAAAAATTCCCTTACGGTACAATAATTATATTAAATAATTATCAACTGTTTTTATCTATCATCAAAATTTTGCAGATTAAATGAAGTCAACGGTTAAGACCCCCCCCCCGACCGACATAATTCATGATTTATCTAATCTAATATCTCCCTAATGCATGATATTACATTTGATCATTTCAGAGTAATATAATGACCGTTCTGTTGGATATCGGTTGAAAATGTATCTGGAATTACCCTTTAATGATTTTCCAATGGATCAAATTTTAAAAGGATTTTTATTTTGTTTATTGTGTTTTAATATGTATTACTTTTTCGTCTGGCTTATGTTTTCTTTGTTACTGAAATTGATTTTCTTGGGGGGGGGGAAGAAATATTCAATGTTTCCAGTCTATTGAAAGTTTACGTCACTCTGCTTAGTTTACGTTGAGTCTGTATATTTTCTTCACTTTTTATGCTTTCGTAAGTATTTTCTTTTCTTTTGCCACTATGCTAGATGCAGTCTGGAGTTTGACAAAGCACTCGCAGGGAGTTGATGTTTTACCCCCATTTGCGAAAGAGGCGAATATCATTGGAAGTCCGTGATAGCTGGTCGTTTGTCCGGTCGGGAGGCCAGGAGGAATTTGCATAATAAGCCGAATCGGATGAACGGCCTATTTACCGCGGATACCAGGTGTTAAACGTCTTCGACGTGGATCGTGTCCGCCCGGGTTTCTTCGATCCGTGCGATCCCACGGACCGTTTATCGGAGAAGACGCGTTTCTGCGGAAAATCAGATTTATTCATATATTCTGCCAATTATCCGTCGGCTATCATGTTAAAAGACCCCGCTAATTCAGGCGTTTGTCTATACCTCCGCGACCTCACGCCTCTCGCATTTTGCAAATTCCCACAAATTTATCACCCGGCGATCCTACGCGTTTTATTGACCAGCCCTCTTCCCCGTTTATGGGAGGATGCCGCAGGGAGAAAACCGGCTACAAACTCATCCTTTCTGGACCCAACTACTTTACTGCTTCTCCTCAGATAGTTTTCTGTTTACGACTCAACTTCGGAATTGAGTTTTCCCTTTCCATCTGTGAGTTTGCGTAGTTAAATTAACGTTTAACTGACATGTTTTCTATTTTCTGCGGTAACAAACGTCACAACAAAAAATGTCAACAAAAATCTACTTTAGCGACCATCTTCAATCCCACCGAATTAGTTCTTATCTGCACTTACATAAAGACTCAAGTTGTTTTATTTTTAAGAACAAAAAATATGTACAATTTTAGCATGTGATATATCATATTTGATTATATATGTACTTAATATCAATTTAAAACCAAACAAGTATATAAATACGGAATTATAACTCTAATCATGAAGTATTTTAATTAAAATTAATTAAGGTTTTTAGTTGAGATGAAAAAAAGTTAATGGCACGAGAGGGATTCGAACCCACGACCTTCGGCTAGATACGCCGCTGCTCTACCACCTGAGCTATCGTGACCTCGATCCACTCGGACATCAACTCCCCATCTCAACCCCACCTTATGAGTTTTCCCTCCTTTTGCCATTTTTCAAATGTCGTGTAATCGGTTTGGATTCTCGACGACAATTGAAATGGCGACGGAGAGCTTTAGTGAAGTTTACTTCATTTTAATTCATTAAATTCACTAATTTCGTGGTCCGCTTGACCAATTAAATCGCTACTTATAGGTAACTGTACAATATAAAGTTCATTCTTGGCGGTTCTTTTCATCTTAGATACATATTCTTACTATTGAAAATTCTGGAGTTTTTTCTTCTTTCTTATGATTATGCTGTTATTTTGGTCTCTGAAAGAGCCCAATGAAACTTCTACTATTCAACAGTGATGAACATTTCAACATGTTGATCCGGCACTGGGTCACTTACTTTGGTATTGATGTTACTCAAACGCGTTTCAGCTTTGAGCCATCTTCAGGCTTCAGTAAAGGCATTTGTAAATCTAGGCTCCAGCCGAAGTTATGCCCCCAAAGCATGCAGTTAATAAACTTAAACCTACTTACATTACATACTACTACATACGACATTTCGCATTTACAAACCATTACTGAGCATTAAGTGTTAATTATTTTAGCTTATAATTAACTTAATAACGTTTAACGCTCTGATGTCTTGTTTTTACCGGTTATCTCAATTTTCGCGAGTTTGTGTTGTAGCTCTGTATTAAGTAATTTTCGCCATCATCAGCACATCATGTCACGAGAGCTCATGAACAGCCAAAGTCGATAAAGATCGCGTGAATGCTGAACGTTTCTGTCCGATCTGCTAACAATATCTGATTAAATAAAATAAAAAATTATAACTTTTTATAATCTTCGTAAACTACACAGGACACGCATCACTTTAGCATAAATTATCATTTACTTTTAATAATAATATTATTATTGTGTTAGAAGATGGATCAATACAGATTTGAACTGAATTGTTTAGGTTTTCTTCTCCAACTCACTCCTGACCGATCCCGAACTAACTCCAAAGAATTGTAATCTTACGGTCTTCACAAAAAACTTAAATAATATAAATTTTGATTAAAATATTTGAACCGAAACTTTTTCAGTAGAAGTAGTAGAAGAAGATAAGTGAAACAGAACAGTAAGTAGACAGATTTATATTTAGATAGATAGATACGTGATAGAATGTAGGATTTTTTGAAAATTTAGAATGTTAGACAGTGAAAAATTGCATGAAGTGTTGTTTTGTGTTTGTTTTTTTCAAATCGCCCCTGTAATGTAATTAATAAACTTCCTTTCCTAATAATTATATTACAAAGTTAATCAGATAGTGGTTCTTGGCATTATTCTCCTAAGTTAATGGAAGTCCTGCTATCCAATCAGCTCCTATTGTTTACACTCGAACAAAGTGGAAGGCATAGTTGGATCATTAGCCGGTTGCTGTATGTACACCTCCTCGACTGTTATTTCATCGTGGCACAACAATTTTAATAACAGTGATATTCAATTAATTAAATAAATATTCTGTAGCATTAGATTTTTTTTGTATTATACGCGATTGCAGTTATACAAACGCATGGTACTGATATAACGCACATAATAAACCATTATTAGAAAATTTAAAATTAAGAAATAAGTAAAGTTGGGGTATAGTGATTTCTGTAATACGCTTAACGTCCAAATACCCGTTGGGTGTCCTGTACGAGGGTTCAAACCAATTTAAGATACTTTTTTCATATTATTCTCATTTTAAAAGCCATTATGCTTATCCCAAGGTCAAAATTGTGATAGGATTCGAACATAGAGCATGGTAAATAAGAGTCGAACGCCCTATCGACTTGGCCACCGCGGTCTATATATATATATATATANCTTATATATATTACTCAATTGCTAATTAAAAATTGCCTTTGGCAGCTGGACATAGGATATTGTAAAAATGGAAATACATAATTTATTACAATTTTTTTGGGATGGATCAAATTGTCGTCCTCCAATTTTCAATGCACCAATGCCGGACAAAGATTGTAACCAATCAACCTATTCGTAGGAAATGTTACAGAATAAAACACAAAATTGATCAACTTTTTCGACTTTGAGCTTTTATTTTAACAGGGTATCTCCTTTGTCCTTCCTCCCTAGTGTAAACGATATCGCTTGACAAGACGGAACAAAGGTGAATAAACTTTATATACTGTACTATGTATTTAATATTTTCCTTAAAAATGATTATAACAAAATAACAACTTTTTCGCTTGAAATATTTTTTGCCGTTTGGTCTGGTGGATGCTGATGTCAGACGAAATTACCCAAGTTATTTTAAATTTGGGTATCAACATTACTTCTTCGAAAGTTTGGAAAGGGCATTTAATCTATATTTACTATGAAAAGATACTTTAATAAATGTGTAGAAAATACTGGAAGATTCTGGTTTTCTTTCGGCTCTTTTCAACCATTGTATCACCGTCCTTTTATTTATAGCATTTTTACACAATAGTTTTATTGACAATTACGTTTCGATTCATGCCACGAATCCTCTTCAATTTAAATCGTATTAATTTTATATTTTCAAGAAAAAAGTACTTTCATTTTGAGTGATTTGATGTTTCATTAAAAAATTGCCTTCGCCTTAAATTAATTACAATTCGTATGTTAGTATAATTGGTTTCAATAAACCGTTGTCATTCACATACATATTTTATTTCACGTTTACTGGTTTATGTTATCGGTTATGATCACTAATATCCATAATAAATTTGGATGATGTAAAAACAAATAAAATTGCAATATTTCAAAACTTTTTCTTCTTTATATCGCCAGTAACGTTAACACACTGTAATGAAAATTCTATTATCGTTTATTTTATGTGTATTGTTTGTTGCTTTGTTATGAAGTGCCGGGCGAGAAAACACAAAAGATGTAGAAATAATATTAAAGCCTATCGCAGTATATCAGAAATTCAATCTCTCTGCTTTTGTTAGATCGTTATTTTTAGATTAAGTTGGAATTGTTTTGGTTTGGAAAAGAGAAAGTGAATCAATCATAAATAACCAATTTGTTACATTTTAATTGTTTAAAACAATGATTCTTGATAATTCTTTTAAACATATGTGCTCTTCGTATAATTTCACACTGTCATGATTAAAAATTTAACGCGTATAAATTACACCAACACATTTTTCAACGAGGTAATATAATGTCGTAGTTGTTCGTTGTCATGTACGCGGTTACAGAGCATAACTTTCAACTGGAATGACTCATAAGCATATTAAGCTCAGTTGTTCTCTTTAGTGTCAACACAGATAAGATTAATGCGGACTCTATTACCGGAGACACTTTTTAGTAAATTACCATTTTTTCCCCTGCTCAAATAGGTCGGTTATAAAGGGGGGCAAAACAACCCAACGCCCACATTAACAAGTCACACATCGTCTGTTTAAAGTCACAGGCAAAAAACACTGAGAGACGGGGCGCGTTTTTCCCATAAGAGGACCCCCGTCTCTTTGGGTGATTTATGTGTTGAACCCAGGCTAAAACAGATGGACGGCTTTGTCGGGGATGCCGGACTAATTCTACACCTAAAACATTTAGCGACTTATTAACTTTCCACAACTCGCGCTAAACGCGAGCTTAAGTAGTGGTTCCCTAACAGAAACGGTGGCAGTGAAAGATTACAGCCTAGCCAATAACATTTTAATATATGATTAAACTCTTCATTTTTTGCTAATTCAAGAATATTCGGTTGTGCTTTTTATATTTTTAATATCAAACTAGTTTGCAGAAATTACTTTTTATATTTTTAATATCATACTAGTTTACAGAAAAATACACAGAACTGACATTCTTAATAAAAATAATACATAATAAAAGTAAAAAAAGAACTAACGAGTTCTAAAATCCATTGCAAACAAATATTCGTTTTAATTAACTCATAAGCTCAGAAAGACTGTTTCACAGTTGAACCCTTATGCCCCGATTACAATCGTGTCTATGTGAACAAAATTCTCTGAACCATAGCAGAGATTTCTTTAACATTTCGTGCCATTCAACTTAAACGTTTTCTTTCACTACCCCAATTGCAAGAAACTCGAAAGTGAAACTCGACTAGTATGTATTAATAATTATTCTCGTACAAATCGATAAGGTGTTGTGGATTATTGATCGTAATTACATTTTTGGGCGGTCGATATCGGCCTCGTTGCCTTCAAATTTCTAGATACTCTACAAGAGAAAAAAAACGATCGATCAAGTCAATCGTGGCTATTACCTAAATTATAGAATTTAAACCCCTTGTTCATATCACGGTTAATTTATAACCACAGGCAATTTAGACGAGAGATGCCTGATATCAACATGAGCATTATGTACACTTTATTCCGCCCATTACACGCTATTGGTTTTTCACAACTCATTCTCTACACACGATTAAACCAAAGCTCAACGCACTTTAACAGTCAAACTGAATCAAATATTGACATAAAAATCTTATTTAAATATTTATACATGTAATTAATTCCACACAATAATTTTTCGGATTAGGCCACGCGAGGCTGACACATGTCAACTTAATTTTGAGCCAAAGCTTACGTAGATGTCCAACATATAGGGAAAGGTTGCTCGATGGGTTTCAAGTTATTTAAGGGGGTCTTCGTTGGCTCCATATAGGGAGCGCGTAAGAATGCCACCCGAAGAGAATTGCGAATACTCTCGGCAGAGGGTATTTTGGTCCCTGTTCGATTTTTAGAGGAAATAGGGCCGTTTTATTGCATATAGTGTTGGTAGATATATCGTTTTTTGGTCCCTTTCGTGTTTATTGACATTGGGTATATTTATGTTAGAGGACCGGTGGTGGAATAATGAGTACCCCACCCACCCACAATTAGTTTAGTTATGTAGTACATGTAGTAGGAGCTGGAATAATATATAGTGGTCCACCACCATTTAATTTAAGTAAATAATTTAATTTTAAAATTAAATTATTATAATAATAATTAATTTTAAAAAATTGAGGTCAGTAAATTGAAAATTATTCAAGAATGTGAATGTATCAAGCTTTAAAAACTGCATGCATTGGGAGCTAAAATGTCTTAACTATGACAGCCCCTGGACCTACTTACCTAGTTACTTCGTCGTCGGAAAGGACAAACCGGTCCTGACTCCCAAAGTAGATGATTTTGAAGCCGCGGTAAGATCATTAGCCAAATATCATTTTCTTTAAGAAACAAATAAAATAAAAATCACTTACCAACCTCGAATTATTTTAAATTCCATTCAATTGGTACCATAATGTTTAACACGTAATAATTGTCCATGGGAAAATATCATGTCATGAATTAACAGATTGGAAATATTACATAGTCGAATAAATCACTCCTTTTCTTTCCAAACCATTGACTACTCAATTTACCAATACAACGAAGTATCCGATCCTCCCCCCGGCATATTGTTTTACTCAATATTTCATTTCTGTTGGAGTTTTAAAACGAAACTTATTTAATTATTTTTCCAGGCGGTAAATTTATTAGTCAAATTTCTGGTAAATTATTATTGAAACTAAAACGTTTTACCCGATAAAAACTCTGGTATTAAATTCTGAATAGGCCTTGTAATTCCAGTTTTAGGTTTTAGCGTGAATGAGCAACACAATAATAAGCCTAATCGCTCTGGGTTATTAATTCTCTTATCTTCATCTTTTCTCAAATTTTGATTTATACTGTTGGAAATATTCCAAACTTCAAGAACGCCTAATTATAAAATAAAATATATAGCAGTACTATATTTGAAAAAGCATAATTTGTTCCAAAGAATTATCAATAATTTAGTTTGAAAACTTTTAATATGGCATTTATATATCTGTTATTACTACTCACTACAAAGCAGAACTACGCATCACCTACTTCTCCATCCTTGACTGTTTTATTCTATGATGATTCCTAAAGCTCGCATAAACTTTTCTAACTTTTATCCTAGATCCTATTCTTGGAAAAATCGTACAAAAGCTCCTTTAAATGTACTTCAAACTGAGATATCAACAGGTGCAAATACAAATACCGAACATAGTTAAAGCGTAAGAAGCCCTCATCATTAAATCCTATCTCTGCGATTACTAATCACCCAGAAATCATCTTCTTCGTTCTTTCCTCCTGTCTAAGCAAGAGTCTTGCTCGTCTACTATATACAATTTATAAGGTTGACTTAAATACCTATACACAGTCCTACTTTCCCTAAGACGTGGGGGATGTATGGCACAACGCAAAGATCCAACCTTAACTTATAAACCAAAATCCTGAGAACAATAGTAAACGCTCTTATATATGTTTCCAACCTACTAATCGATTTTAATATCCCATTTGTAATAAGTATGCCCGATCCCGATGTACATAGGTAATTCTCCTCTAAATTAGCCAGCCACCATAATCCTTTAATTCATAATCTCACTTTAAGAATCCTTCCTAACAATCCTCGCCGTTTAACCACCCATTATGTTGAGGAATGGCATGATCGTAGGGCGATCTCAATCCTTACCCAAATACATATTCTGTTCACGCTTGACACATCTATGTATATATGTACGTACATGTACATATCTTATAAACATATAATATCTACTGCATATCATAATTTTTGCTTGTTATATTTATATAAGCAGTGGCAAAAGGTAAGGGAAAAAAGCATTTTGTAAACCTAGAACGTATAAAGGTTTTATTAATTATATATTATTGTACGTGATTATGGTAACAGTAAAAATGCTTTATGTGTTGAATGAGGCTCATTAGTCCTGAACATTTAGTAAAAGTATTAATATTTTAAGAAAGAGATTTTTCTTTAGACGTTTGAATATAATTTTACAGAGACAGTGTATCTATTGAAATTTGTAAATGAAAACTATTTTATATTATTTTTAATTGCACAATTTTGCTTAAACCGGCTGTCTGAAATTCAAGTAGTATTACAATTTGTACAATCTTTTCGGTTTTTGTTTAATTTTTCAATTTCAATAATATATACGCTCGTCTGAGGTCAACTGTAGTGTATGTAATTGTGATTGATTTGAACCTTAAGGGAGTAGTCGATCGAACCCTCTTTCTTGAAAAAACACGAATCAAAAGCTTTACAAACATACGAACCTATACAGATTTAACAATGCTGATGCTCCTTTATTTAAATTATTGTTAACCGTTTTTTTTTTCATGAGATAATCGTATGTTCATAATGAAAGTACACAATGTATTATCCCCTGATTTATATTATGCAGTACGACTTTCATATTGCATGTTTTGTCCCGAAAGCGAGAAAATATTAACATATTTTGCAAAAGACAAGATAATTATTTGATATTTCCTAGTTAGTAGGTTAATATCGAAATGCACGTAGGTGTAAATGTGTAATGAGATTAAATACAGACATTTCGTTGGCTACGAAATCCATATAATCCATTCGTTAATTAATTTATTTTTGTCTGCGTACATAAAGATGAGAATTTCATGTTTTTACCATGCGTCAAAGCTGAAAATTGGTGATTCAGTGGTAATTTAAGCTAAAATCTACTCTTGGTTCAGTCACTTCTTTCATATAATTTACCCTGACATTTGATTAAACGCGCCGGCAACGGTTTATTTTCTGGTTGAAATTATATTCTCTCGTATAATTTAAATTACAACTGTTTCTTCCATTCTTGTGAAGAAAGTGTCGTGGGCATTATTCACCCTTGAAACGAGTTATGAATATTACAACTAAGTGTTTTAAACATAATTGCTAATCTAAAGCTCCGTAAAATCAAGGATTGGGATGAAAAGTAACCATCAGGGAAATTTTATGAACACTGTGTTATCCCCGGTTTATTAAATGGGTTAAAAGCGCTGGATGCAAAAAACGTCATAATTAAAATGTATCTCACACCCCGCAGCGTTTTTCCAGATTTATGTCTTGTAGAGGGTGACCCTAGAATTTACTCGAACACGGATTGTAATAAAGTCAGGATTTCGTAATAACTCTGAAGGGAGGTAAAAGAGGGATGGAACAAGTGAAAAGTTTTCTCATAAAGCGGCCTGAGGTTTGTGGCTGGTCGTTGCTAAACCTTTCGGATGTGAAACGCTATCTGCTGCGGCTTTCGGCCCTCCTGCCCGACATAAATGGACAAAAATTGGAACGATCTAAAAACTTAGGCAGTGGGTGGAAATACACATTTGCTCTATGGAACTGAAGTTGAGCGGTAACGGTCAAACGGAGGTTCCGAGGGTAGTCTGTACTTCAAATTTTTGCCACTTTTCCATTCCTAGTTTTCTTGGACTTTTGTCCTTAACATGCCTATTATCTTTGCAGTGTTAGAAAAAATATATTTTTTTTAATTAAACAAGGTTTAACTGGTTTATCATTGTAAAACTACACCAACTGAAAATTCGATGCTGATATGTTTGATTCATTAATTAATTGGTTTTCATTAAACCATTCTCAAACCTTTATAACAGTATATAGACAAAAAATATCGATTTTCCGTTTTCCAATGTTATAAAGAATTAAATAGATCTCTTTTATATAATTATATTGGTTTTTTTTTTCTCAGGTATGTTCCTGCGATGGAGGATTCAATTCAATCTTCACATTGGTATTTATGGTAATGTAATTAAAAGTTCATATAAGATAGTTCTTTCTTTATAAAATGTCGTTATCAGCTAGCCAAGAAAAGGATAAATGTAACTGATGTAACAAGTAACTGGCTGATCACTGTGATCAGAGCACCTTTAAATATTCATGTCAATTTCCATTCAATTTGTTTTATTTTTTTTTCCATATATAAATAAAGTTTGACAATCTTTATATATACATAAACTTTATATATATACATTATATATTAAACAGGCTTTAATATCATAATACGATAATATTCATCTGAGAAAATATTTTGCAACATTATGATTGTCATATTACGCTTTTATTCCTTCTAAAATACATTTGTACATAAATATTTACAATGGAAACCCTTTTCAATAATATATATATTTAGGAGCTGATTGCATGTGCAATGAACAATATAAAGTGCTATTATTTACCTTAATTCTTGCCAGTTGAGAAAGAGGTGCATATTTGTTTTCTTAGACGATGACGCCGTTGAGGAAAACCTTTGTTTGATTTGCACTTGATGAATTCATCCGACATTTCTTTCTACATACATTTGTTCATAATTTGACAGTTCCAGGTCTTAGGGGTTTGTTGGCTGCTCCGATCTTGGTATTTGTCAGCATGTTCGTTGTCTTCAATCCCCTCGAGTCCTATCACCCTCATCAGAATTACCCTATTTCTTTTTCCTTGAAGTTGTAGGTATGTTAGACATCCCCAGACCAACTTTAAGTTGAAGGTGAAGGAGTCATCTTCAGTGCTGCTTTTAATCCGTTTTGAACTTTTTCTTGTGCACAGACTTATACTGCGTGGATCTCAGCATGGAAAAATTGATGGTTTACCTAGAGTTTGGACCTTTGACTCGTCCCCCTCCTCCATTTTAATTTTAGATATATTTTTTAACATTTCTTAGTTATGGCTCAATTAAGTCTTCCAGCAATATAAATTCAATCAAAATTAATACTTGTTCCTGTCGGACAAATTATGTAATTTCGTCCGATTAAGGCCGACGGAAATAGATTTTTTAATTTATTGAAACCACCCAGTCATGAAACAAATAAACGAATGATGCGGAAGGGTAATTTTGTTTTTCAATCTTTCCCCGTGAAAGGGAAAAATCACGATCATATTAGCAATTTAATTAGCTATCTCAGATTGCTCATCTCTGATAGCGGCGTTCTACACGATTGGCAAAAGATGTTCGTGTAGATTCGTCCTTAATAGCTGAAAAAATCGTGATGAATCTGACGTGCCATAGAAGTCACTTCAATTATTACCATATCCTGTTCCAGGCGTGTACTTTCTTTCCCAGATCATGTCTCCAATGATCGTAGAACTGAAGACGATCTTTCTTGGTGTAGCAGAAACCTTTAAAAATGAAAGAACAGCGTGCAGTGTTTCAATAATTATTTATGAGTTAAACTATAGTATTTTTTTTTAATTAAGCTGTGTTCATCAAATAAAAAAGATAGATTTTATCTAATTATAAATAGCAATATCAATATTAAAATAGATTTAAATGTGTCATCTTTCATGTACCGACAAACTAACAGACTTTCAACGCTATGCACTCTTTTATTATTGCGTACAAACTAAATGGCCTAACCTACCAGGGAAAAGAGAACAATCTTTCCGGTTTAAAAGAAAAAAGGTATCGATAAATTCGACGGAATTAAATAAACGTCTACCAATAGTGAGTCATAAGGCAGATCGTGAAAAGAGAGACCTAGCTAGAAGTGCTCTGAAGGCCCATTTAAAGACTACCAGCTTGCAATATCTCTTTCTTTGAGTTTTGCTCGGGAAATAATTGAAGGCAGGGGTAAAAAACGATTCGCAAGAGATTGGAATTTACAGCCTTCCGACAGGAAGCGGAAAGACTTTATTAAATAGGTCCAAACCTGAAGAATCGCATTTGCTGTACGATACATCCATGGCACATGCCATATTCGTCACTGTCATCTTGGCTCGTAAATTACGTTACGGGGTGCATTGTATTTTGTGGTTAACGGAAGCAATTTTTTTATGTGATTCGATTTTTTTTATCCTTCTGTGTTGGGTTGTTTGAAAAAATTACTCTACACGGTATAAAGTTGAATAAGTGTCGAATATCTTCATTCGCTGATTTTATTAATGGCCTAAATTACTACTAAATTACGTCACAACTATTGAAAATTAATTAACAATATCAGTGATGAATGAATGATAAATAATAATTATTTAGAAATCGTGAGATGCGGTCTGGTGTGATGTAGGTTTCAGAAAAACATTTTCTTTATCGTGCCAACGTTTCGATCTTTATTGAGATCATCTTCAGGGCCTGTGATTTACAAACATTGTTCACATATTATAATTACATTTTGGATGTGGAAAAGTGGATTTATACAATGCAAAATATATTTTTTATATATTCGGTCAAAGTATTTTTCCTCACTCAAAGTGTTTGTGTTCTGTGTAATTGTGCCATTCTTGCGTGTTGTGTCGAGAGTGGCAGTGAGATTTTGCTATTTTGTGTTTTTATATGTTGGATTTTGAAGGGGTGGGGAAGGATGTCTTTTCTATACCGACATCCTTCCCCACCCCTTCAAAATTCAACGTATATAAACACAAAATAGCAAAATCTCACTGGCACTCTCGACACGACACGCAAGAATGGCACAATTACACAGAAGACAAACACTTTGAGTGAGTAGAAATACTTTGATTGAATATATAAAAAATATATTTTGCATTGTATAAATTTACTTTTCCTCATCCAAAATATAATTATAATATGTAAACAATGTTTGTAAATCCCAGGCCCTGAAGATGATCTCAATAAAGATCGAAACGGTGGCACGATAAAAAAATGTTTTTCTGAAACCTACATCACACCAGACCGCATCTCACGATTTCTAAATAAATATCGATTAACGGTCACTAATCACCACACATTTCGACACGAGATAAATAATAAATAGGTAGAAAGATAGAAAGAGAGATTGTGTGCGTTGTGTATGGGACCAATTTATGCAGAATTATTTTGACATCACAAGAATAATTCTTTGTCGATAGAGCAAGTAGAGAGAACCAAAAACCAACATAATTCTTTTTTTCATTTACAACTTTAATTTGTTGAATTTATTGTGTTAAACTTTATTAAAATTGTTAAAATAAATAAGGAATAATTGATTGCTCTAATAGTAATAATTTACTTCAAAGATAAAACAATAATCTGTAAACAATTAATTCCTTACACCACAATCTCCCAATGTTGTGGCATTTTGCCTTTCGACTATAGTCTGTTATTCGAATACAGGAATCAAATATCACGTCTGTATACACAAACGTCTTTTATAACTGATCATAAGATTCTGTGTTAAGTAAAAAAAAGAAAAAAAAAGTGTAAACTGTGGGTAAAAAAGCTTACCCCGAGAGTGAAGCCTTCAAAGGAGTCTGAGAGGGTCCTAAACAACTGCCTGAAACCTAAAACTGCTTAGAGGTAATATAAAACTACAATGAATTTAAACAGAATTCCAGCGCTTTTTAAGTGCTTATAAATAAGAATAGAGGGAAAAACACAAAGACGTCTTGAACACATGTCGGCCACATGTTCCAGGCTTCGGGAGCAATAAAGAAATTAAAGCAGGTAGTCAAACGACACCTAGTCCCGAAGGCCAGTGGTTCTGCGTAAGAATTTTCTGCTCGCGATCCCTGGACCGTGAGCTTTTCAGATCCGGCGGATGTGACGGCCTCAACCTGAGTTCCAGCTTCCGCTCTGGTGTATATCCGACCTGATGTTTTATTGCCCCGCGTATCAAAACAATAGTGGGTGATTTATAGCATTCCGTTCAAAAATTGAACATCAAGATATAACGCCGGCCATTGAAATAGCTCAAGCATAATTAAAAAGTTCCCTCGGAAAAAATTAACTCGGTAATTATTTCCAGAGCAGGATGGAACTTTCTATATTAATCGAACCTTTTTAACCTCAAAGAGAAAAAATTTCAATTTGTTCGAGTCGACAGATTTAATTTTTTGATTTGACAAACATAACAATAATAATTTACACCAATATTGTTCTATTTTAATTCATGAGTTTATTTGTTAATTTTTTTACAATCTTATAGAACGAGAAATATTTTTGTCATTCTCAATAATTGTGCATATGTTTAGATTATTTCTTCATTTTTGTTATGTATTAAGTTAAACTATTTATCTATTAAAATTTAATAAAATGTTTGATCAGTTAGTAAAATAAGAAATATATTTGTTTTGTGTCATTTGGTTAGAAATGTTTTGGAATGTGCAGGTTGTTTTTACGAATAATACAACTTCGGCGTCATTTCGGTTTCTTTTGTGTCATATCCATGCGGGTTATATATTTTCCTTTTTCATTTTATAAACTTTAACCTACTAACAAACGTATAAAAGAAAACCTAAACTGAAAATAATACGAAAATATACTGAGAAAAAGTGCCAGCAGACACTTGGTTGACCACTTCCTTAACCCTACTGCTTGATGACCAGCACACCAAACTTAAGTGCTTAAAATATAGAAATAAAATCATTATGAACATATTTAACATTAATAAATGTGCTTAACTTTTGCTATAATTATAATTGACAGATAATCTTCTTTTGCACTATAATTATGGGCGAGTATTTTCTATTAATACCATTAAATGCATTAGTATTTTAAAAAAACTTTTATAAGGGATGTGTGAAGTTGAAATTGCCGTAACTCCCAAATTTAATTCGTCCAAAAAGAAAAAAATTCTGAATAACCTCACCACACAGAAAAAACCAAACATTTACACATCCTGTTTATCATTACACGAAGTGAGTGACACGTCCGACAAACAATAGTCGAAACTTTGCGGCCACAATTGCATGGAATGGAAATAATGACTGGTTAGGAATTGTAGGAACTTAACATTCATTTGTAGTTCAGGCTAGAATCAGACAACACATTATTCCATCAAAGGTTCAATTGTGCAGAACAACTGACGTCGATGAAAGATTAAAAATTACTTGCTACGATCGTAATTTTAGCTACGATATTTTGAATATTATTGAAATTAATATAACTGAAACAGAAAAAAATAACCGTTTTCCCATATGCATTAATTAAATTGAAAGTATGTTCACATTATCCTCCATTTGGAGCAATGTCTAAGTATGTTATCTTTTAAAATATTTAACAAGCTCTATAAATCCTTTGTTCAATTAATACTACGAGAAAATTGTATGTTTTTTTAATAAATACTCGTCATGTTAGGAAGGATGATGGAGTATTGAAAAACACCGTTAATTGTCAGGAAAACGTCGTAACTTCCGCCCCAGTAAACCACGTAACATCTTAGAAACTTCTTTTATAACCCCATATAAGCTGAGATTTTGCCAAACGTCTGGGATGAAAAGAGGTGATATCCGTATGGATGATAGTGGACGAAATGCAAAGAGTAAAAAAATAAATCACGTGATAATTTCTTACCATTACTCAACTTTGGTTAACCTAGAGTTCCTAATAAGGCCATGTTCCAACACGGACAAAGAATAAAAAGTAAATAATCTACACTAGCCATTTATTCATCTACCATTTATTCTAGACAGTCAGACTATAATTTGTTTCGATCCTAAAACTAATTTGCAATTGTCCTTCGATAGGTCGAGCTTGACAGGCAGATAGATAATGACAGAAGGCCAATATTTTTGAATATTGCAACTTTTTTTATGTGGTGTGTAGTGACCGTGAGTTAATGATTTTCGGAGATCGTGAGATGCAGCTGGTTGACGTAGGTGATTTTTTGATTTTTTTTGTTATAGTATGTCATTGTTTATACATTCTATTAATGAAACTGACTCGATTATCTATGATGTCACATAATAAAGTATGCAATGTTTTTGCCCAAATGTTTAGATAAAATAGTTAAATATGAATATTTTTGTTGCCTGAAATAAAAGGCATATATTTTTTTTTCTTTTGGTATACACATTACAACAACTCGACTTTTATACCATTTTTCTTACAGTGCTCATATATTAAATGCATCATGTATGGTTTTTTTTAAACTCATTATTGCATTGTTATTCACAAGAACGTGTACGTCTTCCTTCCAACGGCTTCGGAATTATCCCGTTCCCGTCCGCCTAACCTCACCGGGGTCCTTCTTCATTTTCAGCCAGACCGTGACCGACTCGTGTTGTTTTTCTTCTGTGCCATTTTACGTGCGGAACTGCAAGAGGGGAAAGGAAATAAATGGACTCCGTGATAAGGCCATTATTCCGAAAGCTCCTAATGGAGGAAACCGAATTACTACGCAGAGTGGAATCAGGTCGAGTGTAAACGAGGAAGATTAATGGACGGCCCACGTTTAGGGATGACTGAACGACAGAGTCCGGGCTCAAATATCTCTTGTGCACCTTGCGCTAACCCCCTGCTGAATAATACAAACCCCGTGCATACCCGACGGCAAACGTACTTGAAAGCTACCCTTCACAAATATCGCATTCTAGCACGGAATACCGTTTTGGAGCCCAGGGGACGTAAAATTATTGAATTGGATTTCCAATGAAAAATAGAGGCGTTCAACTAGACGGCAATTTTGAAGCCTGCAATGATCCTATTGTGCAAACGAGTACTAATATAATGAGTCAGGTTAAAACTTGTGTTATTGTTTAAAGTGTTTTTCTCGTGGAATATTATGGAACAAATTAAAGTGCAGCGTTCCAGAGAAACTATAAAAGAAAACAATATTTTCCACCCTGCAGAAAATTGGGTGGTTTTATCCTGGATTGCCCGGTAGTTTAGCAAAACAGAAACTTGATTTCTTAGAAACTTAAGCATCGTGGAACTCTCTTGATTAAAAGATAGTAGTTTTTCGTAATAAAACAACTTTTTTAAATTAATTTTTTCATTTTTAATTTTTAGTCACCACCTTCATATTAGCGTTACTATGAAAGAAATTATTTCTGATAAAAAATTAGCCATTTGAAAATCACATTGACGTTAACAAAATTTTGAAAAAACGTTAAATTTACTAATATTCTTACAATATCCTTAAACACAGATTGGTTTGAGATTTTATTTCGTTTTTGACAAAGGGAAGGCTGGATGAACCGAACTTCCTTCGGTGATACTACCCCGAAAGGCGTCTCGAGCGTTATTGCCATTGGGGCCCATAAAAGGCAAAAAACTTTTTTGCTAATTTAAACACAATTTTGAAATGTGGTTTTCAACCTTCCACTGGCATTTATTTCTAAGTTTGTAGTTGTTGTTTATTCGTAAATTTGTATTTTTACGTTTTTTTAGCATAAAATAAATAATATGTTGGATTGATGCTACCCCTGATGCAGCAAGTTGCATTGCAACCAAAACATTGTCATTTTAGGATTGATTAGATGTAGGTATGTTTTTTTGATGTCAGGTGTTCCAATCAAAAATACATATGTTTCTGGATTTCATCCCGAAAAACAGCAAATCGTTCGTTGAGGCTATGCCCAAATGATTCCATTTTATGCCATTACGAGTGAGAAAAATAAGGATGAAATCAACAATAACACCACAATTGTTTTATTTTTTATTTCCGGTTATAACGTATTTATGCAGGTCAGGTTTGTGCCATTACGTATAATAAGTTTGTACTTTTCTACCTCTTATCACGGAAAAAAAAGTGCCTTGGAGATCGGTGATTCCATGCCCTGACCCTTTCATTGTGATTACCCATGTATTTTGCATTTGAAAATTAAAATGAATTACATTATGTTGCTCAGGCCAATAATACGATTCAATATTAAAGCTAGCCTATTAGCCCCACTTGCGTGAAGCCTTTGACTTTTTTATAAAATCAGTTGTTATAACACCTCTAAAATGAATCCAGTATAGGCTTTTATAATACTTAACATTGTATTTTTCAATACTTTTTTCGTTTGAAATTGAACTGGTTTTCAGCCCTGAGTATTTTTTGATGGATGACCATCCATTATTTCGAAATGGTAAGCAAGAGATTTCCTGTAAACACCACTATATAAGGGAGACAGTATGATTAATTGTTTACGGTATTTTTCGGCCTACATTCGCCGAAGAGGACGTTGGCCGCAATACCAGATCACAGATACTTATTTATTTGAAGTTTACCATATGTAACACTATTTAACAAATTTTGATGTAATAAAGCAACAATAAGTTTATTATTTGTTTTGATGAATTTTTGTCTTATTTAGCTGAAGTTTATATCATTTAACAATTGTATCCATCTTGCTTGTGCCCTCGTTTACTATTGTAATTTTACTACAAAATGATAAAATTACATCACAAATTTATAAATTATAACTATTCAGTTTAAAATGAAGTAATACCCTTAAAAACTGACACCAGCCCAATGGATAGACGATAAATAGTGGCATTGAGGGCTAATTACGTACATAAACAATGAAAAATACAACACAAACAGAAATTAGAAACAGTAAAAAGCATTGCATACATAAAAGAATTGACAAATTGATAAACAAAAGACGAAAATAAAAACTAATTTACGTCTGAAAAGTGGCATTAAAAGGATAACAAACGCCCATAAAAGGGCCGACAACGTAGAATGGATTCATATGTAATGCATTAATTTGCCACTAAAGTGTCCACAATTTCAAAACTTACGAGGCTTGCGAATAGGGAAAACATGCTTATATCCTGTCAGAGAAATACAAAAGCTAGATACAAACAATTCGTGAGGGTATTAAGGAAAATGACAGAAATATGCATCTATCCAATACACCTAAACCACACAAAACTATTTTGAATTTTCGATAAACCCGTAAAAGAACAATAATAAATTTTGACATTACACATACAACAAAACATGACAAAGTGATGATAGTAACTAATAGGAATTAATAACGAAATAACATACATTTATTTCCCTTTTACTTTTCACAAATGCAAAAAGTAATTTGATTTAAAAAAACATCATAAAATAACAACACATAAAACAATGATTATCAGACCAAAACAAGCGAGGACAGGCAAACCAGAAAGAACACTGGTAGGTTTTGATATATACTTTCAAAATTATTCTCTGATGTTCAAAAAGTTAAAAATATCTTCAAATAGTTCTATACATGGTAAACAATTGTCTATATGCTCCCCTTAGGGATGGAATTACAAAAAATCCTTTCTTAGAGGCTAGTCATGTCATTATAGGAATGCGCTGTCGACATTTCAGCCCTTTAGATCCAGTGGTTTGTTCTGTGCGTTTTCTATCAGTCGGTTACGGAACTGTTTTATATTGGCATATGTTGTATTAGCACATCCCTTCCTTTAAATTGTGATAAGATTATTAATTTTGTGTACAGTTTCAGTTAATTATACTTTTTATCTAAGGTCTTTTTTGAGATGAAAAAGTTAGTGTCAGGAACAGGATTTGAACCCCGATAAATCAAATTTATTTATGACTATGTAACATAACTCTGGTGATGACTTAAAAAAGGTTGGCTGGATAGTTTGGTGTAGACAATTGTCTAATTGTATTATTAGTTACAATAATCACTTCTTTGTGACGACATCCATGATCCTCAACATATTAAAATGTTTATTAATATTTTATTTACATGGTTCATAATTGTTCATATAACATACCTGTAAAACAAAATCGGTTTTTATAGTCTTTATCTTTGTACACTAAATAAACTTTCAATTGAAGTACTTTTCTCAATTCTGATGGTTCTTCCGGTTAAGCCACATGCCGATGTTCATTCTCCTACTTACTCCACTGCTGCCTGTAATAAAGATACAACGGTGAAGTTTGTATCTTCCTGTCTTTATATCAGCAAAACCAATTTTGTAGTTTTTGCGACTATATTGTATCGTTAGTTTTGCAACTATAACCGATTCTGTAATTTTTGCGAGATAGACTGTTAGCGCCTCAAATCGGATTTTGAAAGATGCTGGAAACGTGTAATTGTAGGAATTGGTGGTATTCGCCTGTTTGGACAGCTCAACTAAGAAAATGAACGCTACAAATCCCTGAAATCCCTCATTCTTATAAATACACACCTATTATTTGTTACATATCAATTTTATAGTCTCTAAACCTGCCCCACACTAATAAACCCAAAGTATGAAAGCTTCATCGAAATCGGTTAAGTAGTTTTCGTTTTTACGATTAACACACTTACGAACATTGACTTTTTTATAGATTATTTTTAGTCTGTACATAAATATTAATACATACTTCCAATTAGTACGCAATATGTTTTGTTCACACGGTCACAACGCTGACAGAGTGGGATTCAATGAGTGATTAGGCGCGAGGAGGTCTCTAGACAGAGTATCCTCCTAATAGGAAAGTGTAAAAAGTGGTCGCAGAATGTCTTGAGAAGGAGCTAGTTTAGTTTTGACGATCAAAACGGTTCATGTCTTCTATTGTTGTCTCTAAAGTATTACAGATTCCACAACAGTTTGCTATCTAGGAGTAGTCCTAAATATCTGACTTGTGTTGCAATTGATAGCTAATTGTTGTTAGTTGATGTACGAAAGTGGGCATGTTTTTCCTCTGTCAGTTTTTGCACCCTTCTTAGATAAGCTGCAGGGGTTTTTGGATATTAGAGGTTGCTTGGAGTTCAAGTTAGAAGGCAATAGTCTTCGGCGAGGTGGTAATGTATAGGAAAGTTGTGACGGTTTAATATCTCAGTACTCGTTCCTCACTCTGATGTTAATTAATTAGGACTTAAGGATAATGAGTGGGTATGAAATGTTTGTGTTTCTAGAAGGCTTAAGTTAAGTAGGCTATATTTGGCTTCTGTCATGTATAAATGGATTAAACAATTTACAATTTACAATTTTCTCTTCGGGCGTAATCAAAAAGCAAAACATTACAAATAAAATATCCTTTCTTTTGTTGTTTCGGTATGTTTCGGTACTATGGCACAATCCGCCGGATATGAAGAATTGGAATGATTGATTTATCATGCGAATTCTTTTCAAATAGGATCATATTTGCTGGGGTGATATAGAGAGGCCGTCGGAAATAATTATACTCCAAATCATAAAACCCAGAACGTCCGGAAAGGGGTTATGCTATTCAGTGAACAACCTGCCATCATTTGTTTGCTTTTGTTAATTTACATTAGAGGCACGTGTCTAGACAATGGCCGTTAAACAGAAGTATAAAAGGTCGTTCCGGAGCTTCTATCATCGCACTCTCCGCATACGGGAGCCAATTGATTTTAATTATTAATAACAGGTTTAACTGAGAATTTCGTTCTCTACTTGTATTCTACAGCTGACGCGAAAGGGCTTTTGCGAGGAACGAGAAGTGGCTAGGGTTATTAAACATACATGGCCTTGCTTTTATTGGCGTGGGGGCCGTCGACAATCCCTGTTTTGTTGCTCTGAATCAAACACGTGCTTCTTCCTCGCTGTATATTGCAGTTTATTGCTCGTACACAGGAGCCGCCGAGTGGTTCTTATGGCTCGGGGATGCTACACTAAGACGGATCGTAAATCCCACGGGGAAAACGTCTAGAAACGTAATATTCATTGAGACGGCTCTTTATTTACGACCGGCTTGTTTTCAACGGCAATGGCGTTTAATGATTACAGCCGGTCGTCAAATTTCCGCAGTCTTGTCGCTTCGTATTCTTCTTTTTACTTTTTCAACATTTTATTTTTTCGACGAAACCAGCTCGATATGCCAGAAAGTCACTTTAGTCAGATTTATCACCCGACGGTGAGAGGCCATACTCTCTTGGATGCGTAAACATTCTAAGAATACTGCCCTTAAAAGAGGTCTGACGCCGCTGTCAAAACACATAAATTTGCCAAAGAAAGGCCGTATGTTAATCATTGAGATTTTCCCCACATTTCTATATACATAAAAAAATCTCTGTGACCATATCTATAGGATCGCTTTACAAAACACTTAGAACCACTCCAGTCAAGGATAAAACTTATTTTCTTGTAATAGAATATAAAAAATTTTTATATTAAACCTTAATACACCTACATTAGACTCCTTCTCTTTTTAAAACAACACCTCTAAAATAAAATGTATATCCGAACAACCACAATAAAACTAAAATAGAAGAAAAAAAATTAATCAAACAGAGTACCTTTTATCTTGGAATATTTCCATAAATATTGGAAAAGTTCCCTTACTGCAATTTCTTTAGGAACAACGCGCCTTTACTCTTGGTAAGAAATTAATCGGTGCCCGTGTAAAACAAACTATAACTCTCGTTCACTTGCTATTAATCTTTCATAATTGGACTTTATCATAAAAGATTCAAATACAGTCTTCGTTTCAAAGTTTTCAAGTTAAAAGTTACAAGATTTATGCTCATATTTACTTGAGAACAGTTCGAATTCGGTATGCTAAAAAATGCTACTCTTCCAAATATACGTACAATTATAGATTGTAATCTCTTTGGTTAGTAAGATTTCATTCAAGTTCAACATTTGAATTTTTTTATGTAAAGTTTGAACTTTACATTAAAAAATTGTGGATATGTTTAAAACTTTTTTCTCTGGCGATGGTGAGCGTAACGCTGAAGGTCCCGGTTCGAATCTCAGCCGCCACGACTTTAAACTTAACGTACTTACGAATGGGCTTCTTTTAAATACAGGTTCTCTGGGAGAAATTTTGCATAACGGATTTTGGAGATATTTATGTGAGAAATTTTGCATAACGTTCCCTCTATTTCAAGGCCACCGTTTTGTTTAACGTCTTTAATGTTGACGTTATTGGAAGTCCTTTCGTTAACGGAAGTAGTGAGAAAGGATGTTCTTGGCACACTTGACAGGGTCTGATATAGCCAAAATTGCTAATCAATTATTTGTTTAAAAAAAAATTAAAATCAACTGCACTGAAAAAAAGAAATGACGTAACGTTATCTGCGCTAGTTGGATTGCGCCTGAACCTGTCTTTTCTCATTAGCTCCTTGCAGCGACGTTACCTGTGCCAGTAGCTGCTTGCACAAGTTTAATCAATTCGTCAATAATTATTGACTTGGAGCCAGCTGCTCCTTGCAATGACGCCATAACCTCATCAGACTGCGTCAAGTAGCTACTTTCAGACACCAGCAAGATCGCCAATAGCTCCTTGCAGTGACGCCATAACATTCATCAAACCTCATGGTGTCATCCTCCATCAAACCTTGTCATGTTTGCCAGGACCGTCTTTTACTCTCTACTAACGGATTTTGCTACTTCTAGTTCCTGGGGATTTTGTAGTATAGGTTATTGTCGTACCTTGCAAGCTTGTAAAAAGGCACCGTTCACGTATGCTATCGATTATCCCTTGATTGCTGAAGATAGTTTGGCATCTTCTGTGGACCTGTTAGTTCTAGAATTTAAAACGTACAAAGTAAGCATCACTATCCGGGCGATTCGGGGCGAGTTCGGTTTAAATGAAATTGAGAAGAAAAGAGTCAAAAACTCATAAGAAAAAAGCTTTTAGCTTAGCTTGCCATTTTAGGAAAAATATTACAGTGCAGTTAGCAAACCATAAACATACTCATTATAACCACGTGCTATTTCTATCTCTTCGAATTTTAGCTTTTAAATCGTATTTAGGCGGATTAGCCAACGGATTTGTTTAACATAACTTCTGTGACTTTATAAGGTTGCTGTATTTCTAGTTAACTATCATTCCTGCTGTTAAGTAAATAAAACAGCTAAATATTTTAATGTTTGAACATCAAATATTCAAACATTATTAGAAGTAGGGATTCATTTAAACTTGTAAAATGTTAACTATAAAAAAATCTATGTATGTCTATTTAGAGGTCTCGAGTTCGACCTTAATGATGATAAAGTGGTTTTGCGTTAGTAGTTGCTGAAATGGTCTTGACATGTATTTGGCGAATCATAACTTCAAACTTTAAAATGTAATCTGTCTATTAAAATCGCTGAAAATAATCTTTCACCCTGAAAAATAACATTATGAAGATAACATGACAACATGGTGTGATTACTAATATACTGTTTTCCTCCTGTCAGTACTTTTTGTTAGTTAAATTTATACCCTAAAATTTTTTCAAATTTATTTTCACGACTTTAAATCCATCTTGAACAAATTCTAAAAGTTTAAGAAACTTTTTGGTTCAAAAGAAAATAGTAAATTGGTATTGGATTTCACGGCGTATGCATCAAATTATTCGCATTATGTATTTAACAATTTAAGCCGGATTACATTTGGACGTAAGATCCCCTTCGTAAAGTTCCCTGACCCAAAAACAGTAAAACACTTGGCGAATCGGGCTTAATTCCGCACTGCGAAACTCGACATAGCCCAAGGGCCGTTTTGCAAATGTGAGTTTTATCCCTGGCTTAGGCTAATACCTCAGCCACCTGTTACTTGGGCCCGCCACTCATTATTTTAACCTAAAAGGGAAAGCCAAGAGAAAGGGCTGTACATGGGAGTTGGCAGGTAAAATTTGATTAATAGCTACCAGATGGCTGCAACTGGCGTTGGACGACTAACTGTTATATATGAACTATTTCCTTTTAGCAGGATTATTTTAAGAACTATCTAAAATCGGAAAAATTGCAAAAGAATGAAGTACTTAATGAAACGTATAAAAGGTAGCCTGCATAAGTAGTGAGGGTGTTGTGTTATACCTTGGGAGTGATTATACATTCTAAAGAATCCATAAAGAACTAATTAATCATTATATTGGGGAAAATAAAGCTTGATCTAAATTTTACAAACACTTCTTTTTCTTCGTATCAACTTGTTTTTGAATAATGATCTGGAATAAGATGATTTGTGACATACCTTATTGTAGTTTGTATATCTACAATAATAGGGGTATTCACGATCTTTGTGTTAACCCTGTTAACTCTAGGTCGTGTAAGAATGAGAAAAAAGACGTTGTAGACTTGTAAGAATCGGCAAGTTAACATTGCTCGATCTAACAGAGTAGGGCCAATGTTAGATGTTAAGTCGAATCAAATAAGTGGCGTAGTCCCCTGTTAGCCGTTAGGACATAGGTAACAAACGTGGCGGCCATGAATTTAACAATTGTTTTTTGTTGACACTTGTTTATTTGTTGTTTATTTTTAAATACGCATTAATTAAATCAGAAACATTTCTTTTGTTAATTTCTGACTTATCCTTATACTCTCATTAATAGTGGATACATCCACCCATCCTATAAAGTAAGTAGCTGTTAGCCGTTGGGTATAAGTTAGGTATGTCGGCACGTATTGAAGCGTGTCATTTGTTATTACTTTCCGTGTGCATAGAGGGCATTTTGAAAGATTAATTTTGGTTTTTTTACCAACTTCTGGCGTCTTACAACACAAAACAAAACCATAACAAATAGCAACAAGCCTTCAAGAACTGTTATAGTTTTATTTTTGGTTCGCGCAGCGTTGCGGAAAAATTTAACATTTAACATGCCAAGAAAAAAGGGGGCGTTCACGTTCGAATGTAAAAAAAGTTTTAGTATAGTTTTAGTATAGCCTATCTAAATATCAAGTTTAGTCTAGTCGTCCTAATGTTTATAGTAAATCACAAGATTTTTAGTTTCATTTGATAGGAGTTTTTGAGCATTCAGTTTGAATTATGATTAACACTTCTGCAAATGTATAATAGTTGCTTTGATCTTTTGAAAATGTTGTGAGCTGTTGGATAACTATTCTGCTTGTGACTTGCCTTTGTACTCATTTGTCTTTAGTCAGATTTAACCACCTGGCTATTAAGTAGCCGTCATGCTCTCCAAGAACAAGAATCAACTGGACAGAATAAATGAAAAGCTGAATAATATTTAATATAATAGATATTTGTACAAATATTTGGAAAAATATGATGAAATAAAATGTAATAAGCCAAATTTGTAACACATTTTACTTTCAACGACCGTCTTCCACAGCCGCTATATAGATTGATCACTGAACGATAAATGATATGAGACAGCAACTCTGATATAATGATAATGTAAGAATTACAGTGCTCTTTCTAGCAGCCCACGCCGAATTATTTAAGGCTCATTTTTTCCTCCAGATTTACATATTAGGGGTGAAGGTATTGACGTAATTTTCGTTCGGTCTTCCCCTTGACAATCACCGTAAGTTGATTTTTAAGTAGATTAAACGGGCCATCGATTAGAAGAGACAGCAACAGGAAATCCGACATTTTTTCTACCTTTATGGCATAATGACTTTGTTAGATCTAAACTCAAACTTACATCATTTAATATTTAGGTATTAGTCATCTAGTCATCTTTTTGTGAGTAACGATGCATGAACAAATGAATTAGAATTTTTAATTAAAACCACATATTTAAACACTTCACGAATCTTTATATATTTCATACAAGAAAGCAATCCCATTCATATATATATATAGTTACGTATCAACCTATATATATATATATATATACTGATAGAGAGATAGACAGACAGATAGACAGACAGATAGATTAGGTAAAGAGAAAAGCGGGATTGAAAATGTAATAACGTAATACGTAAAGTCTGTAAGTATTGGGTAAGTTTGTACAATACAATTCACATGAACAGTAATTTTAAACAATAATTTTATAAATAAATTTAAAAAGAAATTAAGCCTAATGAGCAAATACTATATGATTATCGTTATCATTATTTAATCGTAAAATTAATGCTTTACCTATTAGTGTTATAAATATTTCAATTTTTTGTATTTTAGAAATTCATCACTCTATATGCATTTAAATTAAGTTCAGTTTTTTGTTTGATAGAGAATATCTTTTGTATAAAAAGTTCTTTTTAAATATGCGTTGTAGGTACACGTAAAATGTATATGCATACTAATTTTTCATATGACAGGACCTGACGCAGTTATGCTCTTCCTTGTTGGGGAGGAAGAAAAGTAAAATTCAATTTTGACCTTTGACATTTGTTCATGTGGTATGCAAAAACGTCGCCCTAAATAGAATTATGATGCAGGTAGATACTGCTGACAACAAGCTCACGTGTTTGCTTTAAATACAATCCAGAATGTTTTCCATATTTCAAATTTACGAATAAATAAATTCAGGCAAACACCACAAAAATAAACTGAATATCGATTATATGAAATTTACGAAAAAATAGCATCCAAAATTAAGAAAAATCTATGAAATTTAAAAAATTTTACTTGGTTGTTATTAAACTTACCCTAGACTAGGCGTTTTTTATATAGAGACTTCCTCACTATTTAGCACAGGATGAGAAAAGTTTTTCCAATAGTGCATTAAATTAACCATTCAATTATTAATTAATCAACACCGATATTCGATTTAATACATTAATCAGAACCAATATTATTCTGCAATTTCAGCAACGAGTGCTCAAACCGATAAAAGCCCAGCGTCCCATAAGGAGCGTTGTTGGAGCATCCAATTAAGAACCACCGACCTCTACCGTAGATAGTTGTCTATAGCTAGACAGCGGACCGATGTGGAATCCCCATAAAATACTTAACAGAAGGGATGGACAACTACGAAGGCTTTAAGGATTGAAATTCTACCAAGTCATACTTCCTTCCTCCAAATCCTTCCAATCAAAAGTTCTCAGATAAATTTTCGTACATTTTGCCCATCTCTAGAACCCGCCAAGTCGCCTGAAACGATGTTCTCGAGACCTTCTCGTCATGTAATCTCTCGTACTAAGTCCCAGCACTGCCCTCTCTTACATGTGTCCTCCAGGTGCAGTGCTGGCCATAATACCTGTGTTGCGACCCGGAGGAAGAAAAACATAAAGGCAGATATTTGTAATATGTATTGATTTGTGCAGGGTAGAAATAAAGTTTTTTTAATAGCAATTTATTCGCTGCATATTGGCTGCGATATCATTTATCTAGACCTTTTGAAAACTTTTTGCATAAAATTTACAAACAAAATTGTTGTAAGATCAATCCAAGGGATTTATTTTTAGCTTAATTAAAGTCTGACAATATTAGACTTTATTTACGTAGCAATGTTGTAGCTGCTAACAAGATTTAATAAAAGGTAGGTAAGTAGGGCTTTTTTTCCAGTACTGTTTTAAAATAATCAATTAAGCAAGTATTTACAAATTAACCCAGATTTTCAGTTTAGTTTAGATTAATCGCGAACAACAATTATTTCACAATTTATTCGATGTAATTTGCACGCAATTCTGTTTGACTAAACCAGCACGCAATCATGTACTATTTAAAATTTCCTATTAGAGAAAGAATGAAATAATTTATCTTCCTTTGTTTATGATCGATATTATCGTTGATGGAATATATTGTATATAAATATTTCTATCTGTATCACGATCTGCCTCTTTTCTCTCAGATTCTATAAAGCTTCAATATTTTTCAATCAGCATATATTTGTTCATGTGCCTAGGGAAAATGGTGAAATATGGTTATATTTCATCGGAAACCTTGGGGATGATAGAGGCGGTATTATGCATGAGGTGGTTCTGTCTCCTGTAAACAAGGATCCAGCTGAAAATCCCTTCTCCATATAAGCCAACGTATCTAACCCTTGTTTCTAATAAAAGAGTACCGTGTCATCACTCGGTCGACGTCCCCTATGCCATTTTCTGCCCTGTTTATTCGGGTCGAAATCTTGATTACCAAAGAAAAGGAGCCCCCCCCTCGCCTCTGGATTATCTTAGGAACACGACTCTTTTGGGAACCGGTCTCTGCACATCCTGAGGGCGGCTTACATCAAAAAGGAGGGCTCGACAGGAGGGGAAGGAGAAATTATTGTTTTCCAACCCTCCTTCCAGCCAATAGGACACTAAACCCTATCCATATCCATAAAGCCGAGCCGTGAGTCCGAACTATCCCCCCCTCGTAAGAGTCCCCACATGAATATTTGACAAGAAATATGAGTGTGGGGTCCACGCGTGGTTCGGACTGATTTAAAACTCTTCCTTGTATTTCAGTAATTGTGAGGGTTTCGCGAGTGAGAGAGAAAACTCCGAGAGCATAAACAATACCGGAGGAAGGTGAAATACTGTCTCCCGCAAGGGCCCTATTTCATATCGAAAAAAACGCCCACTTTCTAAATGCACACGATGCCGGTAGGGGCCACCCTAACGAAAAGTAAATCATGACCAATCCCTAAATGTAAACTTGATCCTAGAAAATTGTATTCATGATTTAATGTTCGCCTTCGAAAGAAACGTCAGTTGGTTCAATTCTCCTGAAAAAAACATTTCCGCCGGTCGGATAAAGTTCTTTTACTGATCTGATGTGAAGAAAGTAATATATTGGTTTCTTTTTATACTCAACTTAGACCTTAAAGATTTATATTATCTGAGAAGTTTATGCTGTTTTTTTCTTATAAATCTGTAGTCGCATTGTCTTTTTGTTATGTTCTTAGGAAACAGTGTTCTTAAATTACTTGCTTTATTGTTTCATCATACGTGGATTCTATACTTATTCCTGTTTCTCAAATCTAAAGAACCACTGCTTACACACTGAAACACGTCATTACAGATTTAAAGGAAATATCAATATAATTGTTTAAATTAATTATACTTTGAGATGAAAAATTTAATCTCACGAGCGGGATTCGAACCCACGACTTTCGGCAATACGCCGCTGTTCTAACCACTTGAGCTATTCCATCCACTCAGAAACCAACTACCCAATTCAGCCTATAATCTTTCGAATTTTCCCTCTTTTTGACATTTTTCAAACCATTCTTAACCAAGATAAAAAGTATAATTAATTGAAATAATTAAATATGTCAAATTATTCCTGCTAAACATATATGGATTAATATCATGGTATAAACTTTTTGGTAAAAAAAATATCTTGCATAAAAAACAACGCAATGCTATAACCATAATATAGACTAGAATGATGTTGAAATATTAAGTAATGTTATAACATATAAGAACAAGATCATTCAGAATCAATAACGGAAAATCAAACTACGCGGCTCACCTCAAAGAAAACCATTAACAACCCTCAGGAATACAGAAAAGTGTTGCGGCCCAAGAAGTTTTATAATTCGTCATGAAATAAGATACTGTCAATACCATGTAATTAGTACGTGAAACATAAAAAAGTTAAAAATGTAATTAGATATTTATAATTTTAAAAAAATGGGAGGCAGATTTTTTGTGACCGAAGAAAAATTTTATTTTCCCATTAGTCTCATTTTATCAAAAAATAAAAATCTCCTTCAGTCTCACTATCCCGTTCACCAAATTCTGCATTATTAATAGCTAAATACACTTTTAAATAAATTGTTTATTCTACATTTGAATTATTAATTCATTTTATATTTTCATTAAACGATGGTACTAAAAAATAAAAAAATAAAAAATTTGTCCACAACAACAAGAATGAAACTCAACGTACTATTTTATATTGTACAAAAACAGTTCTAAGTTATAATCATAAAAAAAGGCATTGGTGTAAATCTTAAATTATACACTGTGTGGAAAAAACGTGGTCACCATTAATATTTTTAGTTATCGTTTAGATTATCCTCCATTGATTATTATATTTGGCCCCTTTTAAAGGATTAGAGGTAAATAAAACACAGACAGTGTTTACGATTGGATTTTGTAAATAAATCTTGGAATAGTCAATCTCTTCTTTGTTGGTTTTGATGTAAAATTTTTTCTAACGTTGCGGTGGCTGGAATCATAGCATTGCTGGAATATGGATGAAGTCAATCGCTTGTCGTCAGGGTGCTTAATATTCCCTGAACAATTGTTCTTCCATCGGTTCCAAGGTTACTCAAGAAAGCATCGATCAGTCGCCAACCTATCACATCACAGAGAGATGATCATTTTTTGTTTCGAATGTTCCCTGTAATCGTCATTCTAACTCTGTTGAGATCAACCATCTACTTCAACAAGTTAGAAATGTTTATGTCAGTTTGCGCACTGTAAGGCCAAGCCTTTCAGAAGTTGAATTACGTGCGAGAAGACCTGTCACTGGTACAGAACTTCCGACAAGTCACAAGCTAGGTCAAGTTTCGCAAGAAATCACATCAAATAGTCTGAGCAAAATTGGTTTAAATCTTGCTTTTGGATGAGTCAAGGTTTTGATTGAGGCCTCCTGACGGCCGAGAGGATATTTGGAGAAGAACAGGAGAGCGATATATCACCGCAACATTTTCAATCCGGAAAAGCTATTGAGGTGGTGATGTTTCGTTTGGCCAGGCATTTTTATGGACGGTCGCACAAACTTGATCTTCATCGGGGTGTCCTTAACAGCTGCGCGATACATTAAAGACGAGTTATCAGGAGAATTTTTTCATTACGTGTCTCTCATTGGCGACGGTTTTATTTTTATGCATGACAATGCAAGAACCCAAACAGCTAGGATCATTGGTCACTATTTGCAACGTGCTTTAATTCGCAGGGTAGAAAGTCGCCCAGTGATGGCAGAGAATTTGCAGGAATTAAGAATGGCGCTGTTAAAGGAGTATGAAAATATTGCACAGCACTACATTCAAAACCTCATAAAATCTATGTCACGTCCAATGGAAGCAGTGATCGACACAAGAGGAGGAAATAGTCCATACTGAATTGAATATTTTCTTAATTGTTTCCACAGCACCATTTTTGAGAAAATTGTTTTAACTCAGTTTAATTTTTTATGTAATTTCCTTATTTAGCTATACCTTACGTTTTTCTTTAAAAACCAATAAACAACAAAAATTAAAAATTATAACGACGTAAAAGAACGAAAGTGACCCCTTTTTTTGTCTCTCAGTGTAAACAATAAAATATATTATAGCATAACGATTTGATTTAAAAACTGTTTAAACTTTTTAGTTTCTTCGCCTTTTGCCTTTACTAGGTTTTTCTTAAAAGACCTCACCTACCAAATTGTACACGATAAGAAAATAATAAAATGTAGGGCTCAGTAATAAAAAAAGGTAATATTCTTTCTACCTGCCGATATCTGTGGTTATACTAAATGTTTCCTAATGCAACTTGTAAAAAGCGGAAATCTCCTTATTCATATATCCATTTTATTGGTCCATGAGGAAAAAGGAATTTAAGTAAATATTTATTGGGAAAGAGTATTTGTGATACCGACAAGTTTAAAAAAATGGTTTAAATTTTAAGATATTAATCAAGTAAACTTTGGTTTTCCGTACTTAATTTACTCTATATATTTAAATATTTAGAGTTTGTAGGATATAAACACTATAATAATCATTAATAAAATATACATGGAAATCAGTGGACATTTTAAAAATCAGTTGCCTCTTTTGTGTTTCACACCTGTTTCATTGTGTTGTCTTTAATTTGGAGTGAATCAATGGAACATTGAAACTTATTTTGCATACAATAACACTACACGGTTACTAATTGTTGTTGAAACGCTAAATAAAGGAAACAGTTGAACAATAAATCCTTTGTGAACTCCTTGTTGGCCATTGACCTGAATGGCGATGATATGGAGATGAAATGCCTGTAAATAGTCATAAATATTTTATCGTACATGTCGATTAAATATTTTGAATGCTTATTTTTATTTAATGGAATTTTTTATTTGTTTAGTACAATTGCTTTCGAGTTGTTAATAATCTCTTTCCCAACTGTCTATATGACCTAGGTTAATCTCTCCGAGAAGACAGATGTAGTCATATCCAACAGCTATGGATTCATTTTCCCTGTAGAGAATAAATTTTATTTTTGTAATGAAGGAATCTGGTACAATCCCAAAATTGGCGATAGTATATACATAACAATAAAAATTCAATCTTACAGGGTAAATGTGTTTCTTAATAATATGTAACACTTGTGCCCAAACTTCAACATACTTATCCTGGTTTGAAACTAATATAACACTTTATTATAATAAAAACATATCAAAATGCGTAGATTTGTTGATAGAACTTTTTTAAAAAGTTACCCAGGATTATTTCATTTGATGTATGCTTAAATCTTCAAAATGGGAGCCTTCTCAGGCGTTTTTGCCGTGTCAGTAGCTGAATGTCTTCTGGAAAAAATGTAGTTTTCATTGAGTGAATAGGGACAGGTAGTATATAAAGCATTGGTGTGATGGAATCCTGATCACGTATTGCTGTTATGATGTCCATTTGTTTGAGCCTCTCAATAACATGTTATTGGAGCTTTACGAATCATAAACGTTTCTTAGCCTGCACGTGCAGTAATGCGCTTTTCATCCTCGGTCACTTTGTCGCACCAGAACGAAGGACCATCTCCCCATGACGGAGGCTATCCATAAGTCAACCACCCCACACAACCCTCGTACAAACCCGTCTCGGTTTCTAAAAACAAGGGAATTTATTCTCGAAGGAACGCCGACGACATAGCAGGGGCGCCGTAACGCATTACGGTTTTTTTTCTTGCTTATTGCCTCTCTCTCCCTTCTAACTACTATTCGAAATTACTTTAATAAATTTTGCCTTTTCGCCGTAGCAACACTTGTCCTCGATATTTATGATACTCGGTAATTAAAATAATTGCCTTCTTGGTAACAAAGGATACGCATATTCCCACTTATGTATATACATTATGTGTATTTGCTTAGATAAGCAGTTAAATCGCATATTCACTTTTGGTCTTTGATAAAAAACAAAAAAAATTTATATAAAACGATGATTTATTATGCTTTAATTTGTATGATAATCTCATCAATCTTACTCTTATAAATCTTAAGGCTAGTATTGAAACCCTTTAAACCCATTTATTAAGATCTTTCTATACTATTTAGGGCGTTTTACATCTGATTCGATTGAGTGTAATTACAACATATAATATGTTATAAATATATATAACATATTTTACCATGTAATCTGCGTAATCTATGGTAACGTATCCTAAGTTGTTAAGATTTGTGATTAGGTCATCTACTACATACTAGTCTCAGAAAGAACGATAGTACCCATCCTTGGAAGTATCTTTCAGAAATGATACTTGTATGATGACCAAGTTCAGCGTTTATTGTCCGACTTCTTAGCATTTCTAATGTTTAGCTGGTAGTCAGAGGGTATATACTCTTTCTCTGTACCGCCGTTGGCTCTTCACAAGATCTTATTAAATGCTCGTTCTATGTTCACGAAGCAACAGAGCAATAGTTCATTATTATACAATGATTTGTCTATAGACTCTACTAATTATTATTGTTATTATTAGATTATCTTCACTTACAACTGATTTTTAGGCGAATCAATTAAATTAATGGTAACATTTTGATTAATTTGTAATTTATTCGTTGCCGATCATTTTGAACTGCCTATCTTCACGGGATTTTTATAAAAATATATGGTAATTTTTACTCCTAATTACTAAGCAAATATCTTGTTTTATCTATACATAAAAGTATACAAAATGCAAATTATTTAACTCAGTGTATAAATAGGACATTTTCAGCTCAAACAGGTGAGTTGAGTGGTTTGGGTAGAAATCATGTTTCATGTTTTCATCATTTTGCAAAAGTAGTAAGATGCCATAGTTCAAAAATAACCATTTGATAAGAATAAACCAACAAAGTTCACTTCCTTCTGAGATTAATTAAAAAAGAAAACAGGCATACTCCATCGAAGCCTTTTAGTCTTGTTATTAGTATTTTATTTCCTGTTAGGACTGCATTAATATTTCTGAGATGTAGTTTATCGACCAGCTACTTTAATGCTCTCAGTTATCAGCCAGTTTGACCACAAACTCGATAACTGAGAGCATTAATATTTCTGTGCAAATTGAGAACGGTGAACTTTCGTTTGAGAGGAACATTTCCCGTTGGGTGTTCAACGATATCGTCCTTTTAAAATCCTCCCCCTCTGAAGCTTAAGGATTTTTTTAATAAAAAATTATAACGTGGGAGGAGCAGCATGACTCATCTTATTTAAGTAATTGTTAAGGCGAGGATTTAAGTGGCACCAGATGCTTAATGAGCATGAGGGGGCGGTTTTTCCAGAACACCGAGTACATCCTTACGATCTGCATATAATTCTTGCAAAGCAGCCAAGTCATTAACTTTTTCTATCTGGAGCAACAATTTTCATATTGGTTATTTTTTAAAATGGCTGAGTTATCTTTTATTCAATTTAAAGAGAAAAAAAGTTTCGTATCGTTGTATGATTGCATTAAAATCAATAAGTTAAGTTAGTTTTTATGTTGATAAAAATTATCATCATTAATCATCATAAGTAACATGTTAAAATAAACTTACATATACATTTTTTTATTCAAACCAAACAAACTTATAAAAACAAATTACATCTTACGACACTTGGAGTAAGGGGAACAAGATTGTCTTGCTTGCACCTGTTTTGCTCATTTGACCCCGCATTCAAGCATAATTAATTTATTTTGATATAACTGGATTGTATGATGATTGAACTAACTCGTTGACATTATTGCATTTCGGCAACTGTAACGTTATAATCATATAAGTTCCCCCTCGACTTTCAAGACAAACAAATGATTTTTTTGCGTTAAAAGTGATATTTCAATTCTAAAAATATAAATCGGCAAAAACACTCTTCACATATATTAATATATATATATATATATATATATATATATATATACTTTTAGCATAGATTAGTGATAATTATTCGGAATGTTTGAAAAGCGTAAATGGCAAAACAGACATACGAAATAAAATAAGCTTGTCTCTAATTAAAAAAAGCTGAACATTCACTGATAATCACTGATAATATCTGATAATATTTTCATTATTAAATGATTTTGTAATGTAGATGTTTTCTTAAAATGATCAGTACATGGCAAAATTACGCGGTAGCCGACTGGTTAGCATGAGCCGCGGTCGTGGGTTCGATTCCCACCGTCGCCTCTGGCCCTTTTTTCACGATGACCACCCCCCCAATTTGAACACACATATAAGAATTCGTCACCATGGCTAATATGCATAGATCATAACGCCAAAAAAAAAAAAAAAAAAAAAAAAAAAAAAACATTTGATCACACTCTTTACTTGTCAATAACAACGTTTCGAATCGTGACACGATCCTCCTTCACGTTAAATTTAATTTTTATACAAAAACACTTTCTACTTGTAAAAACTTTAAAATTACAATTGATAATCTTTATTGTTTCCATTGACACAATAAAGTCCCGTAACTTGATTACGTACCATTTAATAAATTTCTCTTGGAAAAAAATATCCTAGTGATTTACCTGCGAATTATATACCTACATATATAATTATATATCTACATAAATATTATCTGTATATGAAATTATCTAGTAATTATATAACTATATTTTTTTACATTTATTGTGTAGCAGTTTTCAAAAATAATTTTTAATAATTTTATTCTATGGTTACAATTGCTAGAAATATACGAGACCGAGTTAAGTAAATTACACAATTAAAAATTATCGCTAAATGTAATGTTAAAATTGTAATGCCTGATTGTTTTGTAGATTTTGTTATTTTGTATGTATTTAGTTACTTTTTAAAACTAAAGTGAATCTACCAAATAATCATTTTGTCGGTGTACCCATTAAGTCTAGACAATGGTCGATGTAATTCGCCTCGCTTGCATAATAGTATTAACAGTTGGGAAGGGGAAAAAGGGAAAACTTTCGTTTTAATTTGCACAAAATTAAACCCTGTGTCAGAACCTGAAATGAAGATCTGCCAAGGCATTTTCATCTAAAAGCCCTTATTAATACAATAAGGATGTCAGAGCGGGTTTAATTTAGCGTTTCTTACAAATTTCACTGACACAATTTTATCTATTTTTTCGATTTTTGTTTACAAATTATGGTTTTACAACTGTTAATTTGTTATTTTCTTGTTTCAGGTAATTTTTGAAATATTGACTTCTTGACGTCAACAAATGTAAGTAATTATATTAACGAATTATGTTCAAAAACATAATTAAAATGGCAGTTGAATTTATCATATACATGGTTCTTTTTTATGTGTGGTGATTAGTGACCGTTAATCGATAATTATTCAGAAATCTCTTTTCATCTCAAAGTAGCCGACGCCTTATACAAAAATGTCTTTTCTATACCGACTTCCTTCCCCACCCCTTCAAAAATCCACCATATATAAACATAAAGCAGCAATACTTCACTTGCACTCTCTACACGACACACACAATTACAGAGAAGACAAACACTTTGAGTTGAATATTAAAAAAAATATATTTTGCATTGCATAAATTCACTTTTTTCCACATCCTACATGTATTTGTTAAATGTAAACAATGTTTGTAAATCCCAGGTCCTGAAGATGATCTCAATAATTATCGAAACGTTGGCACGATAAAGAAAATGTTTTTCAGAAACATACATCACAACAGACCGCATCTCACGATTTCTGAATAATAAGTTCCTTTTTTAGATGGCTCCGCTGAATTTTTCTTGAACCAATGACGCTATCAGAAAAACAAAAAAATACTTGTTTAATATTTTTAGTTTAGTTTCAAATTTATATTTTTTGTAGAACAGGATACCTCAGGCCCAATTCAACTTAAAATTTTCAAATACGACCCTGCAAATCCTGACATATCATTTTAAAGGATTATTTACGTTGAAAGCAATGGTGCAATCGGATTTTCAATTGGTCAAAAAATGACAAAGTAATGCAAAACATTGGCGGAAAAACCAATGCGTTTGCCAAATTTTAAACTGAAATGTATATTTACTGACTATATATAATTATAATAAAAGAAATATCTTCATTCGTTTAGAAATGGAGTCGTTTCGTGTATGACTCCAGAAAATAAGAACAGTAGGAGCTACATAATTTGAGTGGATTATCTGGATGCAGAAACCTGGTTTAACGGGGTTTTGGGAAAATAATATAATTAGCGACTTTGGCGTTAATACAGCAAGTTTTAGATAATTAGGAAAGAATGTTATCATGTTTTGAATCAATTATAAAAAAAATCTATGAATAAATTAGGAAGTTGGTTAGAACTATTATTAATATTGCAATAATGAATATCGTTAAATATTTGATGTTATTTTCTGTATACTTATGACATATATTTTTTTAATTTGCATTTAATGCATATTTTCATAAAAACAAATTGTTTAGATCTAGAGGAAAATATGGAATTAAATGAATTAAATGAAGAATATGTTAGGATTAGTAGGGTAAATACACTAAATAATTTTTCGATAAAAAGGAATAAAAAATGAGTTTTTTATATAGAGGTGCCTTTATCAAAAATTCCAATTTATTGAATTGATTTTGAGATCGTGTAGCCGAAGAACC
This sequence comes from Cimex lectularius, assembly GCF_000648675.2. NCBI lineage: Eukaryota > Metazoa > Arthropoda > Insecta > Hemiptera > Cimicidae > Cimex > Cimex lectularius. Next base: position 107,893 of record NW_019392757.1, on the reverse strand, counting down.
ACCGACTTCATCCAAGTTAATTTATAAAAAGTTAACGCGTTCGAATCACTTCTTTTCTACCTCGTTACAAGAGACATTGAATGAACAAGGGATGAGAAGAAGTTCGAATAACAATTAGGGTTGCAAATGGAAATAACGGCAAGACGAGGGGGCGAAGAATAGGCCGACTTCGGCGGGGGTGGGCTCGAATCAACTGGTTGAGGGGGATGATTCGGGTTGATTAGGAGGCGGTAATGTATGCGGGGAGGGGCGAGCTCTAATTTGCCGGCGAGGCGGCTTCCTTCTTCGAATCATCCCGCGGTGAACACGTGTAATCTTCACACTCGGCTTTCTGTTCATCATCATCCATTATGGCCTTCTCTTGTCAAAACGTGCCATTAACATGAGATATTGTCTAACTGAAAATAGGGATAATTTTATTCGTTTTAAATGGGATGCAATGTGCCTGGAAGTCGTCTGTCCAGCCTTACCATGTGATTTGGTTTACTTATTTTTTTTCTCAAATCTTATTTATTTGAATGTAATTTGCGAAATATCTTTTCGGGTTCTTCTGACCATTGAATAGGATTTTTGTCAGACGAATTTAGTCGTCAAGTTCAATATTAGGCCAGTAAAATTTGTATCTACACAATTCAAGTGTACTATAATTCTTTGTCCTCTAAAGAACTACTACTGAATATTAAATGCAAGACAATCAAATTTCTTCCTAGATAACTATTTTAAATTAAAAGATTTTTCTTGTACAAAGCAAAATCTTTATTAAATTAAGCCGCTTATTGAATAAGTCTTCTTACTGCAAGCCGGTATTATCTGACAGAACGGGGTTAGATTTGGTCTTATCCATGCTGCCCACGCTAAGCCAGAAACTCCGATACTTTCGACAGGTCGTTTCTGACTCGAATGCAAGTTTCAACCTAAGCACATAATCTCTTTCTTACTCAGTCATTCCTAACAATATTGTTTTTCAATATTGCCCATTCCGATAAGGGCCTACGAATTATATTCCTTTATAAATAAACCCTCAATCAAATAAACTAATCACGGGTCGAAGAGGTACTAAATGTTCCATTCTCTTTCTACACATCAAGAACAGAAAAAACGTACAATCTCAGGAGACATTCCACACAAAACCATGCAATGTGTGAACCAACTATTAGCCCGAAATTTCTTCCAAACATCAGGAAAATAGTACTTTAGAAGGATGCAAGATATGACTGTTCATTTATGAAAGACACAACTCAAGTCTTTGGGTTTGTTTTAGCTCAAAATGAGGAGTCAGTGTGTTAACCACATTTGGGCTATTCTGTGTAACGTGGGAAACTGTGAGCTTTCTTCATGGTGCCTTCAAGGTGTTGAACCTGAAATCTAGTCTTACCTTCACTTTGGTCCAACAGCCCAACCCTACGACGATAGCCTACCAAAATGATCGGAAATGACCCAAATAGTGCCATGTTACTTAGAGATTTTCTATCAAGGAGACCATGGCTTTTTTCAACCTTTCGCATTTTTATCGAACGAGTTTCAAAATAAGGTTAAACAATTTTGGCATAAAATGTATCCCCTTTTTTAAACAGTAGCCTGCATTTATGTATTGTAATTGATTTACCAACTTATGTGATAATGTGAAAATTTAAATATGAATTAAATTATCCCAGTAATAAATAAAGTCTTATTGTTCGTTTTTATTTTTATTTAATATATAAATTATTCCTTAAATCGATTTTAACGAATGAAGAATAAACATTTGTTTTTTAACGTGCCTTTTAAACCCACGATAATGAGGGCCTCCCCTCCAAACACACAGATCCTTAAAATCTCAATGCCTGATTGAAATGACTGGAAGAAACTTGGCAGAATCATTCGATATTTTAACGTTGCAAATTTTTCCTCCAATGTATTAAGAAATCCTGTGTATATCCACGTATCAAAGAACTTTTACAGAAAATTTGAAATTTTTAACTGTTAACATTTTATAAATGATAATTAGAATAAAAATTTGATTAAAATTAAACAATCTCGTTTCAATCTGTCCACCGATGAAATTTAAAAAAAAAAAACATAACTACTGTTCAATTTAGTCAATTTCACTCAATGAAAGTTTGTGCTTATTGAAAGACTTCTATTTTATTAAAACTCTAAAGTTAAATTTAAACTAGTTTTTATTATTTTAGATTTTAGTTGGCTATCTTAAACCCATCTAACAATATATATTATTATATAATAATCTTGAAACAAATGCATAGTACATGGATCACGTTGTTCATTTACCATTTTTTCCGTTTCATTGTTTCTAATATAAAATTACATAAATTAACATATTTCTAGACTGTGAGTATACGTTAAATTAACTATCCTACGATATTATATTTTTAAGTTAAAGATAAAATGATTTTATACAAGTTAGCAGAAAACAGTTACTAATTCTTAATAATTACCAAATTGTTAGAACAACTATCTAAACTCTTTCTCAGTATACTCTTGGTAAAGTCTATTTTTATAAGTTAAAACTTGTAAAATGGACAAAATATTATATTAACGGTAATTTTGTAACTCGATTTACTTAAGTTTCAGTTAATAAACCACGTATACATTTATAGTAAGATAATCCCATATGTCCCGTCAAGAATGTGGAAACAATTATCTCAATTAGAACTGTCAGTTGCTAATAATTAATAATATAAGAAGTATTCTGCTCTTGTGCTTAATGAATTTGAATAAATTAACCCTTCAAGAATCGTAACCTCCAAAACTGTAAAAATGCTGGGTAAAAATACCCAAATAAACTACAATCACAAATATAATATTTTAACTATAGATTTATGAAATATGCATTGATATTATTGAGCTGTTGGACTGTAAAAATTTTAAGGTGAAATAGTTGTAATGCTAATAAAAGGATTAATATAACATACGGTAAACTGCGTCCACATACAAAACACACAAACACACATACTGACATAAGCACACAAACACTATACACACCCTAGGGCTACCGCCCCTAGGAAGGTTCTTGGGGAGAACTCAAATCCTCACGTACTGGATATGGCACCCCAGTACGGACACAACTCCGCCACACCTCACACTATGTGGTGGCGAGGCGGGGAGCTTGGTACACCACTGATGATTGATGGAATGTCCAGGCTCCCCGTCAGCACGCCACCACCAATACACAGGTCGATGCACGCGACCAAGGGCCTCGGAACCCGAAGATAACAAACGCATATCACCGTGCACAAAACACCACACATACAACACACAATTCTCAACTGGAGAGGGGGATCCCCCGGTCTCGTCGGGTGTCCGTGAACCCTCCTCCTGTGAGGGTACCGGAGGAAAACTGGGTTACGGCACTCCCGGGCCGCGAGGTAGTACAGGGACCCGAACCCCGGAATAGCCACCGGGGAGGCTGTCCTATCACCTCGTGTATAATGTTGCGGTGCCTAGTACTGCCAGCTGGCGACTGGATGGTTACCGTGCTGGGCATCGCGGCGGGCCCTCCTGAGGCCACGCGGGATGGGGGAAGATNTTGCAAAAAAAAATATATATATATATATATATATATAACATACGATAACGTAAGATGCACACAACTTCCTGTGTTTATATTTATCTTCTTGTCTAGCTGTTAATATTACGCCATTAATTACTCATTATGCAAACTAATTACTAATATTATGTACTGTTATTCTGACATCCACGCTATCGCATGGGAAGTAAGAAAACGTGGTTAAATAGCAACTACTAATTATAGTATAATTGACTTGGAAATGTACTGAAAAAAATCAAAAATAATTTATATAACTTCTTATATATGAAGTTTTACGCATTAATTACTTATTAATCCACTAATATATTTTGGTAATAGTTATTCTTAAAACTCATTTTATTTCTAATTACTGACATCTTTCTTGCATAAAACGAATAATTTTTCTCGTACGTTTTACTAAATATCACCATGCTTTTTGAATTCTAATATAAAACCAAAAGTATAAATTGTTAAATTTCATATTCTTCATATAAAATTATTGCCACGGTAGTTTTTTTAGACATACTGTATTTGTTATTAATAATTTATAGATAATATTTATAATAGTTTTTCTATGATCCAATAAGTTTCAAACTAATCTAACATTAGTATGTAATTCAGTATTTTTCGTCGTCCGCTTGACCAATTAATATCATTCAATTAATTAAGGTTTTAAGTTGAGTTAAAAAAGTCAGAGCCACGATCGGGATTCGAAGGTCGTGGGTTCGATGATATTTAATTATTTTCATATAGGCTTAAATTAGGGAACAATTTTGACTGTACGGGGCATTAGTTATCATAATAGTCTGCAATTATCTTATAAAGTAATTTAGGATATATATCAATCATATTTATTAATTATTCCTGTAGTACATCAAATGAAATACAAAATTGACAACTGTCAGAAAAATTTTGTACTATTTTTTTATACTTTTTTATGTCTACGTAGTTAAATTTTATTATTAATCATTGTTTTTCCGTTTTTTAAGCTAGTTTAAAGTTGTATTAAATTATAGTCGATTGTGAAATAACAGCGATTGCAAATAAAAAATAATAAAATAAGACACTGGTTTAATGATGATTACTAACAAACAATGGAGACTGTGTCATACTTTCATCAATTGTTCAATGTATAAACCAGAACGTTTAGAAAATATTCTTAAAAAAATATTTTTCTTTTGTGAAGGAAATAAACATTCTCACATTCTATGACATTGCTGCTAAGTAGATTATCTGACATCGCTGGACCCAGTTGAAATTTGGTAAAAGTCCACAACGCGTGTAAAAATAAATGTTTGGAAACTCTTTCGAGGTGGGTTTGAAGCAAATTTTCCCTTGATCAGGTATTGCACGAGTAGAAGGTGCAATCGCTTTTATTTACTTCATGGATTTTCTTGCGATCTTTACACTGCGAATCATTTTGTGTTTCTTGCGATCTGGGAAATCTTTTAAGAGCTTTTCTCTACGAAATGGACGGTGAAACATTAATTATGAATATTTGTGACGACCAAGATTTCAAGAATGTCCAATTATCTCTATATTAGTGTTATTATGTCTCAACACCTCATCACATGAAGTGTAAACAAATCTCGTGTATAACGTGGAAGTTATTTTCCTTCGAAAAAATAGACAAAACAGTAATTCATTTGTTGAATTGAGGTAAAAAAACCGAAAAAAACAAGAATATTTATATGTATGTGTATATATATATATATAGAGAGAGAGAGAGAGAGAGAGAGAGAGAGAGATTACGATGATGATTATCTACCGCTGAGGATTGCATCGTCCTAACTGGCGATGGCAGGTGAACCAGGTTTACCCGATTATCTTAACGTTAATCTAATATCTCACCGTATTACTCAATATTTTAATTTTGAATACAAGTTAAATGAATATTACTTTTTCTCTCTGTACGGGTCACATTGAATTCCTGTATTTCTTTAATTATGATTTTCGAAAAAAAATCTTACCGGACAATTTGCATTTTCAACCCTTTCCATTTTCCGCTTCTTTACGCAAAACCATCATTTTAATTTATTTCCGGATTATGGGCGGTCCTGTACAGATTAACTGGCTTATCCGCTTACAGGCGGGGGACGCTTTTCCGAATCTTTTTTTTAAATTTATTATTTTTTTTAGTTGTACAGCAAATAATGTCGGCCTGTAAGAATATTTATTCAAAGAGTTTTAAATATGGTAAATATTTGATCCAATTATCGGTTTTTAAATTATGTTGTATTTTAAGCAATTTAATTTTGCCTATCTTTTCCGCTTTTGTTAAAATAAAATTTCCTATAGTGGAAATCTTTTATTACTTTACTTTTACTTACAACACCGGAATGAATTAACAGTATGGATCACAATGTGGAGCATGAAGATAAACCTAACGAAAAGCGTACAGATAATTAAGGGGATAAACGAATGACTTGAAATTCCCAAGATTGAAATGACAAACAAACCGACGTTATAAATAATTAAAAAGACTACTTGACACACGGTAAAAATTAGAGATTGCAAACAAACTTTTAATTAATTAATTAATCTTTTTAATAAGACTTCTCAGGGCGTACGGTGTGAAGTGTGGGGCTAAACTAGTGATTCCAATTCCCAAATTCTCCAATTAATATAGTTTAAAATTCCTCGTCAAAAAATAAATAGACATTTTTATTTTTCAAATTACATTGTTCGTAACGGCCTACTTATCCCGTTTGTACGGTTGTCAATTCGTCAAAACCAGTTATAAAAAAAAAAAATATATATATATATATATATTTGTTTAGGGTTATATATTTGTAGTTGAAAATATGAAATAAATGCAATGAAAAAATCTTTACTTTTACTTAACATTGGCTCATCCCGTTTTTTAGGTGAAAGGTTTGGTGAATGGTGCACATTTCAGGGCAATTTTAATAATCTCTTTCCTCTTCATCAACATATTATGAGACCTTGTATGGTCGTTGATGAAAATGACTCTGTAATGCTGGCCGATTTCCCGTGATGAATCTAGTTGATAGAATTGACCTTTTCATTCTTAGGAAACATCAAAAAGAGTTTTCTTCCAATCCGCCCAAATAGGATGATCTTTCAGTAAACAAAGTCCTTGCGAAACTGTATTGTACGATCAGTTTTCATTCCCCAACGGATAATATTTTATTGTAAATAATAACTTTTGTTATAATTTAGAAAAGAAAAATACATCATCTATTCTCATGCATTTATTTTGGTCGTCAAATCGGCAAGACTCTTACCTAGTACTTGAATTACATGAGGATAATTTTAAATTCAATTTTACAAACGGTATTTTTATGTCACTATTGTAAATACGGCGTGCATCTCGGTTATAACGATAATGGTATTTTTCGATTTAAATGTTTACGTTTTGCGAGTAATTCGACACTGTTGACCTTTTGGAGCGTTACCAGTCAGTATCGGAGAAAAAATCACAATAAATTATTTACAATATAATGTAAAGTTAGAAAATTAACTTTGGTTTGGTAGACAAATTTTGTGTATACAATCTTTTCTTAACTTTTCTAAAATAAACATTTAAAATGCTACTAAATTCAACCAATGTTTTCACGTTACGTGTGTTATAATTTGTTCTTGCATACTTATAATAATTTTTATTATTTATAATAATAATTAGACATAAATTATTTAACGTATAAGGTATAAACCATATAATGTAAACTTGTACAATTAACTTTGGTACACCCGCCCCCTCTTAGATAAACTTGTGTATAGATCCTTTTCTTACATTTTCTAAAATAAATGTTTAAAATGGTACTAAATTCAACCAATGTTTTCACATTAAATGTGCTGATTTTTTCTTGTATGTTTATAATATTTTTTATTATTTACAATAATATTTAGACTGATTAATGCATTATGTGTAAACCATATAATGTAAACTTAGACAACTTTAGTACACCCGCCTACTTAAATAAACTTGGTGGAAAGAATTATCTTAAATTCTAAAATAAACATTTAAAATGCTACTAAATGCAACCAATGTTTTCACATTAAATGCCCTATGATTTTTTCTTGTATATTTATAACAATTTTTATTATTTATAATAATAATTAGACTGATCAGTTTTTCAGTAGACGAGTGCTTAATTAAATAGAAAAAAATAGTATATATAATCCTGATAATATAATAATATTTTTACTTCCTGCTATTTTTCCTACCTCCTTAGTAAAAGACACCCTCCTTTTTTACCTGATTTTTAACTCTTTCTAAAAAGTTCGGAATCTTGGGTAATCCTGTTTGCACTGGCTTTATTGCTTTTCCATAACTGAAAAGTAAAGGGAAGCTAAGTAAAGCAACCGAAAGAACGATTTTATTTTGTGTGGTGTTTAGTGACCGTTAGTTAATGATTATTTGGAAATCGTTTTTATTTTGTCGAATAATGTCTGTTATTTATATGATTTTTTTAAATACATAATTTGACAAGTACAAGAAAGCTAATAGAAAGAATGTATTTTTCACACTAAAATATTCATCGGAAAACAACAGTTATAGAGTTAGCAAATGTCATTCGTAAACAGTACATGTTTCTATTCATTTCCTTTACAATAAGAAAACAAGTTGTTTTATGGGTCTTTGGAAAAGATGAAGTAGTCGTTAGTACATTCACAAAGCAGAGCGAGCGGGCGGGTTCACGAAGTGATGAGTGGTTTCAGAGGGGGGCTGTTATTTATCTGAGGGCCGCGAGATTGTTTCGACCGTCTATTTTATATTCGCCCAAGACGAGCATGCTAATAAAGAGTCTCAGAGACGCCATATTTCAAAAGGCCGCATTCAATTTCCGAGTCTTTTCGACTTTTTTTTATATTTTAAAGTCTATTGCTAAGGCAGGGTAAAAAATTGTCGTCGGATGCTACTCTTCTAATATCTGCTAGCAGCACGGAGCAAAACTGTCAAATAACCGTGGGAGGTATGTGTTACGGAGCAAATTTCATTAGCGCGTTCTTCCCAGAATCGTTTGTTAACTCTCGTACTTTCCCCTCGGAAGTTTTGTCGGTCTGAGAATTTAACGGGGAATGTCAATGCGAAGCACGCTTGATAATAGTATTAAATTAAGTCGCCCTTGTGGCCGGCAGGGCTCTATTTTGGCATTCAGCAGCCCGCAACCCTCTCGTAATTACTTAATTTGCAGCGTTTCATACAGCCACCCCTTCCGCCCTTAACATTCACTCATTAATTCCCGGTAATATGACATTCAAATGACGTCTCGTGAAATAATAACAGGCATCTCCATACTGTGCCCATTATTGCTTCCTATTCGTACGAAACCCTTTAATTTTGTTTGATTTACAGACATATTTATACTCTCATGTCACGCTTGAGTTCTTCTTTTTAAGCTGAAACAAGCCGATTGTAATGTGATATACGCAATTTCATAAGGACAAACAGTCCGTAAAATCTCATTAACACTTTCGGCCAAAGCTGTCATTTATGCTACAACTCCGTGTCTAAATCAAGTTATTATGAATGACGGGACGGATGGCCTACGAGAGGATTTCTCGGCTGTTCTCATTCTCGTTCCTACTAGATTTGCATGTTTATATCTATTTACCACGCCCATTATTATGTACATTAACATAACCACGAGCAGTGAAAGTAAAATCGTTTTCCTAAAAAAAGGAAATTGCTACAGAATATTTACTCACTTTTGTTTTAGTAAATATTTTAAATCTAAAATTATGAATTACAAAACGGTTTACGATTATTCGGAGATCGTGAGATGCGGTCTGGTGTGACGTAGGTTTTAGAAAAACATTTTCTGTATCGTACCAACGTTTCGATCTTTATTGAGATCATCTTCAGGGCTCAAAGGGTTTGTTTTTCGTGTAGATGTATCATTCTTGTGAGTCGTGTTGAGAGGTCAATGAGATATTGCTGTTTTATGTATATATACCTTGGATTTTGAAGGGGTGGTGAAGGGTAGATGAAAGACATCTACACGGAAAACAAACATTTTGAGTGCGTACAAATACTTTGATTGAATCTAAAATTTTCTAGCATTGTATAAATTCATTCTTTCCTTTTTTTAATCTAACATTTTCTAGCATTGTATAAATTCATTTTTTAATCTAAAATTTTCTAGCATTGTATAAATTCATTTTTTAATCTAAAATTTTCTAGCATTGTATTTTTTTATTCTAAAATTTTCTAGCATTGTATTTTTTTATCTAAACTTTTTAAGCATTGTATAAATTTATAATTTTTTTCCACATCCTACTTGTATTTGTAAAATTTAAACAGTGTTTATAAATCTCAGGCCCTGATCGATAAAGACCGATACGTTACACGATTTCCGAATAATCATTGACTAATGGTCACTAAACACCACACATTTCAAAACGGTTTATCAGTGTAAATTGATTTATAAACAAAAATATTTTCAACCTTTTGCGAAAAATATATCATTAAAAAATACCTAAAAAAAAAAAACAAATATACTTTCTATTATTAATCTCCTTTAATAAACTGAAGCTTTCAGATATTTACACAATAGTCTGCACCATTCGCTGCATCTTTTTTAGAATAATCTTTCACGATAAAATAACCTAGCACTTTTAAATCGCAAACGTTTTAAAAATCCCCAATGATCACATCAATAAAAACATCAAGAGACACACATCCGGGCTATGTTTTAACATTGTAGACCTCCTCGGGGCCTGGGAATCGGATCTCATCGACCCTCAATTTGGTTCTGACCCCCTTCGAATATGAACTTCTTCGAAGGAAGAACACCGGCACTACGGGGGCTCAATTCACACTCGTTGCGAGCTACCAGAAATGGAGCCAGGAAGAAATCCTCCGGCACCTGGTATCTACTACAATAAAAAATCCAATAAATATAAACTACCGATCAAAAATTATAGCCTGACTATCTCTAGGGTTCATACTTGGCCGGAGGGTGGAACACGTATAAGCATTACTGAAGCCCTTCCAGTATGCGAGAAACTTTCTAAATCTTACGGAAAGCAATATTTCAAGAGTTTATTGTATGGGGTATATAATGGAAACAAGGATACATGTGAGGGATGCAAGGTTTCGTTTGATATAAGCCCCACTCGAGTTAATATTCCACCATTGTAAAATGATTTATTCTCTCGTCGCGTGAGTGTGGATTTAAAAAAAAAGATATTTTACAAGGCAGATCCCCTCGGGCAAAGCCTTGCTTATAAACTCTTTGAAGAGTCTGGTACCAGGGGGTGGCCATGCGTATGCGACACGGAATTCATTGTTGACGGAAAGACGCTCTCCTAGGGGATGTAACCATGTCAACCTCGGCAAGTAATTGAATGTTGTATAATAGAGGGATTCTGAAGGTTAGGGGACACCTAACAAGGACCTATTGTGGGTTTCGCATCGTACGTGATGCGTGTCTGCCAGCCATCGTACACAATCAAATCAATACACTACAATCAGAGATCTCCGGAGAGGGGTTTGAAAGATTGTTTCCTATTGAGCCGTAATGCATTGGATTCTTAATTTTATAATGTGGATCTTAAAGATATACATTCCAGAGAAAAGGCCTATTGACCCTCTTAATATAAGATACAGCATTCTAGTACATGTAAGTGCCTTGACGTCTAATATGATTTGTAGATCCTCTTAGTTTGAGTGGGTACTTGATAATACAGCTCCATATGAACTTTACGTAATGTTTTGTTTCTAGCCTACTGTAAAATTAATCACTTACTCAAATCCTTTGAGGGATTAAAACCTTAACTATATAAAAAAAGTTAGTTAGATATATAAACTAAATTTTAATATTATTTATTGAAAACGGTTCATTCTGCTGGGTTTATGTTAAAAATGTGAAAATTATTTATAAGAGTTAAATTTATGTAATCAACATGATAGATAATATGGAATTTAACTTTAATTTTTTGATGTTAATTGAAAAGCTAGCATTTTTACATTCCTTCTCTATTAATAAAATTATTCTTTTGGTTTTGTTTTTCGCACAAGTTACACATACATGAGATTTAAATAATTCTACTGTCGGAATTATTTTCCGTTCTTTAGCTTTTGTTTTGTCCAGGACTTCGTTTGAATATCTGCCCACGTCTGTGAGGATGCACCCTCCTTATTTGCCTAAATGAATCCGCCGCCCCTACTCGGAGCATTAAAAATCTGTCATGTCCTGTTATAAATATTTGATGCCTGATTCTGACCGTTCTGGGAATGGGGAAACCTGGGGGCCCTTTTTTCAGGGGCCGTCAAAGGAAGAACGCCTCAGTCTTGAGGGGGTGAGATTTGACAGTGAATATTAACGTTTGCACCGGGCCCTGGGGGCGGAAGGCGGCGTATTGACACAACACTCCCTGGTTTACTCCATGGCAAAAAAAACACCAATATAATATATTTACCATTAAAAATATGAATAAAATTCCCATAGCAAAGAGGAAGGCTGGGACAGATACAATAAATCCGACTTGTGTTGGAACGTAGTTGATAAGTCACCAGAACAAATGTATGCAATTTAAAATGAAACCTGTTGTGAAAACAAGTGTAATTCGTTATAATAAATTGTTATTAGAAGCATTAGTTATTACCCTAGTACACAACTTACAAAATTCCTTTCTTACTTTCTTTCTTTTCTACAGTAAGATATTATCAAGTTGCAGAGTGCAGACAGACTGATCAGGTCGAGAGAAAAAGAAAAAGGGAAAGAGAGAGATATAGATAGAGAGAGAGTGAGAAAGAAGGGGAAAAGAGAGAGAGAGAGAGAGAGAGAGAGAGAGAGAAAGAGAAAGAGAGAGAGAGTGGTAGTGACCGATAGAAAAATCTATCTAAAATAGCATAAGAAAAAGAGACTGTAATCCCAGAAGACAGAGATAGAAAATGTGACAGTTAGATATAGAGATAGAGAGAGAGAGAGAGAGTGAGAGAGAGAAAAAAAAGATAGGAGAGAGAGAGAAGTGGAGAGGGTGAAGGAGAGAGAGAGAGAGAGAGAGAGAGAGAGAGAGAGAGCGAGAGAGAGAGAGACTGAGAATATAATACAAATACCGATGAACATTTTAAGGTTGCTGTATTTTCTGTGAGCATAAATCAACTATGACATTTCCAGAGCAACCGTTGACATAAATTAAAAACAATGAAACCAGAAAGATGGTGAGAGAGGGAAGGAGGGAGAGAGAGTGGGGAGAGAGAGAGAGAGCGAGAGAGAGAGAGAGAGAGAGAGAGAGACTAAGAATATAATATTTTGAATGTCATAGTTGATTCATGTTGTCAAATAATTCAAAAACATTTAAATTTTCACCCGTATTAGTGAAAATTTTAAAGTCTGAATTGTCGGACAACATGCATCAACTGACTGTGACATTTCCAGAGTAAACGTTGACCTATTTAAACCCTAGTTCCAAAGTTAATTGCGTTAGCAGTATAAACTCTCTTCAATTTTTTTAGCTTTACACCGGACTGTATAAACTTGCCAGAATTGCTTGAAATCTCATCACCCACGAACAGGTCGGGTTTTATGTTTGCTGCGTCTTCCAAGGAGTTTCAAGCGCTGTTAAATAAACAAGCCCGGAGCTTAGTGTAAGTACGCTGTGCTCAAATTTGCTCAAAGTTTGCGGATGTGAGAGGTGCGTAACTCCATGATGAAAAGCGCACGGTTGACGAGCGTAAGATTAGGAGTCAAGGTTTGTCAAGTCGCCTGCATCGTCTCTGGTTTGACTGTTCAATCTGTTTTCCCCTATCGTCTGGTTAAGTGGATTCCCACCCAGGCCTTGTCAAAAATACAACATCGACCAAATAACCTCGCAAATTCGCAAAGGAAAAGAAACATCTACAGGCTAGAGTTTAATCCCGGAGTCCGCCAAGTACAACCCCAGATCATTCGTGATGGTGAATGACGTGGTGTGATGTAACTTGTACTTTTGGAGGCTACATAACAGACTCAGGCTCGGAGGACTACATATCACCTTGCCAAAATTACATATATAAACCAAAAGAAAATAAAAGTTATGATATTTTCTCGTCGATAAATAAACAAAGATGTTCAAATAAATTAAAAATTTCATCCAAAAAATAAATCCGAAAATGATGAATGTTACATCGTTTAGAGACAAACAGAAAATCAAACTATGCGACCCACCTCATAGAAAATCATCACGAACCTTCAAAAATACAAACAAAAAAAGAATCGACGACATGGCTTACCAGAAATCACACTGAAGAGGTCGAAATGTCGAAAAATATCTGTCAAACCAACCCCTCGAGCATAGGAAGGCCTGGGTTGGTCATAACGAAATTAGAAACATAAATAAAAGTAAATAGAAGATAATGGTTGAATGATATTTATTCATATTTTAATAATTTATGAAGGTGGAATTAATTTAACTTTTGTAACTTTTGACTTAACTTATAAAAAGGAATTACTATGAATCAATTTTATATTTAAATGAGCGTTATTGTTGCAAACTGTTTCTGTAGTGAAAATTATGAACAATTAAAATATGGCAGCCAAGTAACAAAAGTAAGTATTAAACAATAGAACATATCTGCTGAAGAAAAATCCCAACTATCTTTGCTTGTCTTTTGAACAAAATGGTTTTATATTTTTTAAGCGTTTTATATAATAATAGGAAGACTAGTGATAAGAATTAACATGATAAATTAATTATATGGAGGTCGTGAGATGCGGTCTGGTGTGTCGTAGGTTTTAGAAAAATATTTTCTTCCAACGTTCTTCAGGGCCTGGAATTTATAAACATTGTTTAAATTTTACGAAAAATGTAGGATGTGAAAAAATACTTTGATTGAATCTAAAAAAATTCTAACATCGTATGACTTCATTTTTTTAATCTAAAATTTTCTAGCATTGTATAAATTCATTTTTTTAATCACAAAATTTTCTAGCATTGTATAATTTTTTTTTCACATCCTACATTTATTTGTAAAATTCAAACAATGTTTATAAATCTCAGGCCCCGAAGATGATCTCAATAAAGATCGAAACGTTGGCACGATAAAGAAAATGTTTTTCTAAAACCAACGTTACACCAGACTGTATCTCACGACCACCAAATAATCATCAAGTAACGGTCACTAATCACCACACATGATAAATTAATTTTACAAGTTTTTGTATTTGGTTCTAAATTATTCAGAGCTTACATTTTTTTTTTTTTTTTCAGGGATTTTTCTTCAGCAGATATGTTCTATTGTTTAATACTTACTTTTGTTACTTGGCTGCCATATTTTAATTGTTCATAATTTTCACTACAGAAACAGTTTGCAACAATATTGGAAACCAAAATTACTAAACTAATTTTGATTGAAGGTCGTCTTTCGAGTTGTGGCTTTTTTGTTGCTATTTTCTTTTAAGAATAAAAAAAAATCGTTTGATGTTTGCTGAACGTTTGATAACTGAAATAAATTGAATAAAAGACGGTGAGGTTTAAAAAGAACAGGGTGTTATTTGCAATAAATGGAATTTCCCAATTTGAATGGTTTCGACTTTACATTTTTATTTCCAACGGTGATTTTTGTCATCTTTACCAAGGAAGATAATTTTATTTTTCCAGCTGATTTTAATAAGACTAATTTTCATTGGGTACAAAGCAGACGGAATGAATAACTTCCTACATACAAGGTCGATGCAATTTCTTGTATTTGCTTACGAAGTTCATGAAAGTTCAATGCTCTACATTGGCTAACCAAATTCCGTCCGAATAGACTAGTTCGCATTCAATTTGTATTTGACTCGCGTCTCTGTGAGAGTCCGCTTTAAGAAAAGCAACAGAGTAAGGTTAGATTAATTCTGCACAACTTGAATGTAGTTAGTGGTCCCGGCATCTGCGGGTTTCCACCTAACTCATTTTCTTTCCAATATTAAACCCCTTAACTCGTCTGAATTTTAATCAAGTGAGCCTCGTATTATTGTCTTTTTCAATTAGAGATCGAGGAGTTGTACAAGATAATGGCGCATTATTTAAAGATGATTCTACATATGGTCCAATAAGGCAATTCAATAAATAAAATTGGATTTTTCCCAGCAATGAAGTAGATTTAAGCTCTTAATGAAGTTTCTAACTCTTTAAATACATCTCACGGTTAATTTTATAATACCCAATAATAAACGCTATATTTTCAGTTATTAAGGTTTAAAAAAAGGCAGTGTTTGTTTTACGTGTAGATGTGTCATTCTTGTCTGTCGTGTTGAGAGTGCCAGTGAGATATTGAGAGTTACTTTTGTGTTTGTTTTGTTCTGTGTGAAATATTTTTGGATTGTTGAAGTCGAAATTGTGTGGGTTTTCAAAGTGGTGGGTAGCCAGTGCTGTAGGATTTTGTTTGGGTTTTTTGCAATCATAGATATGTTGCTTTACCCTCTTATCCAGATATTGGGATGTAATACTGATTTAATTTGCCGGACAATTTTAACAATTGATTTTGTAAATTGCGTCAGATTTATTTGTTACTGGTGTGGGATCTTTAATTTTGGGAAAAGGTGTGTGAATTATTTTATAGTTTTTAGCTTTCAAAAACATCTACCACCATTTCTTTTGTTGACTAGTACTTCAAACAAATGAGTCTTTTGATTAGAAACGTTAACTCAAATCGCTCTAACTATCGCTTGTCAAAATAATTAGTTCTTGAGGGAGTATTTTTGCGAGTGGTTTATTTAGGTATTTTGTCTTCTTAGAGGCTGGAGTTAAGGCTCATGTACTCCGTGACGCTAGATTGTCCTAACGTTCGTTTTTTACTTATCATCTAATGTCCATGCACATAATTAATTTCATAATTAGAGTATACCTTTAATCTATCATCACAAGGATAACAACCTCATCAGCTGCCTTAGAAACACTACAATGGCTAGGAAAATTCATTCAGATTAAAAACATGTAAATTGGATGGGGATAAAACATTTTGAGTATAGAATCACAAAAAATAAAATCACCCATTCCTAAAAATGTAACTTGATCATATGATACTGGAAACATCCTTGCAACATTAAAAAAATGTGTGGTGATTAGTGATCGATAATTATTCAGAAATCCTGAGATGTCTTTTCTATCACCACCCCTAAAAATCCAACGTATATAAACATAAAACAGCAAAATCTCACTGGCACTCTCAACACGACACGCAAGAATGGCACAATTACACAGAAGACAAACACTTTGAGTGAGTAGAAATACTTTGATTGAATAAAAAAAAATATATTTTGCATTGTATAAATTCACTTTTCCACATCCTAAATGTATTTGTTAAATGTAAACAATGTTTGTAAATCCCAGGCCCTGAAGATGATCACAATAAAGATCAAAACGTTGGCACGATAAAGAAAATGTTTTTGTGAAACCTACATCACACCAGACCGCATCTCACGATTACTGAATAATTACATTCAATAAAGTTTAACAGACTACAAAGGGAAAAAATAGAATATAATCAACTACTTATATGGTTGAGACATCCCCCTAAAACTAATGAAGGAACTGGGTCTTGTTTGTTTTGTGCAAGCTGATGATGATTAATCAAACTCATTAGGAGTACACTTCGGTTTTTTTGAGTTGAAATGGATGTTATCAATGTTTGTGCCATAGAAAATTTTACAAGATGTTTCACTGACACAATAATAGTCATAAGATCAGACGACCAAGTACCCTAAAAGCATAAGCACGTAAAACCGTCAGATCGAATATATCGGCGAATGCATCCAAAACCGGCGCAAATGTAACAACTTTATCATTGGTGACAGGGCACAAAAAATTTTTGATGATATACAAGCTTACAAACTGGCCGAAGAGGGAACTGCAGCTATAAGACCAGAACCAATTATTGAGATAACATGATCAAACATAAACTCCTCTATTTCTATCTCCACAAGAAAAAAAGGAGATGCGGACGAACTCCAAAGGTGCTTGGCATAGTACCTCATGATTCAATAACATTAATTAAAAAGTGATGGTAAAAATAGACAGGATACAACTCAGAGATATACTCAAAACCTAAACTGCCTGGGTACCTATATACTATCAAGATCTCATTTGAAAGATTTGCAACGAGGTGGAAGAAACCACCGATATTATCTTCCATTAATAAGAAAACCGGTAATATGAATTGCAGCAATGACAGTCCATTTCGTAAAAGATGGATCTAGTCAAATGAACTGAACTTAACAAGGAAAAATAAAATAAGCCAAAAGCCTGCAGGTCTTAAGGGATTCCAAACTCGAGCTTCCTAGTTATCCTTCTCATTAATAGTAATTAGAAAATAAAAAGCAGACTACAATACTACGATGCAAAGGGATCATTCTTCTTTCTCTCTTTTTGTTATTTTGTTTTAAAAATCAATCTGAACAAAAATATAACAATATAAAATACACCCAATTAATATGAGATATTTATTACATATTGCATACAATTTTAAACGCGAGCTGATCGGTTTATAGAATAACATTCAATTATTTCCAATTGATATTCCATTTATATATCAAAAGGTGTATTTGATCTGCCGTGTAAATAAATACAAATCGACGTTTGCAAATCACACGTTACAGTGTAAAATAAATTAGCATTTTATATGACATCCGTTATTGCCATATTATTAAGTTTTAATTGAACACAATTGTTTTCTCTATTGCCATATTTTGCTATTACAATGTGGAATTTTTCAAGTTATAACTAATCTTACTGATGTAATATAATTTTCAACTAGGCATTCAGTTAGAGATATAAAAATTAATTGGAGTGACAATACTATGAATATATACCAAGTCTAATAAATTACAATGTAGATAATAGTGTCTAAATATCATCGAAAGCAACGATCTCCATCCTGGTTTCTATGTCCTTTATGTGGGAAACTGACACTCCGATACGTACCAAATCGTCCAGGATACTGCATGTTTGACAATTACTGTTCTATCTCTGACATTCTGCACAGACAACCACAATGCGGTTTGCAGTAATTGGGCAGTCCCTTTTCGGCTTGATAGTTTCGACGAACCATGATTTATGGTAAAATTCAGGGATAGTGAAATATGGTAATAACAATGTGTGTCAAACCTTTAAACCAAAACCACTTACGTACAGCCAAGGGAAGAATTGAGATTTAGTGCCTGTTTTTAAAGGATATGAATAGCGAAGTTCTTATTCTAAAATGAACAGTAAAGCATAGTTATTTTAGTATTTATTTACAATGAAAAACGAATAATGTTATATAATTAAAAAAAATATAAATCACTGCCTACAAATTTTCATTCACAAGGTCAAAATTGGTTGCATCACTAATTCGTTTATTCAGTGGGTGCGATAATTAAGTCATTAAAAGACATTCATTACTAGTTGAACATGTTTTAAGTATTAGTAATTTGAAAACAATATATAATAAAGAGAGGTTAGGGAGTTAATGAAAAAAAATATGAAAAAATCAGTGAGAAAGAATGTGAAAAAAACCCGCAAAATTTTCCGTTTTATGAGAAGAGGGCCGGTGATAACCACTAGATGTTGGCTGGTTCATAGTTAATATATATACTACTACTACCACAAAGTAGACCCAATACATGGCATATTCACCATATTTTAAGCAATAACCTGCGGTTTCATGTAGCCAATCATCTTCAAAACTTAGATATTAATTAAAACTAATCGTCAAACGATAAATATTAATATAAAAAGTGTAAACAACAATTTAATTGGAAGAGGTACGGCAAAAAGTACTTAAATATTAGAAAAGCGTATACGCGTGTTACAAAGGTGCATTATTGGTCCCATCGTGCACCCAGTACTGACGTTCTTCCAACATCATTATTACCGTATAGATAGATAATACCGTCGTTTCGCCTTCCCGCTCGTCACTTATCCAGCAATCGTCATCATCCAAGAACACCTTAAGCTTATCACTGGTACAAAAATGAAGGTCAAGACTAAATGAGGAAAAATGTACCCAGTGAACATTACATTGGAAAAACAGCATAGCCCTCTACAACGGATTTAACAGAATTTTACTAAAGTCAGTTAGTACTATACCTAGAAAGCAGATTGAGGTGGGATTATTACACAAGACTTAAGAGACAACTGTGTGAAAGATAGCTTGAACAACTACGAAGACTTTTAGGATTGAAATCAATTTTTGGCCATTTAATTTCAACTTATTCTATAGAAGACGTTGCTGCAACCGCTTTCAACATACGGAGTGAAACAACAGTGGGGTTATAACAAACCAACCAACATACACCGCATACAAACCTTTTTAACAAAAGGCCCTCAGACAAATTGGCAAAGCTCCTTACTATGTCACAAACCTCTTCATGCACAATGACATTTCTTTTGTCACTGAACTGATCCGGCTTGCAAAATTTTCAAAATAACCTTTTGATTTATCCTAAGCCTACTGCTCAAGCCTTTTCTTACGCTTCAGATCCTGAGAACCCGTCACATCGCCTTGAACAATGGTCTCTAACGATTGAAAAATAACACATAAGCACACACCTTTAATAGTTTTGGTATGTATAGGGACTACAAATAAATTATTTAAAAAAAATGAATCTTATATTTTATAACGCGGACGACACCGCAATCTTATCAACACACTCCAATCCTATCCTAGCAACAGAAGCACTCCAACAACACCTGAACCTTATCACCAACTGGTGCAATCTGTGGCGGATCAGGTTAAACGAACAAAAAAGCCAACACGTTACATTTACGCTCAAACGACAAACCTGTCCACCAGTGCACATTTACAACAAAATAATACCACCATCGAACCAAGTCCGCTACCTTGGGCTTTACTTAGATAGTAGACTTACTTGGAACCCACATACACGATTAAAACGGCAAGAACTTAACAAAAGATATGGACTACTCAGACACCTTCTTGGACCAAAATCAAAACTAAGCATACATAACAAACTAACCGCTTACAAAACACTCATCAGACCTATTTGGACCTACGGAGTCGAGCTGTGGGGCTCGGCCAAATCATCCAATATCCAACGAATTCAGTCTTTTCAATCTAAAGTTCTCCGCCGTATCCTCAATGCTCCCTTCTACGTCACAAATCAAACGATCCACAAAGATCTTAAAATCCCTTTCGTGAAAGATCTTATCCATACACGCTTCTTCACTTTTCACTCTAAACTCTCCCTCCATCCTAACCCTTTAGCCCTAACTCTTTCCTCAACATCTCACCCTTACAATCCTCCACGCCGTTTAAAACGACGATGGCCTCGTGACCTTCTATCTAACCCACCAAATTAACTTTTACCCCCCCCCCCCCAATTAAATAAAAGTTGGTTTCTCTCCTCACTGCCTTCTGGTCTGACAGGTCTGTCGGACTAGTTTATAACTAACTATTTGCTCAATGTATATTATGTACAGATAGCAATAAATAAAATAAATATATATATAAAAAAAAAAAAAAAATATTTTATAAAAAGTTTGTATTTACAGTGCATTTTTCTTGTTAGATTCCAATATAGGAATACATAAAATATATTCTTGTTCCGATATGTATAAAACCCTTAATTTACCTGCATTAACACCAAAGGTAGAATTTCTTCCTATCGGGAGGAAATAATCCAATCACCCAGCCCAATGAGATAATTTTCATTTTGTTTATTATTCTTTTAGAAAGAAAATGTGAAACAAGGTAAAATTCACAGTGGCGTATTCCCCCTTGGCACTTAGGTAAATGAAATTTGGCTCTGACCCTTCGCCTCCGTTAATATGCAAATAGTTGATAAATCAATCACTGTTGATTACCGTTGTTGCAGAACGGCCGGGGCTAGATCGCTTTGCATTCAAATGGAAGGGGACAAGATTTGTTTGCGCTCATTGCCCTCAACGCGTGATTTAATTACAGCCTAAGAAGAATACTAATTCCATTTGCGAATATTTCGAACCTCACGATAATAAAATCGATGGATTCCTTCTAATACGGTTCTTCCCACGGCTTCTGCGTTCAGCCAGGTGGCGAAAACAAGCTTCGAACTTCAAAGGGACGGCAAATTCAATTATGGATTAATCCTTTAGCACCTGAGATAAAGTTCCTTCAGTTTTTTAAACTTGCAAAGAACTTGACACCGCATTTTTTAAAAAGCAGATCCTAAGCTTGTGTCTTCTAACGTCTTTATTAATTTTTATTTATTTCTAACAAAAGAAGATAATTTGCTTTAGCAAAGGGGTACCACTGTATTTCTGAACTGTAATTTATTACCTTTACTTAAATTGAGTTAATAATATTTCTATTATCAATAAAAAATTATAAATATCAGCCAGGTAAAGATATGGGATCATCTTAACTAAAAGGAGAACCTCAAGTAGCCAAGTCTCTGATTTTAATGAAATTTTTTTGTGGAGATAATAAGTCGAAAAGTATTAGAGTCGTGCCCAATTGACTTGATTTGTTTGGCCTTGCTTTCTTGCCAATTGACGCTTGCAGCAGAGAACAAATAGTTCAGGTAATTTTTAAAAAATACGTTTTTCTACCTTAGTTTTTAATTTATTTTAAGGTTTATGTTTCGTTGTGTCGCTACTACGTCAAAACTTTATTTGGCAACTATCCATAGTATGGATCTACATAGTTGATATAATATATAGCAAAGTAAGGTAAGTTTTTAGCAAAAACATTAAATATTCGTATATGGCACTCCCAAAGACCCCTGATACAGATATTTAAAAAAATATAAAATCTTGTTGTTTATTCTTAATTTTCCGCCTTCAAGAATGCATCAGCTTTCATTGATCTCTCACAAAAATGGCGACACTTATTCACAATATACTTTACTGGACTTTGGAACCTTAGAAACTACATGTTATAGCGCGAACAATTTTGTTTCATTCTTTTTTATTCTCTTTGATAATGGCATAAAATCCAAACATTATATACATAGCCTACATACAGCCGGAAAATGTGAAACAAATTACCGGAGTTCAATTTTCTGCGTACAAACGCCAAAAGTTTGAACGGCAGATATGTATATATTCTAAGTTGTCTACTCGTCAATTTCTTGTAAAAGAATACAGACTTCGAATCAAGGAGTTAAGCATAAAAGTTATGCTATGCGGGTAAAATGGTAAACACTGGAAAGCATAAACGCTAAATATAAACGTTAGCGTAGTAAATAAACTATAAGAAAGAAAAAGTAAACTATAGGTGGAAGTATAATAGTTAAAAATTCTGGTACTCAAAAATATGTAAAAAATAACACCTAGTTTATAGAAAGGGAAAACTAGTTTATGAAAGTATTAAGATATTGATTTAGTAATTTTTAGTTGATATTGGGTTTCTAAGTATTGGTCCTAACGATACAAAATATCTTATTCTTAGGTTTGACATATCTTTATTTTAATATTATCCATTATCTATCCTTATTATCTACATAAAGCTTATCCTAATACAGTACAGCAAACGTTTGTTTTAAGAATTTAATAACTTTTGTCATGGTTGTCATGAAATGGAGATTTAAAATTAAAAAAATAATATAAAAAGGCAAAAAGAAACCATGACCTAATTAGTTATTTACAGACATACAATTAGTTAAATAATATTTTATACGTCAAATATCAAAATAATGGCTGTTCAAATAGAATGGGAAATTTACCGTGTATGAAAATAAAACGCTTAATGCAGATGTTTTTATATGAACTTGTGGATTGTATACTGTATAATATTGTATAATAGTTTTTTCAAACTTTATTTTAAATATTAATCCATTTTGGTTTCGTAGTCAATTTACTTTCATTATTTACTATTCATTATTACTACTTCATTATTCTTTCTAAGGTCTTGGTTGAGATAAAAAAATTTAATAATTTTTAATTTTTGTTTTAAATATTATCATTATAGTTTTATTCCATTTTGTAAATTAAATAATGTAAATAATAACAGGAATTGTATAACTTGAAAAGCTGTTCCATATCATAAACTATGCAAGTTAGTTTGACTTGTTTTTTCTGAATGTGTTGTCAAATCGGAAACATAAATTTGAATAATTTTCTGTTGTATATTGGTGTATTGTCGTTAATGTCCCTCTTTAATGTATTTCTTAATTTTTAAAGCTATATATAGCTTTTATATCATTACGATTACTTTTCCTTTATCAAACCGTTTTGTTTCCTGGGTGTCCAAATCAGAAATCTGACTCCGGTGAAAATTACTTTTGGTTGCTGCAAAATATAATATTTCTAAAACGTTTTTTTGCTTTGCTTTCAGTTGTGAAAAAGGATTACAGGGGAAGTAAATAGAGGGGAAGCACTTTGGAGAAATACAATTATCTTTCCTTATTGAGCGTGATATTGCAATAATAGCGAATGCCAGTAGAAGGGGCGAGATTCTCGAAAAGTGCTACATTGGCAACAAATATTTTTGGAGAGTTTAAGTGCCACGTCCTTAGGAGGGCGAAGATGGTTCCGTCTATGTTCCTTAGGAGGGGCCTCTGAGGCTCAAGTGCTCATTGCTTTTCGAGGGGTCGTGTTATTGATTGACGAAACCGAATCACATACTTGAGGTTCCGTGGAAAAAGGGCAAGGCAGCAGGTCCGGGGTCGGACCCTTCTCGGACAATTATGCGGCCATGACCTCTAAATCAATGGGTACTACTGCAGCCATAAGGAATTAAATCGTCTTGAGAAATGTGTCGAGGGCGAACGAAGATATATTGTCCCATTCGGTTATTTCACAAGCTACTCAAACATGAGGCGTCATTTTGATAGAACCTGAAATTTCATCTTTACCTATCCTGTTGGTGTGCTTTTGCCGTTTTAGAATATCGCCAACTTCTGTGTTCAGTTCTCTATTCGGGGATACGCACAGTAAAATTTCAGTAACGACACAATGATAGGTTCATTTCACGACAGACCCCTCAAAAAATATCATAATGCGATTTAAACTTAAAATTATGAAGCAAGAAAATAATTCTCTGTTTAATCAATTAACTGGTCTTTCATTAGTGTTCTCCCATGATCATGGAATTTACTTACCCTTCGTCACCAAGCCCAGTAACCAACATCGAGATAAAAGAAGGAAAGCATATGTTGAAAGAAGCAAAACCAATAATACAATTTTGTTCTCATCCCTTCTGTCTGTATGTCTATCTCTCTGTCTGTTTGACTCTCTCTCTCTCTCTCTCTCTCTCTCTCTCTCTCCACTCTCCTCTCTCTCTCGTACACTCACTCTTTTCACTTACTTTAGTTTTTTGTTTCTTAAACCTCTCAACAAACAGTTTCACGGAAATAGTTAAACTTGATAAAATTTCTATAAAAATATTCGGAGTTCTATCTAGATTTTTTATTAGATTTTTATGGGGATTTTCAATGTGTTTTATCAAGATCCTAGATTTAATTGTTTTAACTTGTAATAATATTTGGTAATTTCTTACGAAAGATATGCATTTTTAATTGTATTCTTTTGTGTTGTTCCCAGATCATAATAATAAACCATAAACAATATTTTTACGTCTCTCCATCTTGGCCTGGTTGTTACTCTCTGTCTTTCAATCTTTCTATCTGACCCTGTCTCTCTCTCTCTCTCACTCTCCCATTTCCTCTGTTTCTCTCTCTCTCTCTCTCTCTCTCTCTCTCTCTCTCTTTCCTCTCTCTTTAATAAAAAAATAATCTTTATTATGGAACTTTGTGATTTATCTTTAAATTACTTCTTATTTACAAACCATTCACACAAGTAGGATGATAGAGAACTTTCTAACACCCATTTTCACATATAAACAACTCCAAAATGGTATATTTTTTATACTTTTTTCGGGTAGGTTGTTATTTACTCCATCTAGGTGTGTTGAAACTAATCAGACAGTTTATTTTGATTACAATAGCTTCTAATTACCTGTAACTAATGTAAAAACATAATGCATTTAATTATGAAGTGGATAAATTGAGTGGTGCGTTAAATTTGTCCATCAGTGTATATATTAATACATAATTGTAGGTTAATGGTGTACTTGATATTTCACCATCGACGCTCATTACTTCACATTTACGCTTATAAATACAAACTCATAAAACAGTTAACACATAATAAATTAATAAGAAATTATTAATTTATACAACAATGGAAGTACGTACAAAAACAATCCCAGTTTCTTGAAAAACCGGAACATTGTGTCAGCAGATCGCTGCTGTTCTCGAGCACAATTCTCATATCAGTTGTCATTCCTACATGCTCTCTATACGCCAAGGAGCCAAGAAATGACGTCCTTCAATGATTTGGCTGCCTTTATCTGCATATATAATTCAAACTTAAATATGTATAGTCTAGTATATATTACAGGAATGTCTACTGCAGATTTTATGCAACCAAGTGTATAATATTGACTGATGTTCTTTA
The DNA here is from genome assembly GCF_000648675.2 of Cimex lectularius. Lineage (NCBI taxonomy): Eukaryota > Metazoa > Arthropoda > Insecta > Hemiptera > Cimicidae > Cimex > Cimex lectularius. The sequence continues at coordinate 82,053 of NW_019392757.1, read as the reverse complement.
ATTCTTTAAGATGTAATGATTTTTTAAATTCCTAACCTAGTTCAATAGTTTTTACGTAGCATAGCTTAGGTAGATTACCTTCTGTATGAAGCGATGGTTTTATAAGAATTTCTCAAAAGTTAATTTTGTTTTTAGATGAGTTTTTTATTTGTATAATCTTCTATATTTACTTTGCTTTTCTTATATATTTACTTTCGTTAATTAACTGTTTCACTATGATTTATCATGAAAAAGAAAGAAAATTTGCAAAAACTACTACATCATGAGTTGATTACATTAGCCGAAGGGTTTCGTTTTAACGGTATGCTAATAAAAAACGTTTTTTTTTCTGAAACAAAGAAGTTTCTACTTTTTTCGCTATATACCCTTGTCCCCCCGCCCCTGGACTTTTACGTAATGGATATTGGCAATTTGTCTGCAGAAAATTTATCCGTATCACTATTTACAGTGCCCTCTGTAATGTCCCTTTGCCACTTAGCAGAAGGTCTATTTTAATAGAAGAGCGGTTCCATCAGTTTTCCCGTTAATAGAATTACTTAGGTTGTCCTCGATTTAATTACTTTCAGTCTCTAAAGGGGGAAACATATTGGTTTCAAACTATGTTTCTATCCAATTATAAGCCAGAGCAGACGGGTAAATTTATATAGCAGAAATGGCATTTTCAATTGACGCGTATGTAACTAACGTATCTCGGACAATTGTGCACGATGAAATGTAATTGAGGGCACAATTGTTAACATCAAGTTTCTACTGTACTTTAATGCCAAGCAAATACAACAATACACGTATAAACCTTAAAAATACAATAATAATAATAATAAAGTTAATATAATTGTGCTGCAGAGTAGCAAGTGTTTATATTTAAAAAAATACCAATAGTCAGTTGTATTTTAATAGTGTTACTTCGAAAATTTTCAGAAATCAGAAAATATTTTGATTCAAACAATATACAAATTATGTGGTAATTTAACAGCTTTGTTAGTGTTGTTTTATTTTATTAGCTGTTTTAGGAATATCCTAATCCAACGACTATACGCCATAATGGTTTCTACATTTGCGGCTAAAAAAAATAAAAATTGATTTACAAAGTATGTACGTTAGGAGTTGGTCGAGACCTAGGACCCTACAGTCCCCGCTTTGATTTATACGGTCATTGCAGGAAATACGACCGGTTAGGTCGTGGGCTCATGTATTCGTAATGCAGCTTGTAAAATCTTCCTTTTTACGCTGTCATTCAAGATTTCCAAAAGACACGTGTACAGGGGACAACTTTTTGATTTTTTATTCCCTGAGTGTGAAATATTTTGTTCTTTTTTTTAAAACCGTAAATCGTAATTGTAGTATCAGTTTATCCATAAATACATTATTTTCCTTATGATAAGAATACAAATTTATTTGTTTGAAATACTTTCTCACGTTAATTCATTCTTAGCAATCACAAAGCAGAGCACATACTGCTAAGAACGTTCAACATATAAACGAACAATGTTGAATTCCGCTTTTTTACGTAATTTAACATATTTATTCAAATTACGTATGCTATGAATTGGCTTGCCAGCTTTTCTCGATCGTTTTTAATTACGTCTACTGATCTGAAAGTTGAATTGAGCTTTGAAATACACGGATTAAAAAAGAATACAATACATAGGGTTAAATGGACGTTTGCCGACAGCCGTACCTTCTTTGTACAAACTATATCCCATTCTCACGCTCTCTCTCTCTCTCTCTCTCTCTCTCTCTCTCTCTCTCCTCTCTCTCATTCTCTCCCTCTTTCTGCTCTCTTTCTCCCTTTCACTCTGTTTCTCTCTCTTACTCACTCTCTGTCAATCTCTTTCTTTTTTTTTGCTCATATTCTCATATTCTTTATTATTTACTCGTCTCTCCATTTCTATTTCCCTTATTTTTTTACTACTTGTACCATTCTCTCCCTCTCTCTTCTTACTTTTTCTTTCTCTCTCTCCCACTGTTTTTTTACCTCTCATACTCTCACTCTCCTCTCTCTCTCTCTCTCTCTCTATCTATCTATCTATCTATCTATCTATCTATCTATCTCAATCACTCTCAATGACTCATTCTAACGCACCATCATTCCTTCACTCACAACGAGAAGCTAGGCGTTGGATTACCAATTTTAATGAAACCTTTTGTGATATTATGTGTCATTATATCAAAATATAAGGCACATGTCCAATCGTTCTAGAGAAAAGAAACATTTTTTAACATGTGTTTCTGTCTTCTTTGTGCATGTATGTCAAGCAGTCTATTTATTTCGATAATTTGAATCATTTTCAGTGTGAACTTGGTTTCACAATACCGATCACACTTCTCATCAATAATTCCTTCAAATTTATCGATTTCCTTTATTAAATTTATTTGAATAAAACGAGTAGCTTAGATGGAGCACACGAATCCTCTTTCTGATTACTTATTTCATCCCCAGTAACTGTCCCCCTATAATATAACAGCTTACAACATTTTCGTGTGTGATTCCCGTAGAGCTTATTGTCATAGCACAGGTTTTTTTTTTAGTTTTAAACCCCAAAATGTTATACATTCGAAATACAAATGCATCATTTGCACTTTGTTACTTTTAAATGTTAAATACGCTTTTTGACAGAAAATTTACAAATTAAAATTCTCTCTTTCGATTATACTAGCGATTTTAATATTACTTTTACATTTCTATTTTTATAACTATCACTGTTGTGTACGTTGCCGTACTATATTTTAACTTTATATTTTCAGGTATGTTCCTTAAACGCCTTGTTTCTTCTACACATCTCAATCACTTCAAATAGGTAAATATAAATTGTTTCACTCTACTATTTTTAAATTTAATGGACAGCAAGATTTGACTAACAAAGATAGCATTAGGTTGAAGCACTATGGACATAATCCTTTAATAGAGCTACATTGCTTTTAAATTGCTTTTGTTACTATTTTAAATGAGACAATGAAGAATCAATAAATACTATGTTTCTCACGGTTTTCTACCGAAGGGTGCACCGGGCGAAGTGTGACTCTATGGAACATCAATACCGATCTGACAGCCAAAAACTTCATGACCTATTCTATGTTCCGGTATATGGAATAACGATTACAAAGTTTATAGGGTTAGATGTTTAATCGCATGTGTTTCCTGAGTGGGAAACCACACAACGTGGGCCGTCTGACCTAGAACAAACATGGAAAATTGGTTGAGCAGGCATTATAAGTATTGATCAGTTTGTTGACGACATTCAGAAAGTTTGGACCTGCTTGTGCCAACATGGTTTAATTGCTGTGAATTATACCGTATCGGCAGTGCCAACTTAAATTTGATTTTCCTACATAGGAGAAAACCCCAATCGTTGTTTCTATAGATTTTGCTTAACTTTAAGACACATGATTGAAAGTTTCTAAGGCATATTCTTCATTGTTGTAATGTGAAAGGTACTTTAAAAGTATAAATGCAATTTAGTTAAATATGCTTTGCAATGCTATGTAAAAGGATGCTTCTTTGCGTGTGCAATCAAGTTAAACTCTAGGACTGTGTAAATAATTGTAAATAAAATTACACACGTACTCTGTTGTACATAGAGGTAAAACAGATAACTCACCACTTTTTGGTCTACTTTTTTGTTACTGTTTCTATGGTTCACATCTTTTCTTAATCAAAACGACGAAAATCTTTGTGCAGACTGTTAAGAAAAAGTTTAAAGAAAAATGATATCATATAGCCGTGAAAGGAAATTTGGTAAGTTTGGTCATTTCATATCAGCCTGTTTTTCTTTCATAACAATTTTGAGCGATAAGTTCATTAATGTACATTTTGGTTACGATATTAGATTTCTGGAAGACTTTTAATATGTTTTTTTTTGCCTTACTATTTCAGTATTGGCCTTTTAATATGTTATCTATGTTATTAGTATTACCTACTATATCTACTTTGTGTATGTTTAGTAAAAAGCGATGACACTAAAGAATCTCTCCAGAGTTCAAATGTGCATTAAACATTGGTGTGACTATATTTGAAAGTGAATTGTACCAAAACAGCTGTAATTGATAGACCATGATGATCGTGAGCCAAACTGCAGGTTCATCACCTCGCCGACCCAAGAGAGAATCTGATAAATCCAGAAATCTTTGTTTTTATCTTCCACACTCTTTTAAGAGAAGGGGGCACGAACGAAAATCGTTATCTACGATCATTAATGCTAATAGGTTCCCTTTGAGTCGTTGGTTTGAATCAAAATGTAGTTTAGGGACACATCGTGTTGACAATGTTATCAGAAAAGATGGGACGAGAGATTACCCGTCCACCTGTTTTAGAATGTTGAAAGCCATTTTCAACGCGCTCCTTTCATATGCGGTCACCGCTTCAGTCCTTCGGACTCCCATGTCTTTATTCACTGGCTTTATCAATTGCAGACCCTTTGTAACATCAAAAGACAAAATCCGACAGAGATTGCAAAATCGAAGAGGATCGTTTTCAGTCTGTCTTTCGATGCAGTTAGATTCGAATAGAAAATAAATTAAAACGAAAAGAATATGCTTCAAAGTTGTACGGCTTAACAATGTTAATTTACATTAATTGTTCCTTGTTTAAGAAAGATCAGCTTTGCCAACTAATAATTGGTTAAAATGCAAGATTTTGTACCTAGAAAAAGTATTTATGCTAAACATGTAGCAATGATTTTCAGTTAAATATGTAGCTTATAAAGTCGAATATGAAAAATAAGAAATAGAGCTCTCTGTAAGTTTAGATAATTATCATTAGTTTTTAACTGATTATTTTTAGATCGATTATTTAATAATTAAGTTGAAGAAGATCGAAAGGAGGTCTTAATTAAAATAATTAATTGTTAAGCCAATTCAATAGACAAATCTGCATCTTCGGGTCAAAACTGGATAAGTCAAATTTTGGTAAAACAAAGTAATTGTATATTGTAGTAAGTTTTAGACCTGACAGGCTGTGTTATATCTGATAAAGTAGAGAAGGACACCATTTCTTTTAACGCAATGTGCTATTGTAGATATCTCTAGAAGTTACGTTAACATTTCGATAATTGTACGTTTCCATTTGGAAACTCGAATAATTCATAATGATATTTATTAGGATGACAGCAATAAATTTTACTTTTTTATTTTTTCATAAAGAAAGAAATAAGTTCAAAAATATAGAATATATGCAGTTTAAACTCTAGACGAACATGGTGGCGTATTGTTTGAGGCATACGACTCTTATTCGACACTCTAGCGGTTCTAAGTTCCAATCCTAGTATGGCACATGGCTCTTTAATATAGAATAATATTTTAAAGTGATTTGACTTGTCATCCGCGACATCCAATGAGTTGACCAAAATTTTTGTGCCAACTTTTTGTCGAAAATTGTATGCAACATAAAATTTAAACTCTGAACTCAAGAAAGATTACAAAGTATGATAAAGATAAAGAGTAAGACAACTAAGATAATGAGTAAACCAAACCCATTTGTTCGTACTCTAGGACTTAACGTTGCAATTAATAAAAATAAGCGGGGCGTCGGTGGCCACAACGGTTTAGCGTCGACACGGCGCTCATCACTGTAAGGTAAAGGTTAACACGGCCCTGCGTTCGAACCCGACATACTTACAAATGGGCTTTTTTCAAAAACGCCGGCACCCCGAGAGTTTATACGACTTATGATGTTGCGAAAAAAAAAAAAAAAGGCCGCTAAGATTCGAACCCGGGAATGTTAATGTGATGAGTCGCACTGTACACGCTCAATTCGCTATGCCCCCGTTATTATGTATATACAAAAAATTAAGAGGGAAAATTTATATATCTAAATTCTAACCTTATCATATCTAATAAATTTTTGTTATGCACTGTCTATTTGTTACTCAAATAATTGTATACCATATATAATTAAAATTCTAAACTCTGAGCGGAATAAAAAAAAGACATTTTTGAAATAATTTATGGAAGTTTGCTAAAATAAAAATCTTTTAAGAGTAGATTTTGTTGTAACTAACTAACTAAATATATAAAATTAATATTTCTTCCACCGATCGTTAGAATATATTCAATTTCCCTACTTTTTTGTGGGAGTTATTATTATTATTTGTCCGGAAATCTACTTACAACTTAACTTTGTTTGTAGTTCCTATCATTGAATTTGAAAACTTGTTTGCAACTTCATTAAAAAGTGAAGGAGTTAAAATTCAATAATTGAACCCAGCGTTTTATTATCGTTAAACGGAGGCGGATTCATTATTTTCCATTCAGCTCTGTTAATTGCAAACTTATAGGGCAGCGACGTCTCATTTAATTGTGGTAAAAAAGTTTCTACCGGCAAGTTTAAAAGTGTGAAGCCGGATAAAACTTTTCAATGATGACGAAGTTCCTCGAGGATTTTATCGGCCGAACTTAACAACTTTTCGAACATAATTTTTATAAACCTTGCAATTAAGAGTGAGTATAATAAATCGCAAAGGCCGGAGGTTTTGAAAGCTCATAAATAAGAAGGTGGCAATAAAGACAATGGGGGAAATTTTGATTCCTCAGTCGTACAGAAAGACTTATACAAGAGGGGGAGTATTATGAGAAACGCTTTTTTAATTCTCCTCAATATGATGACGCTTCGGCCATATTAATTTTTCAAGCAAAAGCCCCTTATCTTCCAGTGACTGGAAAAGGAGCTGAGGAATTCACATCCGGCCGTGAGGAGAATCCCTCGGGTGTCCTTCCGCTCGGATTCACCTCCCTGGCCTCCCGATCCGATGTATACCACGGCTCAAATGACTAATTGCGTAATTGAGTCCTCTCCCTGTAATCCTTGGGCAAACAACTTCGTTAGGAAACAGTTTACTCGGGAGATTAGAGATGCCTCTATCTGAGGATTTGCGACGGGTGCCGGGGATTATCTTATGTGAATCGTCCGGTGATTGCTCGCAGTCCCTCTCATCAACCTCGGACCCTTCTTTGCATACCGATGCGAATGAAAATATTACAAAGGGATTTTCATCAGAACCGGATGTTGTCTCAGCTTCCTTTGTGCAAATTGGACCCTTTCATGAAAAAGGGCGGGATGGAACTTCAGTCATTGATTTCAAATATCTGGGGGTGTGTTGTTTTTCATCCCCTTCCCTGAAGTACCTGAGAGGGATCACATTCTGGACCGGACCACCACCACTCAACTAATTCAACTAATGATAAGCAGTTAGGAAGATCTTCTTGTTTTTAACACCTTATTTAGATAATTTGCTGAAAGGCTTTTCAATTTCTTTACCCCCTAAAAGTGGAGAATATTTTTTCTCGTAAATAATTCAACTAATTAAATAGACCTCCCTCTTCTTGTTAACTCCATTTCAATACATTTTTCTAATAGTAATGTTACGTACATAATATTTAGTAGCATAATTGATCTATTCAGATTGAAGTGCAGAAGGCCTTGTGGCCGCCTCTTTTATCCCTATCCCCTACTAGGTTGGTCCATTGTTTCTGCAATTACCAAGAGTATAAATATTCACATTGAAAATTTAGAAAACCAAAATAGAACCACAAAATAAGTGTTAGTTTGTTCCATCATGGATTCCAGATACCCATGAAAATATAGTGCACGTTCGATCTGGGTCTGAGAGAACCGGTTACTGTATACAAAATAGGTATATATCTGATACAGATGATACCTGGTGTTCTCAAACTCCGGCTATGGAAGCTCAACTAACTATTCTCTATTTACATGGGCGCCACATCCGGCTAACCCAATTAAAATGTATAAACTAGTCAGATGCTGCAGAAATGACAGCTTGGCAAATTGCATTGAGGACAAAAGTGATATTTTCCACGGTTATCTCGTTTAAGCTCTGTTGCCAGATGTAGCAGAAGAACGGCTTTAAAGGTTCCTTTCGCCTTTTCAAAGATAGGAGAATTTACTAGTTTTTAATAGACACGGTCTCAATTTCGCACTCGGGTCACAGGGGACTATTGGCTATTAGGAAGCAGTGAAAGTATATATGTATTCAAAAAAATTTCGAATCCTAGATTTATTTACGTGATCCAGAAATCTTGTAGAGACCACGATGCTCTAGCTTGATCCCCGGTACTGGGTAGAAACTGATGGTTAGACTTCCTTTTTTTATTCTGATACATCGATTTTTTCCATTTTTTCGACCAAATTTGAAAGGATGTCTTATATCTGGTATCTAGGCGCGTTTTGAAGTCAATCCATATTAGTCGCATGCAAGATGATCAATGTTAGCTACTTTCCACCTGAACTAACAAGGAGTTCGTGGACGTAAATTTTGACTGTGCTTTAGGATTATAATCCGTTTTCAAAATTTCCACCAAGCTTTTCCTCCGTACGTGGCAATGGTCCAAGTCTACACAACTATTTGTTAAGGGTTAATATAAAATTTGGAGTAGCCAGAGAATTTTCTGTTATTGATAATAACAATATTATTATTATGATCTTTTATAAGTAATCTTGCTGAGAATTTCAACCTAAAAATTATTACAATCCAGAATCATGTCCCTAGCACATAAGAACTGGCGGTGAAAGAAAAATTATTCAATTGCCATGCTAATTTTAACTTCCCACTTAAGGTTAAAGGAAAACTGGCGCCACTCGGTGAGACGGGTATTGATATTTATTTTTTATATTATTATTGTTTTTGTTTTTTACTCGTGAGTTGTCAGAAGCCCAGAAATAGTAATTATTCGTTATATAATAGTATATTTGGCATATTTGTTTATCAATAAATGGCTCTAAGACCGAAAAGAACGTTCAAGGGCAATATTATAAGTGGCCTTCCTAAAACAGTGAAAATACAAACCAAAAGCATGTTTCGTTCCGGCACTGAATTATTTTTTATGTGTATCTGTTAATTAGAGAAACTGAAGTTCGTACATGTTCGGTACTCCAGTATAAAATATTTAAAACTAAAGGTGAACAATAAGTAGCTGAGAAAAATCGCATGACATAAATAAAACATTCACTATTCATAAATTTTCGGTACTACAAACAAAAGTACTAAGGACATCCTGGTAGAAAGCAACTTCAAAAGGTGGTCGAAAATCACTTCTTATAAATAATAATTACGCACTACGTAATAACGAACATAAACTGGTCCCACAGTATAATAATTAAGAGAACAGTTTTTCTTCCTTTTGTTTATTCCTAAGTGGGTCGAAATTGAGCGAAAGGACGAAGCGCTAATGATGTTATTATTTTCAGTCCCACAAAATAGTTCAGCTGTTAAAAGCCCATCGTCCTTTTCAAGTGGTGGGATAAATCCTTCTACATCAATTAACAATCGTTGTTCTAATTAAAATGATGTTCGTTGTTGAAGTGTAAATAATGAATGGGCTGAAATGAAACGGTGGACAGGAAGGAACGCTACACAAAAATTAAATTATTACTCTGATCGTTCAATTTTATATCAATGATTATGAAATAAAAACTTTAAAAAGGAAAATTAAGAAAGTACTAGTATACAAAACGTATGGTGATTAGTGACCGTTAATTTTAGTTAGAAATCGTGAGTTGCGGTCTGGTGTGATGTAGGTTTCAGAAAAACATTTTCTTTATCGTGCCAACGTTTCGATCTTTATTGAGATCATCTTCAGGGCCTGGGATTTACAAACATTGTTTAAATATTACAATAACATTTTGGATGTGGAAAAGTGAATTTATACAATGCAAAGTATATTTTATATATTCAATCAGAAATACTTTGATTGAATATATAAAATATATTTTGCATTGTATAAACTCACTTTTCCACATCCAAAATGTTATTGTAATATTTAAACAATGTTTGTAAATCCCAGGCCCTGAAGATGATCTCAATAAAGATCGAAACGTTGGCACGATAAAGAAAATGTTTTTCTGAAACCTACATCACACCAGGCCGCATCTCACGATTTCTAAATAAGTATACAAAACCTTTGATAAATAATTCAACAGTGGTACAACAAAGTGGTATTATACATTAATTCTACAATACCTAATATTTTACGTAATAATAGTGGGAGATATAATGAACTCTAACGTTGGGTATATTACGCAAGGCCCGTTATTTATTATCAAAAATTTTTAAATTGTAAGTAGCCCTTTCACAAATAATAGCTTAAATGTCTATTGTAGTAAAGAGTTTTTTATTCGCCATCAACAAAAGACTAATGGTTAAATTGTTGTTAATCCGAGTATTTATTCCCTTTCTCTTCTTTGAAAATGTGCTTTTAAACGTTCCTTCTGTTGTAGAGGGTTGGATCCAATAAATTCATAAATTCATTAGCAAAGCGTCTTTCCTTGTTCTAATTTTAAAAACAATGAGGGCTTTTTTCACCAAATGGCTTTATGCGTAAAGCACAAGTCTCTGTATTAAAAAAAGGGAAAAGCGGATAAAATACATCACGACAGTAAACGGCGGACAGTTTTAATATACATCTTCTTTCCTTTGTAGGGTTCTTACGAAATGAACATATAAAGGGGGTATCATTTTATTTTATGAGTTTGGGGTTTGGAAATATACGCTGCATGATAATTTGTACAGTCGAAACCCTGAACATTTAGAGCCTCATAACTCAGAAGCATTATTCAATATTGTAATTGGTGTATATATTTCATTGTAAAATAAAAATACTAGGGGTGGTTTTATGAGAGATTAATGCAATTATTTTGTTTCGCCGGCTTTACTCTTAGGAAGTATTATATAGGATATGTTATTGCCAAAGGGTCTGAATGTGACAAACGTCGGCTGCTAGTTTATGAAGAGGGTCTCGTCGGGGCTTTCAGCGCGGAAGTGTGGGGGTCTGGAAGAAATTTGACCGTTTCTCGGCCGTCAATATAAGGGAGGTTTGACAATTTCATTTTATTTCATTCCTGTTCCCCCTTTTGTGTTTACTTGCACATTGCAGGCCGACACGTGTAGCCCTGGAGTCAATGCGGTACAATCGAGGCCCTAATATACGAAAGGGGCCTTTACTACAGGTATTAACCTTCGGAAGAGGGGTTTGAAAACAGGAAAACATTTGAATTTCCAGCTATCCAAAGCTTTATTTTTATTAGGAACGTCTCCCGCCTGCGGCTAAGTATTTTTTCCTTCTGGATCTACCATTACTAAGGTCTGACTTACTTCACACATATTACCCTCCTTCGGCTCACTGCCTGAAGAGGCTTTCAAACGGAATTTTCTCGGTTTTCTCGCATCATGGCTAGTCATAAAAACAATATCTCTCCTTTTCAACCCTCCTCATGATATTGATGACAAACTCATCTTTCTTTGAAGCTCTCGGACGATATTAAAATACTATCAAACAACGTTATTAATCCTTCTTAAAGCCCGAATCTTGTCTATTCCATTTTACATTAAATCTATTATTGCCACTTTGTATTTTTTTAGATAAAGGCTAAAGCAAGTAACACTTTAAGAAAGTACTATCCACGGAAGAAATGAATAATTATTTATCTTCTTTTTTGTTAAGTAATGTCAGTTTTGATCTTTTGTCAAGTAGTCTTCAGCATTTTATATCTAAAGTTACAGTCAATTCCACGAAAGTCTTTTGTTCAAGTAAAATCCATGATATCGTATACCATCCACTGGAAGAATTGGGTTTATGTATTAAAAAACAAGCATTACTTACAAAAATGTTTCATAAACCGCCAGAATCGCCCCAATTTGGACCAACAGGCTTGAACTGTATGGGACAGCCAAGCGTTCCAAACGGAGAATTCGGACAAAGGTTTTTTTAAAAATAAAATGGATCTTTCTACAACTAAAAATATTCTATACAATAAAAACGCATTAAAAAAATTTACAAATGAAATTGTTTAATGAAATTATAAATATTGAAAAAAGTTACTACATTATTCCTTCGGGGATTCCCATTATTTAGTTGAATGATATTCAATAAAAAAAGTTTTATGTGGTATATTTAATATAGACGGAGCAAAAAATTGTTAAATTCTATTTAGAAAAGAGGACCAGTCGATATCATTTTTAATAATTAATCCATATTTGCTTAGTGGGCATAACAGCCATGTTAATTATTCCAATTAATTATTATTTTTATCTAAGGTTTTTGGTGTAGATGAAAAATCTTATATAAAAACAATAACTAATTGGAATTTGTAATAATTTTGAATAAAACTAATAAGGTATGGTGATTCTTCATATTACGGTATGGACGTGAAATGAATGTCGTGAAATTCGTTATTAGGGCTCCCAACATTCCAATTTCGAGCATACAATTTAATATAAGTACTTAGGTAGGCCGGCGGAAACCAGATTTCGCCGATGATGGTCAGGAATCCGCTTTCATTAAAAAATAATAGACACAATGCGCTAATATATATCAGCAAAAACTCCGTTTCAAATTTCGATGTTTCCCATCTAAACTGTCGCAGTCCGAGATCGGAAAATCGTTCCATCATGGTTAAGAATCCGTGATCAGTTAACATTCGGGAATGCGCAGTCAAAAATCACGGATTAGTTCGCATCTGGTTTGTGGTTGTGTGATGAAACAAACCTTATAATATCAATTTTTCATACCAAATACGTTTTACAGGTGTACAATTTTCTGTGTTTTGTACAGAAGATTGCACATTTCTGTGGTTATTTACTATCGGTATGTATTTCATTTTGATTAATATTATTATTTTCGGTGGGCTTTTTATGTGAAGTTTGAAAGCATGCGGTTCAAGGAAAGCCGAAACTCGATTCCAACCCTTATAACCCAGGATCCACTAAGAAAAATGCATCCTTTAATCCTCTTAAGTGATTCGGTCTAGTTTATGACAAGGAAAATAAGGGCGGCGAGCCGTAAAATTATGCATATTAGGCAATACCGAACGTTTTAAGTCGAAGGGGATGAAGCCTGCCTACCAGACAAGCAATGCACATGGAACGTGAAAGAAATTTTACCAAGCCGACGTCGCACCGCTCATGCAATATGCATGCTACCATTGGTATTAACCGGCTGACAACTGGTCATCCTGCCGCAATGACACATCTGTCAATATAATCTAATTCATCGAGGGGGGTGAACCGTCAATCTTGCAGTTGTGATAAAAGCTCTAGAGATATACATCTTTCAATGCGACAGGAAGAACTGACGGAAATATTCGTCGGGAGGGAAAACATTATTGCCAGAGGGGAAGAGATGTCTAGAATAGACTCGGTAGATTAATTCTATCATGGTGATGGACCCGATAAAATTCTAATGATATAAAAGCTTATATTTTTGCGCTTTCAAAGCTTGTTCATAAATAATAACCACCCCAAATATTCTTGTTAGGAAAAAAGAACTACAAGTGGTGCCACAAATATAAAATTGACAAATTTTTACTGTTCACATTATGAATAAACTGCGTCTGTTGACAATCCATTTTACTCATTTAAACTGCGTACAAATTTGAATAATAAATAAATTAAGCTTACCATCTGTTATTACTAGTTATTGTCCCCTTGTCCTTCAAAAAATAAATGGTCAAATTCAGTAATTTGTGTAATAATATAAAATTGTTGTTTCATGCAGTGTTCTAATTTCTTGTTAAATTTCGTGTTTTTAAAATTAGCGGCCCTGAATTCGAACCCTGTGTAATTGTAAATGTTTTTTTTTTGAACACTGGAACCTTGGGTTTGATATTACCTCTGTTATTGCAAATAACTTATGCTGTATGCAAATCTCTTAACCTGCAACATTTCCAAAATCGAATTTGACGATATCTTTCGGATATGAAACGTCCTATCCATGCTGGTGTTCCTCAGGGTAGCCTTTTGGCCACCACACTTTATCAGGTGTACACAATAGATAGATCCTATCCTCAAACCACCAGCCAGACCTTTGCAAACGGTACAGCGATCCTATCAAGTAATTCTGGCCCTTTTATTTCTACTCGCAACCTTTAACAATTCATACTGATGTGGTCTTGAAAAGAATACAATAAAATTTAATACAGAAAAATTGACCCGAATAATCTTCACTCTCCGGAAAAAGATCTCTTCTTCAGTTTCCACATCAACAAAAAATTGTGGTGGTAAACTAAAAACATTTTTAACGGAATATTTAGTTAAATAAAAGCATTAATTTCATTTACTTTACAATAACTGAAAGAGATAGTAAACCGTTTGAGATAAAGTCAGATTTTATCTAGGTGTTATATATAAACACCAGCATTTCATCTATAAAGTTAAAAATATATAGTTTGCTCATGCCATTTCCTTCTCTCTTTGCGTATTACAAGATAAAGCTGATAAATTATTGACGTCACTGATCTAATCTTACACTGATGCAAGTTACACATCTTAACAGAAGTTATATCAACGGAAAGAAAAAGTGACAGTTTCTTGGCTATGAATGGAGCGAAAACAAACGGAACCAGAAATCCTGAACTGACAATTTTCAGTTGATAATTTATTATCTCGGGTATTTCACAATTTCAATTTTTTATGACGCCTTTACGAATAATTTTCGTAATTAGTTTTTTTTTTATTTGAGAGTCTTATAAACGCATTAATTCTAATAAAACCAGACTAAGCACTGAAAGGCCATTTTTGTTTAGTTTTAATTAGTATCGATTACAGGCCTGTTAATCTGAATGATTAAACACTTGGCGTTTTAATTAACCTAATTGTCTATACGTTGGAACTATTGTTTAATGCTATACAAAATCAATTAAAATACTTAATTAGCTTGTATCTAATTAGAGAGCCGAAGTGTAAATAAATTGGGAACTGTTGTATTTTCGGCCGAAAGGAAAATTCTCGCTTTACATGTACTGCAGATGGATGCAATCAAGTTTCGTATTACTTCACAAAGGTTGCTTTATAACCTATTCTCATAGAACTATTTTAATTAAAGCTAGCGAACAATTTTTGTTTCAATGCATTAGTATCAACCGTTTCATGTCAAATATGAAGAAAAAGGTATCATTTCTTCTGAAAGCTCTTTCATCAACGATTATAATCATTGAAAAAAAGACATGCAATTTATTGGCATAAGATTTACAATTGTTTAGCGATCTATTTATTTTGAATAATTGTATTTGGCTGGAGATTTTAATAAAGATTTATTTGTACTTCCAATACGATGTGTTTTGATGTATGGGGAGGGTTAGTTTTTTAAAACTAAATATTTCTTCTAAAAAGGACTTAAATAGTATCAAAAACTAATTACAGTTAAATATTGATGTAGAAATTTATTTGAAGTATTCATTTTCAATAAGACATAATAGAATTTAGTTGATTTATACTTCATCATTTCATAAATATTGTTTGGTGCCTAATCGCACGACAGCATCAAAAGCTCACTTATACAATTAATTAAACAAGAGAGTCCGTTCGGCTTTTTTTTTTATAATTGTGTTCGGAAGGGTTAGGGAACATTTAGCCCCCCCCCCAACCAATTTAGTTCAAAATGCGGCTTCAATTGACAAGACAAATCCATTTAGCCATTTGTTCGGAATTCAGTTGATTAAGCTAATGGTTTTTATCGGGAGATGCGCTGAATGTTTTTTGTGCTTTGTTTTCCTTTGCCACTTGCAAACTTAGTGTTTACAATTGACAATTGATGTCACGCCTGTTAAAGTAAAATTTGTCGCAATTTCGAATTATTGGAGGTTATTCACGGATACTTTAAAATGTAAGCTCCGCGAAATAATGTAATATTATAATATCTCTCTCTCTCTCTCTCTCTCTCTCTCTCTCTCTCTATCTATCTATCTATCTATCTATCTATCTATCTATCTCTCACACACACACACACACACACACACACACACACACAATCTAACTATCTATCTACCTAGCTATATATCATCTACCCAAGCTTCTGGTTATCTAACTACCAACTTACCTACCTTCCTACCTACCAACTATATCTATCTACCTAATTACTTACCTGCCTACCTTTCTGACTAACTACTTACCACCTTATCTACCTATCTTCCTAAATACCTACCTTCTCATCTATATCTGTATATCCGTCCATCTCGGCATATGTCTATCGATATATCTATTATATTATATTTATCCACCTATCTTTCACACTTAAGTGGTTGACCCTAAAAAGTAATTGTTGCAATACTCCTTTGGGATGGTTGTTTTATGAAGACTGGTTTTTAATCCGGCCGCGTTAGCTAAATGTCAGCAGGAGGACGGCAGTTGCTTGATCAGTTGCACAGATGGGTTAGGGTACCAGATCCTGTCTATAAAGACGGGGGAGGGTGCATGCATAACCAACTAACTGAACTGCGCAAAGTTCTAGTCAGTAAGCACGGTAGCTTGGCGCTACTTGGGATTGGACTCGCAATTGTTTAGAGGCGAGAATCCTGGTCTGTACTTAAAGTTGAGCCTGTTATTCGGTGGTGCCGTTATAGGCTTCCTTTACCAAAGGGAGTGTTCCTGTAGGGGGTGGTTAAAAATTCCACTTTTAACAAACCCGCTGCCGGAACGGATCAGGTAGTTTCGACGCTCGTGGGGGCGGAAGCCTTAGCATTTCAGTACCTGGTAACTGGTTGTCCACTTCTACGCGGCACACGGTCGGGTTCACGATGCCGACCCACCCCTCGGAATGGGCGGATACTTTAAAATGTCTAATCCTCGGTCCTTAGATAGCGGGGTGGCTTCTACACCAAACCTTACGAGAGAACACAGTCCACCCGTGAGTGGAGGTGTATCGCTCCTATCGGGAGAAACATGGGACCATGTGCCAAGTGCGCACATCAAAGAATCTTATTGTCTTTCTGATGAAGATGTGACCCCCAAAGGGAACCAAAATACTCCTAAATGTTATTTTATGGATGATGTTTAATCCATCAACAGATCCAGGAACCGACGAACGGGCACACCTAGCCCGCTTATAAATATATTTTTTCGCACGTATTGCCCCACTGGAGGACTTGGATAAAACGATAAACAAGGAGGTTCTTAATGGAAAAGACCACGTCGTGGGGCGCCAGGGGCAAACACGCCCTGCATCTCTTCTGTCCCCAGAACATTGCACTACAAAGGCTCCCACCACCGCACTCCCTACATTTTTGTTGTGAACACATCTCATTTTCTCATAAATAATGTTTTTTTTTATTTTATATTAAAAAAATATTTTTTGGAATTTCTAAAGCTTCAATGTCCTGAAATATATTCCATATATTTATGTATTATTATATATTATAAGAGACCTGGTTGTTTTTGGTCCAAGTTTTCAACAAACCGTAATAAAACTATTATAATTTGCCTATTTGTAAAGAGTTACTAGTGGATATCACTCTACGTAACTAACTAACTCACGTTTGCTTATTTAATTTGTCGAAACATTATTTGTTACTCCATACGGGCTAGTTCAAAGAAATCTAACAAGATTAAGCTCGTTTTACCTTGTTTATAAATAGTTACCCAGTGAAATATTTAAATGACTTGGTTTTTAGTAGGGCAAATATATTGCTACAAATTAATTTTTCGACTCAGTCGAATATTTAATTACTACTAATCTTATTAAATAATTTTAGCAACATCACATTTTAATGACAATGAAACTTGTGTTGTAAAGCCGATGAACCGTTGATCGTTACAAGATAATGGGCAGTTAAATTGCTTTTAGCTTTAAGTGTCATAGTTATTCTTTCTTGTTGGTTTTTATGACACATATCTCGCAAGGTTCATTTTTGGGCGTTTTATTTGATTCCGATAAAGTGCTACCAGAACTAAATAATTGGGAATTTATTAAGCTTTTCATAATCAGCTGGTCTTAAACAGCTTTTACCCCTATAACAATTACACGAATTTACGACATAGTCAAACACAAGGGCTTCTTTTAATACGTCGCGGATAAAACGGGTCGTCATATTTCGCCGGGGAAGCTCGTAAAAATTAGTACTGTTGTAAAAAGGGTAATTAAATTAAGGGAGGATGGCGGGCGCCCGTATTTCTGCTACAAGTGAGGCAAACGGCAGCCCGCGGGCCATTTCATTCAATGAGTAGGAGCAATAAACTGCGTGAAGGCGTCGTCAAGTTCCCCTAAACATTTTTCGTAAATTAAAGTACGTTAAGCCCGCTAACGACGGGCGACGTGCGGTTTTGGCCAGCCTACTCCTCCCAGAATCGTATCAATTTCGAAAGGAATTTCATGTAGGCTCAACGACGAACGTTGAATTTATGTGGCCAGTTTTCTGATTTAAGACCCGCGAACTTGAACATTTACGAAATTTTCCCGATAATTAAGTTTACGCCGAAGAGAGGGCTTTCCGTAAAGCAACGAGAAACTTAATCGACTTAATTCCGGCGGCTTCTTAAAGGCATGAAATATTTGAGAATGATTTCATTCACGACATTTTCTATTCTATTTACTCTTACTTGCTGTTCGAAATAATCAAATTTTTTCTTCGTCGAAATATAATTTTTCTAATTATATTTTAATTATTTTTTATATAATTTTTAATATGAAGACCGTTCGTAATCATTTAATTTTTAATTGTTTACCATAGACGATAAAGCACACAAGTACTCAACCATTACGGATTTTTAACTCAAATTTGTGAGTATCTTTGTCAAAAAAATTAAAAAACTCATCAGATAAATTCTGTATTGGCCACCAAAGAGTTTTTTCTTTTCAATATTCACTAACGAGATTTTTTAAAACCCGGTCAGAGTTAATCTTCCCAGTCTTTTCGCAAGTAAAATAAAAATAATGCATTACATGTTCATAATTCACGCTCACTCTATCTATCTATCTCTCACTCCTTCTTTCACTCTCTCCCCCACTCTCTCATTTTCTTTCTCTGTCACTCACACTCATGCTCTATCTACAATATATCATCTCTCTCACGCTCTCACTCTCTCTCTCTCTCTCTCTCTCTCTCTCTCTCTTTCTCCCTCTCTCTATTTCTCCCTCTCTCCCTTTCTTACTCCCTCCACGCTCTCATATTTACTCTCTCTTCCTCTCTCTCCCTTTCTTACTCCCTCCAAGCTCTATTATTTACTCTCTCTTCCTCTCCCTCTCTGTTCCTCTCTCTCTCTATCTATCTATGTGTTTGTGTCTCTCTCTCTATCTCTGTCTCTATCTATCTATCTATCTCTCTCTCTCTCTCTCTCTATATATATATATATATATANATATATATATATGTCTGTGTCTATCTCTGAAGAATATATCTATTTTTCTAGCCATTCGTTTTAACGTATAAATCAAAGTTAATTTAAATTTTTTTCTCAATTCTATATTTGCATGTTCACTATTAACTAATAAATCAGTCTAGTTATGTATGTATTGCAAGCACATCTTTATGTCTTTCAATAGATCAGTATATGTTGCAGTTTATGAGGTTGACATATTTAATTTTAGTTGTTGTCTACTTTTTCTTATTTCCTTATTGTTAAGCAACTTGACTCGATTTAGCATAAAAACGTTGAACTTATTAGCCGAGACGAGTTGGCCTTTTAAGCAACCAACTTAACAGCATTAACGAATCGTCTTGGATAATTAAGTTTGTGACGAAGACGGACTTCTCCCGTGAATTTATAGTGGCCTTTAATGGCAGGGAGAGGAAGAGAGCCCGATGAAACGGGTAATTCTGTGCCGGACAGGCTAATTGCGTCATAAATAAGAAGAGGGGAAAGTTCTTCAGTTTCAGCATTGGGGTGGCCACTTATTATAACACCCGGCACGACATAAATACTGATTAATTAGAGACTGGACGTTTGTCTTGATTAGTTTTCGGCTATTGACAGGAGTGAGTGTGGTAAACAGGCGCATTCGCCGATACCCATCTCGTCGGTTCCGACGCCCCGAGCCCCTACCGCAAACTACCAACAATTTACCCCGTCCGGAGTAAACATGTTTGTGCTGAAACTGCCCATCCACCAAAACTCCAATGGGTGAATAATTATTTATCGATCTCTGGCCAGGTTAGGGGACACTTTTGTTGATAAAAACCTAAGCTGGTTGTTAAAGCTGTCTTTTTTTGGGGTAAAACATGTTAAACACACCAGTTAAAATATAACATTGCAAATCTAATTGTACAAGCACCGAAAAATGAGAAATTCATAATAATTCCCAAGAGTCTAAGTACATGTCAAAACTACAAACCAGACATACTCCACATGATCGTATTATTTCTTAAATCATAACCAAAATTTCATTGCCTAAAGCAAAATAAGTTTTAAACCCAAAGTCGATTAAGTCGATTTAAAAAAAAATAAATAAATAACGAAAAACAAAAGCAAATCAACGGAAACAGTTCCTCCGATTAACTACATTGAATTCAAAAACCTGCAAACCAAATCAAAGAATAGGAAATAAGCTTATGTTAGCTTCAAACAAAAGATGTTTTTATTTAAGCCACCAACTGAAAATGGAACCCAAAGTGTATATATATATATATATATATATATATATATTTAAATTCAATTCGTTCTTACCTACCAATCTTTCTGAGCCCTGGCCTGAAGTTTTTTTTCAGGCCTACAACTTAATATTTTCCTTCTTAAAAATGATAAAGCATGTAATCTAAGTAATTCATGTAGAGGTGGGATAAAAAAAATTAATCATAAAGGCGGCGACCAAAATAAATTCTCAAATTAGAGATTTATATGTATTTTGATGTTTTAATACATACAGTGGTGAATATATATTTTCATTTTTAAAATACAAATACTATTTATTTTCTTGAAATATAGTATTTTAAAAACTAATTTCAAAAGAAAAGAGTCAAAAATTTTTGTAAAGCCTAAAATTTGAGATACATTTTGGTACCTTAGGTTTGTTCGCCTCTTTTCTGGTCTCTAAACACTTGCGAGTTTGGTCTGTGTGTTGTTCTCATTTTCTTCTAGTTCCTTTTATATATTTATGAAATGTCAAAGAGGTATGTTATCTTTCTTGCGCCTCTGTCTTTTATGGTTTTTCGTTGTTTCATCGCTTCGTTTTCTTTATATATTACGCTTTTTATAAAGTATGTGTTTGTAATGTAACTTTTCTTTCGTTGTTGTTCGTTACTTCGTCAATGTAGATTTGGTATTATTGAACTCATATGTCTTATTAGGTTATTATCTTTGGTGCGCTTTGAATGCTATGACCGGTTTCTTCTTCAGCACCGTGTGGGGGAACGTTTACAGGGTGTAAAAACTGAATAAGCTTGTCAGAATGGGGGTGCGTAAAATTCTTCAACAAAGCGATTGTCTAGATTACACAATTTGGTTTGTTATTGTTTTATACTGGCCATGTAGAATGATAACAAAAGGAAAGACTAAGGCAATTGAACGAAAAGGCCAACGTCCACTGACGCCACCTAAATCGTAAACCGTCGCCTATCCGGAGCCAATTTGATTAAAAATTTTCACCGATAACTCCCCGGAATTCTATTTGTCCTTGTCGGGAGCAGTTATTGTCTCAAATTGTTTGTGTATCCATCGGGGTTGGAAGGGAAAACGAGGGGTATCCAAGTATAGGCCATATTTCGGGCAAGGGGACGATCCAAGGCCTCGCGCTCCGATGGCACAAGGGCATTTATGGGTTTTCACGCTTGATAGGGCTCTTATAAATCGACGGGCTCCACCGCTCTATAGCAAAGCCCATATCCATATTTTTATTCCACAACGTTTATCTGGGATTTTCCATAGAACACAAAGAGTATTATGTTTGATAGAATTCGTCGAAGCCCTTTAAGTGAATCCAAAAGCCACTTCAAGTTTTCAAAAAAGTTTCCCTCTACTAACTCAAATCTGATGGTTGTTAATTTTTTGTTTCAGGTGTGCTGTTTTCTTGACAATCCACAATATTAAGTTAAATAGATTTTTAATAAAAATATTAAACATGCAATAAATGAAGTTTTGATTAAAGACATTAAAAAAAGCTTCCATATACGATAAATAAACAATTATTTCTTTTCAACCATAAATAAAGATTTCATATTAACAGACTTAGCCTATATATTTTAATATAAAATTATAATATTGAAGGCAGATCACTAAGATAAATGAATACTGCTGAATCTTAAAATACTCAATTTTTTAAAACAGCTTCCTAATCAAACACCAAGCCGAATATTTACCAAATAAAAAGTTCAATTTCTTTGTTCATATTAAATTTTTTAATTGGTGTTTCAATTTTTAATATTATATTTATGGTATAATTATTTAAATTTCTTTTAATGGTATTTTGTCATTGTATTCATACAGTAACTACCAGCTCTATGAAAATTGAAAATTTCAATTTACTTTCAGGGAATTTTACATACAACATTTATTGTTTTATTATTGACAATTTTTAAACATGTTCAACATATCTGGTTTTTATATAAGCTATAATATTCTAATGCATGTGATATTAAAAATGAAATGCTTCTACAAATACCGTTTGAACTCTTGTGAGCCAGAAAACTGCTTATCATGTATATCAGATATTAATTAAAACATTTCATCAGAACTAACGCCGGCAAATGCGGTCGGAAATAAAAATGTACAACAAAAAACCAAAATTTACTAAGTAGTTGAAAATTTTAACTTTCTGAAAACTTAAAACCACATTAAATTTTTTATATTTAAATTTCAACGATAACGTTTTAGCACACTGACCGTAATAGAAAAAATTCACATTTCACAAAATGTAATTTTGGACGAAAGAGTTTCCGTCATGTATAAAAGGTAATGGTCCAATTTTATTGAACGGTATCATTACTTGGCTCCTTACAGAGGTAGAGTACAAATGCCACCCGATATTTGAATAGTGCTTTGAATAGGCAGTGAATATATGTGCCCCTTTTCTGACTTTTGAAGGAAAAATTTCTGTTTTATTGTATAAAGTACTTGATAGATATCTCGTTTTGCGTTTCCTTTTGTGTATTTATAATGAATGTATTTATTATTAAAGTGAGGTGTATAGTGACCGTTAGTTAATGATTATTCAGAGATTGTGAGATGCGGTCTGGTGTGACGTAGGCTTTAGAAAAACATTTTCTTTATCGTTCCAACGTTTCGATTATTGAGATCATCTTCAGGGCTCAATAAACATCGAAAAGATAATGAAAATGTTTTCCTAAAACGTAAGTCACACCAGACCGCATCTCACGATCTCCAAATAAGTATTTATTAGAGTAAATGTGTTATGTGAGAAGGCCGATGGTGGGATGGTGAGACGGTACGTATATGTGCAAAAGTAAGCATTTATAAGTTACCTCAAACAATCGATATTTTGGAAAATTGGCATTGTTAGGATAAGTGTACAATACAAATATAAAAAATTGATAATTATATCACGAAGAATTATTGTTATATAAGTATAATATATAAGTCATATTACAGACATTTACATTAAAACTTTTTTTTAAATGGGAGAAAGAATTATTTTTGTTACCAAATCCAATAGGGCAATAAAGTATTCTCCCTATGATTTCTGGGAACATTTTTCGTGGAAATTAATAAATAGTTCGTAAATTAATTGTTAAATATTTGTGACCTGATTTCTTTCAATTGAAAACTTTATGTATAATACAATTTATAAATAAAATCTCATGTAAAATTTACGTTTTTAGCGTTTAAATTCTGAATATTTTAACAACAAATGGGACAACGTTTCACTAACTAAATGTGAATGTCAGTAAAGTTATTTTAACCGTGATTTTTTAATCCAACTTTTATCTAAAACGATACCAGGGTTTTTATTTAAGAAATATCGGTTTAGCATTTTTCTTTGAACTTTTCGAGATTAAAAAACTGATCTTATCACCCTACAGTAGAAGCACTGATGTTTCGACAGTTGGCCAGCTAAAATACGCTTCTATTGAAAAACCGACTCAAAGTTTGCCCAAAAATGACGACCTGCGATATTAGACGGTCCAGATATTGAACAAATATGTGTATTTGGATGAAAACATCTTTCAGCGAGCCGAAACCAATATATTCACATAAATATGCCTACTGTCAACATGACCCACACAAAAGTGCAGTGATATTGATAAAGCGTTAACTGAATGCTCCGCAGCTGGTACTATTCCGATAACGGGGGAAAGACTATCCTTTTACCATTATAAATATCACCACGCCCAACTATTTGTCTAGGAAGTCGTCTCGGTCAACCCCCTGCTTTTTAGAACACCCCGAACCCTTTGTGGTTCTTGACAAAAGGACGTTTTGCGTATTATTCTTCCATTAAGGGAGGTGCATCTGCCCGTCACAACAGACGACCCCTTAAATCATGTAAATGGCCGGCACATTTCACACTGCAATTACACGCCCTGTTCCCTAATCAAGCCCTTACAACCCTTCAGCTAAAGCGACACTTTTTTCCCTGAACCCGACACCCCGCATTTGTAGTCTATCGGTGGGGGGATGACAAATTGTTGATACCGCCGGCGATAAACGAGATGTATCACGTAGTTTTAGGGAATTTGTACTACTTCTCCATCGTTGGTATAGAGGATTTGGAGGATTTTGTAAGCATTCTTCCTCAAGATATACAGTTTCAAGAGATTTATTGAAGGTTCTTGGTTTCTCACGCTTGTATTGTGGTTTTTAGTAAAAGTTACATATAAAACATCACCTTAAAAAAAAATAAATGTTAAATTATACTTTACAATACTCATTCTTAAATTCATTTTTTCTTATTTACATACCAGTCACTCACATGGGGTGGTGCAGTTTTCGTTATTCCTCCAGCACCCTTTTCACCTATTATATAATTCACCTAATTGACATCAGCACTCTTAAGTTCCAGCCACCGTAGTTGGACTCCGGGTGCTGTTAACACCTAGGTTATTTCAGCCCTCCACGCTATCAGTTCTTAAATCCATTCACTCTCTCGCTCATCCTTCAATACATTATTATTTATTTACACATCATTTACTGAAGAGTGGAATAGGACTTGGTATTCTTCCATCACCCATAACACCTGCCGAATAATTCACCTGATTGAGAGTATATGGGGTATTCAATATTCCGACATTAACCCTTTCATACTACACATAGACGACAATAAATACATTTACTCTCAACACAGACTAGGTTCGCAAAACCATCATTACTATATACAATAAAAACAACCCTGTTTCCTTAAATAATCGGAACAGTGGATACTCGCTATCGGCTCAACCGAGAGTCTCTTATCGTATAACATTCCTACACGCACTGTATAAAGAGCCAAGTTGTTGCACCCTTCAACTAGGTGGGTCACAACGAGCAGCCTTTTTCTATCTAAATCACGTGGTCTATCGTGAATGACGCTTTCTACCAGCCTGATCCTCCGAGGAACACTTGTCCACAGTACTCTTAATACTTGAGAGTTTTCGCCCTATCCGGTTCACCGACACTGCCACCATGTTTTTATTGCATTTTTAGCGTCAGAGGGCAGGATCGCGGTGGTAAACTCCTGAGGTTTGATTGTTTTTTTGTTCCTCTCCTGTGCAGGTTCTCAGACAACAACCACCGTTTTGACGAAAAGTTCATTTGTTTATGGATTTCATTTCTGAAATTCATTCAATTAAATAGTGTTAAAGTAAAAAATACAGTTTTTATTTATTGTTTATTAATTATTGATAAATACTTAACATTTCCCATAAATATTTGTTTAGATACACGTCCTCTGAAACGGTAATAATCTGGAATTCAGAATTGTACGGTTGGACTTTTATATAATAATTATACACTTGTCAGTTAAAGAAAAATTTGTTTATGATTTATAATCATTTTGTATAATAACATTGTTGTTAATATTACTTTTTGTCATGAACGTCATTTTTCGACGACAGCAGTCATAATGACACCATTATGGTTACGCCTTGAATAAACACATTAGCCATTAATGTTTTCCCCTCTTCCCACGCACCCGTGCAAGTTTCTTAATAAAATAATGAATTTACAACAGAAAATTGTTCGAACTTGTTTAATAAGACAACTTTTTCCTTCAGCCGTTACGCCTTAATAATGAAAAATCGCCCAGAAGGTAGATTGCGCTCCAGAATTATACTAGGAGGAAGAAAGGAGGCCCCAAGTTGATCATTATTCGAGGGGAGAGAGCAGAATGGGGATCCTTCCCCTGGAAGAAGGGATCCGAACGGAGTAAATAGAAAGGACTTTTATACAAATTGAGCCCGTCTCTCTCGGTATACAGGTGTCTGTTTGATGTAAACAAGAAACAAACCCAAAAATTCCTCTCTCACCCGTCAACCAACTCAACTTTGCAATCTTTAAAGCTAATTTTTCAAATAGAATGACAGGATTACTAAAATCCCGTAGAATCTTGGCCGAAAATATCTAAAACATCATTACAATCTTTAATACAAAAATGAAACGGCGCAAAAGTATATTTTAGAACACTTTTATTCACGTATTTGCTGGTTCATCAAGATAATAATTCAATAAAATCTTTAATTTGATTTGTTTCGACAATAATATTTAAAAAGATAGTAAGTATGGTCTTTCGTCAATCAATGTTTTCGTATGATTGTGACAAACAATGAAAATACATTAAATTAATATCAAATAATTTTCTTTTTTTCTTTAACGGATTGCAAAAATCTATAGATAACGTCTTGCTATAACGCTAAATTATTCATTAAAAATTTGTTAAATTCTTAAAGACAGTTCCCAAAATGTGCAATGTACATTAACGATATGCTGAAGCAAGATATTTTTTCAATAATGCAATTTTTGTTAGACTTTGTTAGATTAAATGGTTTAACAATTGTTTGTTCCTAATTTTTCTTTCGACAAATCAAGAAATCAAATAAGTAAATAAATTGAAAGAAACAGCCAGAGTTTGAATTTGACAGATGTGTAGGCGCACGCAAACGTCAAGAATAATGGGAAATAGCTAGATTGGACGGAATATCAAGTCATTTTTCTATTTAGGTGAAGCCTTCGTTTCCAGCCGTTTCAATGCTGTTTACAAATATTTCCCGCACCTTTATCATTGCATTTTTCTTGAACATTTACTTTGTGGACTTTTTTTAACGGAAGCATTCTTTAGAGACCATAGTGGCTTAGATTTCACAGTAAAGAACATTATTGAGCTGATTCTAGCTTGTCCTTTCGTATATTTCCATGTACTTTTAATCCCCCCTTTTTAATTTGCCCAAAACGATAAGAATAAAAATCTCTTACGTTATAATTTCAAAGGAAAGGAAATCTGATATTCTTAAAGAAGGAAAGTTGATGTTTTAATTTACAATATCAAAAACCTCATAAAGTAATACATCTTTAAGCAAATACAACAGTTTTTGACAACGAAGGAAATCGTGAAGGAAATTGGCACATTAGGGGTCTCAGAGGAATGTGAGAAGGTGGTAAAACAATCAAATTTGAAGGTCCGAAAGGAAAGTAAGGTTGAATATGAAGTAAGAAGCCTGGGCAATGGATGGAAGGATTTTGTATTACTGCGACCTAATTATTTATAGATTTGTACGATTGGTTAAACCCCACAATTATGTACGTTCAGATACAGTGATAATGTTAGATTACGCATTTATTTAGCACTGGGAATTTTGATCTAGTATCAAGCAGTCTCTCATCAGTCCTATTTTTTAGTCGAGTGTGGGAGTTCCACGTAAGTAAGTCTTTTGTCGAAAGTCCTAAGTAGTAGACATATTACTGAGAATTGTACGATTAGAGATGTGATAGTTCGGCGAAGGATAAAGGTTATTTGCTGGATTTAGCTTGATTCAATTAATCTTCTATTCTTTCATCATAATTTTAAGCAGAAGAAATGATACTGGAAGTTTCTAAAAACTACTGTGTCTGCGTTTGCTGAAAGGATGGCGGTATAGTCTCTATATGTAAGAAGTAAGGTACCTAATTGATAGGAATGTGTGCTAGTGTAGAGAGTGGGACCAAGGATTCTGCCTTGCCAAACTCCCTTTGCTAGGCATCGATTGTTAACTGAAAGTACTTATCAGTCACGTAAGAAATTAGAATGCGGTAATAGATAGGTTTCCGGAGTTCTGGATTCGATCGAAGGCTTGCCTCATGTCCTGCAAAACATTCCTTCCGTTCAAGCGAGGATGTTGTGATGACCCCACTTTCATACATTAAAAGAATTAAAAGTTAACAAAAACACCTACTTGTGAATATTTTTGTTAAACAAATTTGTCACATATTATATTGTGTATATGAATAGTAGTAGTGTCACATAGTGTTGTGAATATTTCAGTTCAAATGAAGAACAAAAAAATCTTTTTGGAAAGTACTGTATAGATACCGGGTCGAAATTGTTCGGTATTTAATTTTAAATTTATTTTGTGTTTTTTTCTTCATGTCAGTGAAGTGATGGTCGACGAAACTATTGTGCATAATTTTACGTTATATTTTTGGGCAATTTTTTGATATCAGAAATCTAATCTAGGAAACAACTTGAAGCGATGAAAAATGTCAAAATGTACAAAAAAAGAACATAACGTATAAGTTTAATTCAAAATTTTCATCTACTATCATAATTATAGGCATACTGGATCGGGGAATTATTCTTGCCTTCTCTCAATTTCTGAATTATTTGTTATCATTATATTTGATATTTTTATCTAACTTTGTTAACTTGTTTCTATTTAGCAAATTTTATAATAAATGCCCAAATTAAAAATTGTTTTAGCCTTCTAAATGTTTTCTTAACAGAATTCCAATTTCATCAAAGGGTTATTTCATCAGTGAAAGTTTGCGGTCTTTACATAAATCGAAATGATGCGCAAAATTTTGTAAAAGGATATCTCCCCAGAGAAGAGACTGTAAGCAATCTGCGAAGATATATACAAGTTGAGAAGGGGTTGGATGCGGTTTCAGTCAAAGCAAGTTTCTAAATAGAGGCAAATCCTGTGGGATTACCTTTGTTCAGTAAGGGGGATCTCTTATGGATATTCCACGGAAAACTTTCTTCAGCGCCGGACTCGGTCTTTCCCGAATTGAAATCTCCTCCCGGTTTAAATGGACGGCATTTGTAATACAATCGGGAAAAAAGCGCTGGGCGTCGGCCAATTTTTATTTCGACGACCAGGGCGACGTCCCTCTTCAAAGCGCTGGAGCAAATCGCGACTGGTTTTTTAATCAAACCGACCCCTGTCTCGTTATTCGGAGCCCTGTCGAAACTTTTCCCTTGTAAGAGAAATGTGAGAAATCTGCAAAAGTAATTTTTTTCCTCTTGCTCGTTTGCCCCATGTTGAATAACGGGAACCTTTCATACTAAGCCATTGACTGGCTTCACCGCTGAAAATTTATACATAATATTTTTTAAATGCTTTTTTAAATAATAAATATTATACCCGGTTGGAGAAGCTGTTCAGCTTTTGAGGTAAGATTTAACGAAGACCTGTCCAACTTCTCCTATAGAACTTGTCAGGCCCCTTTCATATATCTTGAAATATAAACAAAACTTCATTGATCAAGTTTGGCGAAGTTTCAAAATCAACTAACTGCAATAACAAACTATTTTCCTATCATGTCTAGAAATACACTTTATTGGCATATACTAGAATGGATGCTGTCACAATTCTTTTGAATAATCACGTAAATTGTTAGTTTTTTCTTCTTTTTCCTGTTCTCGCGGATTTAGTATGCCAAACGTGTTGGGGCTTTTATGTTAATTTTCTATTTTTTTCTTTCGCCAACCTATAATTTGGTATGAGATGCAAACAAATAATTTGCGGTGTTTTTCTGCAAATGGATTATAATTCTGGAAAAATGATTTTTCTAACTCCGACGAAAATGTACAATTTATTCGGGAAAAACGAATTTTTCTCCCTTTTCGATAAAAATGAAGATTTTTTAAAAATGCATTAAATTATTTAAAGAATGAGTCTTCTACTGAACCTTTGCATTCCAAATGATACCTTGTCGCTAGAAAAAAACCTATAATATTTAAATGTTGGAAGATCTCACTTTCACAAAAAATTTTTAACACAACAAGCTTTTATATGATACGCTTGGTAGGAGTGATATGATAGTTTGCTGTTCTTGTAAAATTTGTACCAAAAAAAAAAAAAAATGGAAAAATGGTTTTCAGCCAAGGGTAACATTCCATTAGTATTCATGTCAGCAAATACAAATAAAAATTGACTTAAAGGAATGAAAACGACTCAACAGATTTGAAGATAATGCCCGTCTGCAACAAAAGTGCATAATATGAATGCAACCAAAAATCTGTAAAAAAATTGATACTTTTGATGGGACAGGGAAATAGATGTGGTAACGTGCTTGAAAATGCGTCAGATGTAGTACATTTCACTACATTCTTACCTACATTAGTGGATATGTTTTGTTTAAAGAAAATAAATTATGATTGGTTCAGTAGATGGCTCATTATTTACTTAATTGCTTTTAGATTTTAAAATCTCCATTTTGACGAAAAATGCATAGACAACAAAGAATTTGTATATGTATGTGTGTCTGTGTGTTTGTGTGCTGAACAACCTATAAGCTCAGACGTAAATGTCAAAAAATTAAACTGTTTTTCAACATGAAAAATACATTATTTATCGACATTATTTATCTCTTTAAATGTTACGTAAATGTTAAATACAAACGTATATAATTATTTTATTATATCACAGGCCTTTTAATTTTCATATAACGAATGTAAAATTTGGCATAAACTTGAAAAGCGATAAAATTTTATATTTTTATCCAGTTCCACCCACTTGTATGCAGCCACATTAATTTATTATTTTTACATTTTGTTCAGCGATATTTCAATAAAAAATATTCTAGTAGGGCACATTTTGCATTACAGGCAGATGCTAGAAACACATTCCCAAAGTTACAAATACAGAAAATAAAATTCGATAACTAGTTTCTACTGTTACTTCGTGTTAAAACCGGTTTATTTTCAGTATAAGATCCACTTCGATAAACATATTGTTACTTCTTGTTCGAAAACTAATTCAAAACAATGCTTTTGCAATAAGTTACCCACAAACTTATAATAACATATATAAATATTAATTAATAAATAATAATATTAATCCCTATTTTCATCTTCAGATTGCTATGAATTATTTTTCCATTACACATGATTCCGCGTTTCATAAATTGTTGAGAAACAAAATCTACAAGAGAGTTTTTAAAGAGTTGAAAACCCAAACTGAAAAGAAAGTTCAATTTCTTGAATATTTATAAGATTTCTGATGATTTATATGCCTTTTCTGGTGTTAAAATAAAAATATCTATAATTCTATAAAATGTTTAAAAAATAACGTTGTTATATAAGAGTCCCAGTAGAGAGCTCTTGCAATAATTTTGGAATTAGACAAATTGCTAGTAGTTTATATAAGTGGGGAACAGAGTTCATTGTATCACTTATAGTTAGAATATAACAATTTAAACTTTTAAACATTATCTAGCTTTTATGCTGACGTTAAATCGTCTCCTTTGAAGAGATGCTTTCATTTTAATTAAACGTCCCATCCAAAATATCATTAAAGTTTGCATGGGAAGTTACAGGCAGTGATGTTTGGAGCTTTAGGCTTGTCGGCCGTTACAATTAACTTTAAGTAACGCTTCACCATAAAGGGAGGCTAGGTGGCCATATGCGTATATGAGATAGGTGAATTAGCTCTGGGATTAAGTAAAGAGGTTGCAACCCTTTGTTGCACCTGCAAAACGTGTCATATGGCAGTCGGAGGGTTAGCATAAGGGCTCTTCAGAAAACTCTTAAGCTCTTGGTCTTCTTTGTTCCATTAATCCAACATTTAAAATTATTAAAGAATTCATTCGCGTGGATTGCAAACAAGAGAAGTTTTTGCCATTTGGCAAAACGGTGTGTGAACCGGTTTATCGTCGTGTGAGTGCAGTTGGGTTTCCTCAAACAACATGGACAATTCTATAAACATTTTACATTTATTTTCTTGCCCTTATTAGCAGGATTTTTATGTGATACAAGATAAAGCAATCATTTAAGGCTTATTGTACATATATTTTGACAATTCCAGTTAAATACCAATTGTACATAAAGAAATTCGTTATTCCTAAATCGTACTTCTTTAATCTGAAACTAAAATTGTTATTATTTTATTGCTTTTCACTACAAATATGTTTATTATGCATAATAATTATTACATAATGTTATAATAATTATAACGTTTTTATGTTTTATAACTTAGTGCTATCAGGGGATATTTTTGTCCCTAGATACTCTTTCCTGTTTCTTTTCTCTGTGCATATCTAAACTTTACGTGCCTTCTTACTTCGATCCCAATGATCTTCATATTATTTACCAATTCTGTTTAATCCCGAGGTTATTTCTGATTCCTTTTGTACACCCCAAAATCTCTTTATTCTTTAAGTTTTCTAAGAGAATCCGGTATTGTTTTTTGATCAGCATAAGATCTCCTCCGATGCCTACCCACCCCTAAAATTTCTTGCATGGTGTATTCCGATTGTACAAAAAAGGTAAAATCAAATCTTGTTTATACGCTAGCTGTTCAGCCATTTTATTTGATGTTTAAAAGCAAGAAAGTATAATGATTATATTACCTAATTCACAGTATTATGATAAAAAATCAGGGGTCTATTTATAAATGCGTTGAAAAGTAAAGGGGACTGCGGTGGCAGAAAGGTTAAGGCGTGCGACTCACATTTGACACAGTAGTGGTTCTGGGTTCGAATTCCGGCACAGCTAATATAATTTTAGTTAGCTTGATGTGATAAAAACATATTGTATATAGTTTTGGACCCTGGTATCACATTAAATACTTTACAAAAATAATAAAATTATAACGAAAAATTTCTTTCACTGTTCATTTACAATGAATCTTTACTTCCACCAGTTTCTTTCTACACAAAGAACACACACAAACTCAAAGAAACACCATGTGTTGCGTCTTTTAACAGTTTGCTAGGACAGGTTTAGAAAAAGTTTCAAACTTAATCAATTGTACTGTCTACCGAGAAGGTCATGATATTTCCTATTTCTTCCTGATAAATGGTCTTAGAAAGTAAGTGAAATGGCATAAGTCTTAGATCCTACTATAGTCATAGTAGACATATTATTTTAATTCTTTGTGTAAAATCTTACAAGAAAAATAAGAATTTGTTGGCTCCTTATAAACTGGCCTTTCTTATTTTTTAAACACTGGTGTTGGTTATACAATTATTATAGTATCATCAATATAGTGTTGTTTTAATTTTCAAAAATATTCAATTCAATGTATCATCTAAAGTTCCAGACGAATCAAAAGTTGGTTACTTTATCCATTAACGTTTGTTTTTCATTAGGCTTACGCAACATTAAAACAATTATCTTTGGTTTACCATTGGGATGATTTTATTGTCCGTTTGCTGTTGACCGCCCCTTCTTTAATTGACTCTTATACCTCATCCTTAAGCAGACTTCAATTATTTAGTCTAGAGTCAATTATTCACAGGTAGAAACCGGAGGGTCTCCGGCCACTTGTGGCTTCCAGAATTAAACCATTCTACTTAGAAAAAAAATTGAAGCATAAGTGCGTCCTTATTTTCTGAAAATACATAATGAACTGTCTTTAAGAATATTATTTAGAAAAATGTGATGAATACAATAGTAAACTCTTGAAAATTGGTATTAGGGAATTGAAATTATATATGTGAATGTTTTTCGATTGTATGATTGATATCATAAACTATTTTGGCAGTTTGACATTTGTTTCCTGCTTTGAATCCCAATCCTTTTGATTTCTTGACCACGCTAGTTGTTCATTTGACTTTGTTGTTCCGCGATAAGCTTTTGATCCTCGGCTGGAAAGATCGTTAATTAGCTATTCCAGGATTAATTATTCACGGGTTGGGAGTAAAGGAGATTGAAGGGCCCTGTTAGGCTGTGGAGCCACTTGTGGCATCGTGTGGGCTAATCCAATCAAATTGGCACAGCGGCCTGTCGAATAATTGAAAGTTCACATCGACTGGAATTGATTTTCGCTGATGGTGCTTCTCTTCGCCCTTCTGACCTTCCTAATAAATCGTAAATAATGCAACAGACTTGCTTTTTCACAGAGACAAACGGCTTAAAAAACTGGGGATTAAATACACTCCTATCCTTTGATAAATAAGGGATCATCCCTCTATCAACGTTACAAATTAATGAGCTCCTTATGAATTTCTCGTAGGGGATCTATAATCCGATACACGCGTCCCTCAAAAGATCAAAAGGATTCTGATTGAATTTTACCGGTCTGGTTTGCACTTTGGGACCTTCGACAAAGCACGATTCCCTACATCAAAAGACATCTGAAATTGTTTTTCTTGTGTCTTCCTCGTCAACATTATATAGAGCCTTTTCGTATTACGTCGTCAGAAGCGTTGAATTATCGTACACACGTTGAAAGGGCGTTTGATTCTGTTTTCCAAAAATATATTTTTAAAAAATCTATTTTATATATATACAAAACCAAATCCACACATTTGTCAGTATAATTAAGAAATATTACACTGATAGCATGAAAAAGAATCACAGTGAACTTGAACGTTAAATTATAAATCATAGGACACGATAGTTAATATTTTACAATAAATTAAGATTAATGTGTGGTGTTTAGTTACCGTTGGAAAAACATTTTCTTTATCGTGCCAACGTTTTGATTTTTATCGAAATCATCTTCAGGGTTCAAAGTGTTTGTTTTCTGTGTAGATGTGTCATTCTTGTGTGTCGTGTTGTACTTGTTGTTTTCTAAAACCTGCGTCACACCTGACCGCATCTCACGATCTCCAAATAATCATTAAGATTAATATTATAATGAAAAGTTTTGTTAAATATATGGTTTCGTTTCTTTATTAAAAAAGCTGAGGCTATTTTTTTCTGTCCTTTTATCTTTATTGTTGTTCTTTTGTTTCCTTTTTTGGGTAGTTAATTCTTGTGATTTCGTGGCATATTTTCCTAAGATTTCAAAATTTGTACATATGTACATTTCGGCATCCAATAGAAAAAAAAATGTTGGTTATTTGTTGCATTTTAGCAAGAAAGCAATAAACCATTGTACATGATAATGACACAGCGTGTCAAAACATTGGACATTTGAACTATTTATGAAAACTTCTTCAAGAAATAGGCCTAGAAATAGCAAGAATTGCGTAATTACTGCGTGCATTGTAGCGGATCATACATTAATTTTTTTTTTTTTTTACCGTGATAGTGATTTCCTAAATATAAAAAAAATCTGTAAGCACATATTTTTCTAACCTTGCAGTTAATTTAAAAAGAAAAATACATGGGAAATTTTCATTCAGACTACAACTAGAGAACTTTTGTAACCAATTTGAATTCATTTTATTTTAATTTAATAAATTGTTACCCGGAACTAACCCTGCGCTTACCTCTGAAAATAGTGTGGTTGCTTTTGAACGAAGCGGTTCAGAGGTAGGAGGAAAAACCGAAAGAAAAATTTATCCGATGTCCACGCCTTAAAATTGGGTCTATGTGTTTTATATGTTGCAACTAGCAATTGTTAATAAAGAAGTTTTTACAAACTAGGTTGTTTAAATATTTGTTCAAATATAAAACCAATCGCTATAAAAAAAAAATTTTATATATTGTTCAATGCTTTACGAGCGCTGAACGTAAATGGCATCCTATATTTAATCAATCTATAATATTTATTTTTTATTACATAATGGAAAGTAATGGGGTAATATAATTTTGATATTTAGGAACGACCGATAATTTCAAAACTGGGTAAAGTACACTCTTCCCAAGAAAGAAGTATCTTATAGGGTGCTCTTTAGTTTTTAATCTTACTACCTTTTCCATTTTATTACATGCTAAGGATGCAGTAAAGCCAAGCATTGTCACATTTTATTCATTTTTATTTATCATTAATAATTTATAATAATTATGAAGTTTTTTACATACAAAAGTAAAATGTTTAATGTGTTTTGCCCACATTTTTCATGGAAATATATTTGTTAAGAAAGTACTCTAACTATAGTTTTTATTATTTGCCTCCAACCGAGAATCATCGCAAATTAATCCTTTAAGGTAGCAGAAAGGGTCGCTTGATTTTTTTGAAATTGTGTTAATTACTTTGGCTGACCAAACTCGTCGTGTGTGATTAAATAAACCGTGATAAACACAGTTTAAAAGCCTTACTTTTGCTCATGTGTTTCCCTTATTCGATGATCCGAATCATAGCCAGTTAACGACTTTCAAAGATTCTATATGTCTCGTTAGTTTCCAGCGATTTTACTGTGGCAAACGATAAACAAAACGAGCTGATTTTTTTAAAATACTGACTGTGGGAACAATAAATAATCGATAGATCGTAAGTTGTTCTTCGAGATTTTGTCAAAAGGAAACCCTTTACAAGTTTATAATTGACTTGCAAGACATCTCCGAACGAAAGTCTTTTCGGGCCGAGTTGCCCAACTCGGTTACGGTCCGCTCCTGTTCAGCGCCTTGGAAATAAAACCACGTCCCTTCTTTGAGGGATTTCCATGGAAATGAATATACAATTTGATCATCGGAAATTTCCCGAATAGATCGTAATTTCTTGACAAATTCGACGCTTTCTCAATACTAGCAGGGTGGAACGACGAGTTCATTCTTTTGCGGAATAAAATGATTACCCCTTTTGTTTCTCTTTTGATCGAATTTGTTTGAAGTCGAGCGAAATTTGAATGAGGTTTCTTTTTAGCAATTTATTCTTATATACTTGGATACCTAGAGTTACTTAACATGCTACTTGTATTGAACGTGTTCTCAATTCACTTTTTTTAAGTATGTATTAATAGGTAAGAAAAGCAAATTTATCATCTGGATATTCTTCTTATTATTTTAATGATAGACATTAAACATGTAATAAACAAAAATGAACCTAAACCACTGTATCATTAATTTACACTAACTTTTTGTTTCTTCTCTTCATTGAATTTTATTTTCAAGAGTGCATTTGTTACACTCCTACCACAAAACAAATCAAATTCCTTATTAGTGAGAAAATCACGACTGCGTTGGCGCTCTCGGGAAGGTTGAGTAAAAACTGTTGAAGTAGAAGGTTCAATGTATAGTGAAAGTAAGTATCGAGCGATCTGATGGATAGTAAAGTTAGATATGAAGCAGGGACCTTGGAATATGGTTCGAAGGATTTTGGACTGATTGGGTTCTTTAGAGGATGAAAAACTTGGTCGAAAGTGAAAGTTTTGAGTATTTGAAAGCTAATATCGTCCCTTCAGTTCTATTCTCGTAAATCGGGTGAGGAGATTCCAAGAAAGCCTTTTGTTGTTGGAAAGTCCTATATAGCGGACGACGGAAGAAAATAGTTCTGCAGGTGCTGTATCGAGGTTTACTGACCGGTTGACGGTATCGTCTTCAAATATGGGGAGGGGCATCAGATTTGATAAACACAGCGAATACTGAATAGTGAATTGAACCAAAGATCCTGCCTTGTGGAACACCTGCGTTGGTACAGTACCAGGAGGAATGTTCCTATTTTTACTTGAAAATATCTAATACCATCCGGTATTGTAAGAGTAAGTTCGGGTTCCACACTGGAACGAAGATTTGTTTTACGTCTAAAAACACTACCAGCATATCTTCCACTCAAAGAAGGATGTTACGATGTCCACCACCCTGTAGCAATGTTGAATGGTAGGTGATATAGCCTGACCATTAATTGATGATAAATTTATTCCTACATGATTTTGACATTGCTACATCAATGTCCAATGAAGGTGTGATTGTGTTAATTATAATTTATAATCATAACCAACACATTGATAAATATGAACTTATCTAAACATTCAATTTATAACCACTTAAATATATTTACAATACAAAAGTTATTCTTCCTCGGATTTTCTTGTGTTCTTCTTTTTTTGTTTCTCAAGTGTCATACATTACCTCCATCAAGCAATTATAGATCTTATAATTCTGTAGTCAGCGTTTTATGCTTAAATATTCACATTCATAGTCAAGTTGTTTTTTTAATACAACTAGTGTGAAGTATGTATGTAAATTTTACTGTTTGTTATTTTTCTACATCCCACATTAACGATTATTGATAATTATGAAATATTTTAGAGACCTAGAATTATTTTCGAATTCCCATTATCTATTAACTTATTTGTAAGCATGGGTTCCTTCTCGAGGTGAATTTAGTGTTGTAATGACCATTTCGAGTTCGATAAGAGTCTGTTTTTGTCTTAGTTTCCCGTCCAAGTCAACTGAATTTATACATTCCAAACGTCGAAAATGTCCTTGTTCAAAAACTGAAAAGGGCTTAAGTTTCTTCAGGAGAGGAGTGGAATAAAGGAACGCTTCCGAAGGCATTTTAAGTTGGACCGCTTTTGAAATAGCGTCAACTTTGTTGGAGAAAGGGCTTCCTAATGAAAGAACTGTTTTCCCGCAGGCCGGCCTTTTATGAACTTTCCCGAAGGTGAAGAAGCACTTATTTGTCACATTAACAGAGAAAAAAAAGTTCAGGATCAATCTCGTCCAAAGGGTCGGATAATTGAAACGTGCAAATCCATCAACATGTGCATGACAAGGCGATTATCAGCAGGGTTCTAATACAGCGGTAATACGCCACATGTGCCCCCTTTCCGTGGCGTAAATAGCTATTGATTGCTCACACTTTAGAAAATTACATTTACAGTATTATGTCTGTCAAAAAACGTTTTTTAATTAAACAAATTTACTTAAATTTTGCCAAAAAGAAATCATAATATTATATAACTATTTGTGTAAACCTTATTGAGATGTTCATACTTACATTAATAACTAGCGAACAGTACATGGTGATATTGTCTGGAAAATAGCAAAGCAAAGACTAATAATAAGTATACACAAGTCCCTATGAACATTTTTATGTATTATTAAATTTTATTCGCTTTCCTATCTTTGTTACATGTGCAAATCAGAATACACTTTCTAGGATTGTACATCTCTTTCTTTCAACAACGCAAGCGTAAATGATCGTAAATATAAATTTGAAAATAAATATTCTTTCAGCAAAAAGTTCGCCTATTTATTTAATGCCGCAATAAGGTCTTTACGTTAACATAACTAAACAAAATCTATAAATGATAATTGAACTAGTGGAAAACACCAGTGTCTACACGGCATTTAAATATCTTCACAAATTAAATGAATATTTGTAATAAGAATTTGGAAAAACATAACAATCAAGTGATATATATGGAAATCGGAGCAAAATATGTATTTATTTATGTACGAAACCCAAAATGAAATCTTAAACATCCGAATAATAATGACACCAGAGGTTGAAACATAAATTTAACTAGTTTTGTGTTTATAACAAACGATGTAAAAGTAATGTAGTAGATAGATAGATAGATATAGATATAATGTTTCAGGGTATGGTATACTGCCCTCTTTAAGAGCTATTGTATCCCCTGCGCTCTGCCTAAAGCAAATCGGTGAGTCCTATTTCATCAAGAAACTTGATTAATAGGCCCGGTTTCAGTGGTTGTAGTTCTTCTATGGTCACATTGTACATCCCAAAACACTTCCTCCTGCGGGCTAGTGTAGCTCCGCAGTTTGTTAGTAAGTGTGTTGGTGTCTCTTCTGCTTCTTTGCAGAATCTACATGTGCCATCTTGGATTATTCCAATTTTCTTTAAATGTCCATTTAATCTACAGTGTCCTGTCAGGAATCCTGTTAGGATTCGCAGTCTGTTCCTGCTTCCTTTGACACATTCTGTGATTTCTTTCTTGCCAAAGTTGGTTAGAAAATTCTTGGATTGTCTGTGTCCAATAAGTGAGTTCCAAAGTTCGCTCATTCTCTTTTTATCCTTCTGTCTGAGGTATTCGTTGATAGTGTGTGTTCCTATTCCACAGAAGGGTTCAGGTCCTATTAGCGGTGTGGCAGCCCCTTTTCTTGCCAGGGTGTCCGCTTCCTCATTACCTTCTACTCCCATGTGTCCTGGGACCCAGCAGAGGCTGACTTTATTCTGCGAGCCTAATGTATTTAATTTGGTTTTGCAGTTCAGCACCATCCTTGAACTAATGGTATTTGAGCTTAGTGCTTTGATGGCTGCTTGGCTATCTGACATGATAGCTATATTCTTGTTTTTGTATCCTTTATTTAGATTGAATTGGATACATCTTTCAATTGCATGAATTTCAGCTTGGAAGATACTGGTGTGCTTTCCCATGGGTTCTGAGTATTTGGTTCCGGGTCCGAACACTCCTGCCCCCGTACCTTCCTGTGTTCTAGATCCATCTGTGTACCAAAGGATGGTGCCATTTTTGAGGGAGTTATTTCCCTTTCTTTCCCATTCCTTTTTGGTGCCCAGATGTATTCGGAATTTTTGGTTAAATTCAAACCTCCTGTTCATGTCATCTCTTGGAGCCATGAGTGATGGATGGTTTTTCCACAGTTTGTTTCTGTCTCTCCATTTTAGTTTTATTCTTGTTGGAGGTTAAGTAATGTAGTAAATGTTTTAGACTAGTTTTAATTAATAAATCTGTTAATAAAACACCAATTACACAAATATTTTACAACAAACAATATTTTTCTATAATTCATTTTTTTATATAAATATTTATTTTATTTATTGCTATCTGTACATAACATACATTGAGCAAATCTATAATTCTGTGTTAAAAGTCAATTTGGAAGCAAAGAAAAGCACTCGGTTCTTTTGACAAAGGTTTGCAGAGTATTATTCTTTTCTTTCGATTTGTTCTTATTTGATAGAAAATTTATTACATAAAACAATAAATTAATATTAGCATTTGGGAAAGTACTGAGACTTTTAAATAACAGAAGAGAAATCCAAATTTTTCAATATCACATCAATGAAATATTCTCATTGTGTTTAAAGAATTCGAAATTGACAATAATAATTTTTAATTATAATAAAATTATTTTTTCTCACTTTGTCCTACGTTATAGTGGCGAACAATGGGGATTATTCAATTGTTCCTAAATAGGAGGGTTCAAACTGATGTAGACATTGTCCTCAAGTTTTTCGTATTGTTACGTTATAACGCTTACGACTCTGCAGTACAATTCAGCTATCTTTATGAAAACAATAAAATGAGTGCAGAAAATAAAAAAAGAAGAAATCTCAGCAATGAGAATTACAGAATTTTTTTTGATTATCTAAAAATCTATAATGAAATCGTTAATTTTCTGGGTATACAAATGGTTTTTATAGGAGAGATAGATATTGTAATTCTACTTCCAAAGGTAGTAGATTACTCTTACTGCCAGCGTCTGCATTTCAGTTATAAAAGTGGAATGAGCTGCTCTTTTGTCAATACAGCCGCTATACAGGACGGCTTTTCATCTTACCCTCTTTCTTTTCAAAATCAACTGGTTGTTGCGCCTGTTATGCTTGTGAAAATGGATAGAACACAATTCTTTTACCTTTGTGTACCACTTGTTTATCAACTTAACGAGTTTGCGCCCGCTCTTTTTTTGCTAAGCAGGAAAATTTAGTAAATTTTGAAAACCTCCCCGCGGGCGTAAGATAAAGCCTGCGGAAAATCGATCTCCACATACACTTATTGTATATTAAATCAAGCAGTTATTTTATCTTTTTTTTATTGTTGTTAATCGACTTTCAAAACTTATTATCCCAGTTTTTCCTACGTAATAGAATAATTTATAAAAACGAACACCGAAAATGTCAAAATGTTGTTAATAAAAGTTCCGAAAATAGCTAGAATGAGTTGAAGTTTGGTTATGAAGTCATTCGTGACACATGCGATCGAACATGTCCGCTGTTTTTCTGATTCAAAAGGTTCGGGTTTATTAAAACTCAATTCGCTTTGAAACTGTCTGTTATTTCACAATTATAATTGTTTTTCTATCGTTTGAAAAGTATGTGGATGATTGAATACCGACCTATATATATTTTTTAAATTTTTTTATTAAAAACAACACATGTTGACAAATTTACGAACGATGATTACAATTCAAAATGAATTAGTTGTAATTTTTTTAGTACTTTATATTATTTTTGGTTCAACTAAGTAAACTCAGAGAAGTATTTAACAGGGTACTCAATGCATTATGTATCTGCAATTGTCTTTTCTGTCTAATGTTGAATTTTAAAATTAAATTTTAAAAAATCTTTTATGAATTTTTGACAATAATCTTTGGTTTCGCTTTCCTTTTTCGATAGTTGTGTTTTAAAACGTATTTGGTAGCCCTTTAATACAACAATTATTCCAAGAGTAATGAAAACGTCCAATGTCGACCGAATTGGCTGAGGTCAACGGGCGACGAGAGACGTCCGGCCGGAATGGCTGAACAATGGTCCGAGATTGGATAATGGACCGTCGAAGAATGGGTCAGGGCGTACGTGCCTCGGAATAAATCGACATTTTGCAAACACGGTCGTGCACATGACTTTACACGGGTCTTCGCCCTTGTTGTTCCTCGTAGGACGTGAAGTCGCATAAAATAGTTCTATTAACTATACACCTACACACACAGGTGGCGTGTCGAGGAAACTATAAGAAATGTCCTTATTTATTGGGGTCTTTTACCTTTGAATATAATCCATTCGTCGTGGCTTTTCGTTTTACCATTTCCAACAGTAATATTGAAGAGACAAAATCACGTAAAATTGGAAAACGTTGGACGAAGAAATTGCTTTCCAGTAACTATTATTAGAACCATAAAATCCATTCCAATAATTGTAATAAAATAAATAAAATGTTTTTATAACCAGATTGTTTAATTATTGTTCGTATTGTGTGTCTGATTTTCTGCACATTGGTATTTTTATAATTTCCATATTAGGTCTGTGTGATTTTTGAGAAGTCAATTTGTTTTATAAAAAGTTGTACATGTGTCGGTGTTATCTTTGTCGGCGCTTTTGGTAGGTATGGGATTTTTAT
Source organism: Cimex lectularius (assembly GCF_000648675.2). NCBI lineage: Eukaryota > Metazoa > Arthropoda > Insecta > Hemiptera > Cimicidae > Cimex > Cimex lectularius. The sequence continues at coordinate 39,340 of NW_019392757.1, read as the reverse complement.
TGTTCCGATCGCTACTTTTTCTTATTAATTTTGGTGTTTGGAATGGCGTATATGAAATTGTTGATTTGTTTATTTGTGTTTTAATATGTTGGTACATTTCCACGTTTTCATGTATGTTCATTTTTCATTTTCGTCCTGTTTGTCCGTCGTTTAGTTGAGCTTTTCAGTATTGCTTAGGGTCCGTGATGGTTTTCTGTGTAATTCATGACACAAGTTCTTCATACCTGTCTTACATTTTTAGCCCTATTTGTCCGATTAATTTCGCATGTTATTGTATAGTATGTGCCGTTTAGTAAATTAGTCTTGGTTTTGTAAATGTTTGTCTTAGTAGTGTTCTTGAGTGCATGGTCTTCAATGCTGTTTTAAGCCTAATTTATCAACTGGATTCTTTAGTTTCTTCATTTCATTGCTGTGTTTGTCTTTAGTTACTAGTACTGTTTTTAGCCTATTTGTTATGTATTTTAATGCTTATATTTTGTGTCGGTGGGGTGATTTAAGTCGGCTTATGTGGTATTGTCCGTCAATATAGTCTGTCGATAAGCAGTTTACGTTGTTGCTGTTGTTGTTTAACTCAATTTCGGGTAAGTATATCTTTACAAATTTTAGGAAAATACTTCTGGAAGTATAGCTGAATTGAGTCAAACGTTCAAAGTCGGTCTCGTGGTATGTATATATGTTGATGTTTAAGTAGATATTATTCGGAAAGAAGAGAGAGAGAGAGAGAGAGAGCAGATAGAGCGGAGAATAATGCATCGAAAGGCGTATTAAAAGAAACTCGACTCAATACTCGACTAGATAAAGTTATCTATATTGATATATGATATATATTTATCTATATGCTATTTATATTTATTATATATTTGCTACATATGTATTATATATAATGATACATATAGATCGACGTAAATAGTTAAATAAATTGAGAGAAATGTATAGAGTAAAAGAGAGAGAAAAACAAGGAATGATAAATTTTATGAAACATACATTATTTTATTATTTATTATTGCTGCCTGTTGTTTTTCCCTTTTCACCATCATCGTTGATAGTCCGCTTCTTTTAACATATTTCATTATTTATATATTCTCTAGCTCTAATATCAAGTATATTAATACAAATGTGCAGTCATTATAGCTTGTATGAAAATACTAATATTCACGTAACGTACTTGTTTGTCCGAGTTGGTAGTTGGTAACGACTTCTTATGAAACGTTATGACAATAGAACGAACAAAACGACCCAGATGCTTTATGAGAATTATTACACATGTTTAGTCCGTTAGTTCAAATTGTTTTGGTTTTTAATTTTGTTTATCAAACAGTATTGAACGCACTGAAAAATAAAGTTTTAAAACATCCAGTTTCCATTATGAATACAAAATTGTTAATTTATGGAGGTATTGGATTAAGTTTATTATAAAAATGTATATTGTTTTTAAATTAATTTATTCATAATACTCTGTTATAGCCAATTACGATGTTTGGAGGAGGTTGGTTTAATACAACCATAATATGTAAACAAAGTAAACATAAAATAAAATATACAAATAAGAAAAACTTTATACTGAAATTATATTAAATGTGTATGTAGCAAAAGAAAAAATATAATAAAAAATCAAATAACTTTTAACTTGAGGGTCTCTTTGATCTGAGTATACCTGAATAAAACATAAAAATGTCATTTATTTACATTGTTTGTTTGCATATCCACTCAATTGTGTTCCAATGTTTATTGTTTTATTATTCCATAAAGTTAAAACGAACTATTCCTACAATATTTATTTCTCGTCTAAGTATTACAAAATTGCTAATTGAGAAGGAAAGTATGAGTTGCGTATATGACATATTTTATGATTATTTAGAAAATGAAATATGTTTTGGGATTATTGAAAACATTGTGGTTAATTTAAGTTTTGTAAATATAAGGATTTATGTAACTGTCGACTTTTAAGAGAAATTAGAGTTGTAAAAATTCACATAAACATTCCGTATTTCGATAGGCAACCAACAAACCTCGAAGTAAAGCGTGTTTGCGTAAATAATAGCAGAAAACGGCGGGTAAAAACAAATAATCTTTTCAGAATAATGGGTGGCTCGTTACGGAAAACACGCAACTAATAAATCCTCTTTGCGATATTCTAAGGGATTCACCTCATTTTCAGACGAGCACCGGGGCGGCGTCTCTTGATAAAATGGATCCGAGACCGGCAGGAATAACCCACCCAAGATATTACCCCATTATTGCTAATGGATTGAGCTGGAAATATTAGGCTACGCCGGGAAATATCACTGAAATTCGATGAAAAAGAGAGGACTTTACGATGGAGGCTTTTACACAATGGGCAAAGGAATGCAGTTGAAAAAGGAAAATAAAATTTTCAAGGTTTTAATGGGTTAGTGATTATTGTAACCCTCGCTAAATTATTCTCTAAGCATCATGTTTACAATTTATAGTAAGTTCCTTGTTGTATTAATTTAATTATAAGATCACTTGGAATTATTTTTAAATTGCTTAAGATTTAAACGAAATTAACTTTTCTCAAATAAGACATTTGGAAATAAATTTTTAACCGATGATTAACTCCACTACATAACAAGGGAAATTTGTTGAGTTGTTGATGAGTACTGTACATTGGCGTTCCTCTGATTAAACTTTTATTGGATGTCGGAATTAAATCCCTCAAACTATCAATTTTTTTATTTCGGCAGTCGATTCTGATTGAACTCAGGACGAAAATAGACCTGATTTATTCAAGGGCGTGAAAGCAATTTTTAACGGTAGAAAGTCAGCAAATAACTCATAATCGGAATCTTGCGACGCCACTTTGATTTTTTTTTTGTGTTAAGCCGACGATTAAAAATCGAATCTGCCAACAGATTACCAACTGTGTTCCAATCTCGGTTTTTCTCCCAAAATAAATTAGAAAGTGTACTAAAATAGTTTCTAAACGTGTCAAGTACTCACAGATAATACGAAAAAATATATATATATTAAAGTACTCTACAAAATGTATCTTGCTATTATCGATTCTATCAATTAATGATGTTTTGCTATGTTTTATTTTTATGCGACCTCAAACTGAAACACGAAAATATACCCAGAATAATAAAAACCATAGAACAGAATAACAACCACGACGGAAACACAACAAAAATATTAAACAAATGCGTACACAAAGAAAAACTATTTTCATAAATAGAGAACGAATGTACGAACTAACGAATTTATTTAACAAATTAGCAATAAGAACAGGTCCGAAGACCACACATCGTAAACCTACGCGACCGCGCTTAACAAAAAAGTATCACGAACCATCAAAAATAAAAACAAGGCTTGAACTACTACATGGTGTATAAAAGACGATAAAGGCACAAACTTAGTTAGAAATATAAAACATAACACATTTAACATTAACACACTCATAAACACAAATTATCAATGAATGTATGTTTGTGTTCATGATTACTGTACTATATATTTAACAAAAGAGTGTAGGGAAAGTGGCCGTGCACTGTAACTTTTTATCACAGTCCCATTCAAATAAACTGCTAGAAATAAATAGGAATATTGCCAATTTTGTAGTATTTATATTCCCTAGCATTTTTATGTTATTTTTATTATAAATTGCGTTAATTTTTTTTTTTACGAGGGTTCGCAACAGCAGAGGTCATATAAACCCTCAGGGTGCCGGTGTTTTTGAAAAAAAGCTCATTTGTAAGTGTGCCGGGTTCGAATGCAGGGCCGCACCTTACAGTGATGAGCGCCGTGTCAACGCCTAAACCGTTGCGGCCACCGACGCCCAATTAAAATTTGTTAAAATTATTATTCTTACTTTTTTTTTACTGAAAGAAAATTTCATTAATGAAGTTTGAAAAATAATAAAATAAAATGTTTTAATATATAATTTTGTTTATTGGACACAACGTTTTTTTTAAGCAATTAATACCGTGTATAATGTCCTCTGTTAGCTAAAACCTCTGTGCACATGTTAAGCATACTGTTAATAAGGTTTTCACTCATTTCATAAGGAATTTCACTCCATAAATGTTACAACGCTGCACTCCAGTTGTTGCAGGTGAACTGGCTGCAGATGGTGTTCGAAAAGCCATCTCTGCAATGCATCCCACATGTATTCAATGTGATTGAGGTCTGGAGACAATGCAGGAAGGGGAAAAATGGGAATTTCCCAGGTTTTCTCAACATAGGAACAACTCTGCCTCAATGAGATCTGGCATTGTCTTCCAGAAATCGAAAATCCCTGCTAAAGATCCCTGGTTTGAGGGATGTATTCCTCGATAATTTCATGGAAATAACGGACTGCGGCGAGGTTGCCTTTAACAATATAGAGTCCGCTTAGTCCTTCAGTGTAAAACCCCAGCTCAGACCATTACACTGCCTCCTCCAAACTGCACTGAAGGGAGCAGTTAGTTCTCGGTAGACTCTTCGGTGCTTGTTATGCTATCACTATACGAACAGATACGAGACTCATCAGTAAACATACTAGCTTTCTAATTTCTTCTTGGCCTTCGCTGCATTATATTCTCCTGAGATGCTGGTGGCGATAACGAATCGTTAGTGTTTGTGTTGATAAAGGCCTTGCCAAAACATCTTGTACTTCATCTAGAATATGGCGGGCACTATGGAAATGGTTCCACCTTTAGCAATGACAATATTTCTGTCCTTTCTTAGAGTCGTAATGCGCTGAGATCCACAATCATGCCTCCTGTTGGCATTTCCCTTCTCTCTAAATCGAGCTAAAAACCTGGAGGCTACGCTATGAGAAACGCCAATTGCCTCTGCGATATCCACTATCCACCAAATGAATAATTGTTGCAAACCGAACATTTTTATTATTTATGTGATTAAAATACGCGAAGGACTAGGATTAATTGTGTTAATAGTTATAGTACTACCTACCAATGTTAATTTTCCAAAATAGGCTAAAATATAGCATTAAACTTGGTTAATTAAATGTAGGATTGGTTTTGAAAACTTGAACTCATGAAGTCTAAAATGTAAAAAATATTATTTTTCAAGATCGATTTTCAAAACAAATAGAAATTGAGTATATTAAATTTTAACGCAATAGTAATTATACAACTTTCAGAGTTGAATTTGAAAAAACAAAACTGGCAGAGTTATCCGAATTAAGTTTTACTTTTTTAATAAATAAAAGTTAAATATTTTGTCATTTTTAATACTAAAGTTTTTGAACATGATTTCTGATAAAAAGTAAACCGTATGAGTATGTCGTACCTTTTTTTCAAGTCTTTCTAATCCCGATTGGACCAAACTGAACTGTAATACAACACATCTTTTAAATACAATAGAAATCGTTCAAAAATGTTTTCTATAGAATGATCTAAAACTTCTATTGACAGGTACCACTTGACTACACAATGGTTTTTGATTTTTAAAAAACAATAAACGATTTTTGGCATATATTATTGAATTGTGTTATCTATTGATCTGTGAAGTGTACATCCATATCTAAAAATCGTAAGTGGAATTAATAATAATAGTCCCCTTAAAATTCTTAGATTAATTCTAAAATAAGTTCTGAGTGGAAGGAACGATGATGGGTCATTTCTAATGCAATCTATTTGTGAGCTTTTGTAAATTATTACCGGTGGTCAATTTTTATTCATCACTCTCAATAACGGATTGTATTTCTTCTCCAGATACTCCAGAAGACATTATATTGAATGATGAATCTAAATAACGTTTTTTAAAAATTAAATAATTTTTTATTCTAGTATTATCTTCTAAGGCTATTAAGTACAACACATTTATTTCGTTTAATAACACACCAACCAAAAATAAATATTTTTCTTCATTTTTTATATAGTTTAGTAGCCTTATACATCTTGTTTGTTTAAATAACACATATTATGAAAGTAGTTTCATTGGAATTTTATGAGGCATAAAACTTTTTTCTATCTTACCAATAATAAATTGGTGTTTTCACTGATATTTCTGTCTGTTGTCTTGTACTTTGAAAATTTCTTTGTTTAACTTTTTTTTAATAATATGGTTATACCACCAATGGTAGGAATTACAAAGGTATCTCATTTTTATATCTTGATGATGATTCTATAATAGGCTGTAAAAAACAAAAATTATATGTATTTCATCGTAAAAATGACTGTTTTATAAAAAGTTTTTTTTTATTATTCACGTTTTACCCTATTTGTTAAGGTTAAAGTTCTTTTTACACCCTCTCTGAGATGTAAACAACAGGAGAAATGGGGTGACAGGACGAATTCCTTATCGTCAAGCCGAGGCCAAAACGCGTCTTTTCTAAAATGAATATTTGAAGAATCCGTGTCGTAAAACCGTTCGCCTTAAAACACCACTCGGTGGGGTGCATGACAAGAAGAAGGAAAATAATTCAAAGGAAAGAAAGGGAAAACACCCCTTCGTCGATGCACACTTGTTCTACAGGACCTTTGGGGGTCAAGGATGGCTCATTGTCATTTGTTATTCCAACACGGGACGCCCTTCTCCCCTCTCTCTTAAATCAATTTTCCTGTTTGTCTATTGTCCCAACAGTTCCAATCATGTTTACTTTACCAAAGCGACTTGTATTGAGGACTTTTCATCTGCAGGCAAATAATTAAATGTGTATTCTAAGAGGGTCCTCGCGCTAGAGGGGTCAGTCATGTTTTTGTATTTTTCTTCTCAATTTGGGATGAATTAACAATAGAAAGGACGATTTTGTAATTTCCCGTTATTAGGAAAGCCATTTTCGATATGCTTAAAAAAAGCCGTTTTTGAACTTGTTTTCTTTATTAATCATGATGTTATTCTGAAAATAATGCCAGAATAGGAATAGGTTTAATGCAAATTTTGTATAATTAGGGACGAACAGAAGCATCTCATAATCTGTAAACAATGATTAAAAATAATTGTTAAAATATTGAGTTTAAAATATTTATTGATTCAGGCAGAAATATTTAGCAAGACAAATTTTACAATTAATCAAAAAAATTGAATTTGGTCTGAGTTTCAATCAAACTATTCGTCGTTTCTTTTTCTTTTTATTGCAGCAAGTAATAAAGTACTATAACATTCCATGTCCATGTGCTACAATGAAACGTTCAAAATCATGTTCACGTTTCTACTGTTTTGCAGGTTGAATGGATGAAAAATCAAGGTTGACGGTTAAATCATGAATGATTAAGTACCTACAGTCAACTTTGTTCGGCGCTGCCAGCTTTGTATTAGACGAATACGAACAACTGCCCTGGATGAAATTTAACATTTTAAATGCATTATTCCATCTGCTTTCAACCCCTGTCCGTATTGACAGAAAAGTAAGGGTTGTTTTTAAATAACAAGACCCTTTTTCAATGGTTTATGTACCAGAAGGACGGACCAAGTGCACGACAAAGTGTAATGCTGTCGTACAGTAATCCTTTCTAATAATTTATTGTCTTGGAGTGTATTCACTTCATGCATTTATGGTAATATTTTGTTCTTTAATTACAAAACATAATACGCAAGGTCTCGCTGTTAGACGGACGTCAGCTCAAAAACGTCAGTTCGGTTTCAATTAATGATATGAGAAAGACCTTAGACCGAAACTGCACATTGACAGATTGAAAATATAGACCGAGCGAGAAAAGAACCAAACGAAATATCTAATAAAAAAGGCTAGGAACAACCCAAAATAAAAATGTAATTTTGTAACATTATACACACATTTTCTCAAACAAGATTAATAGAAAAAAGTGCAAAATTGGCTTTGGGTTAAGCTAGAAAGCCTTTTATAGCCCATATGGGTTTTTCTTTCGCTGTTCTACCGTTCTCAATGCCATAAAATGAACTTTCATTAGAAAGTATGAAAAAGGCAATATTGTCTTATTTCTATAATGCTCGTGATTTCGCCCATTACAGCCTCGTTTCCCTTGCGATTAATACAAGCGTTGCTAATAAATGGCCAACTTTTCCTTCAGGTATATTACCAAATATATAAAAAGTAACGGAATGAGAACATTTAGGAACAAATCCATTTGAATTTGTTTTTAGTATAGCTTTGATTCAGCATATCGCTTCATTAGTAGTTTAAGTCCGTACCCTGCGTAATCCTCGAATATTCGTCAGGTAATAAATGCTAAACGACCTACTGTTAAGCGAGAACAATAGACACTAAACTGAAATAAAGCACCTATTAAAGAATACTTAATTTGCAAACTTAAACTGATACTTATGGAAAGCTCTTTTCAAAATCTTCACTACTGAAAAATCCGCGAAATTTTGATTTTAGCTTAAAGGCCAAGAAGTGGCCACAAGCGATTTACATATGGAAAATACTATTGATCCAAAGCCGACATATGAGTCTTGTACATACAGAAAGGTTGCGCAAATTGAGCAACTCAATTGAATGGTTTCATTCCTTGGCTCCTTTTAGTGAGCGTCATTGAAGCTCCGAGTCATTGAATACCCGATTCCGATATTTTTTTTTAAATAGGGATGTTTTCGTAGACATAGATTTATTTTTACCGTATTTAGTGTTATTATTCTTTAGCCAACAATGGTCTGATGATAGTTGTATTTGTAATAACTGTTTCGTAAAAATGTATTTATAAGCGTGAATGCGTAATGCTCACCTAGGTAGATGTATAAATAGTGGTAGTGTATGTGTAGTTTTTTTCGTGAATTTCCGTTAATAATGAATACTCCATCACTCCACATGATTGGTTGGCATGTTAAACATGATTGATGATAACTACATTTAATTTGTCTAGTTTAAAACGTTCGTGATTTAGAAGCTGAAAAGACATTATTTTCGATATCCCATATTCAAAACATTTAAACAAATCCATATTTGCTTAGTGGTCATAATTGACCATATTAATTATTCTTTTTATCTTAGGTTTTTGGTTGAGATGAAAAATTAGTGAGTGCCACGAGCGGGATTTGAACCCACGACCTTCGGCTCAATACGCTGTTGACTTAATCACTTGAGCTATCGTGACTTCTGAAGTCACTTACCAGTCTTTCCGAGCCATTGAAGGCAATTCTATCCATGATGGTGTTCCTTGGGGTACCATTTTTGGCCCTATATTTTACCAGATGTACACAGCTAACATCCATTCTCATCCTCAAACCACCACGGTGACCTGTGAACGTAGATGGACGTAGCCCTGATCCTAAGGTTTCCACTCGAAACATTCAACAATTAACACTACTGGAGTCTGGGTGTGAAAAGAAAATAACAAAATTTAAAACAAGAAAATCCTGCCACATAAACTCACCGGAAAGTACGTCATACTCACACACGACCAAAACATCAAGAAAGTACGACAATCCTTAATCCTAACTCCTAGTACGCACTGGGATTAAGAAGAAACCTTGATGTTTCATTTTATGTGACCAACGTAACGCATACAGATATAAATATTACTTTTGTTCATGTAACACGCTCCCATAACTGGACCTTTCAAACAAACCTTCCCAATCATCATAAAACATCAAAATCAAAAACTCCCCCCCCCCAACGAATTCCCGAATTAAATATAAAACGTCGTATTATCATCGTATTATTACCAATGGGTAGATTCTCCGATTTTGCTGTTTATTTTATATATATTTGAACGAAGTGAAAGTATTGCAAGATAAAAATAAATAAAATGAGCACATTCTTACTTTACTACTACTTAATTGTAGTCTAACAATTTATCATTTTTGTTTCAGGTAAGCTGTTCAACCAATCATTCTGTCTGTAAGTTCTTTAGCCTTCTATCCAGTTTTTTAAAATGAATTTTAATTTTTTTTAAAATTAATTTTAATATGGTGGTAAAAATATTTTAAATCAAGAAAGTTTTTTTTTAATTTAACAAATCATTTACATAAACGGTGTGTTAGTTAAAAAAGAAACCAACTATCCAGTTTTATTCCAAATCTGCGGGAGAATTTTCAAGAAATTTTTCAAAACTTTTTATTTGAAATATTGGTATAATTGTTCTTCGCTAGGTTTGTCCGATGGGTTTCGACACTTCGTCCTTTGGGTCTTTGTAATTTCTGGAAAGGTTTTTTTTTTTTTTTAAATGGTACAGGAACATGACATCTAGTAAAATGGTAGGCAATATATAGCAGGCAATATCGTTATAAAAGGGTTCTGATTGGCCTTATAAAGAAATTAAAATTAGAAAAAAATTGGTGCAATTTCGTGCTTAAAAATATTTGAGAACATCATTAGGTAACATTTATACTGGGTATAAAAAATCGCTACATTCAGCAAATAAAATCTGCATTGACACAAAAATTTAATCTCTAATTATAATGAGCCATATGACAGTTCAAATGTGAAAGGAGAGATGGAATAATATTAAATCTGCTTTTAAACGAAGTGTTAAACATAATTGGATATATCATCTGATTGTTCCATCTTAAAAAAATAGACAGATAAATAATCGGCCGTGCCATACGGCAGATGAAATATAGCCTACGTGGCAGAGCCCAACCGGCGACATAAGTCTTACTGAAAAATGTACTTAATTTGGTCCACCCTGATGGAGGTTAAAGAGTTGTTAGCCCTTTTGGACAAGGCCGGTTACAAAGCTGTTGCAATATGTCCTGGGATTAATTTGGATAAGACCCTTTCTCATTTTTGTATTTCCATTCACGGGGAGAATTTCATTTCGATCAGAATCGGTCATTCCTCTTGCTCCATTTCAACGGTTCGACATATGTTTTACTCTTCATGCGTACTGAATTGCATACAATCCCCTCTTATTATAAATGGCATTCTCTGTTGTATTTTTACCATTTTTTCGATTTGCAAAATAATTTGATATATGTTACAATTTAGTGAAATGTGACTTGAAATGTAGACATCATGTTGCCAGACATCTGCTAGATTAGAAGACCTATTTGCACAGCTGGCAAGCCCAAGCGAACAGGATACGCTTCTTATCAAAGGGGTCCGTCAAGCCTAGCTTTATTTTCCCATCTATAAAACGTGCTTCCCACACACAACGGTCGTTGCTTACCGGTATGCTTGTGAATTAATCCCTTACAGACCTTTATCTCTGCTAAACAGTTTGATTTACAATTATTAACCTCGACTTATTGTGTATATTGGCGGAAACACAATTTTATCACGATAACTTTTATTACTACCCTCCGAGAAGGGTTGTGATAAAGCGGCAGATTTATAATAGAAGGAATAATTTTAAATACACATCGTGCCGTATATAGGACATGGGAAGTTAGTTTACTTTACGGGAGCTTTTGATTAATGGGACGGGATAATCATCAAACCATTCGGAATAAACGTTATATAAATTGTTAATGGAGGCGTATAAAACAAATACTCACGTCCTTCACATAAAAAGAAAGAATAGATGATTACAAGTATAAAATTTCTTTAAGTTACTTTGTATAAATAATTAACACTAAATGTTTTAATAACCTTCGATATGTGAAATTTACCGTTTCATATATGTTTAATCCGAAGATGAGTCATATTTTATTTCGTGCTCGTGTTAAAAAGTTGATATATTGATAAGCTGTACTTTTCCATCTGAAATATGTAATACACGTTGCATTAGTTTTAAAAGTAAAATGAATCTTGGTATCCCCTTAACACAGACTTCATAAAAATAAGAAATCATAAAAAATATACATTTCAAATATTATAAAGTATTTCTGTGTACTTATAGAAAGGTAAAAGTTAAGTAATTCTGGTCATCAGGAGGCTAACGTCCCACTATCCGTTGGGTATCTCAGATGAATTGTGACGACTCAATTAAAATGCCATACTCTATGCCAGGATTTGAACCCAGGACTACCTGCTTAACAAATACGAGTCGGATGTCCTAACCGCTTGGCCGCCGCGGTCCTCATTAAAAATTTGTTTAAAAATATTTTATTTTCAAAAAATTAAATTAATTTTTACTATTTTCTTAAATTAAAATGATTCAATCGGAAACTTCTTTATCCTGAATTATGGGTTTATAACACAAAAATATTCTAATGTGGTCGTTTCCGACCATCCTAGACTAGCTTTCATTGCTGTGGTGTTCTGTCAAATTGCGTTTTGGCATTTCGACATCTCCAGTGGGGTCTATGTAATCCTGTGAAGTCAAGTCTCACTCGCCAAACAAAAATAACGCCCTCTCAAGCACCCCTCTCCTCTCGACCTTACAAAAGGGACTCAACTTGAGGCACACATACAAAGTTTATACAACTACAACAACACTTTACCAATTAAAATTAATAAGGACCGACAATCATAAAGACAGACCAACAACGATAACGCCGACAGACGCATCCCACTCCAACGACCTTATGAAAACGCCGAAACGCATGTCCAATAAGGGGATGATAGACTCCAACATGATAGGAAATGACCAACTCACAGGTCCATCACCCAACAGACCACAAAAAGAAAAACAAACATTGCGGTTCATAAATTTCTTATGGTGTGTATTACCAGTAATTTTCTGCAGGACCAATTTAACACTTTACAATTTCTGTTTGATTGTATTCCGACTAATCTTTAAATAAACTGCTTATAAGATCGAATTAGCAATTATTACCTCATAACAATAATTTTCAGGAATAATAGTTCTTCTAGTTTTTCGCTCTTAGCGCTACATAAGCTATATATAGAGAGGGATCCCTTTTAATTTAATTAATCATGTATGTATACATAGCATTGATAAATATTTATTAAACAACCTTCATTATTGTAAAATTCAATTACGAATCATCATTAGAAGATTTCATTTTGGGCAGATTATTTAGTAAGTTTTTGAATAAATGGTAAATTACAATATTGTATTATTAAAATATATATATTAAAAGATATTATATTAAACTACACGTGTATTAAAATCACGTATTACTACATTTCGAAACAATAAAAAATCACATTTTTCAAAATGTGTCTTAACTTTGGATTAAGCAAACAAGTTATGAAGCTCTATTGAAATAAACAACCCTCAACAACAAAAGCTGCTACCCCCTCCTACGTGTTTCACATGACGGTGACCCTTCAAGTTTATTATCTAATGTTTAGATTTATTTTCATGTATTTCACATCTATTAATTCAATTATTAATTTAGTCATTCTATTCAAAAATGCTTTATATATTTGAAATAATTATGTCAACATAACCACTAACGTAAAACCTATAAACTTTCTGTAAATTGTGAGAAATCAGGAAATAATCTTCAGTCAAACTGTTTTTGAAATGGTGATTTAAAATCATTACTAGTTAACTTGATAATTTTCGTGACTCGCAATCTTACCGTTCCTATTTCGTTGTTTAACATTCAAATTCAAAATTTTGCATAGATTGACTTCGTGGGAGATTTTTGGTTATCTACACGCGAACGTCTAGGTGCGATGGAGATTTTGAGATGGGTGAAAGATATCGTAAATTTCATTGTGGGAAATCTCTGTGGCCAATTTTTTAGAACTTTAGACCCTGAATTGACGAAATATCAGAATTTTTAGATGATATTTAAATAAGTACCAACTGTAGTAAGGAAATCTCCAGAATTTTTTTTTATTTATGTGGGCTTAAAATCTCAAAATGTACATACATACAAACATTTGCAGAGTTGAGCCTATCGCTTCTCGTAGTCCATCGGTAGCTTTTTCTATTTACAGTAAATAGCCAGTAGACTCGAGAATCTCCCACCCTGGGTGTAGGCAATCCTGGGTCAGATCTCAGTCCGCCATCGACCCTCTCACATTACACATTAACGCTGATAAGTACATTCACGCTAGTAAATACATTCACTCTAAACACAAGCTAGGTATACACCAATATTATTGCTGTATATAATAGGACAACCCCGTTTCCTCCAAAAATTGAAACACGGAAAGTAGATTTTTGTCATGACTTTTTTTTGCCTTGTTATTGATATTGATGAAATGACATTTCGGTGTTATTATTATTTTACAAATGTTAATAAAATTTTAGGTGGTATTAATAATGAGGTAGTCGTTGCGATAAGTCGGATCCGAACATTAGGTTATTAAATTTAAACCAGAATCCCCTTTCTTTTATGAACCACCAGAATCAGTTGTACTCTGAAAGCTATTCTACTTCTCTGATAAATTAAGAGCGAACATAATCTGTCGTTACTTTGGTCATATTTTAGCTCTTCCTCTGGAATTTTATTTTTAGCTATTACGGAGAGTTGTTTTTGCCAGTTCCTTTTCGTTCATCGTGGCTTTTGTGAATTTGATCCGCCACGATAAAATGAAGTATTTTGAAAGTCTCAAGTTAATAACTTATTTTTTAACTGATCAGATTTGTTTTTTGTTCATAATGCTCTTTTGATCCACATCATCAATGTTTTGGGAATATGAAATAATTTAATTTTATTTTACGGTCAAAGAGAAAATTAAAACTTTTTTTTAAGGTGGCGTATCTTGAATAATTCCGCTAAATCTCCACCACCTTTCCCCGCACGAAGTATCCAAATTAGATATAAACAGTTCTTTTTGTTAAATTATTCATGGAAGTAAGTGCGTATATCGATTCCCTAGCTGCTAATGGTACAGTTGCCATACTGGGCCACAAAGTGCCTCCTGGGACTAATAATCAGTCTCAGACAAGGGGAGTTATCCCTTTTCATTTATCGTCCGTGTCATCCTAGGATATCCCATTATCTCTTAATAGGCCTTCCGTCCCCTAGGCCCCAAGTGCACAACTCTTAGGCATGTTTTATTCCCTGTTAATTTCGTGAAAGGCACTCCCGTATCTGATTTATTCAACCCATTAACTCTAAATGTATAAGCCAATACAGGAAGGGTCGCCAGCTAAGATTAAGCTCGCAGGGTTTTGCATTCCGCTTCATTTAGACGAGTTGTCGAAAGGAAGGCGGACGGTCAAATCCCCAGTTATTGTTTTTGGGGATAAACGCGATTGGGTCGCCCCCTCTGGTTTGTCCATCTTATTATCAATTTGTTATTGCATAAACCGAGAAGGGATTTGCATCTCCACCTGCGGCCCTAGCATTTTTCTATCTTTTTTCTCTCCTCCAAATCTAATTTTCTTTATGTTAATAACGATGTTGTCCTTTTCGTTTTGTTACCAGAGGCTTATAGCAAATTCAATACAGTTTATGTCAACATCAGAGAAAACGAGTTTTCTAGCTAGGGTGGGATTTGAATAACACAATCGACGAAGTGTTCACAAACCTGGGATGTTAACTACAGGACATAATTCTTGGTCTCTTAACAGATTAAAAGTAAAACAATCCCATCCATGAGGATACATCATCATGAATTATTAAATGATTCTCAGTGCATACATAATATTGACTACTATAGATGTTCTCTATGGCTGAATGGTAATGGTACTTTTAATTTTTGGAACATATTATTTTTTAGTTGTCACCAAGAACTACCTTCAGTTACAAGGCTACTTGCAAACGTGGGACCTTATTTCCTTAGACTACGTTTAAAAAAAAAAGCTGAACATAGGTTTTGAGATACAAACCTTCTGTCAAACTCTTTTTCAAGCGAACTAAAATAAAAGGCTTTAATATGTATATATTATCAACACTTTACGTGACTAGAATAAAATGTTGAAAAGCTACAGTATGTGTGTATATATCGATCAAGAGTTTGAAATAACAAAATGTTAGAATAATCAAGAGGAAAGAAAAAATTCTATTTATTAAGAGAATATGTATTAAAATAATACTCGCATAAAGTGTATATATGTATATAAAACACGTAATAATAATGAAAAAATGGAAAGATAAATTGTAGGCTTTAACATTACCTATATTTAAAATAACCGGTAAGCGTCTTTTGTTTCAACGTGACCTGGAATCCTTTGTTCAAAACTTTATCTAAAGTGACCGGTGCTGAGTACTTGTCCATATTTGTTTTTACCAGGAAATTACGTAGCGTGCCAAGATATTATCAGGCCTACTTTGATATAGCATTCGGTATTACCTTCGTCTACCTTGTCTTAATAATTGCCCTCATTTTTGCAAGAACTATTTGAAACTTCAGCATCTGATAACTATCCATAAACGGTCACGTCTTCATCGAAAGGTATTGATGTGACCCTTTAGGAAGTAGGTTCCATGTGAATCCCTTGTAAATCTACATTTTTTAAAACAATATATGGTAGTCTGTGTCACATTCTTCCACGCCTTGTCAATCATCATCATTGCTTTCAGTAATGTAATGTTATTATTTTCATTAGTCTCCATACCCTTTATGTTAATCCTTACGACTTCTTTACATAAAGGATTATAAAATTCTGGATTACTCCATGATCTAGGGATTGTAACTTTGTTAAGGGGGGAAAACTGTATTTTTTTATTTTGTAAATTGGTTGGGTGGTTGTGAACAATACAATTGTCTAGCAAAAGGAAAATGTTTCTGTATTGTTTCCACATTTCGTTATCGAAATGAAGAATCCAGTCATTAAAAAATTCTGTTGTCATCCATGCCTGCCTTTTTATTTGAGTCCTTGGAAGTAGACTTGATGCCCTTCAAGCATCTAGGATTCTTTGCTTTACGTACAATTAGGTGTTTTAGTTTTTATGTGCCATCCAAGTTTCAAGTAAGCAGCAAGGTAATTTCATTCTTTGCTTTGGTCTCCCAGTGACACGTCTTTAAATGTTAAGGTGCGGACAGGATCATCATGCAGGATAAATCATGCAATTCCCAATTGTGGCTTTTAATAAAGCACCCGCAACAGGTACATTTTGCACTCTACAATGTCTTATTCACTTAAAGAATCTTCAAGATGAGGGAACTCACAGTCTCTGACCCGCTTTCGATGTTTTTTGTATTTATTTTGCGAAATTCTCTCTTTGTTGTTCAAAGTTACTGTTTGCGTAGATGGCGGAATGTTAAAGTATTTCGCTACATCTTTTTTTAAACTATGTTACAATCGCGTCCTTTTTGTTTATATTCATACTGACGGCTGATATAACAAACTAGAGATTTGAGAAACGTAAAGAAAATGTGCAGGACGGAATACGTCGAAAAGGTTATAACGTGGAAAAAGTTGGAATCATAAACGAGGGAAGCATTAAATATGTTTTGATAATATTGCCGTAGTAATGACTTGATATTTGTTTTGTTAAAAAATTGAGTTTGTGTTTTAGCAATTACATCAAAATAAACAGTGAAATTTGTTTCATTGGAGCATTTTCAAGTTATAGCAACGGCAACATGTTGTGTCAGGCAAAACCAGACTTTTATCGTGTTTCAACGGACAATTTTATTTTTTCAAAGTGAAATTTTGTTATTCTTCATTTCTTTGGTAATGTAATTTTATGTTTCATGATAAAAAACAGCGAATTGTCAACATGGCTGCAACAGCAGCAACAATTAAACAGATACATGTTATATTTCCCTGATGTATCTTACAATATTTCCATTCTTCTCATGGTGGAATACATGATTATAATAAAATAATTTTGAAATAATGTTATTCTGTTTGCAATACGGTTTATTTGATACGTTAAAAGTTACTGCCTAGGCTGATCATAATCGAATGAGGAACATGTATGTCTTTAACGAGTGGGTAAACAAGGTACTAACATATGCATAAGATTACATAAAAAATTAACGCGTTTAAACGTTGTTATTATTTTATATCACTATATTTTCATCCTGGGTGAGATTTTGTGTTCAGGGTGCCGACCGTGGGGGTTGGTTGATTTACGGTTCCAAACTCTACAACTCCCGTTTTTACGAGCTTCTACTAATGTCTGAATAGAAACTACATTCTTTATAACTTGAATGTAAAAAACGAGTCGGTTATCGTAAAGTGTCGAGGCTTGTCTATTTTTTTCGGCCCTAGGCGATATCGTTGAATAAATCTAACCAAGTTGGACGGAAAAATAGAATCTATTTGCTGTAAAATTTTCACATCGTGCGAAGCCAAATGGAAATGAAAATCACGGTTGTAACAAACCATTAGCCTTTGTAATTTCCTTCCAACGGAAGCCGCCCGAGATGTTACTTGAGCGTTCCACTACCACGGACAAATGTCGTAACGTGCTTTTATCACAATTGTATCAAGTACCATTACTGATTTGTATTTCGTCTTTTACAATTGGAAGGTTAATGTATCCCCCTCCTAAATTATATACAAGATTTAATTACACTTTTTCCCATAGCCCATGAGATAATTGAAAGAGATTAAAGCCTTAGCGTAAATTTCAATTATCTAAATCTTTGAACGGGAAGAATTAAACAGGGATCGAGCCCGCGTTTAAAGACCGGCGGAATTATTCCGGTAGGTAAATACATTATTAAACAGCAGGATTTCTTCGGAAGATTATGCTAATAGGAAAAGATCTCGATTTACATTTTAATGCGTACACTTTGTTGTGGGACAAGCTGGGGATGACACAGTTAGTCAGAGATAGAGCCACCCATCTCGCCCACGAGGCATGTTTAAATCTGGGTTAAGTTTTAATAGATCCCCCGGGGCTGTTTTAATTCCCGGTACGGGAGAAAAACGCGTGGCTATTACTCAGGAGAAGGAGAGAATGAGGGTGAAAGGGGTACTGGCCGTCGTCCTCCCTTAAAAAATTGCTGGTAATTTTTGTCTCCGACTTAATCCAACTAGGAAGATTAGTAGTTCAAATTAAAACCCACAAGCCTTTAAATAGTTCTCAACGGGTTTTATATCACCTGTGATCCGTCTAGTTTTTTTCAGATCCAAAAAGCTGGGTGTATTTTAGCAATTGCAGTTATTCGTTAAGCAATATTCTAATTTTTAAATTATTCGGAGATCGTGAGATGCGGTCTGGTGTGACGTACGTTTTAGAAAAACATTTTCTTAATCGTGCCACGTTTCGATCTTTATTGAGATCATCTTCAGGGCTCAAAGTGTTTGTTTTCTCAATAAAGATTGAAACGTTGGCACGATAAAGAAAATGCTTTTCTAAAACCTACGTCACACCAGACGACATCTCACGATCTCCGAATAATCATTGACTAACGGTCACTAAACACCACACATTCTTTTTTTTTTTTTTTTTAGAACACCTAGATCTGTAAGTACATTAAAAAGAAACAGAGCAAGAGAAAAAGAGCACGTACATCGGTAATATTGCCATGTGAAAATTGTAGATCGGCCTGCGATCTGATCGAGTTATGTGTTCAACCCCTGGGCAATTCTGCGGTTTCTCCACCCCGTCGGGATCACCCATTCGGGCTTAGCTTCCGCCGTCCGCACGGGCCCCCAGACATCATCAAACTTGTAATTGAATTCCTTACCGTGGGTGCGACGGTTGACGAAGTTAGGCCAAGTTTTTGCCCCGGCCCTTTTAATGGGGGGTGGAGTGGTTGAGTGTGTGCGCCTCCACCTTGTAAGCCACACTTTATTAATTTTCAACACGTCGGCCGGGCGACGAGACATCTTAATTTATTGCCTTCCATAACTCATTTTGAGCCTTTCTCAGAAATCGTGTTTTCTACCGTGGCGTTATGCAAAACTACTAATCACCTCCGTCTTAGGTTTCTCCCTTTAATTGTTAATACAAACACTAGTTGTATGATCAGTAGTAGCTTATAATAATCATATAATTTAAATTAAAATCGTACAAAAAGCCTTGTTGGCAAAGGTAGAGTTGCAATAAAACTCTTGCAACTTTGCAATGTTATACGTACCATCTACAGTAATACAATCTAAGAACAAAACGTTAATGATTTTAATACAAATTAAACTCGTTTAATAATCAAATGTCCTATTATTATTTGTTAATCTCAATTTTTGCAAGTTGTTGTAGGTTTTCTTAGATAATTTTAGTCATTACCAGTATATTAAGTAACAGACAAAAACCAATGGCTCCCCTATGAATTACCAAAAACATTGTGTCGTTATGTACCGACAGATTTGTTCTGCTTTGTTATAATCTATTGACAAGTTGATTTGGAAAGTTTTTATTATTATACTACGTTTTCCGTAGGGTTGTGCTTTAGGAAATTAAGTATTTAATTCATATATTTGAAAATCAGGTACAACACATACATTTAAAGCCTTCTGTCTTCTAGATAATCCCATAAACATTATACGTAAATTTAGTTTTCAGTTTAAAAAAATAGCTTTTAAAAATAACATTAATTACTTTAACATATAATTTTTATTTTTTATGGTAGCACATTGGTATAAACTCATTTCAATTTTACAATCTTACATCTCAAAATTGGGGAAAAATTATTGACATGGGACAATCATAAAGATGGTTGGTTCCCCCACAAAAAAAATGTTGATTATGGATCAAAATATTCTATTTACATTGCATACATTATAATAACAAGGACCGAAAGTGATTGATCACCTATTCTGTTAATTCTGTACGATACTCTGGTGACACTCGTTTATTTATTTATTTTTAAATATATATTATACATTACTGAATAGGCCTTTGATTTTTATCGCATTTTTACTACATTATCTTGTTATTTCTGGAATTATTCATTTGATGACTACCGATGTGCATCGGTTCTCGCATTACTATTTCGTTTTCAAATGATAAGACTATTTATGGATTTACATCATTTAATTGATGTATAGAATAATTGAATGCATTACACGAAACAGCGATTAAACATAGAATTTCAATTTAGTTTATGTCTCAGGAAATCATAACGTTAATTTACCAGTCTGATTACGAATTGAAATGGAATATAACGAATATTGATGTGAAGTAAATTGAAAAAGTGGGAAACGACGTGATAGATTGAAAAGAAAAAATTTCTAGTATAGTTGGTTATATTTGAGTGGTTCATTAATTTTCTATTTATTTATTTAGTGAGATATTTCTTTAGTTCCTGCAGAAAAATAGCATAAAGAAAATCATTGATAGATTTTTTAAATTTATGTTCCAAGAGATTATTTATTACAAACACTGGAGAATTGCTGTTCATTAACATTATTTTTGTATTTTCCTGTCAAAAAAGGAAACCGATTAAAATTGTAATCTGAATTTTTAGAACCTGAAATCATGGTTCAAAATAAAAAAGTTGTCATTTCGTATAAATGTTTGAAAAAATGAAACAAAAACTCTTTCGTCACTATAAATAAATTTTAACCTCTCATTCAAAGAGAAGTAGTTAAATTTTCAAACACTGATGAAAAATTCATTAAAATCGGCATGGCGAAGAAAATCTTTTTTTTTCCTTCCAACTCCGCCTCGATATTTTATACAGTGATGGAAATCCAAACAATAATTAACAATTTAGACAATAAGCTCTACATAAAACAGTGCAATTTTAACGAGGGCGAAGCTTGAACAAAGTTCAAGTTCAGGAAGTTTATGAATATAAACTCTCCTCATCCCTCAATGCCGGTGACTGACGTTAAAAATCAAAACACCAATTTTCACCGAGCTTAAGGTGTAACCCAGTAAAAATAATTAATGAGTTTTTCGTACATTTGAACCTGTTGAAAATGGAGAGTGTGGTATGATAGATTTTATCCGTTGAATCCGCAACTAATATTTAATGCGTTCATTTTTGTTTTTGACAAACGTTTAATTTAATACAAATTTTAATAATAATAAGATTTCGTTTCTTACCATAGATTTTATTATTTTTCCTTTAAATAACTATATGCAGAGTTAATTCATAAGGTATTTATTTTTATTGGCAATATAAAATTAACACAAGAAGGCAGAATATTAAAAATTAAATGCCTAATGAGATTGATTAATCCTTGGTTAACCAAAGATCAACCCTGATAGTGCTAATATTATCAATTTACATTAAAACCTTTTTAAACGTTTTTTAATTGTATAAATTAGATCCTTTATACTTGTTTGTCTGATTGACCAAATTACTTCTTTCAATTAATTTTTTATCTTGGTTGAAATGAAAACGATAGTCTCACGAACTGGATTCGAACCCACGACCTAAATTAGATTATAAAAAATTGCCTTGTTCGAAAGAGACGAACTCTTGAAAATTAAAAATACCTACTGTTCTACTTCTGTATTGGTTTATACGCGCGGAGGATTAAATAAATTTGACAAACTATACGAAGACCACGTAGCCTGCATTATTTACGACTTCACAATTCTCACTTACTTGTGTAATGTTCATGATCAGGAGTAGTCGTTCATATTTGATCCGCTCACTAGTAGGCGATTCAAGATTTCTTCGTGGGCGTTAACATTTTAATAGATCTATCCAAATCCAATCATTAAATTGTAAATAAAATAATCCGTGATAGAATGATTTGGTAGAATTGCCAAGGTAAATTGAAGATGATATTGGAATTTCTTTTGCCTCGTTTTTAAGCATTTTGTGATAGTGACACACCTTGTTTAAAAAATTATTTATGAAGACCAACATTTGACAAAAATTAAAATGGTTTAGAATGATATTTTTTATTAAGCAGATACTTCAAAGAAATTTTATGAAATAAATCAATAGCTCATGAAAACAACATCATCTTATCAATAGCGAGATTTCTTCTGAAATTTGGTCGTCACCGATATATTTGTATGCCTATCACTAAGTTTCCAAAATATGTTAACGATTTTATGTTGGTTTTGAAAAATGATTTGTATGTATTTTAAACAGGCACAGGGTGGGTCCATTTCCACTCTCGGATTTTTGAGTTATTCAACTCAAATCCTCACTGAAGATGGCGCAATGCCAAAACGTGTTTGAATAACTCAAAAATCGTCGGTGGTCGCAACGATTTGACGTTGTCACGCGCTCATCACTGTAAGGTCAAGGCCCCGGGTTCGAATGCAGGGTCGCTGGATTCGAACCCGACATACTTAAAAATGGGCATTTTCCAAAAAACACCGGTACCATGAGGGTTTATATGACCTCTGCTCTTGCGAACCCTCGTTAAAAAAAAAATTTAAAAAAACGTAAAAATTGACAAAGACCCAGTAAGGGACCCAGTGCCGATTCAACATGAGTTCATCGACTCGCAGATCGAAACCCATCACCAACTGTTAAAGATATTTTGTTCAACTAGATTAAAACCCTTTTACTGCAAGTTTTGTCAAAAAATAAAAATAAAATAAAAACCAATAGTTAGTTATATATAAAAGTATATAGTTTACTGATACCTTTCTTGTCCGAATTTCTTACAGAATCAGGTTTAATTATATTTATCAGTTATCACTAAACAAAGAAAATGTCTGAATTTTTTCGAAAGGGAAGAACTCAGTTTGTTTTTTGATAAACTGAATCAGATATAAAATGTTTTCTTTCCCCTTTCTTCCTCAAGCACCAATTTTTTAATTTATAAACAATACTTTGAATATACGTTTTAATTATTTTATTGGATTTTGGTTTTAATTAAATGACGCAGTTTCCGTATTGGTAAGCGCTGACTCAATGAAGGTGCGGTGCATCTAATAAATCATTACAAAATGTCTTAATTTTGTATATAACAAACTATATGTATTAATCAATATACACTTAGTATAGATAATGCCATTTTATACCTAGATATAATATTTATTACCTTTACGTGTATTTTTATAATTGTCTACAGTTAAGGTAAATTAGGTTACAGCAGAACAAGTGGATGGTATGATGATTTTACTGCCAATACATTTACAAATATAGATTATGGATATAAAAAGTTTGACTTACCCTGGCCTAGAATAACTATTTTTCTCTCTCACAAATGTGAATTATTGCTTTCAATATGAAATACTATTAATAATGTATATTATACGTTATAATGGATTTTGTCTAAAATTGTTTAAAAAAATATACTATACTGTCATTGTCGAATCTTGGTGGTAGTTTGTGAGCTCTTTGTTTAATATCCTTTATTTTACGAGTTATTGTCGTATTGAATAGAGATGGCTTCCCCTTCTGAAATTCGTACATTTGAAAGCTGAAATCCCTTGTTTGCTTCGGTTGGAAAAGGATGCAAGAACAATTCGTAAGTCCTGTCGGAGTGATGACAGAACACTCGACCGGAACAAAAGAAAGTGTAGCTCCCTTAACTAAAGGAACAATGGGTGAGAAATCCTTCTCCGACTCGGCCTCTTCTCAACATCGCGCACCCCCAGTGCGATAAAAATCCCTTCCAACTTCCAATTAATTTGTTCAAATTTGCTCTCGCTGACAAATGTTAACAAGTTGTTCGACTGCATACATGATTGTACCGGATGGAAACAGGAGCCCCTTCGATCAGTAGATGCTGTCGCCAGGAATGCCGAGGCATGTGGGTTCACATTCTGGAGGGATAAAAGGAAAGTAGTTCATTTCTGCAGATTGAGGAGGGACCATAATCATCCTCCTCTCAAAATGAATGGACTGGCCCTCGAGTATGTGACATCAATTAAATTCCTCGGCCTCACCTTTGATTCTAAACTTAAGGTAGGTGGCAGCCGCACGTTGACAATATGCTATCCCAAACCAAGTAGGTCCTAAATCTAATGAAGTTCTTAAATAACTTCAAACGGGGAGCATCGAGAGAAGTATTGCTTCCGATCTTGAAGTCATTGCTGTGTACGAAAATGTATTACGGATGTATGGTGTATGCCTCAGCAAGAAATATCCCTTTACGAAAATTGGACAATGTATATGTCGCAGGATTAAGACTTGAATGACAGGAGCTTTCGGGACTAGCCCAGTAAGTAGTATATGCACAGAAGCCGGGGTGTTACCTCCCGGCGAAAAAAGAATACAGTTAATACTGAACTACTGTGCTAATATCTTGTCTAGAAAAGAGCACTTTTTATATAACGTGCTGTACGATCGGGCCTGCGACGAGGAGTACACCAGGCTAAGAACCCGTACTAGGCCATTAGGCATCAGGATGAAGGAGATACTGGCCTGTAGGAGAGCTACAATTCCTAAAGTTAAGGAAATCAAAGAATCTAAAAAGGAACCTTGGATGCTCTCCTCAATTCCTATACGGGTAGATATGGCGGAATTGAAGAAAGAAGAGACAGCCCATATGTATTCAAAGCTAAATTCCTGGCCCTCAAAGAAGAAACAGTGAAGGAACCTTCATTTATACAGACGGTTCGAGGGTCAGTGAAAAATACGCTAAAATAATTCTTCTCTCAATGGCTGCAAGTATCTTTACCGCAGAGTTGACCGCCATATCATCCGGGCTGAGTGAAACTGAACACATAGAGTGCAACCAATATGACATACGCACCGAAGTAGTATATAGGGCACTTGGGGCAGACAAACATTACCCCCTCCACTTTCCCTGTTCATGNTATTCGTGCATGCCTCGCCCAACCTTGAAACTTGACGAACATGTTTGTACATGTCTCTTTCGTTACCCCCTTCATCAGTCGCCGAAATTTAGAGTATTGCATTCATTTTAAATTCATTTTCTCCTCTTCTTTTTTCAAACCGGGTTGGAACGGTCTTCGCCAGAGTTAAAAAATGAATTTAAAATGAATGCAGACTTCCAGTCATATTACCCTCTCATAATAATGATAATATTAAAAATATAGAAATCCTTCTAAATAAATTAATCCAAAAACTTTCAAACAATTAAAATAACCCTCTCATAATAAGTAATGTGAAACAAAAACATAACGAAATACTTCTAAATAAATTAACGCGATATACTTTCAGTCAAATAAAATAACCCTCTCATAATAAAATAATGAGAAACAAAAACATAATGACATACTTCTAAATAAATGAACGCAATCCCGCCTTAAATAAAAATCTACTTGTCTAGCCGAGCTATTTTGACATGTCCATAAGGTAAGGAGTTATAGTCCTCACACCTAACCCTTTTCATGAAATTTATTCTGTACAGTTTATTTTCCTGCATTGATACAACATTATGCTGTTGTGTAATTTTAATGTTTTTACTTTTTAAAAATGTTTTATTCTCAGACTCTTCGTCCGTCAAAATCATATTTCTAATTACATCAAAATTTACTAGTTGCAGATTCTCCCAATTTAATTTAATTCCCTTTATTTTGCAAACATTTACTATTTTGTTCAATTTTGTGCTTTTAACGGAGTAACCGTAATTTTTTGGACCACCTGAAGCAAATTCGGTGATAAAACTCCCTTCACCGTACTCTTGGAGCTCGTTCGTAAGATCCCCCAAATAATTCCCCACTTGTGGTTCATATTCTGTAGATCGAGGTCTCTTTATATATATCATCGAGTCAGTGTCATAGTACAAGACTCTCTCACCTAATTTTTCCAGGTAGTTGTACAGTATTAGGCGGGCTTGAGTGGTAGTATAAGCAGCAATTGCTACATTCACAATTGGCGATGGCACTATAGTATCTTCCTTATTCTCCCAGTTGACACATATGACATTATCATTGATTTCCTGAATATAATTCACAATGTAGTTGGAATTTTTAAGTATTTCGTATAACTGAGAGGGGTCTTCGATTAAAGTTGTCTTTGTAAAATTGTCTCGTTGGCCGAATTTGCCCCAAAAGGAGTTAAGCATCAACTTTGCTAAAGAGCGTAGTCCCTGATTACTTTTTATGGTGGATTTATTTAACATAATACCTTCAACCATGTAATACGATTGAATGTAGCTTTTCATGCTTATCTCATCCGTTACGGTACTAGGGTAACCTGAAGCTTCTTGTTTTATTTTAAGAAAGTGATTTATAAATTTAGAAAATAACCCGTCTTCTTTTTTCTCTTTGGAGTACTGTACTGTCTTATAATTCCAAATTTCATAAATTTTCGTGATCTTGTACCCCAATCTGACAGCTTTTCGTAATTCGTCTACAACCCATGTGCCATTCAAGCATCTTTGTTGTTCACTATGGTTGCAGGGATTTGAAGAAAGCACATCAGCACACCCGTTGCATAAAACAAAGAGCAGCTTGCCATGTTTTTTAATAGGCAAAACAGGATGATAAAGATCATTAGGTGGTAAGACTGTACATTTTACGAAACCCTCAATGCTATTTAAATCGTATTGCGCTCCAGTAATTTTTAGACAATCTTCTTCGCCTACATACAGTGTTGGATGGCCGATTGGGAATTTTCCGTATTTACTAACATAAGGATAGAGGGAGCAGACATCAACATAGTGAATTTCTTCATCATCTCTCGTTTTATATTGAAGCCGTGTATTGCCCGTTCGACCCCCGTAAAATGCGTCCCTAGGGAGTAGTGGTTCTTGAGAGAGAATTGTGGGATTTTTTAAATATAGTGAACATTCAGAGTTCGATTTGAGCAATTCGCGAAATTCACACTCCCATATGTGGACAATATTGTACCCCCTACTTTTTAAATAGTCTAGCCGTTTTAGGGTATCATTATATCTGGTATTCATTGTTTCAGTAGATGCCTTATGTAAGGGTTCATCTCTTCTGTAAGGGTAGCACGGTGGATGACCATGATAAAAACACCCACTGAATTCAAAAACGGTATTAGTTTCTTTATTATACCCATCAACTTTAAATTTCGTAAATGGTATACCGACTTCCCTTCCTCTTCCGGCATGTTGAATTTTAATTTTGCGTTTATTCTCTTCCCAAAGTAACCATTGTATAGCGAGCTTAGATTGTCTTTCGCATAGCCGATACCCGTTTCGGGGGATAATTCCTATTGTGTTGGGTTTTAGAAAATTTCGTCGATATGCAAGATTGCATGCTGACGCAATGGTGATACTCTCTGCGAACGGATCGACATTACAATTCTGAATAAAATATTGACGGAATAAAGTACACGACTGACGTAAAATGTCCACATCATTTGTACAATACTCAGTCAATTCGTTAGAAAAATTGAAAATATATCCACTAGCTTTTTGTCCATTGTACCAATTAATAAGATTTTCTCTCTCTTTTGGTAACATACTATCGGGGGAATAATATTTAAGATCTGGTAAATCACCGACATATGTGTAATTTTCCCTCCTATTAAATAGATGGGGAAAATACCCTTTTTTAACTGAATCATCCAGGTCAAACGCTATTGGCAATTTACTGAGGGGCATTGGAAAATAATTTAAAGAATCAATTATTTGCACATTTTTAAATTTTAAACTTAAAATTTTGTTCCCACGCATAATGATTTCGGGCAAAATATTATGATCATTTACCAACCCTCTTAAAATAAATTGAGAGTCATAAGCTTGAGCATTATGAGCAATACAAATTATTTTTGTAAAACTTGATCTAGGGAGGAGTAGGTAACCTAGAAATTTTTCTATAGGATTTTCCCNCCCAAAACACTTCCTCCTGCGGGCTAGTGTAGCTCCGCAGTTTGTTAGTAAGTGTGTTGGTGTCTCTTCTGGCCTTTTTTCCTAAGGGACATCATTGAATGAAAAATTTTTCATGTTTACTCTTCCTGTCCCCCTTGGTAACTCCACAACTGAGGCCGAAATTGTAAATTCATCCGTGTGGGGAGCAGCTTCATTGCTCTGAAAAATAGATTCTATCATCTCCCACACACGTCCACCTGTTATCTCATTGGCATTGGTGTAAGGAATCCAGCCGCTTTTTGAAATATTATGGTTGCCAAATGTTAAACCTATTTTATCCGACGCTGAAGAATTTGCTATCAAATATCTGATCACGTCTTCAATAGCATTTTTTAACTACATTTCGTGGTCGACCGTAGGCGATGGAGGGTTTTTTATTTTAAAACATAAAGTTTTTTTTACGAAGGTTAAATTTTTTTGTAGAAGTAGTTACATCGTATAAAATTTCATGGTTCGATTCATCAAACGATAATTGTTCAGAAAAATCCAACCCACACACTTATTCGTGAGCCCGTGCATTCAAAGTAAAATCAAAACTTTTGCCACAATGGGCGCAAACTTAGCCAAATAAATGGTGAGATTCTGAGTCCATCATAGTGGTCGCTCAAAGTGAATCTAAGGCTCAAACGGTTGCGGCTTTCTTTATATACCCGACGTGATTGGACAACGTGACAAAATCTGACTCTAAACAACAACAATTTTATTATTAGATTCGTTATATAATCCAGACGGTTTGTAATTTCAAAATATTTACCTATTTAGTAAATATATCTTTAAGCCGAAATATGTACAAATGATAAACATTTTCTCGCTGAGGGATTGAAATTTCAAAATATTTACCTCTTTACTAATTCTATCTTTCAACCGAAATAAGTGCAAATGAAAAACATTTTCTCCACAATTAAAGAAATTGGGCTATTTTTATTTGAAAATAATGAACAAGTGCCGCATGCTAACGAAGCACGGCCGGATTCTATAATTATATTCAGTTACATAGGTTGTGAAAAACAGATAAACATGATCGGTTCAGATCGTAAAATGAAAAACATTTTATTCTCATTGAAATATATATATAAATACAAGAAATACAATCGGTCAAAATCAGGTAGGTTACGAGCAAAAATGTCTCGAATTTTCTCCTGTTCATACATAATTGAAGATTGAGACAGTAGCGTGAGGCAATTGTCGGAAAGGTTTAATAAAGGAAAAAGAGCAGAACGCGTCTCCATTAAATCCAAGGTAGGGGGGGACGAAAAATATTAATGTATTCAGAATGATTTATTACTGGGTTGAAACTGAATCGAATTTGCTGTATAAAACTTAGACTGACTATACTCATCAGGAAAACGAACATCCGACCCCATGTTCATCCTTTCAATGGGTTATTCATGACTTCCGAGTGCGGAACTCATTGTAGTTCTCTCGTCAACGACAAATTTATCGTTTTCCCGTATTTCTTTTTCACCCCTTCTTTTGATCAGTATTATCGCATTACTCGGATTTCTAAAAAAATATTCAGATTTTTTTAATGAATGTTTATGAAAATTATAATTTAACAATTCGGTATGATGTGAAGTTGGTAAAAACAAGGAAGTTCTTGATATTCATTACAGAACCATAATTTCCACAACTTTTATATAGCAGCAATTAAATATTATACATAAACGTTTATATATAGCAATTAAATCATTTGTAAGCACTGTATTTAAAAAATGTTGTTTATTATTTTATTTGTATCCTACAAATATTTTTACATATTACAATTGTGATCACAAAACATTTTTTTTGACACGTCACAGCACTGACATGCAGACATATGCCATGAGAAACCAGCCAATGCTGACACTCAGTGTGATGGATTTCTGGACAAAGAAGAACATAAAGAAAGATTAAATACAATTTAATTACCATGCATCTTGAAAAATTTGTTACCACCTTAAGCATTTGGATAAATGAAACCCTACAATTAAAAGAATAGTATTACCATCGGAAATTAGAAACCGAAAAACAGTATAACTTTAAATACGTTTGGGTTAAAGCTGGCACCATACATTTATAAACAGATGTATAAAAACAGCATAATATACAAAATTAAAAGTACTAGAGATATACAAAACATACAATAACACTATCTAAATGTAATATTACTTTTGAGTCTTCTAATTTAAAAATTTGTATAAAAATATTTAAACCATATTTACCTACGTAAAATTATCTTTCAGTCTATGTAAAAGTCAAAGTGTCAAATTTATTTATGTATTTGTTATTATTGTTTTTATATATCGTTATTTCGTTGGGACCTTTCTTGACATAAGCCAAGCTTTTGATCGAGTTTGGCACCAACGTTCATTGTCCATGCTCATGGGCATCCTTTCCTTAATTACTATACTCATACTGCACAGTTACCTCACTGACCGTTCTTCCCAAGTAATCGAAGGCAATTCCTTCCCTCCAAATTTTCCTATCTCTGCTGGTTAAAATGGTGGTTAATAATTTTCCTCAGGGTAGCATTGTGGTCCCCATACAATACCAGATGGACACAGAAGACATTCCATTACATCCTCAAACCATCACATTCACATTTACAGACGATACAGCAATTTTCAAACTACGATCCTGTCATTTCGAAACCTCCAAAAATACATCACAGTACTAAAATTTTGATGTAAAAAAATAACACAGATAAATCCACCCACACTTCCTTTACTCCCCGTAAAAAGGTCTCCCCTCAAGTATACTTAAATAATATTCCACTGCCAACTGCTCACAATGTGCGATATCTCGGACATCGACAAACGCCTGACGTGGAATGTCATGCACTACCACTTGAGCTATCGTGACCTCGTGGCAAAAAGGATCCACTCGGACACCAACTTCCCATCTCAACCCCACCTTTTGAATTTTCCCTCCTTTTTGCCACGAGGTTACGATAACTCAAGTGGTAGAGCATCGGCGTATCTGGCCGAAGATCGTGGGTTCGAATCCCGCTCGTGCCATTGACTTTTTTATCTCAACTAAAAACCTTAATTAATTTAAATATATTAATTGGTCAAGCGGACCACGAAATTAGCGAATTTAATGAATTAAAATGAAGTATACTTCACTAAAGCTCTCCGTGGCCATTTCATTTGTCGTCGAGAATCCAACCCGATTACACGACATTTGAAAAATGGCAAAAATGAGGGAAAATTCAAAAGGTGCGGTAGAGATGGGAAGTTGGTGTCCGAGTGGAACGAGGTCATGATAGCTCAAGTGGTTGAGCAGCAGCGTATCAAGCCGAAGATCGTGGGTTCGAATCCCGCTCGTGCCATTGACTTTTTTATTTCAACTAAAATCCTTAATTAATTGTAATATATTAATTGGTCAAGCGCCCACGAAATTAGTGAAAACAATAACAATGTTGAGATATTCTACATTATAAGTGGGGAGAAATTAGTGTGAAATGAAAAATAAATCATTCAACTTTTTTGCGGTACTTTTTTTTAATGGAAGCCAAATTTGTGCAATTACATGTAATAGGTTAAAATTCCCAGTAATCTTTTCTCGCGTTCGGTTCAAATTTATTAATATTTCTGTGATTATCAAAATAAATCGCAGGCAAAAAATTTGCTGACTTGCGTACGGGAAATTTTATAAAATTGTATTGTAGAACCTTTGAAAACTTGATTTTGTTTAATGTAAGGATGTAGTAAAAATACAATGGCAAATTTTCCAAAAACCTTCGTTATAGAAAACATTGTATGTTTATGTATGGATACGTACCGTCAATGATTACAAAAATGAATGCTTGCTTGGTATCACTTGTATTGACTTTTTCTTGAAAAACGACCTGCTGAAATTCCAATTCGATTAAAACACTCCGTTTCCGAAGGTTGCCACTTGAGAGAGCGGATCCGTAAAACCGAATCGAAACGTTATTGAGCAGATCATCAATGCAGAACTCCACGTCCCTTGAAACTTTTATATCCATATCTTTTAGACCGTACATGCCTGGAAGTTTCACCTTATTTGAATACATCTGTTTGGTTCAGTATTTGCATTGAATACATGAATACCCCTTCTACTCGCCTCAAGTTGTTTCACGTGTGACTGATTTAACGTTTTCGGTGAAAAAAGACCTATTGAACAGATTAAGCACATACATCGTTGTGCACATACATGTACACATCCAATGACATATACTTAATTGCGATATTGCTCAATTAAAACATTTATTTATTGCAAAATCAACGTTCAAAAAATTATTGTCAAATTTTATAAATGGATCCAATAAGACAAACGTTTCAGATAATTTTGCCCGGGACTGACATTACGTATAATCACTTTCTTTTTTCTATATATACCAAGTCACTATATATGTTATTGATTTTTTTTTAATTTTGTGGGGGAGCAGGATTCCAGGGGCGACCGGGTTTGCAATCGCGAAATCAACGTCCAATCAATTATTGTCAAATTTTATAAATGGATCCAATAAGACATACACGGGTGCGCGGTAGCCGAGTGGTTAGCATGAGAGACTCTCACGCCGAGGTCGTGGGTTCGATTCCCACCGTCGCCTCTGGCCCTTTTTTCACAATAACCCCCCCAAACTTGAATACACATATATGAATTGTCACATGGCTAATATGCATAGTTCATAACGCCAGAAAAAAAAATATAAAAAAAAATAATTAAAAAAAAAAAAAATAAGACAAACACAAGTTAATTTTGCCGGGGACTTACATTACGTATTATCCCTTTTTTTATGTACACCAAGTCACTACATATATTATTGTGATTTTTTTTTGGGGGGGAGAGCAGGAATCCAGGGGCGACGGGTTGGAATCGAACCCATGCCCACGGGGTCTGCGAACCGAGAGTCCAACGCCCGAACTACACAGCCTTCTACATATGCTTTTGTCTAACATGCTTTATTCAACAATTCAAAAATTTTTTTTTCTACAAGCGAGACACCTGTAAGAGGTTTGCCCTCAAAGCAGATGGCCGCGTGTCAATCGGCCATCATCAGACGAGAAATTTTGTCGATTTCGTGATTTATTTCTCGTTTATAATCAACTATCCTTTATTATCTCGTTCAGCCGTCTGAAGATTATGTGATTTAACCCTGACGACTTAAAAAAAAAAAAAAAAACAGTATTGGACATGCCGACGATTGACGCAATCTCAAATACCCGAGTATTCATATTTTTATTTTATTAACGCCTCACACGGGCAACTTCTAATGGAGGCACGTTTTGTGGTCACCGTAGAGCATATAATATCAATTTTATCAATTCAAGACCTAAGTTTGTAAATAAAGAAATACGACATCCCGAATGACCTATGAGCGGCCTTAATGTTCTCAAATTATCAGGGACATAAATATTTTTAATTGGATCTTTGTACCTTCACGAACGTGATATGTGTTATTTATTGAAACGAATGTATTTATTTGCGTGAATGGAGAGCTTACCTCTCAATTATCCCTAGGGATATTGATTTTTCTGGGGTAGTGTGAATGCTAACCAGGCTATCATGTTGTGTTATTGTATATTTGTGTTTATCCACAATAGACGAGGCCCTAAGATGCAAAGAGCCTAGCAATAGGAAAAAGAAAATAGAGAGTTAGTTATCGTTATATCATAACACAGACTTGGCCGGAGAATCAGTACTAGAAGGTTTAAAACGCGAGGAAAATAAGAAAAAATACATTGCTAAGAAAGAGAGGGCTAGCAATTACCAATGTAATCTTTCGGCCCTAATACTAAAGAAAAGTAGTAAATAAAATCATCCTATTTTAAATATAAACTAATTGAGGAGATATTCTTAGTCTTGAATCAGTACTTTTTCCTTTTTTTCATTTTGTTATATTTTATGTTTCGTCTTTCTTGGTGATTTTTTGCCCAGCATACGGCCGTTATTTGCCTGTGCACACAGGAATTGAATAACCACTTGGATATCCGTCCATACAATCCCATTGATTTACACAGCCCCCTGATGAGATTCATCACTTGTATTTCTGTTAGTTCTAACAGTACACGAAAGGTACAAAAGGAGATAGGTAGACACAAGGTCATTAGGGGTTCCTCTTGTTCGTAGTTTAAT
This sequence comes from Cimex lectularius, assembly GCF_000648675.2. NCBI lineage: Eukaryota > Metazoa > Arthropoda > Insecta > Hemiptera > Cimicidae > Cimex > Cimex lectularius. The sequence goes on along the minus strand of NW_019392757.1, from coordinate 5,102 downwards.
TTACCGGGAGATGATATGGGAGAAAGACAAACCTTGAAGTTCGAGCCCTCCTTTATCACTGCGAGAAATCCGAGATTAATTAACTCCCACAACCCTCCTTAATTTGTTGGGAACTTGGAGCGTGAGATATTTGGCGGTGGAGCAGAGAATCTCCATTTCTTATCAATTATTTTCTTTTGTTTAACAGTAAGACAGTTTTATTGAGTTTTTCTTTCGGTTTTCCGCATTAGATCTAAATCACACGTAATTTACTTTTCTCGTTTATTTTGTAGCCATATCCAGTAACACATGCAGGTAGCTCAGTTTCTGCGTCAACTGTAAAAATCTAGTCTGTAATTTTCTTTAAACCCAAGTCGATTTGTCAACTTTCAATCCTGTGAAACTAAATTTTACGTCTAAAAAGTTCAAACAACCATCTTTGTTAATTTCCAATTTAAAATTTATACTACGGTGTAGAGAATTAATTAGTTGGAGGAATTCTTCATTTGTGGTGGGGTGGCTGAGTTCTATGTTGATGGGTTTAAAGTTTATTTTTTTTATTTTTTTAACTAGCAACCTATCAATAAATATTTCTTGATACCTGTTGGTTTTGCTAAGGTTTTAATAGTTTTTAGTTCTTTTTTATAGTTATCAGGTGTTAGCGGAAGTTTTAACATCCTGTCTATGAGCCAAATGAAACTAACAGCCTTTTGGGACCATGGGCGGAAAGAATCCGCTGGTATCATAGTGTCTGTAGTTGTGGGTTTTCTATATACGTCTATTTCTATTAGGTTGTTTATTATGGACAATTTTAGGTCTAAAAAGTTCAAACAACCATCTTTGTTAATTTCCAATTTAAAATTTATACTACGGTGTAGAGAATTAATTAGTTGGAGGAATTCTTTGAGATCCTCTTATGTTCCCGACCATATGCATATAATATTGTCTACATAGCGTTTCCAAAAATGAACAGATTTAATTAATTTGTTCTTTGATTTGAAAAGAAAAGAAAAGACAAGGTAGACAACTTGGCAAAAAGCGGGGTTTATCAACTTAATTGTGATATTAAATATATAGGACAAAGCGGTAAAGAAATAAAAACGAGAGTTAAAGAATACTTGTCTGAACCGAACAAATTTTTGGAATTTGGAACCATCTAAAAGAAACAAAACATAATTTCAATTCAAATTTAAATGCAACAGTGCTACATAGTTTCAACAAAGGGAAAGAATGTAGCAATTGGTTTGAGAAATTTGAAATTAAAAAATGTAAAATTAAACATGGAGATAAATGCATTAATAAGATAATAGATTTTGATCTACCTCCCATTTTAAATATGTGCATAAATAATACTAAACGTCCAAATAATTAAATTAATTATTTTAATTATTATTATTTCTATAATAATTTAATAATATTAAGGCTTTATTCTAATTTTTTATCTTTTATCTAATTTTATCACTAATTTATAATTAATTTTTTACAGTATTTACTAATAAAATATCTACTTGTGTTATAATTCCCGCTTTTCGCACGTTCAAAATTGAGCAAAATCATTTGAACTAATATTTAAAACATCAACGTTATGAAGTAACCAGTTGCTCCTCAGACCGACACGTCAGCAAAGGCTGGCGGTTCCAGACGCCCTCCCATCATCATCATCAGCATTTGTTTAAAATAGTATAAAAATAATCCTCAAATATCCATGTCTTGCTCGTGCGATAGCCTTTCCGTCACTCTGTCGGTTTAAAATTAAACATTGTACAGTTTTGACAATAAAGTTTTTTTTAAGTCTTCTTCGATTACTTAACTGGCGCCCGGCACAGGGACCACGATTTGCTAAACTTTTAAGTCGTAACCATTTATCCCTACGAAGTGAGTCATTGTGAGAAAACAAAAACGAATCATGCTATTTATGACAGACTGACAAAATCAGAAAACACTATCGAGACACTAACACAAAAATTAAATCATTTTTAGGACCAGACAAAGAATCGAAAGGATGCCCCCCGAATATCAATTAAATTCTGTGAACCTATCATTTCCACATTTCATTGAAGGACACGGACTGAAATGGTTACTAGATACGGGATCTTCTGAAAACTACATTACACATACAGCAATACACAAAGACATAATTTTATCAAATAATCCCTTCATAATTTCAACCCTCTCTGCCGAAAAGAACGAAAAAAAATTGCTCTAAGTTTGTATGAAATCTTTCAAAAACATGTAAAAGCAAAATTCACTTCTTTCCTTTTTCGGAAAAATATGACGTTTTGCTATGGTATAGAACCATGTAAGACGTAAATATGAAAATACATTTAAGTAAAAAAAATTCTTTTTTAACCTGATGGATCGATACCATTGAAACTTACATTCGAACAACCAGAATTGAACAATAAACCCATTTTAAATTTAAATACAAAAGATAAATAATAATAAAAATTCACTAATTTCGTGGTCCGCTTGACCAATTAATATATCACAATTAATTAAGGTTTTTAGTTGAAATAGAAAAGTCAATGGCACAGCGGGATTCGAACTCACGATCTTCGGCTTGATACGCCGCTGCTCTACCACTTGAGCTATCGTGACCTCGATCCACTCGGACACTAACCTCCCACCTCAACCAATACCTTTCATAAAAATTAATTAATTGAAAAAAGTGTACACTCTGTAACCTAAAGAGAAGGAGGATGTTTATCATTTTGTTATCCATTGTCCCATATTGTCACAGCTCCGAAACCTGTATCTAGGACAGAGCGCTTTCCAGGTCTCAGCTGCTTGAACTCTTAAACACCACAGATGTTGAAAAATCGCTAATCTAACGCCATGCATGGCAATATAGATACAGTTCAGTAACGATTAAAAATTGCTTTATGTCTCTTTATATAATTTAGTGCCAAATTTTGCACGTCTGAAATAACTATATGCGTAGCCAACTACCTGGTAGACCAGGGGTGCTCAAACTTGAACTGCTGGCGATCTACCTCAATATTTTTAGACTACTTACGATCGACTCTGAGAGGGTGCAAGTGTGTGTGATGCAGGGTTGTCGTACATACACGATACACCCTACCTACCTAGGTAGGGTGTACCGTAGCATATATAGATATTAGCTTTCTGCACAATATAGGTACATTATTTTAGTCAAGGTTTGGGTTAGGTTTAGTTAGGTTCTTCTCTACAATATCAATGAAAAAACTCATAGTTATTCAAAATTGCGAGTTTATTGGTTGTTACAAAACAAAAGAGTTACATATGGTGTTAAACTTAACTAAGGAGTGGCTTTGGATGTTGAAGCGTGGCACTGCATGTCCTCAGCATACTTTTCATAAGATGGTACGTAACCACTGAGTGCTAATCGCAAGCATGATGACATATGATCGTCAGTTCGTCAGTCGTCCTGACTCATGACTTCAATACGCCTTGTGACAGTCGGACGAGATAACTGAAGTTCTCTAATAGCAGACATGATTTCTGTTTTATTTTTAAAATCTCCAAATAAAGTCTCACCCGCTTCAATAAATGCTTCCTTCACCACCGATCCATCTTCGAATGGTTTCTTGTGTTTCGCCAATATATGAGATATTTTAAATGACGCGATCGTAGCAGCTTTTGATTGTTTGGCTGGTCTTGTGAACATGGATTGTTCTTTTTTCAAACAAGATATCAAATCACTTACTTTTCGTTTTCTTAATTCACTCTGTGGCGGAAAATCCTTTTCATAGTTTTTATGAACCGTTTTATGATGCCTCTCTAAGTTACCACGCTTAGGTACTGCAACTGACGCACGACAAATAACACAAATGCACTTATCCTTCACCATACAAAAGAAAAATTCTTCCTCCCAATCCTTATTAAAATGATACGTTTTAGATTTCACTGCACTCATTTTCCACTATTTAATAATAAACTTTGTATCGACGTAGTATCGCCATCAAGTTACAATTCAGAATGACTCCAATTCCTGCAGGCACAACATTTATATCGGCGTGAACGAAAGTCTCGAATGTTCCCGTCAAACGCGCCGCCCGAAACTAGACTGTACTGTCTCTCGTTGTTTCTAGACTAGACTGTACTGTCTACTAGTCTAGAAACAACGCGGCTTTTCTTTGGCAAGTGCCGCGCGTTCCTTTGATAAAGCCACCTTTTGCCGCAAGCAGTGTTATTTTATTACGTAATACATTTTTGTAGTTTAGTTACCTACCTACTTATTAAAAATTTTTTTCTTCTCGAGATCTACTCAAAAAGCACTCGCGATCGACTGGTCGATCGCGATCGACCGTTTGAGCACCCCTGGTCTACACTAATATAACACAAATGGTCGGCTGTTTTGAAGGCTTTACAGGTATAGCAAAAAGTGTCGCCACATACGTGTGAGTGTTTTCTAGCATATGTTTTATATGTTACGTGACAGTCTATGCAGCGCTTAACCTTCTCACAGATTATGGAACTAACTAAATGTGCTTCAAAGCATGTTGTTTGGGGAAAAAACCTGTAGCATTCACTACAAAGCCTTCGTGTTTCGTCTTTTTTACATGCTGGTTTCTTATTACAAAGTGAACAGATTTCTGAACATATATGATCTGATCTGGTATTATAAGCTTTATTGCATTTCTCGCAAAAATAGCTATTGAATGCAGAAGTAAAGCTCGCAATCACATTAAAATGACGATTTTCATGTGATAGGTTAAGTTTATATTCTGGATTATTATTACTTCCTCTGAATATTATGTTCCGTTTATCGTGTTTAAATTCATGCACAGTTATGTTATAATTTTTTAATAAGACTGAAATTTTTTTAATTCAAGGATTCCGGCGCCCTCTTCCCCTATTTTTACTCCACATTTCTGCATTAATTTTTTAGCTTTGATCGTTTGATATCGGGAATTGTCTCTCCTGACTTTCATAAATTTGGGATCCCTTTTTCCATCAGTCTTAGCCAGTATTCGGGCGACTACCAAGGCACGGGGTAGGGGAGAAAAAATCAGAATTAGTAATACTAATTATGCCTTTTTTCCTAGATAGATAGATATAATATTTCAGGGTATGGTATACTGCGCCCTTTAAGAGCTATTGTATCCCCTGTGCTCTGCCTAAAGCACATCGGTGAGTCC